>NC_142038.1:24790629-25504379 GCF_982192425.1 Myodes glareolus
CACATATTTTCCTTCAGAAATGAGACAGAATAAAACTTGGAGAAAAATACAATAAACTTTTGTGGTTAAAAAGTTGCAATATGAATTATTTAAATAATGGCTTTCTTCATAGATGCATATTTTATGGGGTTTTTACAAAGGTATTTCCTTAACAATAAAAAGTCTGTGTACAAATATTTTATTGTTTCTGGGAACAACTTCTCATGTGCCTTGTGCTCTTAACCTTTAACTGATGAGCCATTTGCCTTCTGGGGTTGCCTGGCTGGGGGCTGGGTACAAAGTGTCCGTCAGTGCTTTCTGCCTTTGTTCGGCAAGATCACTGTGTCACATCCCCATGTAGTATCCCCAGTTTCCAATCATCTTCCTGTTTGATCGTTTTTTGTTTTTGTCTTCTCATTTACCACGGGAGCCACCCTTCACGGTCTCCTGATGTGTTGGCGTACGTGCCACACATGCGCCTAAGTGTTGTGTTCTTGGCTGTGACTCCCCGGATCACAGACCTTTCTGTAATGTCTTACAGCCTCTGCTAACATCAATCCAATTGTGAGACCTCAGAGTCCCAGTCTTTGTAAGACATCTCATCTCTGCTGCTCGGAGAAGCCAGAAACTAGCAGTAGTGTGCTGTAGCACTCTGGTCACCTTGGGGCTCGTGGTGTCCCCTCTTCCTCAGCTTTGGTCATCTTAGAACAAACGCTGCTTCTTCACTCAGTAATAGGAGACCGTTATTCATTCAGGGATCTTAGTATACGCTAAAGAGATATGTGAGTGTGAGGAATTCGGTTGAAAGCTCCACGTCGGTATCGCTTGGCTTGTACAATACAGTGAGCATGATGGAAAGTTTAGAAATATAAGTCCCCCATCACATAGATTAGAAATATAACTCTTGCAAACTCATGGCTCCATGTCCAGTAGCCTTTTTGGATGGAATGGCTGACCTTGGGGACCACAGGCTGACCTTATCTAAAGGCTTGTCATATACAGAGCTCAGGAAATCATATGGACCAGGCAGTGTTGGCCAGCATCAAAACAGACTGCAGGCGGCAGGTGGAACACCGGCTCAGGCTTACTGGCACGCTGGCCAGGATGCTGTGTATCCTCTACCTCTTAGATTAGTGAGGCCAACTGGCCTGGATTTGCTGTACTTTGACATGGACATCAGAGGACTGACTCAGGATGAGTGATGTGGAGCGGGTTATGACAAGCCCATCGGACACAGGCACGAGGAACACAGGCGGTATGTGGTCCTAAGCTCTGAAGACCTCACCTCTAACCAGACCAGTGATTTCCAACCTATGGGTAGTGACCCCTTTGGGGGGGGGGTCACATATCAGATATCCTATATATAAGATATTTATATTACAATTTGTAGCAGTAGCAAAATGACAGCTATGAAATAGCAACAAAATAATTTCATGGTTGGGGTCACCACACCATGAGGAATTGTGTTAAAAGGGTGGAAGCAGTAGGAACATTGAGAACCACTGAATTAGACAGTGCTGAGCGTGAGCTATGGGTCCATAACAAAGTCGCAAAAGCACCTGCTGCATTACCCTACCACTCACACTGGGACTAATGAACGATATCATACATTTGAAAATATCTAGTTACAAAAGCATTTTAAAAATATATAAATATTGATAAAAAGATTCACAATGTCCACAGTTGGTGGCACCATTCCCTACGCAGGGGTTCTTGGACTATGTAAGAATGGAGACATTGAACTGAGCCCACGCGAGCAAGCAAGTAAGTCACATCTCTCTGTTCCTGACTGTGGATAAAATGTGGCTAGCTGTTTTAAGTTCCTATCTTGACTTTCCTATGATGAAGGACTGTAACCTGGAATTGCAAGCTGAAATAATCCCATTTCTCCCAAAGTTCCTTTTGTCAAGGTATCTTAACATGACAACCACAAAATGAAACTAGAACAAGATGCCTAGCACGTATCTGTTTATAGACAAGTAAGGATTTCTGTAGACAAGGCATGAACAAGTCTGGAGGCAGATGGCTCAGCCATGTTAAGGTCGAGAGACAACGTCAGATTCTGTGTCTATGTTAAATGCTACCCACCAGCTGCATCTCCAAGCCTATAGTCAGATTCTGTGTCTATGTTAAATGCCACTCACCAACATCATCTCCAAGCCTATAGTCAGATTCTGTGTCTATGTTAAATGCCACTCACCAACATCATCTCCAAGCCTGTAGTCAGATTCTGCATCTATGTTAAATGCTACCCACCAGCAGCATCTTCAAGCTCTGTAGTCAGATTATCTCCTGGCTTACACCAAAGGTTAAAGTTCTTTGTTTTCTCAGTATGTTAAGTAAGGAAAAAAGGGTTCATCTTGTCTTAGTAAGCACTTCTTCAATAAATGATCGAGTTCTTCATATGTCACTCTGTTTATATTGTTTCTTAAAAGGCTGTGATGTCCATATACAGAACCATTGTTATTATAAGCCTATTGATTGTCATCTTAAGATTGACCTGAAGATTTCTGCATGATTTCTGATAGACTCTTTTATCGGTTACTCATGGCCCTGTCACAACAATCCCTTTTATGTTCCACTTTCTTTTTATGTTAGACAGAAGAAAATAAGATTTGAGAAATTATGGAACAGGCACACTCCCAGGGACACTGACTAGTGTTGATAGAAACTCCAGAGAGGGCACTTGGCCTTTCAGACTCCCTTCCCTCACACCCATGGAGAAATGGGACCGTTTCAAAAGAATGTGCAGTATGTGGGCCATTCCGATTTCTCTTTGCCCTTAAGACCTAGAAGTAGTGGTTAGATCAATGGGAATGCATATGAGCTCTAATCGCTTATGACAACATTTTAAAGATACCAACAAGTTGCAATAATATGACTTTTAAAGTGCTGAAATCTGAGAAACAGGATCTAAGCCTTTAAGTAGATCTTATGTGTCTGCTCTGCTGGGCAAACAGCTGCAGTGGAGCACACTAAATCAACTTTAGATGTAAAATAGGCAGAAAAACATCCAGTTGCAACTTGGAGGTGAACTTGGTAAGATAGATGCTCCAGGCAGAAGTGTCCTGTCGATGACATTGAGGATCCAGCCGGTGACTACCAACACTGCATCAATACCATCTACGAGCCTTTAGGAGGCAGGTTCTGAGGCCCACTCCTGAGATTCGTGTTTAGAACACATCTCCTATGTTGGTGCGGGAGAATTATCTGTATTCTATCAATCATATTTTAATAAAACGCTGATTGGCCAGGCAGGCAGTTTAGGCGGGAAAGCCAGACAGGAAGTAGGGGTGGAGCAAAGAGACTGGGAGTATTCTGGAAGCAGAAGCTCTCTCAGCGACTCCTGCGCAGATCACTGAAGAGACAGCATGTAACTTGCCCAGCTGAGAAAGGTACGGAGCCATTATGGCTAACATAGATGAGAATAATGGGTTAATATAAGTTATAAGAGTTAACAAGAAGCCTGACCTAATGGGCCAATCAGTTTATAACCTTATGGAGTCCTGTGTGTAATTTCTCTTTGGGATTTGCCGGCTGTTGGGGTACCGGGCGGGACGGAAACCCCAACAAGCCGGCCCTCATGTTACATATGGCGCCCAGACGTGGATAGGTGAGTCCATGGAAGGCCTGGGAGAGTTTGGGAAAGAGTAGAGTGGGGTATGTTTTCTTGGTGGCAGCAGTTTTTCGGTTCTGCTCTGCTTGCTAGAGGCGGGCAAGTGCTCTCATCTAAGAGAGGCTTCTTGACTCAGCCTTAGCTGCAAAACCTTACAGCTCATTAAGAGGTCCTGCCACGAAACACTTAAATGCTGTTGGTGAAAAGCTGAACGCATGCTTTTCGGGTTTTCAGTTGTAGCAGGAAAAAAGCTGCGCTGTTTTAAAATGCCGGTTTTCTGGGCCGTCCTGCCAGGGCAAACTCTGACTCTTTCAGGCAGGCAGTCCAACTGAGTGTGGTCTGTGAGCAGAATGCTGCAGCTTGCTTGCTGACAAGGACCTTGAAACGCCATAGAGTTGTGGCAGTGAACACAGCTCTGGCTGGTACCTCAGCCACGAGGTTGGAAAGCTAAGGAATGGGCTAATTCCAGCCGTAAAAGCCACAGTTTTAGTCCTCTCCTTAAAGACTCATGTGGTCAAAAAAGAGAGAGAGATACAGTAAAGAGATGTTCAAAGATGAAGAAAACCTCTAAAGAGTTTACAGTGTGTTAAAAATATATGCAGGCTAAAGGTTAAAGTCATTAAAAATAAAAAAGGAAAGAAAGAGAGTAGTTGGGTGTGGTGGTACACACCTTTAATCCCAATGCCTGGGAGGCAGAGGCATATTGACCTCTGTGACTTCAAGGGGTAGAGGTAGATTGACCTCTGTGACCTCAAGGTGTGGTAGTACACGCCTTTAATCCCAATGCCTGGGAGGCAGAGACAGATCTCTGTGAGTTCAAGGTGTGGTAGCATACACCTTTAATCCCAGCACTGGGGAGGCAGAGACAGGAGGATCTCTGTGAGTTCAAAGACAGCCTGGTCTACAGTGTTATTCCAGGACAAAGATATACAAAGATCCTGTCTCAAAAAGTAAAAGTAAAAATAAAAGAAATAGAGGTTAAAATAAAGCCACATAAAGATGGAAAATGCACAGAGAATCTTCATACTGTATGCTTTTATGCTCTCTTTAAATTGTTTGATTGCTGAGGAAGGAGCAACAACTGCTAAAAGACTTTTGTTTATAAATGCTGCTGAACTAACCCAAGATAGGAATTTTGAAAATACCTTGGCTTCAAAACTGAAGTCAAAAGGTATGTTACTTTGGAGAAGAGATTTTGCTTTTGTTTCCACAGAAAACGAGAGACTCTGGATTTATTCAGAGTTAAGAATAATCACCTTTGACCAAGGGAGGCCACCTGAAAAATCTCCGATAGGAACAGATGGCCCAGATGACAGAGGTCTACATCCAGAACTGATCTAAGACTGCTGCCTGAGATGATCGAGACTCACAGGATACTCCAGTCATGACTTGATTATAACTCTAAATTTTCTTTAGGTCCCCTTAAGACTATCAGCGCCCCCAACCAGCAGGAAGTAGCCTGAAATACTACGCCCACATTCCCAACAAATGGATTATGGGTATTTTCCTTTGTTTAAAAAAAAAGAGAGGGAAATGGTGCGGGAGAATTATCTGTATTCTATCAATCATATTTTAATAAAACGCTGATTGGCCAGGCAGGCAGTTTAGGCGGGAAAGCCAGACAGGAAGTAGGGGTGGAGCAAAGAGACTGGGAGTATTCTGGAAGCAGAAGCTCTCTCAGTGACTCCTGCGCAGATCACTGAAGAGACAGCATGTAACTTGCCCAGCTGAGAAAGGTACGGAGCCATTATGGCTAACATAGATGAGAATAATGGGTTAATATAAGTTATAAGAGTTAACAAGAAGCCTGACCTAATGGGCCAATCAGTTTATAACCTGATGTAGACTCCGTGTGATTTTCCTTGGGACTTGCTGGCTTGTTGGGGTACTGGGCGGGACAGAAACCCCAACAAGCTGGCCCTCATGTTACACTATGTCAGATGGAAAGTCTGTGACCCTCTGCCATCTGAATGCCCCTGTGTTACTGTGTGACTCGTGAATCAGCTGGGACATAACTGGCTCACTTTTCCAACCAATCAGCTTCTCCCAACACTAAACTTCTCATTTTCTCCCAGGCATCCAGACCAGAGCCTCTGCTGCAGCTTCCATGGTGCAGTCTGTTCTGGTGATGTTTTCAAGAACATCTTTTGACTCTGTCCTCCCTTTCCACCACCAGGCTTTGCAAGCTTAAAAATCTGGTCCCGAGATTGTCTGTCAGGAGCCACACTGACCACGCGCTTGGTTCCCGGAAGTTCAGCTTTAGTAGTGTCGCGAACTGCTCCAAAACGTCCGTCGTTTTCACATAATTCACATCTGCACTACGAAGTTCAAGCTCTGGTCTTCAAAGCCTGACATTTGCTGCACACATCTGAGCTGCGCTTTCAACATTGCTCCCCACTCCCCTGTGACATGTGCCCTTGGCCTTACCTGGTTGTGCGATGACCTCCTAGTACATTTACTATTTCAGTTTTAATTTTTTTATTTCTAGTTTGAATTTAATTTTTTCTTTGTGCCATAGTTGAGAACATTTCTTTGATATCTCTGTGCTTTTCAAAGTGACTCTGTAAGTCTCCCCAACACTGCTTAAACAGTATCTCATGCATTTTGATATATTTCACCTTCATTTGGTTCAAAGTCTTTTTTAACCTTTTTTTTTGGTTTCTTCTTTGAATCATAGTTTATTTAAAAAAATGTTCTTTCATTTTCCATATCTGGAGAATTTTCAGAGATCTTTCTGTTATTAATTTTTATTCAGTTCCATTATGGTCACAGAATATTCTTTGTTTGAATTGGATCTGTTCATCCAAGTTTATTGGGTCTTATTTTATGACATAAAATGCTGTTTATCTTGGAACATGCCCTAATGGTCTTGTGTGCATGAAAAGAATGTATCCAGCTGCCATTGGATGGACTGATCAAGACATGCAAGTTAGGTTGGCCTGATTCAGTGGTGTTTAGGTTTTCTATATGCAAACCGATATTCTCCGTTTGTTCCTTCAATTAATGAAAGAAGGATGGGACATTCCAACTTAAAATGTAAATTTGCCTTTCTCCTTGCAGGTTTGAGTTATTGCTCCTCCTATTTCGAAGTTCTAATAGGCATATAAACATTTAGGGTTGTTACATCTTCTTGACGAATTGCCCTTTTCGTTTTAATTTAATTTTTGGTATAAAGCAGATCTGTTTGCATCATCCCTCACAGCTTTGCAACTTCTATCACGTGGCTCTATGTTACATAACTGTAGTCCGTGGGCCAATGGTGGCTTCCTTTGTTGAGGACACCTGAGACCTCTGACACTGAAGAGCTAAATGTTGTGATGAAAACCCCCCAGGAGCACAGGGAGGAAGGAGAACAGCATTACCGAGCTCCTTTTCTGCTCTGTGCACAATTGTACACCACCATTGCTGCTACTCTTATCAGCAATGGCAGGATTCATTAACCCTCATCGTATTCACCACCTATGAAGACAAGCTCTTTGTACAAGCAGTTTCATCTAGTTTTGATGACAACTCTGTAGACTACAACTTCATTAATTCCACTTTACAGCAAGCAAACTCAAAGCTCATTGGATCGAATGGGCTAGCCTAGAGCCATGAGATTTGCAAGCCAGCTCCACAAGTATAATTCTAAGAATGTGCCTTCGGCATTTTATCTCCTCCTATCCTATCCAGCACTCTCCCACTGCCTGGAAAGACTTTGAAGATGCAATCAAGACTCCCAAACAACTGTCTTTAGACAGGGCATGTAGGACTGCCCAGGTAGATCCATGATAGTCACAGGATTTCACAGGAATAGAAGAAGGAAGTAGAATAAAGCATCTGTTACACTAGGCAGAAGAACAGAATTATTGACACAAACCTTATTTTTATGCTTACCCAAAGCAGCTGAAAACATGTATCCACTAAAAATCCCACATGCATGTTAGCATATGATACCTCCAGGGTGTCCTTGGCTTACAGTTAAGCAGTGCTTCCCAAGCACTGAAGTTTTATGAATGCCTGAAGAAGAAGCTATTGGCCTCCTAAGCAGCACCATCACTCCTTCTTGTTTGCTAACTTATTCACGTCCTGTTACCCCAATCAGGAGGTTTGCCTAGATGTTTAGCTCACAGTTTTGGAAGGCTCTATCATGGATGTTCTGAGCTACATTCTGCTGATATATTGCCTCTCCTACGCCGCGCAGTCCCACTGCTCTTGGGAGTATCTTCTGTTGGGGTGGACAGAAGGCCTTGAAGATCATTACAACCATTAAAGCTCTTCAACAGAAAGATGCCTATGTCAAAAGTGAAGCAGTCAACAGCGAGCCTGGATTGTCTGAGCTAGGTCTCTGCATATATTTTATGGTTGTATATCTTGGTGTTCTTGTGGGACTCGTAACAGCGGGAGCAAGGACTGTCTCTGGCTCTTTTGCCTTGCTTTTGGAACCCTTTTCCTCCCCTAGGTTGCCACACTGGTCTTGATATGAGGGTATGTGTCTGGTCTTATTGTAACTTGTTATGCCATGTTTGGTTTGTGTCCCTGATCTTTTTTCTTTTTTTTTTATTGATTTTATTGAGCTCTGCATTTTTCTCTGCTCCCCTCCCTGACTCTCCCCTCCCCTTCAACTCTCTCCCACGGTCCCCATGCTCCCAATTTACTCAGGTGATCTTATCTTTTTCTACTTCCCATGTAGATTAGATCCATGAATGTCTCTCTTAGGGTCCTCATTATTGCCTAGGTTCTCTGGGATTGTGAATTGTAGCCTGGTTTTCTTTGCTTTATGTCTAAAAATCACTTATGAGTGAGTACAATTATAATTCTTTCTGGGTCTGAGTTACCTCACTCAATATGATGTTTCCTAGCTTCACCGATTTGCCTGCAAATTTCAAGATGTTATTATTATTATTATTTTTTTTTTTTTTGCTGTGTGGTACTCCATTGTGTAAATGTACCACATTTTTCTTATCCATTCTTCAGTTGAGGGGCATTTAGGTTGTTTCCAGGTTCTGTCTATGACAAACAATGCTGCTGTGAACATAGTTGAGCACATGTCCTTGTGGCATGATTGAGCATCCTTTGGATATATACTCAAAAGTGCTATTATTGGGTCTTGAGGAAGGTTGTTCCCTAATTTTCTGAGAAATCACCACACTGACATTCAAAGGGGCTGTACCAGCTTGCATTCCCACCAGCAATGCAGGAGTGTTCCCTTTACCCCACATCCTCTGCAGCATAAGTTGTTATCAGTGTTTTAGATCTTGTCCTTTCTTAGAGATGATGTAAGATGGAATCTCAGAGTTGTTTTGATTTGCATTTCTCTGATGACTAAGGAGGTTGAACATTTTCTTAAGTGTTTTTCAGCCATTTTAGATTCCTCTGTTGAGAGTTCTCTGTTTAGGTCTGTACTCCATTTTTTTAAATTGGATTATTTGTTCTTTTGATGACCAATATCTTGAGTTCTTTGTATATTTTGGAGATCAGACCGCTATCTAATGTGGGTGAAGATCTTTTTCCCATTCTGTAGGCTGTTGTTTTGTCTTGTTGACCATGTCCTTTGCTTTGATGTCCCCGATCTCTTCTGAAGGGAAATAGAGGAGGAGTGGATCTCGGGGAGAAGTGGGGGGGGGGGGGAGGGACTGGAAGGAGAGGAGGGAGGGAAAGCTGCAGCCAGGATGTAATATGTGAGAAGAATAAGTAAATTGAAGCAGAAAGAAAGATGCCTCTGTCTAGGCCAACACTGCTATTGGCTGGAGATTCATCTTCTCAATCAGATGCAGACCCTTGGAAAGGGATGCAACTCCAAGGCTCCAGGACTGGCACAGTCAGCTCTGAGTGGGACGGCCAGGGTTTACCAGCAGGTCATAAAAGGGGGACATTGGCATACAACCCAGTAGTGAAAACATTAGTTTTCAAGTGATTCATCTTTTATACATTTCGCTGGAAGCAATTAGAGGGATTAGATATTCATGGAAATATTTTTGTCTTCACTGAACTTATTGCTTGTTAGAAGTCATGATTTAAAATAATTTCAAAAGAGATACATATTTGAACAAGGCAAAGGCATCTGCTCCTTCCCACACAGCTGGGCTGCTGAGTGACATAGCACACAGGAACTTGGAACCTGGCAGTGGACAGTGGTGGGAGATCAAACTTCTGGCAAGATGATGTGTCTGCCTGTCAAAATTACAGGAGCAACATAAAACCTCTGGGTCTGGATGTCCTTTGTTTAGATCTTTTTCTTTTCTTTTCTTTTTTCCTGTTCCTTTTGTTTGAGGATGAAAAGAAAGTAAACCCCATTTGAAAACTGTTTAACTCACTTTTGGCACTGAAGTTTGTAGCTCTGGAAACCAAATGATTCGGCTCTTCTAACCCCGGCCTAATGCAGTGTCAAGTGGTGTGAGCGCTAATGGTAACAAGGCGGTGGGGTAATAGTGGACACAGAGGGAAACGAGCCGTGTTCTTTCACTTCATGGTGTGCTAGGGCTGCACCAAGTAGCAAAGAAAACGTGGAGAAGTTAGGGGCTGGGGCAGAAGGAAACTGTAGTCTGCTTGACCCAAAGTGAAATCTGCTCCCTTGATTGACCCAGACAGCACCCCTGTCAAGTCTTCCCATGCTACAGACGCTTAATGAGGGGTTTTCAATGGTGGACACTTGGAGTTTCTGTGAAGCCAAGGGACTTTCACGGCAAAACAAGATTCTGTTTGTCTAGTGCATTCGTCATCACTGTGATTGTCCCTGCCTTAGAGTTTATAATAGAAGACTGTCAATCTCACCTCAACATGTACGGAATTGCACTCACTACTAATTACACCACAGTATGCTCAGTCTATGTCTTTTTTAGCATTCTATGTAGTGAAATGGGGTGAAATTTGAGTAGCTGTCTCCTACTCAAATAGGACATCCATGCCCTATGCAGAGATCATTGGATCACTACAGTGCAACTAGCATTCAAAGAACATCAAATGAACATTAAATATTTAGACAAATCTGACCCAAAAGTTCCAATGAAATAAAGTTATCTTGCTATTTTTTTAAACCAATGTTAAAAGTAAAAGTTTTAAGTAAATGTTAGCAGTTTTGAAACTTGGAAGAGCTATGCAAGAACTTTTCAGTATTTAAGAATTTATGGTGAGATTTGTAGTACAAATAACAACTCGGTATTTTAAAATAACATGTAATGAAATGTAGATGCATTTGTGAAATGGTCATAAATCTTTGGATTGGTGTTCTCCTGATGCTGAAGCCATGATGAAACACAGTCATGTAGAGATGTCTCAAGTCTCATTTGAAGTCAAAGACAGATTCCTGACTTTTGATGGACTGGCAATATTTAATTGCTGTGTTTACAGCTTGCTCATTGCTGTTAAACTGCAGGGATCATCTGTCAGATTTGGGCTTGAAGAATATCTATTGTAGTTGGGAAGATTTATTGAAATAAACTTGTTTCTCAAAATATACTACACATCTCCATGAGACTGGAGTTTCTTCGTATATTTTATCCTAAGCAGGATGTACTCAACTCTCTGCATCTTGAAAGCACAAATCTGTGGATTTAACTGGGGGATCAATAGAGAAATTTACAAAGAAAGCAAATGTGTAGTGGCACTCTGGAGATGGAGGCAGGAGAATTCCAATTAGTTCAAGGTCAGCCTGGGTTAAATAGTTAGTTCTAGATAAGTCTTGCTACAGTTCAAGAGTGTCTCTAAAGCAAAAATGAAACAAAATATATACATACGGAACATGTATGAATGAGTTACATAGCATTTATATTGCATTGAGTGTTAGCTAGAAAAGAAATAAAGTATAGAGGAAAGAATATGTGTACCTTTAAATACCGTGCCAATTTATAGAAGAGGCTTCAATACCTTTGCATTTGGATAGTACTGAAAGTTCTAGAACTAATCCCCTGTATATAACAAGGGACAACTCTATTGCCATCTACTGAGTGGGTGCAGATATGAGTTCAGTTTCTCCTCTTTGTGCTCGGTGGCTGCACAGAGAAGTAACACCCCAGGTGGTCTTGAGGAGCAATGTGACCAAAGAGTTGGGAGGGCAAAGCAGCTAGACTTCATAGGAAAGGAGTATTTAGGTAAAGGAGCATCACATGGTGCCCCTAGACATGTTCACCTTGAAGTTCTGCTTTGTCCTAACAAGTGCAAGCGTGTAAGGAATAGATACCTGACTCTGAACTTTCTATTCAGCACCCGACCACTATGTGCATTTAGGGAACTACTCAAGAACCACCCACAAAAGGAAAGAGGAAACCCAGGTGGAGCTCACAGTAGGTGGAAGCACTTCCTGTTCTCAGTAGCCACAGTGAAACACCTCATAACTCATGGATTTGGACAGAAGTCCACATGGAAGACTTTTGCCAAGATAGACCATATTCTGAGCCATGAAACAAATTTCCCAAATTTTGAAAGATCTAAGTTATGAGAAGCATGATTTTGGAAAGTAAGTTGACAGTCAATAACAGAAAAAAAGTCCGGAAAATCCCTCAAATATTGGAAACTAAGTAGAATAATAAATAGCCTGCGGTAAGAAGGGGAGGAGAGAGGATAGGAAGCATTTTAAATTGAACGAAAGCTGCCAACCATCTATTCAGACTCAAAAGGGTAAAGATGCAAGGTGTGTAACATTTGCCCATAACAGAATAGGGCCTGAAGAAAATTTAAGCACATTTTGTTTGACAAAATATAACCAATAATCATGGCAAAGTGGGCAATTCCATGAGACAAGACTCAGTGAAGCTCATTCAAGACACTAAGCCATTGAATCCCACTGTTTATTAACATAGTTGAAAATATTTTCTAAACTCAAATGGTCTTATTGGCTAATTCTATTAAAAAATTTAAAATTTAATGAACTTCATTATTTAAAAACATGCAAATAAAACAAACATCACACACGAAAACTAACTAGACCTGATGTCAGCACATCTCAGTGAACTTCTATACAGTTAGAACAGCCATTCTGAGGTTGTAGGGTTTCATAATGGATCTTCATAAAATTTAATTTCATCAGTTTTTTTAATGGGCACAGAGTTTTAATAATGTAAAGTAAGAGACAGCTTAGGGAGATGGGTGGCGGCAATGGCTGAACAGGGGACTTGTATTTAATACTCCTGAACTATATAATTTGAACTGACGAGAATGGTGTGTAAAATGAGACGGCCTGGCCTGCTTGTTGGGTTTTTCCATCCTGCCCAGCCCCCCAGGTGTTTAGCCTCAAAGAAAATGACACAGAGGACTCTGTAAGTTATAAAGTTGATTGGCCCATTAGGTTAGGCTTTTTATTGGCTAACTCTCACATCTTGATTAACCCATTTTTCCGATCTATGTTAGCCATGTGGCTCAGTTCCTTTTTCAGTGGGGCAGCTCACATCCTGCTGCTTCGGTTGTCTGGGCAGGAGTGGGAGGAATCAACTTCCTCCTCTGCAGAATTTTCCTGCTCTCCTTGCATCATTTCCACTTCCTCTCTGGTTTTCCCTGCCTACACCTCCTACCTGGCCAATCAGTGTTTATTTAAAACATGATTGACAGAATACAGGCAATTCTCCCGCACCAATGGTGATTTTATGCTGTGTCTTTTTCACAATGGAAAGGAGGAACAGCCAATTTCATTAAACACTGGTTCAAGTAAGAGGAGCTCCAGTCAAAGAGAAACAATGTTATTTGATTGTTATCAACTGAATTATAGCAAGGTATTTGCCATTACTTACAAATGTCCCTTTCTAATTCAGTTAAAATGGTCTATTTAAATTATTTTTTAATTGTTTTTATTGAGCTACATATTTTTATCCACTTCCCTCCCTTCCTCTCCCCTCCCCTTCTACCCTCTCCCATAACCCCATGCTCCCAATTTACTCAGGAGATCTTGTCTGTTTCTACTTCCCATGTAGATTAGATCCATGTATGTCTCTCTTAGGGTCCTCTTTGTTGTTTAGGTTCTCTGGGATTGTGAATTGTAGGCTTGTTTCCTTTGCTTTATGCCTAAAAGCCTCTTATGAGTGAGTATATATGATATATGTCTTTCTCAGTCTGAGTTACCTCACTCAATATGATGTTTTCTAGATCCATCCATTTGCCCACAAATTTCAAGATGTTATTGTTGTTGTTGTTGTTGTTATTATTGTTTTTATTATTATTAATTTCTTCTGTGTACTACTCCATTGCATAAATGTACCACATCTTCCTTATCCATTCTTCAATCAAGGGAACTTTAGGTTGTTTCCAGGTTGTGTCTATGACAAACAGTGCTGCTATGAACATAGTTGAACACATGTTTTTGTGGTACGATTGAGCATCCTTTGGGTATATACCCAAAAGTGGTATTTCTGGGTCTTGAGGTAGGTTGTTTCCTAATTTTCTGAGAAATTGCCATTCTGATATACAAAGGGGCTGTACCAATTTGCACTCCTACCAGCAATGCAGAAGTGTTCTCTTTTCCCCACATAAGTTGTCATCAGTGTTTTTGATCTCGGCCATTCTTAAAAGTGTAAAATGGAATGTCAGAGTTGTTTTGGTTTGCATTCCTCTGATGACTAAGGAGGTTGACCATTTTCTTAAGTGTCTTTCAGCCATTTTAGATTCCTTTGTTGAGAGTTCTCTGTTTAGGTTTATACTCCATTTTTTTATTGGATTATTTGTTATTTTGATGACCAATTTCTTGAGTTCTTTGTATATTTTGGGGATCAGCCCTCTGTCAGATGTGAGGTTGGGGAAGATCTTTTCCCATTCTGTAGGCTGCCATTTTGTCTTGTTGACTGTGTCCTTTGCTTTACAGAAGCTTTTCTGTTTCAGGATGTCCCATTTATTAATTGTTTTTCTCAGTGTGCTACTGGGGTTATATTTAGGAAGTGGTCTCCTATGCTAATGAGTGCAAGTATACTTCCCACTTTCTATTCTAAAGGTTCAGTTTGGTTGGTTTTATGTTGATGTTGAGGTCTTTGACTCATTTGTACATGCCAATAGATATGGATCTATTTTCATTCTACATGTTGATATCCAGTTATGCCAACACCATTTTTTGAATATGCTTTCTATTTATCCATTTTATATTTTTTGCTTTTTTTGTCAAAAATCATGTGTTTGTGGGTGTATAGATTGATATCTTGGTCTTTGATTCAGTTTCATTGATCCTCCTGTCTGTTTTTATGAATATCAGGCTGTTTTCGATACTGTAGCTCTGTAGTAGAGTTTGAAGTCAGGGATTGTGATGCTTTCAGAAGTTCCTTTATTGTATAGGTTTGTTTTTGCTATCCTTGGTTTTGTGTTTTTCCATATGAAGCTGAATATTGTTCTTTCGAGGTCTGTGAAGAATTTTGTTGGGATTTTGATGGACATTGCGTTGAATCTTTAGATTGCTTTGGGTAAGAGTGCTGTTTTTACTATGTTAATTATACCTACTCAAAAGCATGGGAGATCTTTCCATTTTCTAGTGTCTTCTTCAATTTCTTTCTTTAAAGATTTAAAGTTATTGTCATACATGTCTTCCACTTGTTTGGTTAGAGTTACTCCAAGATATTTTATGTTATTTAGGGCTATTGTGAAGAGTGATGCTTTTCTGATTTTTTTCTCATTCCATTTATCATCTGTATAAAGGAGGGTAACTGATGTTTTTGAATTAATCTTGGATCCTGCTACATTGCTGGAGGTGTTTATGAGTTGTATAAGTTCCTTGGTTGAATTTTTGGGGTCACTTATGTAAACTATCATATCAACAAATAGTGAGAGTTTGACTTCTTTTATGATTTATATCCCCTTGATCTCCTTTAGTTGTCTTAATACTCTAGCTAGAACCTCAAGTACTATATTGAATTGATATGGAGAGAGTGGACAACTTTGTCTTGTTCCTGATTTCAGTGTGATTGCACTGAGTTTCTCTCCATTTAGGTTGATGTTGGCTGTTGATTTGCTGTATATTGTTTAGGAATGTTCCTTGTATCCATAGTCTCTTCAAGACCTTTATAATGAAGGGATATTGTATTTTGTTAATTTTTTTTAGTACCTATTGAGATAATCTTTTTTTC
Organism: Myodes glareolus; assembly: GCF_982192425.1. NCBI lineage: Eukaryota > Metazoa > Chordata > Mammalia > Rodentia > Cricetidae > Myodes > Myodes glareolus. The sequence continues at coordinate 24,806,236 of NC_142038.1, forward strand.
CACTTTATTTATCTGGTGAATTACATTGACAGATTTTTGTATGTTGAACCATCCCTGCATCTCTGGGATAAAGCTGACTTGATCATGGTGGATGATTTTTCTGATGTGTTCTTAGATTCAGTTTGCCAGTATTTTATTAAATATTTTGCATCAATGTTCATGAGTAATAATGGTCTGTAATTCATTTTTAGTAATGTCTTTGTGTGGTTTGGGTATCAGGGTAATTGTAGCCTCATAAACAGAGTTTGGGAATGTTCCTTCTGTTTCTATTGTGTGAAACAATTTGAGGAGTATTGATATTAATTCTTCTTTAAAAATATTGTAGTATTTAAAAATACTGTGCTAAAACCATCTGGTTCTGCTGGACTGTTTTGGGTTGGGAGAGTTTTGATTACTGTTTCTATTTCTTTAGCAGTTATATGTCTGTTTACTTTGCTTATCTTGTCTTTATTTAATTTTGTTAAGTGATATTTATCCAGAAAATTGTTCATTTCCTTTTTCCCACTTTTGTGGAGTACAGGTTTTCAAAATGTGACCTGACAATTCTCTAGACTTCTTTTGTGTCTGTTGTTATGTCCCCCCTTTTCATCTTTTCATTTCTGACTTTGTTAATTTGGATATTCTCTTTCTGCCTTTTGGTTAGTTTGGATAAAGGTTTATCTATTTTGTTGATTTTCTCAAAGAAACAACTCTTTGCTTCATTAATTCTTTATATTGTTTTCTTTGTTTCTATTTTGTTGATTTCAGCTCTCAATTTGATTATTTCCTGTCATCCAGTCCTCCTGTGTGTGTTTGCTTCTTTTTGTTCTAGAGTTTTCAAGTGTTCTGTTAATTCACTGGTGTGGGTTTTTTTCCAGCTTCTTTATGTAGGCATTTAGTGTTATGAACTTTCCTCTTAACACTGCTTTCATCGTGTCTCATAAATTTTGGTATGTTGTGTGGTCATTTTCATTGAATTTTAGGAAGTTTTAATATTTTCCTTTATTTCTTTCTTGACCCATTTTACCTTGATGATTCAGGTAAGCATTGTTTAATTTTCATTTGTTAGTGGACTTTCTAAAATTTGTGTGTTGAATTCTAATTTTAAGCTATGGTGATCTGATAAGATACATGGGGTTATTCCTATGGTTTTGCATCTGTTGAAGTTTGCTTTGTTACCTAGTATGTGTTCAACTTTTGAGAAGGTTCCTTGAGGTGCTGAGAAGAAGGTATCTTTTTTTATGTTTGGATGGAATGTTCTATATATGTCAGTTAAGTCCATTTGAGTCATTACATCTGTTAATTCCCTTATTTCTCTATTAATGTTCTGCCTGGCAGACCTGTCCAGTGGTAAGAGTCGGGTACTGAAGTCTCCCACTATTAGTGTGTGGGGTTTAATGTGTGATTTAAGCTTTAGTAGTTTTTCTTTTATGTATGAGGGTGCCCTTATATTTGTGGCATAGACATTCAGGATTGAGATTTCCTCCTGATGGATTTTTTCTGTGACTAATATTAAATGTCCTTTTCTCTCTCTTTTGACTGATTTTAGTTTGAAGTCTATTTTGTTAGATATTAGGATAGCTACACCAGCTTATTTCTTAGGTCCATTTGTTTGGAATTTTTTCCCCAACCTTTTACTCTGAGGCAATGTCTGTCTTTGAGGTTGAGGTATGTTTCTTGTATGCAAGAGAAGGATGAATTCTGTTTTCATATCCAAACTGTTAATGTGTGTCTTTTTTATAGGTGAATTGATCCCAATTATATTAAGGGATATTAATATAAATGATTATAGTATTTGTGATTAACAGTGATTGCTAGTTCCTATTTTTAAGTTTTCTTTGTTGGTGATGTTATTGTGTCTGTTTTCCCTTACTTGGGATTTGCTGCTATGAGATCATCCATTGTCTGTGTTTTTGTGAATGTAGAACTTCCTTGGGTTGGAGTTTTTCTTCTAGTATTTTGTGTAGGGCTGGTATTAGTTAAATCTGGTTCTGTCATGGAATATCTTGTTTTGTCCATCTGTGGTGATACAAAGTTTTGCTGGGTATTGTAGTCTGGGCTGGTATCCATGATCTCTTAATGTCTGAAGAGCACTTGACAAGGACCTTCTGGCTTTAATTGTTTCCATTGAGAAGTCATATGTAATTCGTAATATTTTTCTTTATTCTGTATATTTAGTATTTTGATTATTTTTTTTGATTCAGTCTATTTGGTGTTCTGTAAGCTTCTTGTATCTTCATATGCATATCTTTCTTTAGGTTGTGAAAGTTTTCTTCTATGTTTTTTTGGAATATATTTTCTGTGCTTTCGAGTTGGACTTCTTCTTCTATCCCTATTATTCTCAGGTTTGGTCTTTCTGTGGTGCCCCATATTTCCTGGATATTTTGTGTTAAGTTGTTGGATTTAATGTTTTCTTTGACTGATAAGTCTACTTCCTCTATTGTATTGTCAGCATTTGAGATTCTCTCTTCCATCTCTTGTATTCTGCTGTTTATGTTTGCATTTTTGGTTCCTTATTATTTTCTCATAATTTCTGGGACTTGATTCTTGAAATTCTGGGAATTTCAGAATTCCCTGGACTTGTGTTTGCTTTATTGCCTCTATTTTGGTTTTCAAGTCTTGAATCATTCCTTTCCTCTGTTTGATTGCTTTTCTTGGTTTTCTTTAAGGGATTTGTTGATGTCTTCCAATTTTATGTTTGTCTTTTCCTCCATTTCTTTGAGGTGATTTTTCATTTCCTGTTTAAGGGCCTCAAACATTCTCCTAAAATTATTTTTTAGGTAATTTCTTCTGCTTCATCTCTATTGGGGTGTTCAGTCTTGCTACTGTACAGCCACTGTTTTTGTTGGTGTCGTGTTGCTCTTTATGGTGTTGAGTGTGTTCTTACCTGGTCTACTTGTCCCGCGCTACCGTCTCGCCAGCAAGAACCACACGGAACACTAGGATCCTTCTGCAGAATAGCTTTATGTCTCTTGGGAGCAGAGCATAAGCCAACACGGCCGTGGGGACCCAGATAAGATGGAACCCATCCCTTATAAAGGAAACAGACCCTGCCCTGGACGTGTCATTCCCGGATTGGCTGACTGCTCCCAGTCCCAGGTGAAACCTCGGGAGTAGGCAGGGACGCAGCGGTAGAGAGTTACAAAGCACGTGCGCTGAGATTAAAGGCGTGTGCCGCCACACCTTGGGGTCACAGAGGTCAATCTCTACCTTTGTTCCTAGAAGCAATGGAGAATGTGGTCCGGCCCTCCACATCTACTCATCTTTTCCTCTGATTGGTGTAGTTGGGGCTGTGTCTCTGATGATCAATATTCTAGGTGCCAGTGGATCCAAGGGTCAGATGGTTGTTCCCTGTGGTACAGTCAGGCCCACGGTTTCAGTCACCTCTAGAGGTCACTCAGTACTCCTGGAGGTTGCTCGGCACTTCTGGGGGTCACTCTGTAATTCCAGAGTTTGTTTGGGCCTGATCACATGAAGGTCACTGGCTTAGCTGGTTTTCACAGAGGTCCCTGGCTTGGGCCAGGTCCTGAAGAGGTCTCTGAGTAGGGCCTGCTGCCATGGCGGTCACTCCCTTGTACCAGCTCCTGTAGAGGTCACTGGCTCAGGCCTGTTCCTGTGGATGTCCCTGGCTCAGGCCTGCTCTCGCAGAAGTCCCTGGCTTGGGCCATGTCCTGCAGAGATCTCTGGCTTGGATCTGCTCTTTTGGTGGTCACTCCCTTGTACCTGATCCTGTGGAGGTCACTTACAAAAGGGCCTCCTCCAACAGAGGTTGCTGATCTGGGCCTGCTCCCTTGGAGGTCACTGACTCTGGCCTGTTCCCTTGGTGGTCACTCCCTTATACCTGCTCCTGTGGAGGCTGTTGCCTCAGGTCTGCTCTGGTGGAGGTCACTGGCTCAGGCCTTCTTTGGTGGAGGTTGCTGGCATGGGGCTTGCTCCTGTGGAGGTCCCTGGTTTGGGCCCAGTGCCACATAGGTTCCCACATAAAAAAAAATTTTCTAATCAACCACTCATCTGCCAATTTCATCAAATTTTAAGAGAGAAATAATAATCATAGACAAAATATTTACAAATTTAAATTCAAATGCTATTTTCTAAATCCTTGTATAATACCAGTATTACTCTTTTTAAAAAGAGTGTGTGTACATGTATGCCATGTGTATACAATTATATACCATGTGCATACCAGTGTATGCCATGTGTGTAATGGTGCCAAAGGAAGTCAGAAGAAGGTATTGGCTCCCCTGGTGCTGGAGCTATAGGCAGTTGTGAGTTGATAGCCTTGGATTCTAGAAACTTGAAGAGCATCAGGCACTCTTAACCAATAAACAATCTCTTCAGTCCCAAACAGTTTTTCCTTGATTTAATAACCCAGTTATTAAAATAAATAATAACTACAGACAAATATCCCTCACAGATATAAATGCAAAAGATGGGAGGAAAGGTAGGGGGGGTCTTGGAGGAGTTTGGGGAGGAAGAAACCATAATCAGAATATATTGTATGGAAAAATATGTTTTTAAACAAAAAAAACTTATCAAAATTCTACTAAACCAGATTCAACTATATATAAAACAATAGTACAGACCACGGGTATTTGTATGCATGGAGAATTATCTGAAAAATGTTTGTATGAATTGTATATTAAAAACTTCAAAACCATCACTGAGAAAAAATAATGACGCAAATGAATGGGTAGATCTGTGAGCTCCAGATTCAGTGTGGCTCAGACATCAATTATTCCTATATAATCTAAAAATTTAATGCAATCCTGACCAGAGTACTTATTGGTAGAAACAAAATAGCTGTTTTTAAAATTTATGTGTACAGGCAAAATTCTAGGACAGATAATTTTTTTAAAAAGAAGAAAAAACTCAGAACTTAAACTGCCTTACTTAAAATCTGATTAAAAAGTCAAAGTAATCAATTTGGTAGATGATAGATAGCAGAATTGAATAGTGAAATCATTATATATATGTTCAATTGATTTTTTTAATAAAAATTAAAGAACTCAAGCAACTTGACATCCAAAGAACAAATAAATAATCCAATAAAAAATAGGGCACAGACCTAAACAGAACTCTCAACAGATGAATATCAAATGGCTGAAAAACACTTAAGGAAATGCTGAACATCCTTAGCTATCAGAGAAATGCAAATTAAAACAACTCTGAGATTCCATCTTATATCTGTCAGAATGACCAAAAACAGTAATGGCAGCTTATGCTGAAGAGGATGTGGGTTAAAATGAACACTCCTCTATTGCTGGTAGGAGTGCAAAGTTGTACAGCCACTTTGGATATCAGTATGACAATTTCTCAGAAAATTAGGAAACAACCTTCCTCAAGACCCAGCAATACCACTTTTTGGCATATACCCAAAGATGCTCAATCATACCACAAGGACCATGCTCAGCGATGTTCGTAGCAGCATTGTTTGTCATAACCAGAACCTGGAAACAACCTAGCTGGCCCTCAAGCAAAGAATGGATAAAGAAAATGTGGTACACAATGGAGTACTACACAGTGGTAAAAAATGACATCTTGAAATCTGCAGGCAAATGGATGGATCTAGAAAAAAAAAACCATATTGAGCGAGGTAATCCATACCTAGAAAGATAAATATAATATGTACTCACTCATAAGTGGACTTCAGACATAAAGCAAAACAAAACAAAGCAAAACAAAAAAACCAGCCTATAGTCCACAACACCAGAAAACCTAGACAACAAAGAGGACCCTAAGAGAGACATAAATAGGTCTACATGGGAAGTAGAAAAAGACAAGACCTGAGTAAATTTGGAGTGTAGGGGTCATGGCACAGTTGGTTTGTGTCACTCCACTAAAGCACGGAGGTTTGCCTTTGGTGGTATGCCGCAGTTCTCTGCTGGAGTTCTGTGGTCTGCAGGGTCACTCTCAAGTCCTCAACAGGGCACAATTCATGCTGGACCCAGAGAAGCTTCCTTTGACGGACCTAGAACCATGCAGATGGAAAATCCAAAGAAAACAAGAATCTAAGTTGCAATCACCTCCAGTTTACAAGAACCAGGGATCACTCCTGTTCCTATTAAGAAGAGAGGAATTTTTGTGGAATTTCTTATCTCCTGATGTGGGATTCCCCCCTCTATGCTGTGAATACCATTAATGAATAAAGAAACTGCTTTGGACCTATAGCAGGGCAGAACTTATCTAGATGGGGAAAGCAAGGCTGAATGCTGGGAGAAAGAAAGGCCAAAGGAGAAGCCATGTAGCCCTGCAGGAGACACACACTGGGAACTTTACCCAGTAAGCCACTGCCTCATGGTGATTCACAGATTAATGGAGATGGGATAAATTAATATGTAAAAGTTAGCCAATAAAAAGCTAGAGCTAATGAGCCAAGCAGTGTTTTAATTAATACAGTTTCTGTATGTGTAGAAGGAGCGGTGGGCTGCTCTGTAGAAAGGAGCAGCAGGCTGCGGTCTCTCCCAGATCCCGGCTAGCTTACCCCCGAAATAATTACACAGAAACTGTATTCATTTTAAACACTGCTTGGCCCATTAGTTTCAACCTCTTATTGGCTAACTCTCACATCTTGATTAATCCATTTCTAATAATCTGTGTAGCACCACGAGGTGGTGGCTTACCAGAAAGGATCTTAACCTGCGTCCACCTTGGAGAGGAGAGCTATAGTGTCTGCCTCACTGCCTTCTTCCTTCCAACATTCTGTTCTGTCTTCCCCGCCTACCTATATTCTGATCTATCAGGCCAAGCAGCTTTCTTTATTAATTAACCAATGAAAGTAACACATAGACCAATGACCCTCTTCCATCATTTCCCCTTTTTCTGTTTAAACGAAAAAGAAAGGCTGTAACTTTAACATAGTAAAATTACATATAACAAAACAGTTATAAAGCAAGAATTACAGTTACAATATTTATATCTATTTTATTTTTATTATAACTAAGGAAAACTATAATTATAACTAACCATTTTTTAACTCCATCAAAGACTCCAAAAGGATATAGTATTACCTAAGCAAACAAGAAATAAGCAACTTCCAAAACTCTAGAAATGACAGAGACATCTCGCTACCTGTACAGTCACCCAAAGTCCTCTGTACCATTGGGGCATCCATCTTTAGCCTTCAGGCCCATAGTATCCAGCAGACATTTCCATGAAGCAGGAACTTTTAAAGGCAGTTCAGTCATTATCTGCCTGTGTCCTGCAGAATATCTCATAGACTCTTTCATGAATCAGGAACCCCGAAAGATCATCTCACCTTTAGGCAAGTTCAGCAGTCCTCTCACTGTGGGTTCTCTGTGTCCAGTTTATGCAACAGTCCAGGCAAGAGCAATTTCTTGCCCAAATGGCTGACCAACTCCATAAGGATCCTCTTCGATGCCCATCTTCCTCTTTAAGTATATTGGTGCTGCCAGGAGCAGATGTGTCTCATTGTCATGAAAAGCCCTAAGTTATTAAAACATTTAAAATGCCATATTCTGTAGTCTTTGAAAGATATGAAGAATGCCTATCTAACTGAAATATATCTCTGCACATCTAGAAAATCTAACTAACATGACTATAAGCTTGACTATTATTGATTATCCATTACCAACCTATATTTCTTAATTATATATTACATTTTAAAATGAACTATACAATCATAATACCTTAATCAAGATCAGAAATACATATACATATAACAAAATTGACCTTAAAATCCATATCAAAGCAAATTATTCATATCTATATCATGTATGATTATTTTGGGGCTGAGCAGCTGGGACCCAACAAGTGGCTCTTCTTACAACAGTCTCCCAAATATCACAGACTAGGAGCTCAAGAGTACTGTGTGATGGTTTATTCTTTTGACTTTTTGAGGGGTCCATCACCCAGCTCCCAAATAAATTACACACAGAGGTTTATTATTATTTATGAATGCCCATCCTTAACTTGACTTGTTTCTTGCCAGCTTTTCTTAACTCCAAACTATCTTTTGCCTCTGGGCTTTTATGTTTCTTGGTTTCTATATACCTTTCTTTCCTTCTTACTCTGTGACTGGCTGGGTGACTGGGTGGTTGGCCCCCGATGTCCTCCTCTCCTTGTTCTCTTGCTTTTTGTTCTCTCTCTGCTCAGATTTCTCATTCTATTTCTCTCTGCCTGCTAGTCCCGCCTACCCTTGATCCTGCCTCACTATTGGTGGTTCAACTCTTTATTAGGAGCGTCAGGTGTTTTAGACAGGCACAGTAACACAAAGTTAAACAAATGCAGTGTAAACAAAAGTCAAGCACCTGAAAATATTCCCCAAGAGAAGAGGACCAATTAAAAATTACTGAGGGGCTGAGATAAACAACCACAAGGGCTGAAGAGATGACTGACTCAGTCCTGAAGAGTATTTGTTCTTCTAGACTACCCAGGTTCAGTTCCCAGCACCCGTTTGGGTGTGGTGGTATATTGTTTAATTCTTGCACTCAGGAGGCTGAGGCAGGTGGATCTCTTTGACTTTGAGACCAGTCTGATGTGCATAGTGAGTGTCAGGTCAGTCAAGACTACATAAAGAGACCCTGTCTATGAAAAGCAGACAGCAATAATAGAAGACATACAAATTCTACTCTCTCTAGAATTAAAATTAGAGGAGACAGCAATGAAAGATTTAGCACATATCACAACAATTTGTTCCAGAAAAGGAAAAAAAAGACTACAGGGCTGCAAAAGTATTTAAATTAATAGTGGCAACAAGCTGCCAAAATTATTCAAAAGATATAATTTATATGTAACCTACAGACTCAAGGAAATGAGTGAATGAAAACTGAATGAAACCAACATAAAATAATTCTTGAGACAGCTACGTGAAAATACAACATAACTAAACTTCTGGAAAACTCAAAAGAAGGCAGAGAAAAATGACACGCTAGTAAGAGATCAGCAGCGTGGGTGGGAGTGGCTAACACACTGGAGAGAGGGAGTCCAAAAAGAGTTGGCAAGTATGTCTCAAGGGCTGCCAGGAGGTCCTGCCAATTGTACGTTCTGGCCCCAGGATTGTGGTTTGGATGTGTCTTCTCTCCCAAAGACCCGTGTCCTAGATACTTGCTCTCCACGGTGAATATATTGAGAAGGTGGGACCTAATGGAAGGTTGTCAGGTGGAGAAGAGCATTCATGAGGGTCTCAGTGCTTTCTCGGTAGTTTGGGTTAGTTTTGGATAGTTCTCATGAGAGTGGTTGTCATAAAGTGAGTGATCTTGGGCATAGTCCATTCTCCAAATATCCAATTTGTTTATATCTTTCCCATTGTAGCACAGTTCACCAGGAGGTGCTCTCTAGAAGCCAAACATATGCAGCTATCTAACCTTAGATTCTTAGCTTCTAGAACAGAGAACGTAGTGAACCTCTTTTAAAAAAATAAACCTTCAGCTTCAGATATGTGTTTATAGCAACACAGATGGATACAACCAGCAACACTAGTCTTAATGAACTGGGGGGGGGAGAGACATTTTTAACAAAGTAAAGGTAAGAGAATTTTTTTTAGTAACTCATCTAACCAAATTTTTAGTAACTGATCTATCTAGTTTGAACACAAACATATGTAAGAGGTCATAGAGTCTCAAGAGGGGAGAAAATAGTACATAAGAAACAGTGGTAAATGCAATGGAAAGTACTACTTGTGGGTTTCTGAGCCAGGTTTGAAGATTGGAGCACAGATTATGATGATATTTTACATTGGGCTTGCAATATAGAGTGGGGTTATTTGAAGCAAGTTGAGTGTACTTTGAAATTTGGGAAAGCACTGGGAATGAAGTAGACATGAGGTTTCAACCCTTCATTCAAGAATGGGAAGGCACCAGTGCCTAAAACCTGTGGTAAGTTCTCTGCCACCCACAGAGAAACCAATAAGAAAATAGTACAAGCAATCCACTGTAAGCCAGTGAAAGAGGAGGGAATCTTTCAAGACACAAGGAACCACAAAAACCAGGACAAAACAGGACACAGAAACAAACAGGAAATAACAGGTGAGATTGAGCACATATATTTCACACAGCTCACTATTCTAAACAAGTCAGGAGGATGATAGATCAACACAGCCCATTAAAAACATCCCATAGCCAAAGTCTTGTTATGTGCACTGTAGCTACTTTGCCACCACATAAGGAGTCTGAAAGCCAGTGAAAAGATGCACAAGGAGTTCAACAGATGTGTGTGAAGGAGTTCTCCACGCCAAGTCACAGAATACACAGAGTTTTATGTTCCTGAGACAGTCATCATGGGAGCTTATAGCCCAGAACCTAAACTCAATTTCACTGACTCAGACAAAAGTTAATGTTTCCCAAGGGGGGCATTTGCTGGGCTCCATGTAGCAGTGTGGAGGGATGGAAATGTTGGTAGATGAGTTAATGTCCTAAGGGTCCCTGGTTAGGCAAGAAGATGAAAGGGTGAAAAGGGCAATTCATCAGAAAGGAGCAAGGCAAGGATGTTGGTATTTGCACACCGTGAATGGTGTGCAAATGTGCGCCAAAGGCACATTTAGTTAGGAAAGGAAGCAGAGAAAGTAAGTACCATAGGCAAGGAAAGTTCTAAAATAAAAATAGGGAGGGGTCTAAATGGGAATGGAGGAAATGGTGTGAACCCAGGAATGGAAATAATTTAGTATGTGAATGTGTCTGGACTGATGTCAAGAAGGTTGGGAAGCTGGGTACCTTGTACCTTACAGTGGCTACTCATGGAAATGGTGGTTCAGAAAAGTTTGAGATCTAAAGTAAGGTCCTAGTAAGTGACAGAGATGGACACATTTCACACACTGGAAGGTCCAATATATGATAGCCTCATGTTTTTTTTCTATTACACCTCAGAACAAAATTCTTCCTAAAATAATATCACCTGTATTTAATGCAATCCTCACAGAAGACATTAACACTCAGGGAGTTATTACTAAAAACTGAACTGTGAACATAGTGTCTGAAAGCCACAAATATCACTTGATCTAAAAAGAATCATTACACAGAGATACTAGTTATAAAAATGTATTTCAAAAAATCTGTATACAGATTTATTTAGCATGCATATAGTCAATGTGCAGATTTCAGTTTCAAGGTTAAAGTGATAATGAAGCTTTCTTTACTGGTGACTTTGCCAGTCTTTCTATAACAGATTAGCAGAAGAAAAACATTACAGATATATTATCATCCGTTTCTTTTCCTGTTGCTGTGATATGATGAAAGCAGCTTTCAGAAATGGGAGGAAGGATTCTTTTATTTCATAGATAGAGTCTATAATTCATCATGGCAAGGAGCATATGGAGTAGGACCTTGCAGAGGCAGCTTGTCACAATGCATTCCCAGTCAGGATGCAGTGAGCAACGGATGCTTGTACGTATCTCATTTTCTTCTCTTTATATTGCATAGAATTCCAAACCAGTAAGTGATACTTCCTACAATAGGAAGATTCTCTCACCCTAGTTAACCTAATCAAGATAAATTCTCATAGATATGTCCAGAGGCCCATCTCTCAGATGTCTCTACATTTAATTAAGTTCACAGTTGAGATGAATCATGACAACGACAAAGATTAGAATGTCTAAAGCTGGGAATGTGTTGCCCAGTTGGTAGAGTGGTTGCCTAGCAAGCAGGAAGTTCAGAGTTTAGCCTACAGTGTTACACAAAATTAGGCATGATTGTAATCCCAGCATCCAGGGAGTGAGTTAGAAGGATCCAAAGTTCAAGGTCATTGTAGGTGGAGACTTCTTGTTATGTCCCAGCCTCCCAGACCTGAATAATCACACAGAAACTATATTAATTACAACACTGTTTGCTTTATTAGCTCAGACTTCTTATCAACTAACTCTTATATCTTAAATTAACTCATTTCTATTAATCTGTGTATTAGCATGAGCCCATAGCTTACTGGAAAGAATCTGGCATCTGTCTCCTTTGGCAACTACATGGCATCTCTCTGACTTTTCCTATTCTCTCTCTAATCTCTTCCAGTCTGAATATATTCTGCTCTGCTATAAGCCAAAGCAGCTTTTTTACTAACCAATGGTAGTAAAATATATTCATAGCATACAGAGGGGAATTTCACATCAGGTCATACCAGTTGTATGAAACCTTGTTTCAAAAAAATGTTTGCTATGATGGATGTCTAAGTTCCATCCCGGAGAGGCGGGGGGGGGAGGATTTATTTCCTCATCGTGGTGCATTATCGTTAGCCCTATGCAGTGCTCTGGCTGCTGACAAGGCTGCATTCAGCTCGTTTACCCTTCGCATCTTTATCTCGAGTTGCTGCAGTTGAGCTTTGGACTTGAGCACTAAAAGCCTCTTTCTTTACTTTTTCATAATTACCTTATAATGTAGTGTTATTTCTTTCCCAATGAGATGAGGTAAGCAGTGACTTCCGACCATAATTATCTCTCTGATGCAAACGTTTTGGAAGTAGGCATTAGAGAGGAATAAGATCTGCTTTCCTAATACATTCACAGTGTCTGCAGATTCTACATTTTCAGTGCCAAAGGTATGGACCGCAGAACCTCCTCTCCCCTCCCAGCACATAAAGGTGCTGATAGCAAGACCTCCTCTCCTCTCCCATCAAACAAAGGTGTGGATCCCAAGACTTCCTCTCCCTTCCCATCACACAAAGGTATGGACCGCAGGACCTCCTCTCCCCTCCCAGCACACAAAGGTGCTGATACCAAGACCTCCTCTCCTCTCCCATCAAACAAAGGTGTGGATCCCAAGACCTCCTCTCCCTTCCCAGCACACAAAGGTGTGGATCCCAGGACATTCTCTCCCCTCCAATCACACAAAGGTGTGGATCCCAGGACATTCTCTCCCCTCCAATCACACAAAGGTGTGGACTCCAGGACCTTCTCTCCCCTCCCATCACACAAAGGTGTGGATCCCAGACCTTCTCTCCCCTCCAATCACACAAAGGTGTGGACTCCAGGACCTTCTCTCCCCTCCCATCAAACAAAGGTGTGGATCCCAAGACCTCCTCTCCCTTCCCATCACACAAAGGTGTGGATCCCAGACCTTCTCTCCCCTCCCATCACGCAAAGGTGTGGACCCCAGGACCTCCCTACCTTTCCATCACACTCTGCAATGAAGATACATTGGCAAGGAGGACTTGAGGCTTCTCCCCTCTCCACCAGTCCAGATTTGCACATGAACAAGCCACAAAGTGAAATACCCTCTCTTTCTCCATTCTCTTACCACTTTACACATCTCCCACTAATATAAGCTGTTTCCCCCAAAAGGTAAATATGAAGTTAGACATCTCTTTCCTCCTTTCTTGGTTGAAAAATTTGGAGTATCTAGAGCAATTTGTTTTTTTCTATATGTTCATGCATGTTCCCACTTTATAAGAAGAAAGTTAAACATAAAAAATACAGACATTCCTTTTTATAAGTAGAATCATTTTGAATAGATTATGCATGCCCTGGATCCTGGCAGAGAGGCCACGCTTCTGGATACATGGGAGAAACTCAGCGGTTTTCAGGCAGGGAGCTCAAAAGTTGCAACTGTGTCTACCCCGTGATTTCCCCTCATTTAAAATGCTTCAGCCGCTATCACTTCTTGGCTCTGGAAAATGACCATGTGGAGGGAACAGTCATATCCAGAAAGTTCTTTTTCCTTTTCAAATACATACACCTAAGCTCTTAGCAATTTAATCAGAAAGATAATCTGCCTCAGGCCACAGTCCAGCCCAGAGGTTTCATTGACTTATCAAAATCATTTTGGAAATAAAACTTTAGCAAAAACTAAGTTTCACAGTGTGTTGTGATGTGATTCTCAAGGGTGCAAAGGGAAGAAGAATTCTAAACACACTATTCTAAAGCTTTTACTTTTTTTAAAAAAATTAAAATATAACTACATCATTTCCTCCCTCTGCTTTCTTCCCGTCAGCATTTTCATGTACTTCCTTGCTCTCTTTTAAACTCTTTCATTGTTGATACACCAGGGAAGAGAGAACTCTCATGGGTCCTAGACAAGGACCACAGGCAACTAAGAAGTGTTGGAAGCATGGGGCAATAGTCTTCCCCAGGAAAGAGCCCCTAAGCTGTTTATTCAATAACAAATAATCAACCCTGACGTCACTGACGTTCAAATAATATTATAAGGCTGAGCAGGTTGTATTTGAAGGTTTAGGGTTGTATACACACACATATAAATAAATTCTTAAAAGATAGCCCCTCCTGAAAAATAGTGTTGCTTTAGTTTCTTTTTTTAAAAAAGTGTCGAGCCCTTTCAGAGTGTCTGCTAAAATTATATTTAGCAGATTTACTTACTAAATCCTTAAAATTATGACATGTAGTTACCACAAATTATTTTGGAATGAAAGTTGGTCCAGATGTGTATTGCCATATTGTAATATTTTAGACTCAAAAGTCTTTGCTCATATGTGACCTATGATGAAAGGCAGAAACCTGTCAAGTCAAGACAGTCTGTCATGATGAAAGCTAGGGAAAATAAAGGCAGTCACTCTGCCAAGTTAACATTTGCTCCGGTCATGCAACCATGCTTTCCACCAACTGTTGTCCTTTCTGCTTGGAAGCTGTAGTGTGGTCTAACTTCAGCTTCTCTGCTATGTTTTTAACATTACGATATTAAGAAATTTGACCTCCTGGGTGCATGTAAAATCTACCCTCTAGACTCTTGCCCTTTTCAGTTCCAAGGAACAATACAATCATGTTCTGAGCTCTGACAACATTCAACAATGACAAGTTTACTGTACATGTTCAGAGGACACACAGAGACCCCGAAATGCCCTGCTAGCAAGACACCTCTTTCATTATTCTTCCCCTCCACCCACCTCAACCCAATCCCTCATGCTCCCATCCCTGCCCACCCCGCTATACCCAGGAGATCTCTTCCCTTTCCCCTTCCCAGGGAAATCCATGTATTACTCCTTAGGCCTTTTTTGTTACCTAGCCTCTCTGGGGCTGTGGGCTGTAACATGTATTACCCTTTACTTTATATCTATTATTCACGGATGTGTGAGTACATACCATGATGGTCTTTCTGGTCTGGGTTACCTTACTAAGGATTTTTTTTTCTACTTCTCTCCATTTGCATTCAGATTTCCTGACGTCATTGGTTTTAGCAGCTGAGTGATATCCATTGTGCAAATGTGCAATAATTTCTTTCTCCATTCTTCAGTTGAGGAGCATTTAGGTTGTTTTCAGGTTCTGAGAAATCACCATATTGATTTCTAAAGTGGCTGTATAAGTTTGCATTTCCACCAGCAATGGAAGAGAGTTCCCTTTATGTCACATCCTCTCCAGCATAAGCTATCACTAGTGTTCTTGATCTTAGCCATTCTGCCTGGTTGTAAGATGAAATCTTGGAGTCATTTTGATTTATTTGCATTTTCCTGATGGCTAAGGATGTTGAACAATTCTTTAAGTTTATCTTGGCCATTTGAGATTCTTCTGTTGAGAATTCCCTGTTTAGATTTATATCCCATTTTTAATTGGATTATTTGGTTTCTTGGATGTCTAGTTTCTTGAGTTCTTTATATACTTTGGAAACCAGTCCTCTGTCATATGTAGGGTTGGTGAAGATCTTTTCCTATTTTGTAAGCTGCTATTTTGTCTTATTGACAGTGTGACCCAGATTCTAATAGTCTATTTCTTCCTTGGCTGGCGGTCACTGCTTCAAGTTGCATGTCAAACAACACTATTCATCCTGCACTTCCTCTTTGACATGCTCCTTTATTTCTCCCTCTCTCTTTCTTACTTGATAGGGCCTTATACAGCATAGGCTGGCCTCGAACTCACATATGTAACCACTGATGATTTCTGATCTTCCCTCTTCTACCTCGCTAGTGATAGGATTTCAGGATGCTGCCACATCTAGTTTATGTGGTGCTAGAGACTGAACCCAGGGCTCTCTGCATGCTAGCTAACTACTCTGCCATTTGAGCTGCACTTCTGGTCTTTCTTCCACTTGTAAGGACCCTTGAGGGTACCGTGAAACCATGAAATAATCTCATTATTTTAAGGCCAGTCAATTATAAACCTCAATTTCTGCCTTGTCATGTGATATAATATTTGTTCACAAGTTTGAGAAATTAGGAAAAAGGAATGTGACAAGCTATTAGTCTCCCAGGCAATCAGGAATTGGGGGCTAGGGTTCTGACTCTAAACCTAATGCTTCCTCAACTGCATTACTAGATATGAATTAAATATTTTCTCAGTGTATTTCAGTAGTTACATGCAATTGCAGCCCATGGTTAATATAACAAATCCATATAGACTAGCAATGAAGGAAAATGCACAGATGTGGACAATGCGTCTCAACCATCTGTGGGCTTTGGATGCCACAATTATACTCAGATTTGGTGCCCACAGCAAACTGAGCTTTAGCCTGCTTGTCCTTTGTACCAGAAACGCCACTGCCTGTGCTGTACAAGCCTCCCCTCAGTCGTGTTGGCAAAGCTCTGAAGAGGCGTTCGCCCCAAAATGAGCAAAGTAAAAGCCTACACATTCTTAATGTTTGTTTTTTTATGATTTTTAAAATTCTTCTCTCATATATTGCATCCCAACTGCAGTTTCCCCTCTCTCTATTCCTCCCAGTCCTTCCCCCTGCCTTCCCTGTCCCCCAGATCCACTCCTCTGTTTCCCTTCAGAAATAAAAAGAGCAGGTCTCCTAGGGATATCAACCAATCATGGCTTAACAAGTTACAATCAGATTAGGAGGAAGCCCTCATAATCAAAGCTGGATGAGGCAACCCAGTAGGAGGAAAAGGGTCCTAAGAGAGGGCAAAAAGTCAGAGACAGTCCCCACAGCCACTGAATCCCACAACAACACCAAGCTACATAACTATAACTGACTATAACACGTATACAGAGAACCTAACTCAGACTTATGTAGGGTCTGTGCTTGTCACTTCAGTATTTGTGAGCTCTTACAAGTTCTGTTAGTTGGTTCTGTGGATCACTTTCCTGGTGTCCAAAACCCCTATGGGTCTTATAAGTCTTCCTTCGCTGCTCTGGGGTTTCCCTTGCTCTGCCTAGTGTTTGGCTGTGGGTCTCTGTGTCTGCTCCCATCAGTTGCTAGACGATGCCTCGGGACAAAGGCAGTCAGCCAGAAACTTAGGAGATTTGCAAAATGATGACATAAGAAGGACGAAAATATGAAGAGTGGTTTGTCATGCTCAAATGGACTCTTTTTTTCCTATCTTCTTATACTACGAAGCTCAGGATTTCCCATAAGTTTCCCTGTGTAAACCAAATATGATACTATATTAATATTTTGTATTAGCACCAGTTTGGGGAGCACATCAATAAATATAATAATGTTGGTTTCCAAGATATTATATAAATATTTTCATTATGAAAGAGATCCTTTGCTTTATGTCTAATATCCACTTATGGGTGAGTATATTGTGTTTGTTTTTCTGTGTCTGGGTTACTTCACTCAGGATTGTTTTCTAGTTCCATCCATTATGTAAATGTACCATATTTTCTTTATCCATTCTTCAGTTGAGGGGCATCTATGTTGTTTCCAGGTTCTGTCTATGACAAATAATGCTGCTATAAATATAGTTGAGCAAATTACCTTGTGGTATGAATGTGTATCCTTTGGGTATATTGCCAAGAGTGGTATTACTGGTTTGAGGTAGATTGATTCCCAATTTTCTGAGAAACTACCATACTTATTTCCAAAGTGACTGTTCAAGTTTGCACTCCCACCAGAAATGGAGGAGTGTTCCCCATACTTGCATCCTCTCCAGCATAATCTTTCGTGGTATTTTTGATCTTAGCCATTCTGACAGGTATAAGATGGTATCTCAGAGTTTTTTTTAATTTGCATTTTCCTGATGGCTGAGGGTGTTGGGCAATTCCTTAAGTGCCTTTTGGTCATTTGAGATTATTCTGTTGAGAATTCTCCTTTTAGATCTGTACTCCATTTTTAAATTGGATTATTTGTATTTTGACGTCTAGTTTCTTTAATTCTTTGTACATTTTGGAGAGCAGCTTTCTGTCAGATGTAGGGTTGATGAAGACATTTTCCAATTCTGTAGGCTGCTGTGCTGTCTTGATGACTGTGTCATTTGCTTTACAGAAGCTTCTCAGTTTCAGGAGGTCCCATTTATTAATTGTCGGTCTCAGTATTTGTGCTACTGGTGTCATATTCAGGAAGTAGTCTTTGTGCCAATGCATTGAAGGCTACTTCCCACTCTCTATTGCATTAGGTTCAGTGTGACTGGGTTTGTGTTGAGGTCTTTGATCCATTTGAATTTGAGTTTTGGGCATGGGAGATATGGATATATTTGCATTCTTCTACATGTCTACATCAGTTTTGCCAGCACCATTTATTGAAGATGCTTTTCCCCCCATTGTATAATTTTTAGCTTCTCTACAGTCTACAGCCCCAGAGAAGCCAGGAAACAAGGAGGACCCTAAGAGAGACATACACGAATCCTCCTGGGATGGGGAAATAGACAAGATCTCCGAGTAAATTGGAAGCATGAGG
The DNA here is from genome assembly GCF_982192425.1 of Myodes glareolus. Lineage (NCBI taxonomy): Eukaryota > Metazoa > Chordata > Mammalia > Rodentia > Cricetidae > Myodes > Myodes glareolus. Next base: position 24,824,658 of record NC_142038.1, read on the forward strand.
GAAGGGTGGAAGGGGAGTGGGGAGGGGAGAAGAGAAGGGGAGGAGAACACAAGGGATCAGGAATGTTGAGTTGGGGGAAGGACAAAGAGAGAGAGAGAGTACAAGGAAAGATATTTTGATAGAGGGAGCTATTATGGGATTAGTGAGAATCCTGACACTAGGAAAATTTCCAAGAATCCACAAGGATGACTCCAACTAAGAATTTAAGCAGTAGTGGAGAGAGTGTCTTACCTGCTCTTCCCCTGTAATCAGCAGAATTTTCATCATAGAACCTACACACCCAGTAATTGGTGGAAGCAGACTCAGAGTTCCATAGCTAAGCACTGGGCCAAGTTCCTGGAGTCTAGTCATAGAGAGGAAGGAGTGATAATATGAGTAAGAGGGTCAAGACAAGATGGGGAAGCCACACAGAAACAACTGACCCAAACAAGCTGGGGAACCTGCATATAATCAGACTAGACCCTCTAAATGTGGGTGACAATTATGGGGCTTGGGCAGTTTGTGGAACCACTAGCAGTGGAACCAAGTGTTTATCCCTAGTGCATGATCTGGCTCTTTGGGGTCCATTCTCTGTGGAGAGATACCTTACTCAGCCTAGATACAAGGGGAGGACCTTGGTCCTACCTCAAGTGATGCAACAGACTTTGTTGACTCCCCATGGGAGGCCTCATCCTCTCTGAGGAGTGCATGGGGGGGTGGGATGAGGACAAGATGGGGGAGCGGGAGGAGGGGAGGGAACTGGAATTGGTATGTAAAATAAAATTGTTTTAAAATGGGTTCCTTCTAACACAGAGCCCTCCGTACTTTCTGCTGAAGGAAGAAAGCATTTCTTAGAGTACTGAGTCCACCATCTTCATTCTCATCCCCTTCCACCCCCAGACACATGGCTCCACAGAACTGGATACTGCATGGCTTTGCTGACTTTGCAGAGGTCTGTAGAGAAAGCTGGCATGAGCTAAGAAATCTTCATCGAACAGAGGCAATATATTTTTATGTATTGACTTTTGTGTGATTCAATTTGCAGGGAGCATAAAAGTAACCTTTATAAACTGCCCTGTGAACTTAAAAGCAAGTTTGCATTTTGTGGTTAACTTTTCTTTTACTGCATGACATCCAAAATGATGACCCAGCTCATTGGGTCTCTTGAAACCTTTTAGCCAAGTAATGAAAACGAACGGTTTTCTGCATGCGGAGACTGGCAATTGAAAAGGTGAACGGAGACTTTTGGGAAGGCTGACTGTGCATTTATAGTTTTAATAAGTTAGATGGAAGATGAATGTTGTTACTTGGTTTGTAGAGGGCGTCGGTGAATATGTGATTTTAAACCAGTCATTTTACTGGAGTGGCTTATGAATTTTGTATATATTTATAGGATGTGATACAGATGCCTTATTACGATAAGCTTGTAATGTGATGGATTTGTTCCTTTGAGAAAATGGCCTCGTTAGTCAGTGCCTGCCACGTGAGGACAAGGACCTGAGTTCACATTCCCAGCGTCTATGTAAAAGCTGGACTTGTAATTCTAGCACTAGAGAAGTGGAGACCGGCAGATGCCTGCCAATTGGTGAGAGAACTTTCTGGGAAAAAAAATGAGGTGGGAAGTGATAGAGGAAGACTCTAGGCATCAATTCCTTCCTGGCCTTCACATATATACAAAGATAGGCATGCATGCATTTGAAAAACTTGCATTAAGCAATCAAAACACGGTATTTTGTTTTCTTTTCTCCTCTCTGTCAATGTATAAAGTTTTACACACATGTTCAACAGATTATTAAGTTCTATTCCAAGTGTACTTCGAGTCAACTTTCCCTCTGTTCTAAGTTGTGAGTTACACGGGGAGTAAGTGCTTTCTCTGTGCCTTTTGCTATATCGCTTCCCTTCCTTTCATCTGTTCCTGCTGGTCTGTCACAGATTTATGTGGAAATTGTGAGACATTTCCTCCTGCTCTATTATTTTATTACCTGATGAGACTGTTCTTATTTTCTCTGCTAGCCTTGGGGCCAGAGCTGGTTAACTCCGTTGTGTTCTGTTGCCCACTTTCCAACTTCTTGACAGGATAGCATTCCCGCCAGTCTTCTCTTCGGAAAGCAATGGAGTATTTTTTCTATAAAGTCAAAAGACTTTATAGTTGGGTACAGGGAGATGCCGATTTAATGTTTGAAGTTCTGATGCATTGGCTAAGAGGAGGGCCCATGACAAATGTAAGTCATGGGAGGCTTGTAGGTTCGTGGGCTCACAGACAAGCACTAGGGGAACCAGGAATGTTAAACACATAAGGTTGTCTCTTCAAAGGGAAGGATGAATAACCCACTAAAACAGTTCATCTTTGGTGAGCATGTGTAGGCTTTATCTTGGCATTATTCCCCAAATGAGAGGGTGTGTTTACATGGCATCTGGACCGCATGGAGCATTAGTGGTCATCTAGAGATGATTTGAAACATACAGGAGGCCATGTGACTGCTGTATGTCAATGCTGTTAATGTGTCGATGCTGAAGTATTCCATACAGGGGACTTAAACTTGGATGCTTGAGTCGTGTTGAGTCTTGGGGCCAACTCTGAGTGGGTGCTGATGGAGACAGATATTAAATTTCATTTCATATCTGATGTACTTCCATACTGCCTGCCTCAGTGCCTGTCATTAGCTATTTAATCCATTGCATGGCACATGCGAATGATTAAAACGTAAAAACCACTCATGTCTCTCAGGCTCCACCAGGAGATCGTGAGAAGCTAAACCCTCACCTAGGTGCTCTGAGGCACACTCCAGATATCTGTGTGAGCAGAAGTTGAACAAGAAAATTGTCCTAAGAATTCCAGTCAGTGCAATGAGTTCAATGATGCAGTATGAAGGGCAGTGGTAATGGTCACAGTGAACAGTGTGGAGTAAGAGCCATTGGAACGAACTTGGGAGGTGGAGCTTATCGTCTCCTGAGTCCATTCATGGGTCAGACCCAACTAAAATACCATTCAATGCAAAAGAAAACAGTAATGAATAGATGACATCACATTCAATAAGCATAAATACCACATAGTAACAGTTCATCTGCATATTCATATGTGTGTGCATTGGAAATAGAGAGTATTTCTTACAGTGGTGCATGGTTTAAAATGACTGAGAGTGATTATAACGGGTCTTCATGACAATTCATGGACCTGAGATCCTTTTCAGTCCTGTGCCCGAGCCCCACTTAGGTTGGTATAGTGGCTTCTGTTTCAATAAACTCCTAGTTATAAGATTACGAAGATGACTCACTCTTGCAGAATTGATGAAGATAGGGGTGTGTTAGGGGGAAAAGAAAGAAAGAAATGATTCCCAGACCCTTGGTCTCCTTCCTTCTGCTGCCTGAGCAATGGTTTCTCTGAACCCAGCCAGAGGGGGTGATGTCACCTACGGATCCCTTTGTTCGACTCTGGTTGGTCTTCAGCGAGGACTAGACCTTTCAGAACAGCACATGTCTGTGTGAGCGGGGTCCATGCAGCAGCACACGCGAAAGCCCAGACTTTTCTAACAGGACGTGAGCCGCATCGATGCAACGTTGAGGTTTAGGAAAGAGTGTCCAAGCCTTCCTTTCAGAGGTGTTTTTTGAGAACCACCTGCAGCTGTTCCTGGGGGTGGGGGAGGGTCCACCATCAGTGCAGCCTGAGAGGTGAGCTCTTGAGACCCCACGTCTGTTCTTGGCATCATGGGTCCTCTGGGTGTCACACATGCCATGGAAAGCCTTGTGCGGGCTCTGCTATGTGTATGAGCACATGTTTATACAAGTTTCATCTATGAAGAATTCAAAGCCTTTATTATTCTTCATAAATAAAAAGGCATCGAGGTCTGGTGGTGACTTTTCTAAAGGTAGAAGAAAACGGACAAATCAATCTTCAGATCCATTGTCACAAATCACACCTATTGATTTAGCATTTTTCACATATTTCATTAATCCAAATCCATAGCATGGCAAGGGTTTGTATAGATGGGCAGAAGAGAATAAACCAGGGAGGATCCCTTGCCATCCTTAAACTGAAAGTCCCGTGGAAACTAAAAGCACTGGGTAATTAATTATAGTTAATTAATTAGTTGGCTCAATAAGAGGGAATGCAAATTCACTTCTCAGTTACTACTTACCACTTTGCTAACTATTTAGTCAGTTCCTGTGAGAAGGAGAAGGAAGGGAGCCAGGGTGGATGTGATGGGAGAAGGCTCTGCTTGCTCAACCCACAGTCTTGCTGCTTCCAGTCTCCCTCTCCGTTCCAGGTCCCCAAACCCAGGAAGTCTCCAAACAGCTGCTTGTCTTACTGACCACAGGTGCAGAGAGTGAAGGGTCACTTCTAGAAGATACCTTCTGGAAATCTGTCCTCCATGCCATGATTCTTCCATGGACTGAGAAAGAGGGATTCACAACCCACCCTACCTCCAGTACCCTATACAGAACCCCGAATCTCTTTTCTGTAGAAATAATGCATATGCATAGATGTATGCTATGTCTATGAATGCCTCTGTTGCTAAGCCTTGAACAATAAAATTAAGAAAAGCTGTATCCTTTGAAAATGAAATTGTTTTTTCCTAAAATTGAGCAAGTCTGGATGATAAATGAGCTAGAAATGATATTTAAAGCATGTAACATATTTCCTGATATTTAAAATAAACCCAGAGAAGAACAAGAGCATAGAAGTTTGCTGCCATTAACTCTGTTTGCCTCAACAAAGAAACCCTGTGCGTACATGGTGTGGCAGGGGGTGGCTGACAGGTAGCCACCCCCTGCCTAGCATACAGTGACAATGACTTATGTCCAAGCTCTCCAGAAGCTGCTGCGGGCTTGACAGGCCCATAAATCATCACACTCACTAGGTGTTGACTCCCTGTTGAGCCACCAACCTGAGGTTTAGGCTTTCCATCTGGACTCCTGCTTCATAAACCAAGCCTGAAGTTTCTTGTGGTGTTCAGCTCCGACTTGCCCACCCGTGGATTGTTTCCCTGGATTCTCCAGGGGTGCTCTCTGGGTCTCATGTTGTATAAGTTCTAGGTGTGGTGTCATGAAGGATTTTTTTGTGTGAAAGTCAGTCCCATTCATTGTCTTACTTTAGATAAAAAGAAAGAAGTACGGCTTCCCAATGAAAACAGAGACACGAGATGGTCAAGTCTTACAGAAAATAAAAGGAGTATCTTATTCCTTTCTTTCTTCTTCGATTCACAAGGCCTTCCATCCTTTGGCCTTGTCAGCAATGGGCCACAAATGGTCTTAAGGATTGTTTGCTCCTTCACTGCCATTTTGTGCGGAAGGATCCACGCTCTTGTCTGGAACAAGGCTACGTCAGAGAAACTGCATAGCCACAGTAGTATTGACTACTGGAGAAAAGGCCACTTGCCAGCCACTCTCCCATTCCCCGGACAGTAGTGACCACTCTAAAGCCAGATCTGTGACTCCATCTGGACATTTGCGCTGCCACTGATCCAAAGTAGATGCTAAAGAGAGGCTGGAAGGTGACCGGGGTCCCCTGAGCTTTCACAAACACCTCTTGTTTTAATCAGGTTCTCGTGGGGGGACAGCCAGAGGATCCTGCTAGGGGGCGCTACTCTAGAGCAACAGACAAGACTGCGTTGAACCCGGTGTGTAACTCACCTCTGCTGAGGAGCCCCTGTCTTCTACCCTCATTTCTTCCTCACACCCCCCTGGCCTGATCAAACATTCTCCCATGCTTTTCACACTGAAAGGCTCTTGGCCAGGAAAGCTGCCTCTCCACCTCCATGTGACAAGGAAATGGGCAGCACACATGTGTCTGCTGGGACACAGCATAGCACGGGCCCTGACTGCAGTCTGCCTGTTCCCTTCCTCTGCATCTCTCCTCCCAGTTAACCCAACCAAGACAAACTATGGCGAAATGACAGGGACAGCTAATGCTTCTGAACATTGACTTGAATGCCTAGTGGTCCAGGGCTTGAAGACACCTCCCACTTCTGCTCTCTGCGTAAAGATGTTGCTTTGGTCACTCCATATCATAGCCACTCATCTTCCCACTTTACCTAGAATTTTCTCTGTATGTCTTCAGGGTCCACAACACATTACTGATAGAAGAATCCCTGTGAACATCAAGTCAGATGGGCTCACCCCTGCCTGTAACCATATTGGTAGGTCTGGTGGCTCTGGGCATTAGCTGGGCTGCCTTTGGAAGGCAGCCTGACCTCCAGCCGAGAGTGGCTGTTGTTGCTCTTCTAAACACCGTTGCTCTTCTCTGTCTTTCTGCCCCCCAAATAATCAGCGATCAGAAACCTGAGTGCTGACAGCTGCAGGCATTTGTCACCCCACTGTCATGTATCCCTATGCACCTTTTCTCTTGGAGTTCCCTGAGGACAGTGGAGGGAGCACCCGAAAGTCAGCAGGACGAGACTCTGTTCTGTGGGCCACCACGCCCATTGGTGGAACCCCATTCTCGCTGACAAGCCTCCGCTCCCCATCACAGATCAGAGAACTCCCCTTGCAGAGCGACTGTTAGGATTAGATGAAACATTGTAAACACTCCTCGGAACACAGTGTTGCTCCCAAATGATTTCAGGGCTCAGTGCCTGCAGAGGCCTCCACGGAAGTCTCATTATGCATCCAGGACTTGTTGAGTGCCTGCTGTATGCTAAGGTCCCTGTATTTGAGTCTATGGGATTGCATAAGTGATTACAGGAGAGCCACCTGCCATTAACTACTAAGCTTGGGGAGGAACAGAAAAAACGCTCAGGCCTCCCTTCTGAATGCTGCAGTTGCTTTAATCAAAGGGCAGGCAGGACAGGAGGGAGGAGTGGGCCTGCTTATGGCTCTGTGGTCTTGCTACCTTCCCAGTTCCTCCTTGGGGGCAAGCCAGCTTTTCTATTTTTCAAGCTGCAGGGCCTGCTGGATGCTTCCGCGGGGAATTGCCTGACCCGGACACGTAAGAGGGTATTTCAGGACGACTAAGCCGAGGAAAATGTGTTATCACCTGATGGTTCTCTTGAGGTTCGCTCAGAACTTTGGGCGGCCTTCTGATGGGTTTTGCAGGAGCTGAGGGAACCAAGGGATGGTCTGAGTCACACAGAGTCGCTTCAGGCGCTGTTCTGGAGAGCCAACGGGAGAGGCGAGCAGCCTTTCCCAGATCATCACGGAATTTACCAAGTGGCATAGCTTGAGAAGCACACACATTCCAGGGGACACTTAAGAATAACTCCGCTGGATTAGGAGGCTCCTGCCAAGCTGTGTCTCAGACCCAGCTGTAAATCAGGAGTTGCTATTGCAGGTGTGAGTTGTTAGGAGAAAGAGCGCCCATGTTCCAGGAGTTGCCTGGCAGACCGCTAAGGCTCACGTGGTAGGAACTCATTGTCTCATGCCCTCCATCTCTTCTGAACATGCTCCATCTCTTCTGCTCACGTGACTGCAGTGCAAATTTCGCTTTGCCGTTGATGGATGTGAGTAGAAGAACACGTATGGGTAAAGAACTAGTTTCTGGCTGCTTTGCGGAGGCATCTGTTTCTAAATCTAGAAAACCAGGGGGAGTTTTCGGAAACGTTTCAGGGTCAAAGATTTCATCATGCCTGAGGTTTCTAGACAGGTCACTGTCGAAAGCCGAGTAGACCCATGGCCTTGAAGGAGAGAACAGAGCCAACTAAGAGATGATCTTCTTAATCATATATCTATGATGGTGTGCACTGTGCATGTGTCTCTTGGTGGCACATTGCTGGGCACAATTTACTGAGAACGGCATTGCCAGTATGCAGTTCCCGAAACCATCAAACAAGGGGCTATCATGTAAGTCAGAGGTCTGACCACTATTCTCTGAAGAAAATGAAGCCGGCCAATCAGTCAGACAACTGCCTTTCCAAGTTTATTGCAACACATTTGTGGAGGTACAGAATTAAGAGATAAGGGAGTAAAGATGAAATTTTGTCATTTGTGGCAACCTGGATGACCCAGAGGATAAATTAGACACGGAAAGACAGACACCTCCTTATATCATCCATGTTAAGTGTTACAATTTGGAGCTGGAGTGTTCTTCAGAGCCCCATAAACTGGCTTGGTCCCCAGGTGGTGTTTGATTGATGGGTGTGGACATTCAAGGAGGTAGATCCTAGTTGGAAGTAGGTCACCGAGGGTGAGCCTTGAAGAATATATCTGGGCTCTAGGCTTCAATTCCCCCCTCCTTACTTCTTTTCAAGCCTTTCCTGCCCTGCCCACAACATGGTGAGCAAGCTTGCTTTGAACACACTGCCTGTCCCATGGTTTACACACACTGCCTGTCCCATGGTTTACACACACTGCCTGTCCCATGGTTTACACACACTGCCTGTCCCGTGGTTTACACACACTGCCTGTTCTGCCACAGGCCCAGAAATAATGGAGCCTACTGACCATGGACTCTGAAACCAGGAGCTGAAACGACTCCTCCCTTTGTAAGTCTATTTGGCTCAAGTGCTTTGTCGTATAGGGGAAAACTAACATGTGCAGAATGTATGAAAGCTTATCTTAGGATCGGAGATTTAGACTGTGTTACCAGAGGTTTGGGGGTGGGGCAATGGAAAGAGAAATTCTGGTGTGCAAGAGTGTGTAATATATGGGTAACATGATTATACTGTTTTAGAATGACTAAGCAGTGTTTTCCAACCTTCCTAATGTTAAACCCCTGTAATACAGTTCCTCACGTTATAGTGACCCTCAACCATAAAATTATTTTGTTGCCACTTCAGAACTGTAATTTTGCTACTCTTGTGAATCATAACCTAGGTACCTGATATGCAGGATATCACAGCGGCCCACAGACTGAGAACCACTGGGATAGGATGTTCTCATCATAGAGAAACTGCAAATGCAGGAAGTGATAGATGTGTTAAATCCCCTGATCTGATCATTATACTTTGTTTACATGTATCAAAACATCATACTGTACTTGTAAATTTGCAAGAAATTATATGGCACATAAAGAGTTAAAATTTATAAAAAGAGAAAAGTGAAAATGAGGGCACGGAAGAGGAAAAGAAAGGCATCGAGGAAGGAGGGGTAGGGATGGAACAGTGGGGACGGGGCACAGATGAAGGGAATCCTCACTCTAGTCTGTGTGGTACCCATAGACGAGGAACAGGTTGAACATCCTGCTGCTGAAGTCAGTGTGCACTAGGCATGTTTGCCTTTGAACTCCCCAGAAATACCCATTCCTATGTGCTTTGTTCATGGGGCAATCTCCATGCCATGTTTGCCCTGTACCCATTTGTGAAGATGCTTCCAAGAGACTGAATATAAATGAAATAAACTGTGAATGGAGGGAGAAGGGGGAGGAAGCCGTGAGATGGGGGAAGAAGGAAGCAGTGGTGATGGGGGAGTCCCCTCTGTGCTGTGATTACCTTTAATGAATAAAGAAACTGCCTTGGCCTGTTGATAGGGCAGAACTTAACTAGATGGGGAAAACTAAGCTGAATGCTGGGAGAAAGGAGGGCGGAGTCAGAGAGATGCCTTGGAGGCATCAGAGACAGATCCTGGGAATTTTACCGGATAAGCCACTGCCACATGGCGATATACAAATTAATAGAAATGGGTTAAATTAATATAAGAGTTAGCCAATAAGAAACTAGAGCTAATGGGCCGAGCAGTGTTTTAATTAATACAGTTTCTGTGTGGTTATTGTGGGTGTAAGCTCGCTGGGCAGCATGGAAGAACAACCAGCCCTTCCCCCAACACAGTGACTGGGATGCCCGATAGTGGTGAGCCCCTCACAGTCAGGCAGTCTCAGAGCCAAGCCAGCCTACTGTCTCCGTTCCTCTGAGCAGAGAGACTGGTGCTAATTTACTGCAATGGTTTCTGTGGCATTGGACTTCTTCCTTTTTTTCCTAGGGAAGGAAAAACAGAGATGAAAAATGCTTTACTCGTTTTTTATGATGACTGTGGAATAGCATAAAACAAATCTAGAACTGTGAAACTATGTCATTAAAAACCACCTCTCTGCTACTACCAAACCAAACCACGAGGCACGTCCAAGTTGCGGACTCACAGAACTGCACAAGTCTCACTGACTTCACTAAGATTTCAAAAGAGACTCCTCACCTTTAGAGAGTGCTGAAAACCAGTCCTCCCAGGAATATGGCAGCGCCAGGAGCCGTCTTAGATGTTAAAAACGTTTGACTTGTCTACACAGGAGGTGTCCATTGAGAATGGCATGTGGTTCTGTTGCTATTTCCCCAGTGTCTCACTCTACACGTTTATGGGTCAGATTGTCCTCAGAAATCGAATCCCATAAATAGCTTATCATTTGCCTATTACCGACTTAAATGAAATAGCTCTACGTGTGGACATTTAAAGTTTGATAGGCTATTTCCAGTGTTTTGGAATCAAAAGTTTTGTTTTAGAATGATTTAGTCCTTAAAGGAGAAATTACAAACTTTTTAAAAGGAAATCTTTGTGCAGAAAATGTTGAAATACAGTAAACACTTATCCAGGTAGATTCATATGATAACATAATGTTTATTTCCTCTACACAACACATACATTCTTTCTGTCCATGAGTATAAACACAGACATATGTATATATTCATCTATATAAACACTTTGCTATTAGTAAGCATTTGAAAATAAATAGCAAATATCAAGAAACTTTCTCCTCAAATAGTTCAGTATTCTTTTCCTGAGAACAAGGCCATTTGGGTCAGGATGTTGGCTCATGCTTATAAATCCAGCTCCCTGGACACTGAGGTAGAAGGAAGGATTGGGGATTTGAGCAGCCTGGGCAACATAGTGAGATCCTGTCTGAAAATAAATAAATGCATTTTTTAAATGAAGGAGGCTCTTCTAGATTTTCCTGATTGAAGCAAATAAAGTTTAATTTTTAAAATGTCTAATATCCAATTTGTATTCAATTTTTCTGCAAATCCCAAGAATGTCTTTTTATAGCCCTGGAATTCTTAACTGCCCGCGTTTCTGGTGTGGCAATTGTTTGTGTCTTAGTCTCTTTAAATCAGTGGCACCTTTTCACCTCCCTTCACCTCAGTGTGGACACTGAGCTAAGATTCTCCCCTTCAGACACTGGAATCCAGGCTTTGGCCTTTTTAAAATCCCACCCTACTTTCTCCTTTGTCCTATTGGCTCTTGGCAGCATCCCACAAATCTCATCTTGAGAAAAGTGAATGAGAAACCAGTCCCATCTTGTAGAAGACAATCCCCTGAATTTTCTTTCAGTTGACGATTCATCTAGAGAGAGAATGACATGAGTTTAACAACTGCGGCTGATGCGGTCTTGTGTGATGCCCTCCTACGTGGAATGCAGTGTTGTTATCCTACAAATGTTAAGCCCGATCTGAAGACTTGGCTAAAGTGGTGACAAGCGCGCTTCCTTGTAAGCTGTATTTCTTCCCTCCCTCCGTAATCAGTAGCAGGTCAGAACTGTTCTAGCATCCTACCCTCCTCTAGCTTGTGCGCACATCTGCAAAATGGCGCTTCTCACCATTTCTTCTGTGACACATACTTTATGTGTCATTATATCGTAACCTTCCACTTCAGTTTTTAAATTATTAGTAGCAGCATGTACTGCTTATTTATTCAGTGTGTTAAAATCCATTATAGTGAATTTTTCTTATTACTGTTCACATTTCCCAAAGCTAACCAGGGCAAGTCCTTCCAACTATTTCCTGAGTCATTTGGGCATCTCTCCATCATTGTCCTGGGTTTTGCTTTCTGGCTCAAGACTTCAGAATTTCTTGTGGCAATCCAGAGGCAGAGAACCCCACTAAGCCTGGATTGCTTCTAGCCAGAATGGGTCTTGGCTACGAATGACACCAGGGGCTAACGGCTGCTGGAGTGTCCTTGCTTTGTCTCCTTTGTGAGAAACAGAAATCCTCAGGCTGCAAGGGCACAGGAGACTCAGTTGTGAAGATGAGGCAGGTTATTTTACACTTTACAAATCTAGGTGTTGTCCCAGAATGGCCAGCACACTGACTTAATGCTTTTACAGTCCCCAACACAGGCCCTTCTGTCTACTTCCTCATTGGTGTAGAAATCAGAAAGGAACACCTTTGGTGACATCTCAATCTCTTCTCATCTCTTTCCGCCACTTGTGCCCATCTATTCCTCAATAAAGTTGTCTTCTTCTACATCTTGTTCATTGTAAAGCTTTCCTGGACTTCGGAGCATTTGCAGATTGTTAGGGAAGGCTGGATGTCAGTAAGTTTCTACTCTAAATTTCCAGCTCTGGAAGGTGCAGCAGGTGGACTAGCAAGGGGAGCTTGGGTGGGGCAGCTCGTTAAAGAGGTTGCCAGCAGAAGCTCAGCGTATCCTGTTAATCGGTAGCTGGCTCTACGTTCAGTCAAGGTGCTTTTATTTTGAAAGTGAATCATCTGATTTTATTTCTTACACTTTTCCCATGGAGACTCGTCACTCATATGTTATAAATCATGATCTAATGTTAATGCTTCTGATTCAAATTTAGCATCATTGATTTTTCTAAAATCACTTGATTGTATAAGATTTTCACATACACGAAAGCTCTTGACTTTTAATTAAGACAGTATTTATTTTTCATTTTAGCCTATGATAAACATCAATTAGTTCCAACGTTATAACAAAAGGAGGTTTGTGAGACATGCCCACTCTGTAGCTGTTTGTGACCATAAGGGACATATGTGGGAGTATTACCAGGAACCATTTCTTATAACGATTTTTGGTGTACATTTTTATTTATCAGGGAATTAAGTTTTCATGTTTGTATTTGGGATCTTGCCTATTTTATGTGACTTGACTTTTTAAAAATAAAAATATTTCATGTTCATTTGCATAACAAATCATATGCAAATGTGCACTTAGGAAATTGTCACTTCAGCTAAGGACTCCAGCCACCATCTTCCAAAACTTGTTGGAAGTTTTTGGTTCTTCATTTCCATTTTTTTAAAAAAAAGAATAAAGACACGTAAACACAAATATATTCACTTTCTTTTCTTTCCTTTAGAAATACCGACATTAGTTCTTCTATTGCAAAACTTTTCAGCAATCGATAGATACGCTCTGATCCATTATGTGAAACCAAACTATGTTGACTTGGAATTACTTATTAAAAATTGATCTTAAAGGTAATTTTAAAGTACAGCTTTTAATGAGTTCTCTGTAAGACATTTGAATAGACTCGGGTGCCCCGAGAACTCGCTCCCTCTTGCTCTTCCCTCTGCGCCTCACCACCAGTGCCCTCTTTGGATTCTTGGCTAACACTTCTGTTTCTTGTGAATTATTTGGATTATCACATAGCATATGGGATGCTGTAGTTTAAATTTGCTCACTCTTTCCCACAAAACCGTCATTCTGTATGTATTATCTTTAGTCTTCTTTTAAGGAACAACTTGCATAGCTTCATGGACTTCCTTCCTAATATAAGTTAGGCTACACAGAGGTTATCCAGAGGCCACAGCTGGGAAACCTGCCTTCCCGGGACCCACCAGCTTTTGCACATGCTTGGAGAACAAGCAGAGCAGCTGAGAGAGGAGAGAGGACACTATTCAGGGCTCATCCTGGACACCAGGATCCTGGTTCTGAATCTCACCAACTGTCAACCTTCCCACTATGGGAGCTACAAGCGTGTCTTTCCAATAAGAAATGATTCTCAGCCTATTGGTATAGCCACTGTGGGAATCAATAGATCTGTCACATGGCAAAGCTATACTCATCCTGAACATAGACCCAAAAGACTTTACCTTCTGCAGCTATAATTGCACATCTGTGTCCATCGTTGCTCTGTTCACAATAGCTAGGAAATGGAACCAGCCTAAGTGTCTATCAGCTGATGAATGAACCATGACATTGTAGTAGGCATGCACAGTGAAATATATTCTTTATTCTGCAATAAGGAAAAGTGAAAATCACAGGAAAACGAAGAGACCAGGATAGAATTATACTGAGCGAGATAATTCAGGCCTAACAAGACAAGTACTTCATATTCTGTCTCATTTGGGGATGCTAGCTTTGAAGTTTTCATCTAGACTCTTGCTATTGTTAAACTGCAATCATGCCATGATTGGTATAATATTATTAGTTAATAGTGACATGGCCATTACAGGGGTAAGCCACTGCATTTTGATTGAGTTTGAGACCTACTCTACAGGGGAACTCATGTTTGGAACTGTAAAGCTGATCAAGAGATGCCTGAAGAGGTCCTGACCCTAGGGGAGCATCTACTTGGTTTTTCTAAATGGATATGTTGTCAAGTTGCCTTCTACATTCTCATCTTAAAGTCATGTACCAGTGCTGCTTTCAGCCCTCATCACAGGGCCTTGTTTCTGCAGCGGGCAGTGGTTAATGCGGAGACTCACAACTGGTCAGTGTGCAGAGACTAAATGACTGCAGCATTTCCCCCACACTGGGCATCTCTCTCAGTCTCTGCCAAGGTTTAGGGAACAAATGTAAGAGCCAGAGTTTGGGGAGGAGGGTTGTAAAATAGTGTCTTCAGGACACAGCGCAGCCACTGAGTGTCTGAATTTACTGCAGCTACGGTTCTACACACAAGACTTACACATAAGCATTGGGCCAATAATCATTTCACCATGCATGAGGGAGGGGCTTGTGAGACCTCATCCTTCACCAGGGGTCTAAGTTGGAAGGTAAAGGATGCTAGGGGAGGGAGTGTCATTTTCCATAGTAGTGTAGCCACTGATAAGTTTTCCATGTTTCGGTAAATAGCCTTTCACTCATGCTCATGAAAGCAACGTTAATTAAACTCAGTGAATAATAGTAATAGTAATAATAATAAAGCCAAAACTCTTAAACAGAAAAGTAGGAGAGAGATTATTGGGAAGAAGAACTTTAGAGAGAGAGAAAGATAGGAGATGAGAGAGGGTAGTGAAGGACAAAAATACCCCAAACTCAGAAGTGCATGTATGAAATACAGCTAAGTATTACATATTTAATTCTTTGACAGTATAGATGAAGGTAAAATGGAGACAACTTGAGAGAAGGGAAAATGAAGGGACTGCCAAGAGGAGGAAGGAATGACAAGAGAGGGTAATGGGGAGTAATTAAGATCCAAATAGATTACATATATCTATGGCAATGTCATTATTTTGTATAATTAATACTAATTATTAATAAAGGTTAATTAGTTAACAATAAAACAACAGGCAACTGAAGGTGAAATCTCTAAAACATGTTTTCCCTATTGGTGAAACTCGCACCACTGAGCCCAGAGGCTCTTGTGAACACTGACAGATGATGACCTTACTGGGTGGGGTCTCTGTACTGGCTGGTTTTCTGTGTCACCTTGATACAAACTAGAGTCAGTAGAGAGGAAGGAGCCTCCAAGAGATTCAACTGTAAGGCATTTTCTCAATCAGTGGCCAATGAAGGAGGGTCAAGTCTATGGAGGGTAGTGCCATCTCTAGACTGTTGTCCCTGGGTTCTATAAGCAAACAGGCTGAGCAAGCCACAGGAAGCAAGCCAGTAAGCATCTCTCCATGAATGGTCTCTGCATCAGCTCCTGCCTCTAGGTTCCTACCCTGACTCCAACATGCATTTATGCATTTTTGGCAGGCTTAGCAGAAAATGATGTGTCTATAATTGTGTAGACTTATTTCTGTAAACTCTGCGGGCCTGTAATATGTCATTGTGCCAGTACCATGCTATTTTGTGATTATGGCTCTAATACCACTTGATGTCAATGCTGAAGATATCTTTTTTCTGTAAAAAATTGCTTTAGCTTTTAAGGGTCTTTCATGCTTCCATTTAAAATTTAGAATTTTATTTTCTGGTTCTATGAAAAATACCATTGGGATTTTGATGGGGATTACATAAGCTGTGTAGATAACTTTCAGTAATGTACCCTTTTCACAGTGTCAATTTGCCCAGTCCAAAGAGCACAGAATGTCTTTCATCCACTGGCATCTTCAATTTTATTCTTCAGTGTTTCAGAGTTTTCAGTGTAGAGGTTTTCATTGGCCAGGTTTATTCCTGTGTATTTTGTAACAAATAATTGTGATATAATATATATCTATAGATAGATAGATAGATAGATAGATAGATAGATAGATAGATAGATAGATAGAGATACTTTTGAGAGAGAGTTTCTGACTGTCTTGGAACTCACTCTGTAGACCAGGCTGGCCTTGAACTCACAGAGATACATGTGCCTCTGCTCCCTCAGTGCTGGGATTAAAGGTGTGATCTAGTATATTTTAAAGAAAGTCCCATGGGCTGCTGAGAAGAATGTTGCTGTTGGATAGAGTATGTTGTGGGCATCCATTAAGTCTATTAGTTTCTCTCCGAGATTCCTTTGCAGAACTGAACTATCTAGAGATGTGAGTAGCATACTGAAAATACCCTCTATGATTGTGATGGGGTTAGTTTACTTTTCATATCCATTAGTGTGTGCTTTATGAAATTGGGAGCCCCAAAGCTTGGTGCATAGATATGGACATTCATTATGTCTTTTTGATATCTATTATCCATTTTTTATGACTAGCTTTTGTTTAAGTCTACTTCATCAGACACCAGCATAGTTAAATCAGTTTGTTTTCAGTTCCCTTGGTCACTGTAGAGTGCTTTCCATAACAAGGTGTTTTTCTTGGAGTCAACAGAGAATTGGACCTAGGTTTTAATTCAGTCAGCCAGTCTGTGTCTGTTCATTGGGGAGTTGAGGCCATTTTACATTTCAGGCTTTATAGGGAGTAGTTCTCGCAACTTTATTACTGTTTGTTTGGTTGGCTTATTGATTGTTTTCCACTTTCTTCCTGTTAGGATCACATGTTTGCTGGCTTTGTGTCTTGGACATGATGGATTACTCCTTGACTCTCCTTTGCTTAGCTCTTCCTCTCATGAAACTTGCTCTTTTCTGTGGTCTCATTACTGAGGCCACTTTTTCTGCCTCCTGTGTATATACTATTACTCTGTCTTCTGCAGTGTTGGCTCCGTGGCCATGAACTGGGCTTGTTAGAGAGGTCTATTTCTCCATAAATATAGCTTTGCTGATTATACAATCTTATCTGACATTTGTTTACTTTTATGCCTTGAAATTAAATAATCTATGCTTTCCTGGCTTTGAGGGTTCCTGATGAGAGACAGGATATTTCTGCCTTTGTAGGGATTTTTCCACTATAGCTTTTGATATTGTCTCTTTGCTTTATCTTTCTAACATCTTGACCATAATATAGTGATGGATATTAGGTTTGGGTTCTGGATTGCATCCTAAAGTTCTTGGACACTGTGGGCATGCTTAGATAATATTTTTCTTTATTGATATTTGAATGTCGTCTTTTAGCTTTGTCTGTCTACCATCCCTGACCATCCATGAAATTGTCTCTTCTGCTTGGTCAGCTGTTGTTTCTTTCCACTGTACTCTTTATTTCAGTCACTGAAGTTTTCAACATTTCTCTTTGTTTCTTTTTCAAAATGTCAGTTTCCTTGCTGGAGATTTTCTTCCGTGTTGTTCCTTTTTTTTTTTTTTTTCCAACAGCAATGCTCATTTTCTCAAACAGTTTGCTGACTCTCTATTTTATCAACTTGCTTCTCGAAGGTCCTGGATTAAATCCCTCGACTTGTTTGTACCCTCCTTTAGGCCATTATCATTTTTACCAGAAAACTTTTGAAATCTCATCTGTCTTTTTTACCAGTTTCAGTCTGAAATGTATTAGTTAAGGAGTTATGATCTGAGAGGAGATGAGTTGCCTTGCTTTTCCATGTTTGTTACAATGGGGCTTCTGTTGGTCTGGATAGCTCTTTTGTTTCATGGGAGAGAAGGGTGTTTGTTTTTTGCAGCCTGCTCTTGAAGCCCAACTCTTTGGTACCACTTATTTATTTACTGTTTCCTTATCTGACCAGGGACCCATGTTGCTGAGGCTGTGTTGAGATTACTTCCCTATATTGTGCTAGTGACTTTTCCTAACGACCCTGCTCTTAATTCCAAGATTCTGTATGACTTTTTTTTTTTCGCTGTCAAGTATTTTACCTGACACATACAACCTAATGGGTTCAGGATTTATGTTGGCTCATGGCTTCTATTTATTATGGTGTCAGAAGTGGCTAAGCCTTAGGAGGAAGGAGTGTGCAGCTTCCTTTCTTCCCTTAATGGTTGACTGGGAAGCAGCAAACAGGACTAAAAGCAGAGCCAGGCTACACCCCTCAAGTCCCTCTGCTTTGACCCGCCTTTGCCTGCCATGCTCCCTTTCACAAAGGTCCCACCAATGCAGGAATCTTTCTGGAATAAGCACTCTGACACTGTTGAGAGTGGAGGAGAGGAGATGTCAGAGTGGACCGAAGCCAGGACAGCTCCTGCAAGTCTTCGATGCCAGGCACACAGTCTGTATTCTCATTTCATGCTCTAAAACCATGAGTTAGGAGAAGCAAACAAGCACGATTTCACAAAAGCGTGCGTGGCAGTTATTAGGCTGCTAAGGGCAGCGAGCGATTGTTCCAGCCGTGTCTCCAGGTCACTCTGATTCAGGCAGCAGATGAAGTCATGCACGGCAAATGGCAGGCGGTGCTTTAAGTAAATAATTAAATAAATCAATATCTAATACTTGGCCTTTTCTACGCCATTCCGTATCACTACAATATCTCTGAAGCAGCTGAGGGCCAAGTGTTGAAACCTATGAACCTGTGGATAGAACCCAATTCCGGCCATGTCGTAGCAGTAGTCACATGATCTGCAATCTTTTCAGTCTGCTGTCTTTCCCTTACCCTACTGTTAGTAAGATCTACCCACTATATAGTGCATATTAACATGTTTTTATGGCTGGATAATATCTCACTCCAAGGATATATGGCTTTGTTTCTTAATGCATGAGTTGATGGACAGATATGCTGTCTTCCACCAAATGACAAACATTGGGACTATTACATGATTCCTCGATCAATGCTCACGTACCAGTTTTTAAGATAAAAGTTTAGCTCTTTTTGAACACATACCTAGATCAGTTACTTAGAAGCAAAATTGTTTATTCCTGTAGTAGCTTGTGTTTAACGTTTAAGGAAGCTACAAATTGTTTTCAACGTAGGCACTGTCTATTTTTCTAATGAGTAATGTTCAAGAGACCATAGTTCTTCATAGTTCCCCCAAAAGTTGTTACTATCCATCTTTCTGAATACAGCCATCCCCCAAAATTTGAAGAACCATCTCATTGGATTCTGAATTATTTCCCAAATAACTTACAATGTAGATGATTTTCTCATATGCACACCAAAGCTATCTTCTGGGTGAAAAGGTTTATCCAGGTCTGTTGTTATTTTTCAATTTGATTGCTTGTCTTTTTATTATTGGCTGCTCCTGCATCAACTGATAATCAAGAAAATCTCCACAGACATGCCCACGTGACCTAGGCAACTCCTCAATGGAGGCATTCCTCTCAGATGACTCTAGGTTGTGTGAAGCTGACAGCTAACTAGGACACTATTTTTATTTTCTTCATTGGTGCACTTAATCCTCTGCATACTGTTATGAATGCCATTGTTCTTTTTAATTTCATTCTTCCTCTCTTTATAGTTAGTCTTTAAAAAGGGTAATTGATTTTTATGTGTTGGTCTTGTATTAATCCTTGTAGTTTCTTAAGGAATTCCTTGGTAGCTCATACTATCTGAGGCAGAGGCCATTTTGTATCATCCTTTTCAGTTAGGGTGTCTGTTTTGCTAGCTTTGTCTTTTCTAATTACCTAAGCTAAAACCTCCAACTGAGTTTGAATTTAAGTTGTATTTTTGCTGATTAGAGAAAGAATGTGTTTAGAATCTCACTGGTGAGTACAATGTTAGTAGTAGCATATTCATAGAACGCTTAATCAATTTTTAAAAAGTCCCTTTATAGTCTTTATCTTTGCATATTTTTAAACACAAAAGGATCCTGGGTTTTGTCAAATATCTTCTCTTTGTCTATTTGCACAAGGATGGTTTTGTGTTTTAATCATATGGATTTTTATATGGGCTTTCTTTTTTAAAATTCCAAGTCTACCTGGCAAATGATTCATGATGTAATCTTATATGGCCGTGTAGTGGACTCCCTTTAATATGACGCTGACTTCAGTTTGCTAGACTTCTAATAAGCATTTTATTTTCTTATGGTATCACATAGGTAGCTTTACTATCAGAATGACACTGATCCTGCAGATTCGAGTGGGAAGCACCTCTTTATTTCGTGGAAGGCAATGAAAGGACTGGCACTAATCAGCTGCTTAAGCTATTTGGCAGGATTCCCAAGAGAAACCATCTGATCCCAACCTTTTCTTGGCTACAAATTTTCGGCTGGGGACCCAATCAATTACTTGAGTCTTTTTTATTGAAAAACAGCTGAGAGCAACTAGATGTAGTAAGGAGGCCGTTTGTTTGTCCTGGCTGCCGAGAACCTAAGTAATCACACAGAAACCATATTAATTAAATCACTGCATGGCCCATTAGCTCCAGCTTTTTATTGGCTAACTCTTATACTTTAATTTAACCCATTTCTATTAATCTATGCATCACCATGAGATCGTGGCCTACCAGCAAAGTTTCAGTGCATCTGTCTCTGGTGGCTCCATGGCTTCTCTCTGACTCCACCTCCTTTCTCCCAACATTCAGTTTAGTTTTCTCCACCTATCTAAGTTCTGTCCTGTCAACAGGCCAAGGCAGTTTCTTTATTCACCGGTGGTATTCACAGCCTATAGATGGGAATCCCACATCAACTAGATCTTAAAGCCCATGTCTACTGTGATATCATCACTTTCATGGCAAGGTCTGTTTCCATTGGGCTGCTATTTCTCTTGATAACGTGCCAGATTTTTACTGCTATTTTATATCTAGAATTTTTGTAGCTTACTTTGACTCTTCCATTGTTGATTGCTGGTTTTGTGTTTGACTGTCCAGAAGTGCTGAGCTGTGTTTGGTTGGATAGTGAAGTTACTTACAAGTGAACCTGTTTCTTTCAAGAACTGCACTGGATGCTGTTTGTACCACTCTAGCGTGGCCATGGCTTAATCATGATCTCTGGATTCTCACTCATCATGGTTGCTAATCAGCGTACAACTGTCTTCAATCTTTTATCAGCTCTGATGGCTCTGTGTTCACCCTCACGGAATATTTCATCTTATGTCTGTGTTAGCAGTCATCAGGAGACGCACACATGCAGATTTCTGGAGGTTTTATTTTGTTGTTTTGTTTTTCTGGTATTTCAAAATAGGATTTCTTTGTGGCATCCTGGCTGTTCTGGAACTCGCTCTTTAGACCAGGCTGGCTTTGAACTCACAGAGATCCACGTGCCTCTGCCTCCTGAGTGCTGGGATTAAAGGTGTGCGCCACTACTGCATGGCTATAGTTTTTTTTTCTTTACTTTTCTGGCCCACATAAACCACTGGTCTTATTCTATGTGAACTCTTTCTTCTGCACCTGCTGTTCTCCCTGGGGATTTCTACAAAGTGTCATGAGAGAAACACAGGGTCAGCCCAGGACTTACTCCATTTTCCCCTCTTGTTTTATCTCCATAGTTACTGCAAGACTTTGTTTGGTTGTTTAACTTACGCAAGCAATAAAGTTGTGTCTCCCTTTTATACTGTGTGTCTGTTATTGATTAACTGGTCTACATTGTGTCCCTCTCAGAACAGGTGCTAACATAGACATTGGGAACATCCCTGAAGGTCATAAAGAAGGAAGCCGGGCTGTGCAGGCTCATACAAGCCACCAGATGGGCTGATTAGAAGCGCACACATCATTCTTGCTAAGACTTTACTCAGAACCCATTGGCCAGAACCAAGTTGAACAACTTGCACAACTACCAGGAAGTGCAGTCCTACCACATGCCCTGAAAAGGAAGTGTTAAGTGATCAATATATCAGGTGGAGACAAGTTTGATACAAGTAACAGTCTATAACAGCTTAGACTTAATAGGGTCTAGATTATACAGTCAGAGATCAGGGAGTCTTAAGTCCTGCAGATGTGTGTTCATACACCAGTTTTCCTCCTTGTTACACATACAGTTCAAACATTATTTGCCATCAATTGACTTTATTTTTTAACTGTCTGTAATGTAAGGACGGTAGGGCCATCAATGCCTGAGATGACCGAATGAGTACAAATGCAGGGGAAGCACTGAACACAGGCAGCGTTGGCACATGTGCCAACCAAATGGTGGCTGCTGTTGTCACCCTCATTCCGCTCACCATTCAAGTGGGAGTCACTCTTTCCACTTAGGTGAGTACAGCTGCCCAGGTTATCATGGTTCTCACCAAAGGCTCGCTCTCTGCCTGGAGGTTTCCATTTCCAAAGTGAAATCAGAGTGTGTTTCTGTTCCATATGGGCCTGGGGTAGATGAAACTAAAACATTAAGAGCTTCTTTGCTTATGCATTTTTCTCTTTGAAGTTTTGTTACTATATATTAATTATACACGGTGATGGTTTCATTGTGGCATTTTCAAACTACCATCCTTACGTTACAATTCAAAAAGAAAGCCAATGGGTGGCAAATAATGTTTGAGTTGTTCATGTATCAAGGACGAAAACTGGTGTCTGAACACGAATCTGCAGGATTTAAAATTCCCTCATCTCTGACTATATAATCTAGACCCTATTAAGTCTAAACTGTTATAGACGGTTACTTGTATCAAACTTGTCTTGATGTGACATGTTCAAACATGCACACAATTTATTTTAATCATATCCACCCAATCTTATCCTCCTTTGGCCCCTCCCACTCCTGCTGACCCCATTTCTTTTCCCAACTAAGCCCATTAGCTTCACTACATGAGCAAGCAAACTTCACCAGTGGCTATATCCCTGATATTTTTCCTTTTGTGACCTCACCAATTGAAGTAAGTCTTATTTAATTTTTTAGCTAAAAGAGGAAGGAATGAAAAAACAACTAAAGGGGTAATGAATGTCACAGTGTCCTTGCTCTCTTCAGTGCCTGGTGACTGCCCTCGCTTCTTCCTTCTCTCAAAGCCTGGTCATTATAACCAGTTTGAAAGTCTCCCAGACCTCTGCCTTGCTCTCCAGCTGCTTCCCTGGGTGCACTGCTGCCCTGGGTTGGTCTTCTCTCTGCAAAGGAGCCAGTCTGAGGTAGCTGTCCATCAGTTTTTTTTTAAGAGACGATTCTGAGAGCTTATTGACCTGCTGTTCTCAGCCCCTGGTAGAGTGTGTGTAACACAGTTAGAACATCATAATTGGAACTCTTTGCAGACTTAAGGAGCTTAGTTTGATAATTCACTTTCAGGAGATCTGTGTTTGCTAAAGTCACTAGAATGGATTGGTTAAAAAAAAAAAAGACAGAAGAAACACTAATCTGTCTTCAACTGTATTTTGATGTAGCGAGAGAAATGGGCACACAATTACGGGAGGATCAGCATCATTGATCCAGAGCAAGGCATATGGCCTATGCAACAACTAATTTAACTGTGTTTTCACAGCAGCTCGGCCACTGTGTGCTGGCTGCGTCCCAGTAAACCTTTATGATGAAAATATCAGCAGCACACTGAGCTCAGTTTGGCCCAGAGTTTGTAGTTTTCTGATTCTGTTCTAGACACGCAACTTTTTATTCTTTATCCAATAAGGGGAAAGACAGAAGATGGTGTAAGAGAGTGTGGCCCAGGCACTGTGTGCAAAAGGTAAGCACCCAGAGAAGACTAGGAATGGATAGGAAAGAGGGCAGGGGGCTCAGAAGTCACAAAAATGGGCCTAAGACAGAGCCAGTCACGTTTCTACCTTGTTATCCCCGCAGGCCCCAAGAGAGAATCTCCCATACTGACTGTAGACACTCTTTCTTCGTATTTGTGAGGGCATTAGTGGGTAGGGCCGACCACAGTCTTCCCAGAGAAGCTTGCTGTTCACCCGTTTTGCATACGTAAGTCCTTAGCACTTTATTCTGAGGCCATGCTGTTCTCTCTGTTTCTGTCTGTCTGTCCATCAGTTTCTCTCTCTCTCTCTCTCTCTCTCTCTCTCTCACACACACACACACACACACACACACACACACACACATACACACACACACACACACACACCCCTAAGGGAACTGTTAAAGCATGAGTGACCGCCTCAGCCCAGGAATTGTGAGTTTTACTAACATTATTAAAGTTCACCAACACTTCCCTTCAGATAAAGAATCGAAGTTCGGTCCTCTGTCTTCAGTTTAGGGAAAACTTCCATGAAAATAAACTGGTTTGCTTACGTAAATGCCTTTAACAATCTTAGCGCAAGCAAATTCTCTCACATTTTCTCTTTTCCCCTTTGGCAGATAGTCACTTAGTTGGAGCCTTGTTTGATTTCACAAATGGCAAATGTGTGTGGACAGGAATATTTTTCCCTTGTGTTTTCAATAAATATTATTATTTTCCCCTTTTGAGGTACATGACCAAATTCGACTTCTGTGTCTTGTCTTTGCCTATGTGCAATTGCTTTGCATACATCCTTGTTTATGAGGGTCCGGACAAAGGAGAAACGCCTAAGACTGTAGCCAGGAGTAACTTCCACGCATGCGTATCTGCATGACATGCACAATAAGGACTGGGCGGTGTTGCACTATGGCTTCTGCAGTGCACGAAGTGAGACTCCAAAGGGCACACTAGGAGATCTTGGAGTCAGTGTTCTACTTCTCGCAAGGATGGTACCACTTTGCAGAGCTTAGGCAAGAACACCCAGTGCTTGCCTCCTGTGAAGAGCCATTCCCTGGCAGCTTCACAGGCTCTACCTGCCCTACCCTTGAGTCAAGCTTTCAAGAAAAGCGTCTTTCATTCATTCATTAAGTACCTGCCATATGCTAAGCGTGTATCTAAGCACTTTCTGTGAAATTGTCTGTTTAACTATCAGGACAACACAAAATAGGGGCGCTATTTGCATTCCTACGGTATTGGTGAGAAAGAGTTGAGGCTTAGGAGATTGAAGACTACAAAGCTAAAATACGGTAAACCAGGGTTAACACCCAGGTGGTCTAATTCTCCTCCATTCTTAATCACTGCCCACACTTCCTCCTAAATTTTCAATACGGGTGTTTGCCTTGCTAGGCATTGTACTGGGTATAAAAATTAGGAACAACAACAAAACCCAACAAGCAACAACAACAACAACAACAACAAAAACCATGTTTGCAGCTTCTGATTGAGTGTGACAGAACACACACACACACACACACACACACACACACACACACACACACACAACTAAAATGGATGGATATTGGCTTACATTATGTTCCCCTAAGGAAGCTTGGTTTCAAGCATGGTGTTGTTAAAAGAGGTGGGACCTTCAACAATGAAAGAGTCAAAAGAGTCGTAGTGTTGTCCCCTAAAGGCTGTGTTAGCATAATTCTCCTGGGAACCCCTATAAGTCCTCAATTTCTCTCTGGCCTCATGTCTTGTAATGTAATCTTACTCTCACACATATACCTGCCATGAAGGGTGCCATCCTCCACGGGATGGGACCTTCATCAGAGGAGCATTGTGTATGCTGTCAGTCTCCCAAAGTGTAAACTAAATACACCTTAAAAAAATAAGTACCTAGCCTTAGATATGTCATTATAGTAAGAGAAGAATGGACTAAAACGGCATTATGTGCTATTGTCGGGGGCCAGTCTTGACAAAAATACCTCTTGCCGGGTTAGGGGCATTGGAATTTATAAATATTAGTAGAGAATATGAAGATGTGAAAATAATAAAACAGAAAAACCATATAGAATAGTACTGAAAAGGAGAGTTTCAGCAAATACTGAAATCACCCACATTTAATTTTTTCCCTATTTTTTATTGATTTTTATCGAGCTCTACATTTTTAATTGCTTAAAATACCGCTGACCCCAAAAGGTAGGAGTAAGACAAAAAACTGCATTAACATGATACAAAGAAATGAACAGACCAGTTGAAGGTTGCATGATACATCCATAGTTAAACATTCTGTTGCTAGAACAAAACAAGTCAAGCTCACACCAAAGACTGAAACATTCTGTAGACAAACCACTCCCTGGGTGCAATCCCAAGTTATCTCTTTAAGGAAACTGGGACCTTAGTTGGATCCTTAGACAAACATATTGACTTCTCTATTCCTGAAACACAAGGTCCGGATACTAACCACACCTGTTGACAATAACCTTGAGAGAGCAGAATTCTGATCTGAATCTAGGTGGGACCTTTAGGAATAGAGGTAAGTTCCCACTCTCTGAACTTTGGTCAACATGAAAACAGGCTCACATTTTTGGGCCTCCACACACTGTGAAACGAAAGAACAGATTGCTGAGCAGTAACTCAGTGGGAAGATGGGGAGGGAGCAGAAGCCATGAGCGAGGTAATTGGGGGAGCATTCCTTCTGGGTGTGTCCCGAGGTCAGACTGAACACAGACCACAGGAGGAAAGAGTTTCTGGACAGAGAAACTAGATGTGTGAAGTTGGATGTAAACAAGAATGCGGTGTTTTCCTAGGGAGTGAAACTAAAGCTATTGACCCAATGACATAATGTTGCTAACCACCAAGAGCCTTGGATGTACAAAGGCTCCTGGTGCCTGACCTCGTCCCCTTGCCAGGTCACTGTAGCTTGTGGCTGAGACTGTGCTCAGAATTCCATGCTTGTTGTGGGGCAGCGGAACCTCTCCAGGTTCCTCTCCAGCACACATCCTGTGTAGCTTGCGGCAGGTGACCCAGTAATGAAAGGACAAAGAGCATGTTCTCCATTTCTCTCTTCTTACCTGTCTTTCCTATAACATTGTTCCTCCAGGAACCTCACTCAGCAAGCAATCATTTCTTCAAAATTCCTCTTGGACCTTCCTCTAAGACAACTACCTGGGAATGCGGACTTCCTCATCCTTGTGGAAATTGTCTTACTTTCTACCTGGCTGACCCTCATCCCAGTGGCTTTTCTTTGACTATGTGGGAAATGCATGTTACAACCTTATTGTGTCTGCCTAGAGATAAGGGTCAATGAACTGCTTTCTCCAGAAACTACATTCCCAATGGGGGTCGACATTGACACAGTATGGACTCAGTCTTCCTTCAGTCACACTATTTCATTCTTCAATACTTTAGGTTTAGCTGCCATATTCTATTTTTAAGCAGGTCTTCAGTTGGGGTAGTCAGACCATCTTGACTCTGTGCCTGCCTTGCTTGGTCACAGTTACATCAGGCAACTTGGCCTGCACCTCTGACCTCCTTATCATGAAGTTTCAGTGGCTCTAGAACCAGTCACATGTGCCGTCATCGCCACATGTAAGAGACTAAATCCAAGTGTAGGTGGCAATTTTGCTGGTGACTCACCTCACTTTTGAGAGGACCCCTCCCCCTCCCACGCCACTCAAATACTTTCATCTTTTAAGAGATTCAGGACAAACGTTATGCATTCTTTTAAAAGCATAAGGAATCAGCAGTGCATCTTCTGAGTTTGCAATTCCAAGACCAGTGTAGTCAGTACAGAAGTTTGCCAGCTTGTGGAGTCTTTCCCTCTTTGGCTCTTAGTGAAGTGGTAAGCTGGAACCTTTCCTCTGGCAGCCTTCCTACCTAACTCCCAGGAATGATTTGCATATTAATGAGATAATGTCTGAGAAGCACTCTTCAGAGAAAGGAAGTAGGTGAAGGCAGGAGTTGTCTTGACTGCTCTGTAGCTTGACCTCAATGCTGGGAAATTGAGAAGCCGCTTTTCCCTTCCCCTTGTCCTTGACTCAAGAGGCTGGGTGGCTCTTTGCTCTCTGGAGAGAGTGGGAGTTTACTCTTCCCTCTGGCCACACTTTACCTTCTTTATCCTAAAAAAAATAAAATATAAACTTTTAAGTAAGTCACTAAGGTCCTTCAGTTTCTAAGTGCCCAGACTGGGGTTTAAACACAGACCTATAACAGAGTTCCCTGGATGCCCTCACACACATACTCTTCCACCCTGGAATCTAGAAGAAACTAGTTAGGTTAAATAACATTGGGATGAGTCCAGCTGTGGCTGGGGGAAGGGATTCAGCACCAGGCATCTGTAGTCTTTGCTGGGGCTTTCTTTTCTTTTCTTGTTTTCCTATCCCCACAACTCGTGTACAAGTCAGGTGTGGTACTTTAATCTCAGCACTTAGGAGGCAGAGTTCGAGGACAGCCTACTCCAAATAGCAAAGTCCAGGACAGCCAGGGTTACATAGTGAGATCCTGTCTAAATAAATAACGAATAAATAAACAAACAACAAGAAAAACCCTCTGTGCGCAAGAACCGCTGTATGAATATGGGTCGGTATTATGTATATTGTTGGGTGTGGGGGGGGGGCTCCACAGTTCTCCTCTCCCACAGGATGTGATCAGTTTCTACAAAGGACACACTTCCTGTAGTCCTGGGGGCACTGGGGGCAATGGAAAGACTTTGTCTAGAGTCTGTGGTTACCTCAGTCTCATAACTAGCAGTGAGACAGTGGCCACGCCACGAGCCTCCGTGATGTAGTCACTGTGTTAATTGGGGATGAAGAGAAGTAATCTGAAGGGCAAGAATGGCAGCCTAATAACCTAAAGCTTCTCCCAGAATGCACCTGGAGCTCCCTAGTCACTGTGTTCCTCTTCATCATAAAAAATAAAATAAAATAAAAAAATGTAGGTTCAGAGACCGAGCTGATTCCTTGCATATATTTAAGTTGCAGTGAAGAAAAATTTAGTGGCTCCTAATGAACACAGAAATCCCTCAGCATCCCCGTGGGTGGATCTCAGCCCCTCCTGTAGCCCTGTGAGTACCCAAATCCACTAAGGCTTGTGTAGCTTTTATGAAAAGGCAAAGTACTTGACCGTCAATGAGATGGGACTCCCATGCAGTTTGCATCATTTCTCTGCTACTTTTAATATGAGCATCGTTGTATGCTCTGTGCAAAGAGTAGCTGTCCAGTGGTCCCTTTTGGTTTCTGTAAAAGCTACATGGAACCACTTCTCTATTGGAAGATGTTATTTGCAAGAACCTGGGTCCATGTGCCCAGGTCATAATCATTGTTTTTGATTCAAATATAAACTATCCTTTAAGCCCTTTGAGGCAAGATCTGTGATATGTCAGCAAGACATATCCCAGATGGGTCATTAGTTTTGATTTTGTAGCATATTTTATTTTTACATGTTTAGGTTTTCTAACTCTGTTAGTAGGATGTAAATAAAAGCATTTTATCCCACACTAGAAATGGGTAAATTATACTTGGAACTGCTGATTTCAATAATACAAGAAAGACAGGGTAGAGGGGCCCTTGTCTCTTGAAGGAAAAGGGGCATAGGACCCTTGCCTGCCAATGGATTCTGATTTGGAAGATTTGCCTATAAACTTGGGGAAGGGAGACTGGTGTCTATTTTAGTGACAGGCCAGTTGCTCACATCCCAAGACAAATAAGAAAAGCACTTCCTGTGGAAGGTGAAAGAAATCTTGAAGAAACCAATGATACCTATCTTATCATTGGACAAGCTAAGAAAAGTCTGACATTAACCATGGAGATGCCATATTGGATTTTTCCTTCTCAGTGTCAATCAACACCAGACTTTGTCTGTTTGCCCAGGATGGTCAAACCTAACTCGTGACCATTTAAGCCTCCCATCCCTGGGAGTAAGAGGGCAACATGAATGTCCTCCAGGCCTATGAAGGAGCACTCACTGGGTGTGGTGTTCCTGCAAGTGCAAGCCAGAGAGCAGGTATCTCTGCTGGCTGTGCTTAGAGATAGAACTTACAGGTAATCCAGTAGTGGGAAGAAACATGCAGAAGTCTGGAAGGTCAAACGACGTATTTCAGGACGTTGGCAGAGATGAAGTGACACAGATCTCTTACCATTTTCTATATGAGCTATGACCCCTCTTCCTCCTCAGTGCAAAGGCTAAGGAGTAAGAAACAAAGTGGAGGCTTCCAGTCGTGGCTGCCGTTGTCCCTGGGACAAGTCTGCCTGTGCCAACTCTCTTGCTTACGCTTAATTTGTACCCACTATCATTGCAACTTAAGAGTAAAGAAAGCAACCTGTGAGTTGGAGACCCCACGTCCTGCCCCTTTAAGCTGCATGGGATCTGTAGGTGACAGAATGGAGCCTCTGTGGCCTCTGGGGTGCTGTCCGTTCTTTCTTTGTGAATGATGTTCTTTTTCTCCTCATCTAGACAAACTCTTTATCTGTTTAACAAATACTCGGTGTCTGCCCTAAACCCTATCATACTGTAAGTCCCCGGGAGATGATGGGGAACAGGACATGGTGTGGGAGCTCGTGGATCAACGCTCTGGCAATGTTGTAGTCACTCTGCAAGATGCAAGAGGCGTGACCTGCCTTCTCCAGAGACTGGACTCCTCTGGTATCCTTTGGTTGGTTACGTTTTCCTTTAATGCCTAATACTTTCTGCATGCAGGTTTTACTTAATTAATTATTTATACTTACTGGTAGATGCCTGTCTGTCCTTCATAAATGGCCCCTTTAAGAAGACAGGGCCATGTTGATTCTGCCCACTCCAAAGCCCACCAACCTGCCTTTAACTTCCATGAATGCTTGCTGAGTGTATCTAATTGCAGACTTTCTCTAAGGGTGGGAACATTTTAAAAATATTTCAGCCAAAAGGTGGCACTGTAGGGAAAGAAGTAAAAGAAACTCCTAACTGGCCACCCCCACAGTTCCTGAGGGCGCTGGCTGGTCCTAGTTACAGGCTAATGATGTTAGTCTGGTTATTAACCGGGAGCAAGGCATTCCTGGCCTTGCACATGATCCTGTGCTAACATAGAGCCGAAATCTCTCAAGAGGATCAATGAATGTAGGGAGCCTGCCCTTTACTAGGAATACTAACATTTCTGTGACTGTTAACAGGGTCCAGATAGACTTTCCAGTCCGTATACCTGGAATCCTAATCACTCTGAATTATGCATGCATTCAGCATTACTAGGACTAATCTATAGGACCAGGGCACACAGGATTTTCCTGCTTCTGCGCCAGTAGAGAAAATAAAAACATACAAAATTATTACATTTCACGGCTAAATTATTTCCCACATTCTAGCACCTTCTTATGAAACGTTCTCAGAGTTTGCTAAGCTCCTCTGGACAAGAATGATGTTGTAACTGGCAGCCTCTTCGACGGCTTCAGGAGCAAAGTCACAGAGGACAGCTAGGCAACCCCAAGATAAAATCAACTCATGGTGCAGGCTGTAAATAATGAATGGTGGTTTTCATATTTTAGCATGGGCCACCTGGGTGCCTGTGGTGCCCAAGGCTAGTCACCAACTTTAGCGCTGTATCTCCTCCACAAAGTCTCAATGTTTTTCTCCCTGTGTGTTTATTGTACAGCAAAACAAATGTGTATTTTCTGTTATGTTCATATGAACGCTCAACTTTATGTGTGTTTGTGTGTTGTGTTGTGTGTGTGTGTGTGTGTGTGTGTGTGTGTGTGAGTGAGAGAGAGAGAATGGTAGTAAGATACAGTTCTTCTGAAAGCAGTTTCATAGCACACTCTTCAGATGAACTATGGGGCCATTCCCCTGAGGCCTATTAACTAGGTAGAAAGATGATGTTTGCACCTGTCAGGTGACTAGCTTTTGAAAGGTCTTGAGGAGTAGACACAAAATCAGCAACCAGTTTCAGATTCGGGATCCGAATCCTATCAGACATTATAAGAAAGGCCGTGATGCGCATTTTCTGCAGACCCAGTAGAGAGTTTGCACGGATGTCAGGAAAAGTGGATTTTACTGCTGGTTATTCCGTGGAGACTTTCTGAAGCGGTTTCCGAGCAGAACAGGACAGGAGTATGTCTCCTACAAACCCTTAGAGACTGTCTAGGTCTCTACAGTTTGAGGTCCTGGAAAACACTGCAGTTGTGCATTTTAAACTGTTAGTCTTAAAAAGTCGCAACCTCACAATCCAGAGTAACCTCTTGGTAGTTACAGAGGGCTGGTGCTAAGCCCCACCCATGCATCCCAAACCCCGAGGACTTTCAAGCACTTTATATAAAAAGGCATAGTACTTGCATGTGGCCTATACACAATTTTTTGTTTTAGCCTCTAAATTACTTGAAGTATCTAAAATGCTACAAATCAGAGATATTATATAGCATTATTTAAAAATAATGACAAACAGGAAGCATGTATTTGTTCAGGGCAGGCACAAGTCTCTTTAAAATAATGAAAAAAAAATGCAACTGGTGGTTTTTAGCTCCAGGCACTTAGTCCCCATGTTGTCTTAAGTACAAAAGCTAAATCCTGTGTGGCCCTTAACAGAATTAGTTTACAGATGGGTACTTTCCCTTACAGAAACAGCGAGAATTATTATGAAAGCACAGCAATGAGTACTTTAAAAAATAACACTGGTACATAGCACGGAAAACACATCATCAGCGTGAGAAGGCATCCACTTTCCCTTGGCAAAGGGCACCACTTTCTCCACAGGCTGGGCGGCACCAATGGATTTTGGCAAGGTTCACTGGAGGAAGAAAACGCCAGGTTGACAACTTTCATTTTTTTTCCCCCGTAGAGACACCACTTTATAAAGTTAGCTTGCGGACAATGGCTGCCCTGGAGACCTCTTAAAGATGCTCACAGAACACCTGAGAGGGTGGGGCTGAAAGAGAGCATCGCCTATTGGTTCGAGAGAGGGAATTAACATGTAGGAGGAAGATTATTTCTCTTTTTATTGATGCTAACACATATGGAGATGTACATATATACTAGCATATAGAGGTACACATTTAAAACATGCGCGCACACACACACACAAACACACACACACACACACACACACACATTGTGCCAGCATGTGCTGTAAGAGAGAAGCTCGTGACGATTTGGAGGTGAGTGCTGATGACTAGCAGAAGTCTGCATTGTGTGCACACGCTGGAGTGAGGCTCCTGGAAGGACTGCCATTCAGCTCTCTCGAATATTTGCTAGTCCACGAGAAGTAGTCTTGAAAACTGCTGAAAGAGTGTTTGACGTCAGCAAGGCAGACCCTCTGGGGTCTGAAGAGATAGGCAACTGAAGATGCTCCAGTCCGCAGGGGGTCAGGTTGAGCTTTATGTCTGCGGCAGTGCTTCAGCTGTTAAGCCCACCCTTCAGCCAGAGCACCTGAACCCTTTCCTCACGGTGGGTGGTGGAAGAAGC
This sequence comes from Myodes glareolus, assembly GCF_982192425.1. Lineage (NCBI taxonomy): Eukaryota > Metazoa > Chordata > Mammalia > Rodentia > Cricetidae > Myodes > Myodes glareolus. The sequence continues at coordinate 24,857,585 of NC_142038.1, forward strand.
AGGGGGGGGGGATGATGTACTGGAAGCTGATGGACTCTGTGGTTCCAGGATCCCAAAGGTAGTGTTTTTCTAAATGACACTATCAATCAGTGCAGCATTAACCAAATTCAAAAAATATGGAAGTGAGGCTGGAGAGATGGCTCAGCAGTTAGGAGCACATATTACTTTTTCAGAAGACCCAGGTTTGGTTTCCAGCATGCACTTAACAGCTTACAGCCTTTCATAACCTCCGTGTCAAGGGATCTGGTGCGATTTTCTTGCCTTACTGGGCACCAGGCATGCACGTGGTGCAATACATATATGTAGCTAAATACTAATATAAATAAAATAAGAAATAAAAATAATCATACATACATGCATGTATGCACATGTGCACACACAGACACACACAGAAGCTGTGAATCCTGGTTTCTCTAAGCACTGTATACATTTTCATTATACATGTGGCACTCTGTATTAGGCGGGTTTTATTATTTTACATTTTTTTCCTAGATGAAGCAGTCAAGAGCCCAAATCATCAGTAACAACCAGATGAAGGCAGCATCTACCAGTTACAGTCCAGACGTGAGCTTACTCCCCTCTGTGTGCTAAACTGGCAGCTTAGGATCTGAACAACATGCCTGGAAGTGCCGTGTTAGGTTAACCTTCTAAGCGTGGTAAATCCAGGGCACTGGGATGAAAGCTACTGGGTGAGTGAGATCCAGAAGATGGAGTCATAAATGGATAGGCCGTGAGTCCTTGAAAAATAAGTCAGTCCAGACAGCAGACTCCACTCCTCAAGGTCTGGGAGATGAAGAGTGAAAACAGCAGTTGTAGGAATAGCTTTAATAGATATTGATATTTATATCCCAGCCAGTCTGTGTGGAAGTTCAGCCCCCAGTGGGTAGATTTGGTCTGGTGATGATGGTGTGCAAATTCCCCTTGGATGCATGCTTTCTGGGTTCTGATACATAAATAGAGCCAGTGCATAGTTCCCTAACTTGACTGTATACCTAAGCACTGGAGAGCTTTAGAAGTATATGTAGTGCGGACCCATTCCAGAATAATTGGAAGTCAGGGTTTCTGGGAGGGTGGCGGTGCCTATGAGGATTTTCACAAAGCTCTCCGGGCGGTTCCAGTTGTCACCAGGACTGAGTACCTCTATCAGACCTTGTCAAGACTCCTGGAACTTACTCTTGAGGAAAGACATTGGATGCCTAGTTGGTGGCCAGGGTGGCAGAGAAAGTAAGAAGTGCATTTGGTAAGTCAACTGATGGCCACACTGTGTCTCCATGTAGGCGTCTCAAAGCAGTGATTTTGAGACAATGAAGACAGTGGTTGATATGGCAAAGCCGTACGGAACATGGAAGGTATTCAGAGAAAACAAGATGTGTGCCTTGAGACAAAGTTATTTAAAATTAGGGATGTTTCTTTCTTCCTTTCTTAGTTAGGACCCAAGAACAGGCTATACCACGGCACAATATACAGAGCATTTCTTGGTCGTTTAGGCCGTTTTCCTTTGCTCAGGCTTTGCTTTAGGGCTCTTGCCTGTATATGGGGTTTCCTTAGGATATCAGCACATACAGCTGGTCTAAGTTACCAGGCATCTTCTAAAGCTTTCCGCTGTTTTTAAATTCCTCTGTATTACAGAATTGATGACAACACCTGATTTCAAGGTGGATCTTACTGTATCTCAATAGAGATAGAGCCCTTTATACGGTTGAAGAGACAGGGTGTTACCCAAGAACTAAGAACTGCCCACTTTCTGTTGATCCACACCATTGGTCCACCACTCCAATCTTTACAACCAGCACAAGCCGTGAATACTGTGACTGGGGAGAGGACGTCAAATACTTCCTACCACTCGAATCTGATGGTCCTGAGTGGTCCTCAATATATTCATATCTGTGATCATTTCTCTCCTGGTCCTGAGAGATCTCCAGGGCGGGCAGCAAAAAGACTCCATTCTTACATTTGAAACCAGAGACTCAGGTACTCGGGAGTCTCCCATCTAGAACCAGATTTGACTAAGTCTTGTCTAAAAAGCAAGTGGGTAGAAGCTACTAGGAGAACATTTCGCGCGCCATTGTATGAATGATACTCTCTTGAGAACACCAATAAGCAAGAAGCAAAAGCCACGATAAAACCGTAGTTCCCTGGAAGTACCCAACATAGGTGTGTGTCTGAATCTCCACGCTCAATCTGAAAAAGACCCAGGATTACCCAGAACCTGTTCAGAGTGGCAACTCCTCATTAGGTTAACCTCATGGGCAAGGTTTTGGATGAATCTGGGTTCTAGATCAACACCAGCGAGTAGTGTATATATACTCGCTAAGGCATCCAAGTTCTTTGCTCCTGTGACAGGTTTGTACATTTTCTCTTAGGTGTTAAGTAATTCTCTGCTATTAGTCTCATGGCCATTACACGAGGATGGGTTGGCAAGATGAACAGGCAGAGACAGAATATAAAGAGCTGCTGGTCTGTGAGGCCAAGGGCTGCAGGGCGCCCAGCGCGAGTCCAGTGCGAGCCATGGGCGCGCTGTCCACCCTGGGGACCCCCTGCTGAGCTTGGGGTGCAGCAGGGACGCGCCCCACGCCGGTGAGTGGCGCCTACTTCTCCAGGCACGCAAGGGCGGGCTCGACGCCACTTGGCGCTGCCTTCCCATTGGCCCTGGGACACGCCGGTCGGGAGTGAGAGCTTGTAAAGTTTCATTGAAGGAGGAGAAGCGCGCGCCCTCCGGGGAGCCGGAGCAGCTTGGCTCCGGAGAGGCTGCTGAACCGCCGGTTGGGGGGAAACGGGGGTATCTGCACGGTTCCCGGGTTTTCTTTTCTCACTGAAGTTGCGGCAGTGGCGCCGCTCTCTGCGTTACTGGTCCCTGCCCAGGTTCGCGCGGTTCCTCGCTGTGAGGACGGTACTCGCATTCCCCACAGGCTGGCAGCGCGACCCCGGCGTGTCGGGGATGGTTTTGCGCGCCCCGTGGCTGGCCCCGGGCTTGCTCTGGCCTGAAGCTGGGGGGCGCTGAGGCTGAGAGGAGCAGCTGCTCAGCAATCCGCCCCGAGGCCCGGACTGCAAGACTCGGCTTCCAGAGCTTCGGGCCACTGTCTTTAGCGCACTGGGAGCGCCACTGTCCTTGTGGGCATCGGAGCCAGGGCTACACCACCCAGACACGCTGACTTCCAAGGGGTTCGGCTAGAAACTCCGGGCCATCCCTGAACGCCGACTCCTTCTCCTCGCCGCCCCCATCCCTCACCACTCCCAGAGTGTTCCTCCCTTGGCTCATTCCCAGGCGACCCCTGAAGCAGCTGCAGCTGGATTCCACACTTCATGGGCGGGCCGCAGGGGCTCGGGCGCCTGCCTAGCTGGTTGCCAAGAGCCCGGTGAGCAGCGGGTCCAGCCCGTCGAGCGCGCCCTCGGGGCGGAGAGCGCCGCTCCAGCCAAGGCGATGCCAGGGTGGCTGCAAGCCGCCGGCCGCTTGAGGCCCTAGGCAGGCATGGACCTGACTTTCCAGCTCTAGGGACCCCCGAGCTTCGCCCTACTGCTCGGACTAGCAAGGACCCACGACAGGATGGCTTCGGAAGTGGTGTGCGGGCTGGTCTTCAGGCTGCTGCTCCCCATTTGCCTGGCAGTAGGTGAGTGTGGTGTGTTCATGGAGGTGCCTAAGGAAGATGACAGGGTCCAGAGCTCCCGGATTCGGTTCCGAGAGCCCGCTGCACACTGTGTGTGGCAGAGGCTTCAGCTATGAGCTGTTGGGAGTGTGTCAACCCTGCGCTCTAACTTGGCAATCTAGGACACAGGGTCGGGGTCTTTTTTAGACAGTTGGGGTAGCCAAGATTGGCACGCTGTGGGGACCCGTCCAGTTTAATTTTGTCTCTCGTGGGCTTTCTTTAGAGAAGTACTGACATGTATAAAGGATGCTAGCGGGGCTGGGAAGTGATTATGGCCAAATGACTAGACTTTGCTAGAACACTACCCACCACTACCAGCACCACCAGGGAGCACCTCCACCTCCCTCTCCACCAGCACCAGTACCAGCATCACTATCCTCTCTAGAGTCCCCAGATACTCATCACATTGTGGTGATGTGACTCAGAACGGACTCAGGCCATCTAACCTCCAGTCTACACTCCAGCAACCACATAGGAAGAAGTGAACAATCCCAATAATGGTAAGAAGAAAGGGAGACACTAGGCAGGGGGAACAGCCCTGATGATTCTCTATGTTACCCCCCACAGCAGCCTCTCTTTACAACGAAAGGGGCTGGGTTTTTGAGGTTGGAAAGCACCTCCAGACTGAATCCCACCCTTGCTGTGCCACCTTTCTCCAAATGTTTAAAGGATTAGAAAATGGGATCTAAAACCATTCATTCCTTGGGACAGACCAGATTAAGAACGACCCTTGGGGAGTCTCAGTGATGCTCCCAAGGAGCACCTCATCTTCTTAGGTGACTCTAGGGAGTTAGGAGAAGGTGCCAGGTCTGAAGATTACAGCAGCTGTCGGAGTGCAGAAGTCTGCAGGTTTTTGCGCTGAGTGTCACATTCAATCCGGGTGTTAATATGACAGGGCTCCAAAGCCGGGCTTTCTCCCTCCCCCGACCGGGGTTAGAAAATACAACACAATACTGAGTTGTTTTTACATAGAGATCCTCTCCTTTCCACGAAAGGAAACTCGTTTGCTTCTTGTTGTTTGGTTTGTTTTTGTATCTTGACCGAGTTAGGGGACTGGGAATTACATTGGTGATACATGTGTCATTTGTTCAGGTAATCCGAAAGCGAGTTCTGGAGTTTGGATGTCTGCAGGAGGAACAACTTTAGCAGGAAGCCTCTGGGAGACTTAGGTGCGAGAAACCAGGGCTCTAGGAGAGGAGTAAGCAGCAAGGCATTGCTTCAGGTGCTTCTAGAAGAGAAGCACCCAGGCGGACAGGCTGATATTGACCTGGACTATGAGTTCCCAGATCCCAAGCAGGGCCATTTGGGCAGTGATCATTGTTCTGGTGTGCCGGAGGAAGGCAGCTTCCTCAAAGCCATGTGCGCTTTGACTCTACTAGCTTGGACAGCAGTTTTGAAAAGGTTTCTTTAGGTGTGCGACACACCGGCGGTGCCACTGTTTCGGTCTCCTGTCTTCGATGCACCTAGCTAGCATCTTGCCAATTGGATTTGTTAATTGAAAATAAATTAGGTGCCGAGTTCACCAGGTGAACTTTTCACTTAAGAGGAGGGTCCTTGGGTCAGAAGCTCCCCTCATCCACACAGCCTTTCCGCCTCTCCCCTGCACTCCCCTCAGCTCCATCCCTGTCTTTCCCTACTGCCCTGGGTTGTTTAACCCCTTGCCTGGGGCAGCAGCTTTTGCAGTGGCTGCTGGAAGAGTTAAACAGGTGGCCACCTACAGCTATCTGGATCCACTCTGTGAAATGACAACAGGGAATGGTCCCTTGATTGATTGTCATCTTGTCTAGGGTGGGGGCTTCTGTAGGACTCAGCTCACTCTCCCCTTCCTCCAAGTCACAGACACCGCGTAGGGTGTCTTTGATGATACACTACTGAAGCCCTTTAGTGGGACAAATTCACTCAGCCATGCTAGAGGAAAGTAATGCAGTGCAGAGGCTCCAGGGTTCTGGGGCAAAGCAAGGGCACTGCTCCAAAGCTGTGGTCCCAGCTCCCTCATGCCTCCTATTTCTCCAACAAACCCTCTGTGCAATGCCCATATGTGCACATCTGGGCCAAGGGATTGGATCCATCTCAGGATGCAGATGGAGTCTGCTCTGAGGTTGGGACTCTCTTGGGAGGAGCTGAACTTGCAGAGCCATAGGAATCGTATCCCTCACCCCATCCCGCTTCCTTGCAAGTTTCCTGGACAGCTGAGTCAGTCCAGGGGACATGCAGGGGTCACCTCCCCTGTTTACTCCTTCCTCTGCACTCCCACACCTCTGTGGATTAAGGAAATATGGGGACATGCTAATGTATTGTGGTTATATGAGTATGTAAGAGTGTCTGCTTAGTGTGTGAATACATGTGGATATGAGTTATGTGAGGTTGTGAGATGATATGAATTAATCTCAGTGTGTGTGTGTGTGTGTGTGTGTGTGTGTTTGTGTGTGTGTGTGTGTTTGGTATTAGGTATTGGTGCCCTCAGCTCCCCCTATAGGGTGTGACTTCTGCCGGCCTCCCAAAGTCTGATGATGGAATAGGGAAAGGAGAAACCCATGGATGGAGAGAGAAGCTCTTCTGGGAATGCTCACACCATGAATCCTTGACTTGTTGGCCTCTACTTAGGAAAGATGACCCAGGTCCTCAGACGCACGGTACCTTGGATCACTACACTCTAAAAGAGAGTTGGGTAGAAATCACTTTATTTCAGCACTTGAAATCACTTCTACAGGAAATAGAGATTTTTTTTCAAGGTTATTGAGGGTTTTTAGGTCTGTTTGCTCCCAAGGTGCCACTAAATCAAATGTTCAGATTTCCCTAATATCCTGGGCATGGAGATCACAGTGACCTGCTTGCTATTAGAATCGATTTTGCATTTTCCCTATCTATTTTTATATCTGGGCAAGGCAGCCTTCAAAGCCTCGCCTTTATAGACACTCACATACATTTCCTTTCAACCTTTTTCTTTCATGGGATGTTGACATTTTCCTGCAAAAGTGCCCTACTCCTTTCAACTAATGAGCAATGTTGAAAATGGACTGCCTTTGTGTTTAGCCCAATGCTTAAGTTTTTTTTTTTAATCGCAGGAATTAAAAGGAAAGTGGTAAGTGATGTCAAGCCTCTGGTGTGCAGGTGTTTTGTGTTAGCAAATAAGCCAAACTATACTAGAATATTCTGTTTACCACCCACAATGAATATCTGCCCATCTCCATAGCTACTGGACATGTCTGATATCTCCAGAATAATCTATGACTACTTGCTAGCCATTTGATTTCTTTTATATGCATAACATAAAAGAGAACAGCAAAGCACTTCTATAGTATGCAATCTATAGTAATTGTAGTAATAGCGGGAACATTGATGAGTGCCTTGCTTATATATTTTATGCGGTTTTTTCTTTCGGTGTGATTCCAATTTCCAAATCATGCCTTTTATTTTCCTTCTGGTCCTGAAGACTGTATCCAGAGCCTTGCATATTCTAAGTACTGCAGTACTGTGCTATACGTTAGCCATCCCACTTATCTTAAGACAAATGACTTGAGGTTATTGCAGGATTTGGAGGGATTAAGATGAGTCTTAGTTTGGTTTCTGCTACTGTGATAAACACCATGACCAAAAGCACTTTGTGGGAGGAGAGGGTTTATTTGGCTTACAGGTTAAAATCTGTCATCGAGGGAAGTCAAGACAGGAACCCAAAACAAGAACCTAGATGTCGGAATTGGATCAGAGACCATGGTGGAGCCATGCTTGCTGCCTCGTGCCCACTGACTTGCTTAGCCACCTTTCTTAGACAGCCCAGGCTCACCTGTTGTGGGGATGGCACTGCCCACAGTGGTTCGGATCTTTCTGCATAAATTAGCAATTACAAAAATGCCTCCCAGATAGATCATATGTTAGCAATTAAGAAGATGCTTCACAGACAAGTCTACAAGCCAGTCTGGTAGAGGCAAATCCATTTTCCCAGCAGTGTCCAGATTTGTGTCAAGCCAACAAAAACTAGCAGCTGGATTAAATTTGGGGCTCCTTTTGATATGTGTGTATCTGTGGCTATTAATATTTCTTTTTACAGAAAATTTTTGCTATTAGAAATAATTTTGAAACTCACACTCTACACAGTCCAAACATTGCAAATGAAGCTATTTTTTATTTAATCATTAGGAGGCTTTTATGTGATTTGTGCTGTTTACTGCTATCGTAACCCTCCAGGGCGGGGGTTTTAGCTGTTGAAGGATTCATAAAAAGCACTTAAAATGCTTTTGATTTTGGTCACATCTTCGCAGCCTGCTTATTACTGTTAATTACTCCTGGAAACAAAAGGCTTACATTAGTGATTCTCAACCTTCCTAACGCTGGGACACTTTAATACAGTCCCTCATGCTGTGGTGACCCCACAACCATAAAATTATTTTTGTTGCTACCTCATACCTACGATTTTGCTACTGCTATGAATCGTAATTTAAGTATCTGGGTTTTCCAGAGGTCGCAGGTGACTCCATTGAATGGGTCATTGGACCCTACCATGGGCAGTGATCCACAGGTTGAGAACCACTGGCTTAGCAACCTAACAAAATATTTCAACCCAGATGAACTTGAGTGAGTGGCTGTCACTGGAGACGTGGGAGCTGGAGTTCATGTGGGAATCTTGCTTTGCAGGAAGTGTATTTAGGCATAGATAGAGACTAGCATATTGTCTTGGATTTCACTTTTGGGTGAGGACGTATTGCCAGCGGATCATGCCCTGCCTGCAGCCCTTTCTATATGACTAGAGTAGTTTCTATACTCTAGAGTAGTTTTTGTTATTTTTACTGGTTTTTTCCTTTCTTCCTGTAAACGAGAGTTGAGAGTACTGCCTTCTGGGTACGAGTGTACACAATCACCTGTGTCATACCTAATAAACCGAGGAGACTGCATTATATGTATAAATCCAATCAGGAGAGTTGGCCTGCCTGCTCAGAACTCCCAGACCAACAGGTAGTGATCTGGTCCATGGGAAGGCCCAGAAAGACTAGGATTCAGAGCAAAGCAACATAGTCCCTTTGTAGTGTCTAGCCACAAAAATTAGTGTGTTTGTGACAGGCAGGGTTTTTAAACAACCAGGATCTTCTCAGCACAGTAATTCAGTGTTTTAGATACCAATCCTCTTATTGAGAAACATATTCTCTTCATGATTGTTACTGTTTGTTTTTGTCTATGTGACAGTGTGTCTACAGTCTATTTGATGTGACTGTTTTTGTCTTTGTGATGGGTGTGTCTACAGTCTATTTGATGTGACTGTTTGTTTTTGTCTTTGTGACAGTGTGTCTTACAGTCTATTTGATGTGAATGTTTTTATCTTTGTGACAGTGTGTCTACAGTCTATTTAATGTGACTTTATTTTTTTTGTGAATCTTTCATTTGTGGTCTTTGTACTAATAAGTTACATAGTGGCTATGTATATACTATGATAATTTTTTGCATAAATATTCAGGAGAATTGGAATAAACAGGATAAACATATCTAGACGTTTAAGAATAATTATTAGGTACTGAAAACATAATTCTGTGGTGAAGTGCACTTACTGACCTTTTACGGAGTTAGAATGTGGTTCCTAGCACCCACATGGGCAGTTCACAACCATCTGTAAATACAGCTCCAGGGAGACCCAATACCCTCTTCTGGACTCCATGGGCACCGACACTCATTTGCATGCACACACACACACAGACACACACACACACACACACACAAGAAAATAAACCTTAGAAAAAGAGCAAGTAATAACAATATGATTATACTGAGTGTGTGATGTATTAGACATCATTAAATTTTATAGTATTTGCAGATTAATGTGGGATCAAGCAAATAAAATAAGGAAAATGTTCCATTTGGTTGAAAACTAAACTGTGTTGGAAAAAATTAAGATTTTTTTGAGGGGGAATTAGGGAGTTGGAGAGATTGTTCAGTGACTCAGAACACTTACTACTTCACAAAGGATCCAAGTTTGGTTCCCAGCACCCACGTCAGATGGCTTCCAGCCACAGTAACTCTAGCTACAAGGAACCCAAGGCCCTCTGCTAACCTCCCCAGGCACACAGGAGTGAGCCCCATGCACACAAACAAAATAAAATTAACATCAGTTTTGAAAAAAGAAGTAGTTGGTTATCAGCATTGGTGTTTCTTATACTTCTCAGTGTCCACATGATCATCAGACACCACAAGGCACAACCGAAAGGAGGAGGGGACCCAAACACACAGCAACTTGTGGGGAGAGCGACTGGCTTGGAGCGTCGAATAATTCCAGACATCTTAAACTGTCCAGTTATTAGGGACCCAGCACATTTTGCTCTGCCCTTGTGCTCATATTTTGGGAGGCTGAGGTCTGCACCTGTTGAACATATGTTCACCCCTAAGCCACACCTACAGTCCTTTGCTGTTAATATTTTTTAAAATTTTAGAGCGATAACACATTTTTTAAAATATGTTTTTCAAAAAGTTTTGAAGCTGTGTTAGTTAGCTTCCTGTCTCACCCCAAATGGTAAACTCACTTGGTTTCTGTTCCTGTCCTTGATTGTTTGTTTCTGTGGCAGCAGGGCATGTGTGTAAAATGATGCTTACTTCATGGTCCCTAGGAAACAGAGAGGGAGAGGGAGGAGCAAGGTTCCTATACTCCTCACAAAGACATAGGTCCTAGGGACCTAACTTCCTCCAACTAAGCCCTCACCCCCAACTATCCCACAGGCTGGGGCACAAGCCTTCAATATCTAGACCTTTGGGGAAACATTCTAGAATGCAAGCATTATAATGCTTTACTAGTTGAAGGTGTCTTCAACTGAGACCGTGAGACTCAGGTCCTTTCCTTCCCTTTGTGGTAGGATGGTAAAGCTTTGTGGTTATTACCTGCTAGTTATAAAATTCTGCATTGGAAACAAATCTGCACAAACGTAGGATTCTATTATGGATGAACACAGTGGCATGCTTTTGTGTATGAGTTTTCAGATTTTAAGTACATTTTATAAGAAAGACTTGCTGTGTGTGTGCGTGCGTGTGTGTGTGTATGTGTGTGTGTGTGTGGGTGTATTTAGCTGGTGAGTGACTGGTGTGATTCTATCAGTCATCTGGGCCTTAAGAACCGTTCTGATACTTCCCTTAAAAGGTTATTGATCTAATGGCCCAAACTGAGGTGATTGTCCCCTCTGTGTTGTTTCAAACTCGAAAGTCTACATCTTTGCCAACACCAAGCACCTCACCCCCACCCCCTGCAGGCTGCAGACTTCTCTGATGTGCCCAGGTTCTACATCAAGTGGGCAATCCAGGTGCTCTTAACTCCTTGACCAGCGCATTTGCAGTGAGCCTGTTGTCACTACCACTTGGCAAACGAAAATCCCATCCACCGTGGGCCTGGATCTGAAGTGTTGTATAGGCATGTCATCACTGTTCCATCCTGTCCCCAGGTGTGAACTACTCTGCATCTGGTGGGTCCTGTAGCCGGCAGAGCCCCAAACTCTCTTAGTTTTTCCCTGTCTTTACCATGTGCAGAGCTGATGGATATCCCAGGAATTGCTCATAGCTAACCCCTCAGCTCCCATTGCCATTCTTCAGAGGGGCAGGTTTGCAGCTTCTCTCGAGGCTCACGTGTATGTTTGCCGGAACCTCGGTCATATCCTGAATCCTGTCTTCCCCCACCTCCAACATGGCTTCCCTATGAGCCCCGAAAACTCTCATTCCTGCCTTGGACTGACCAGGCTCTTTTCTCTGGTTGATAGGTTGTCCTTGTGGTTCTCTTCTGGAGTCCTGCTATCTAAGCAGGTTTCCCAGGGTGATGGGGCTTGTCAAAAGCCAGCATTATTTCTCTCAAATGGGAACGAAGAAGTCTGGAGTAGATAACAAACTTGGAAGATGTAAGACCCCATCTTACACCAAGGATCCAGTGCATCTATTTCTGGACATCACATATTGAGAGGGAGTGGTTGCCTCTGAGTTGGGGATACTTCATTATATCAGGCACTATTGGGTTCTAGGAGGCAATGCCAAAGGGCAGCACTCAGCCACAGAAGGCCAGGTGTGTTTTCTCTGTTGATGGAGAATAGAGGCATATGGGAATTGGGAAACTCTGTCCCACAGAGGTCTACAACATCCATTGGTCATGGAGATTTTATTTTTAAAGTGAATTAGACAGGTATCTTTTGAATTCTCACTTGATCCATATTAAGTGGAAGATATTTTGTTTACACGAGAAGTCTGGCTTGAACCACCAAAACAGAGTCAGAGCTGCAGTCAGTTCCCGGGCCTGAGAAATTCACACACACAAAATTGCTTGAAGGGTGAAGAGGGACCTCACATTTTGCCTTTCTTACCTATGAAAACTGTGCAAATTTCATTTTGAGTGCAAATATTTGGGCAATGATGGAATGCCTGCTCATATCCCAGATATCAATGTGAGTTATTTTCTTTCTTTCACCCGACTGTGCTTCAGGTGAGCGGAGTAAGAGAGGTCCAAGAGGTGAATATGGGATAATCTACCTATCAGGACACTGTTAGGGGTCAGTATGTTAGAAAGTGGCAAATCTTTCCTAGGGCTGGACCTCTGTTCAGGAAATCAAACATGCAAATCATTATTGCACATGGTTTCTGACTTTTGTCCATTCAAATTTCTTTTGAAATTACTCTACACTGACTGAAAAGCTGAGATTTTGTTGGGTGACCACATATCTGGCTTTTTCATGCAGATGCGTGGTGTTAATCAAGTTACAGGACACCTCCACTCTTTGTATAGTTTGTCTGCAATGCGAATGGATGATAACAACATTAAGCTCCTAGGAATGCTTCAGGTTTCAATAACACTCCGTGTCAAGGGCTTTGAATGGTGCCCTCATTCTAGACTGAAGTGAGTCATTGTTATAGGCTAAGGAAATGTGTTGGCTGGATGGAAGACACGCTCACCAAGAGTAATGCGGTTTCATGGGCAGACAACTTAGAGTTCTGGTCAACACTTCCGGCAGTTACCGAGCATAAATAAAGTTTGGAACACAGACTGTTGAAAGTTCCAAGTCAAATCCACTGGAAGATCCCAAGGCTCTGTTCGTTGTTCCTGGAATACAATATGGCAATGGCGACATCTTCTCCTCTGTCTTTAAAATTCCCAGATGAAACACAGTGTATTGTCCTCACAGCCTCACCTGGTGTCTTGTTCATTTTCATCATAGAGTTGTGTTTTGGGGACTAGTCTTTGCTTTTAGGCACCTTTAAGACTTGTGGTCCTTGTCAGCATCTTGGCAATAAGTGTCCTAATATGTAGAAGACACTTAGACCGTTTTTGAGTTGTTGCTTTCCTAACTGAAAAGATTATGGGGGACTATACCAGTGCAGCTGCTGAGCAAGGGCTCTCAGAGAGTGAGCCCTCAGCCTCATTACTGGATATATCCAAACCGAATATAAAGGTACAGTCTAGCATCTCCCACTTATTAGTTTCCAAGTTCCTGACTATAAAATTTACAGCAGGCTGATTTATGTTCTGTAACTTTCATAAATGAGAATATTGTTATGGTGGCAAGTTATAATATCTGCTCCCTGCTGTGCAGTAGACAGAGGAGGAAAAACCCGGTTGATAATGTGAAGTTTGACCGGAGTAGCATCCTTGAAGTGCATATGATTTTTTAAAATGCTTTCAGCTCTTCTGAAACCACACACATCGATCTGTTTTCTCTTGTGGTCAAATCCTTTCGGTCAGCAGTTCTGGCCACAGGTAGAGGAAAGGAAGAAGAAGGCAGAGTTTTAACAAGCTGGTGACTTTTTTTTTAAAACCAAAACACATTGGCAATGAGTTATAGTTATGTGCAGGATTGAATGGTCTTACCTGTTCTCTGCTTCCCCAGACTGCACCTGCTTGCTTCCTGCAGCTGGCTCTGACATTGCAGCGGGAAGGTAGTCCTTGGGGAAGGCTCTTGCTCTGGTGGTCTAATGAGCAAGTCTGGATCTCGTTAATAATGAACCATGTGATTTGTCCTCTACTCCTCAAGGGCTTCATCTGTAGATTATGTTTGTTATTCTTACCGTATTGCTTCTGTGTGTCGCTTTTGAATGGGGAGGGTGAGGCTGTAAATAAACGTTCCACATCAATTCAAGTGGTTCTGTTCTGTTGAGGGCCATCCTACTTTCACTGCCCCTAAGAAAGACTCGGAACTGCTAATAATTTATTTTTGAACATGTCCTGTAGCTACTTGGATAAGGATTTTCCGGGCCAGTTTATAAAGAAGCAATATTCTGATTTAGACTTTTAGTTTTGATAGTCTTGAGTCATGTGGATGTGATGCATTATATAGTGATGGCTGCAAGTGCAGCAGACTGCATGACCTTTGCTTTAAAATCAGTAGCTTGCATCTTTGCAGACATAGAGGACTTTCACCATCCACATCTTATGGTTCTGTAAGAAAACCAAGCCACTGTAGCAGCGACTGAGGCTGAGTGATCTGATGGAGATAGACGTATCTAAGGAAGATATGAATGAAGAAAGGATATTTTTGAGTAAAATGCTGGATTTAATCAGTGACACATTATAGTGATACTACAGACCTTGGGTCTTTTGCTAGGCAAGTCTGTCAGCCCTAGAAATGTTGAGAAGGCAACACAGAATTTGCAGAAGTGCCTGGAGTGTGAACTGCCTGTCCCCTACTTCCCTCACTTTCAAACTAAATTTAAGCACTTGCTCACACTGGGATCATCTGGACTCCTCTCACTGGACCTGATGCCTAAAGCTTACCTAGCTGCCAAGCAGTAAAGCCTTCAGAGCTAATGGCAGCACTGCCACTGGCGTGCCAGACAGCCCCGTGTGGCACACAGCTCTGGCTACCCATTTTCAGCCAGGAGAAAGGATTACAGATCAGATTACAAGGTTGGAGAAAGAGGACTTGCCATGACATGGGGGATGTTTTCTTGTGAATTGGTATTTCCCTGAGATCTCTAGTTCCCTATGACTGTTCCTTAGTAACTTCAAACCCATTTAGCAATATTGTTTAAAGCATCATCACCTTGGCTCTTGCATTTCTTCCGAGTCACGTTGACGTTTCAGTCAGTGGTGACATTGCCTAACTACGTACTCCTCCCCTAGCTCTTCTCTAGACTAGAGTTAGAAAGGTTTTATGCTATTTTTACACCACACTCAGCTGGGTCCATTTCAACACCCAGGAGACTGAGGTAGGAGGGTGATGGATTCAAGACTAGCCCGAGTTAGATAGTATGTCTTATCTCAGTTACATACACAAACATCTAATGTAGATATGTATACACTACACATACATATGGGCTGAGAATGTACCTTTGTGGTAGAATACTACCTGCCCACCATGAGCAAGACAGCCTTGATAGCCTGAATGGCAAGCAAATAAGCAAACCAAAACCAAACCAAACACTAATGTTTGGTGTGCCTGTTTTCTACCATATTGTTTGCTTGAAACGATGCGACCCAGTCCTTGCAAGCCTTTGTTAAGTTAGATACAAGTCTGGTGAAATAGCATACACCTGTAATCCTAGCCTTTGCTAGGTAGAGGCAGGGTGATTAGGAATCCAAGACTGTTACGTGGAGAGGAATGAATCTCAGGTGTTATTTGGCTATCACAGACCTGGGATGGTCAAGTCGCTATAGCCCTGCTTAGATTTTCAGGTTAGATCTAGTCCCTAAATGTATATTTTAAATATAAGGCTGTGTTTTGAAGGAAGAATGCCGGCCAAGTAGACCCTGGAGAGTCTCTAGTGTGAGCCGCACTCTCACAATGTTTAATACATTCCAATATGCATGGAATATATATTCTTAAAGTGTAACTGAAGTGAGGTTTTAATAGTCCATCAGTAGTTTTGTTTCCTTTTGTCAGTTTTTGAAATCATCCTCTGGCTTGAATCAATTTTCTCTCCCTCCTCCTGAGATCTATATATGTTTCCCAGCAGTCATCAAAACCCTTCAGTAGCGGGAGACTGCATGTGCCCAGCACTCGCCTTAAAATAGCAATTGCTTTTGTTTACTTCAGATGTCAAAGGAAAGGCGTGCCTGACTTTTGCTTGATTTCTATCTCTTTCCTACTTTGGATGGTTCCTGCTTTCTAGGTTTCTTTTCTGGCTGCCACCCCAAAAAGTTGAACAATTTCAGAAAATTTAATGGGAAAGTCTCTAAGTACTATTACATTTTCTCACTTCTGTATTTCCAGTTTATTTGTTGGCACTTAATTTTAATCTCATTCCTCAATAGAACCATAGGAGATGACTTTGCTTGCCTGATTTTTTTTTCCTCCTGAAAAGTTAACACACAGAGGGGGATAAGTTTGAAACAGTGTTTTATAATTCTGCCAGTGTTGCCTGTAGCCTAGAGTACTGACCCCAGAGTGTGTAGCCCAGCACTGACCCAGAATGTGGATGCCAGAACTGATCCAGGAGTGTGTCGCTCAGCACTGAACCGGGAGTGTGTATGCCAGTACTGACCCAGCTGTGTGTAATCCAGTACTGACTCAAGAGTGTGTATCTCAGTTCTGATCCAGGAGTGTGCAGCCCACTACTGACCCAGGCGTCTGTAGCTCAGTTTTGATCCCTTTGGGTCAGCTATTGGTTATTCTTCCCAAGCAACTATTGTTAGGGACCATGAATTTTACAATGTTTCAAAGTGTTTTTTCCCTTTGTATAGACTTTCAATAGCTCTCTTATTTTTTTTTTAAATTTGTTCTTCGACAATTCCATACATGTATACAATGTGTTTAACTCTCTGGTCTTCCACTCCTGTTGCTCTCCTCCTTCCCAACATCTCTCCTTCTGCTTTCTTGTACTTTTTGCATGTAGCGCACTGAGTTTCATTAGGATTGCCTACATTAGCATAGGTAAAAAGTTACTTAATGGAGCATGGGGGATTTAGCACTGCTTATGCCACTGAAGAAAATGACTCTCACTCCCTAAAGAACCATGAGCTGCCAGTAGCCCCTCAGCTACAGGTAGAGCATCATGAACCCCCCTGATGACCAATGACAGAGTGTTGGCAGGCTCCATCTTCTGTAGATCTTATAGATAACCACTGTTGCTGTGGGGTTAATGTCAATGCCATGCCCAGAGTACAGTGTTTCACAGCGTCCCCTCTGTCTTCCAGCTCTTGCCTGCTTTCTGTCCCCTCTTCTGAGAAGTCCTCTGAAACTTGGAGCGTATGCCACAGATGTCCCATTGAGAGCTGAACACTCAATAGATGTCTGTCCCCAGCCCTCTGACAAATTCTGACTTCCACATTGCCGACCACTTGTTGCATGAAGAAACTGCTCTGATTAACACGGAAAGAGTCACTAATCTTTAGTTATAAGCAAAAATGTATAAGGAATCTTGATAATATGTTCATTTACCATAATAGCAGTAATAGTTTCCCTTAGAACATATGATCTTGCCAACCATGGGTTTTGGACCAGGATTCTAGCACCAGGCATGAGTATCTGTGGTGTGGACCTTAGCTCCAGTCATAAAATAGTTGGTTACCATAAAAATAGTTGGTAAGTCATGCCACTATCCCATCAGTGGGCACATCTTGCCTGGCAGGTCAGGGTTGTAGCATGCAGGACAGAAAACTGGGAAATTCTGCTGGTGGTTACCAGTAGCCTGCTTAGCACCATACGGAACTTTGAAAGCTAGCCAGCAGGAGTGAAGCTTCTAGTTCAGCTTTATTTTTTTTTAATGCTCTGTAAATAAAATGTGTGGTGTCTTCAACAAAAGGGCCCTACCACTTAGTTCTGGCAAGTTGTCAGGAACAATGGTAATATCCTGTATTGTTTAGGGGCCCCTAGGCCCTCTCTCACAACTCATGAGGTTGTATCCCATGAGTGGTACTGGATTTTCATTTAATAACTCATGGCTTTTTGGAGTAGTATTATACACCTACCTATTCAGGGTACCTCTATTACAACTCTTTAAAAAAGTAAATTACAAAGTACTAACACACATTGCTTTTTATAGATTCTTAGGTTAGTTGACCTACCCCAATTCTCTCCTCTGCCCCTCACCCCCACACCCTTCCCACTTAAACATTTTCTCCATTATCTATACTGTAGAGGTCCAAGAAATAAGTTCACACACTGATTTTTTTTTGACATTAATTCCAGAAACATTCTTTGGAGAAAAGATAGCCCTGTCAAAATGGGTTCTGTGAAAATTCTACATGTTGTAGAAAAATTAAGCTAGATCTGTATCTCTCACCCTGAACAAAAACCAACTCCAAATGGATCAGCGACCTTAAAGTAAGACTCAAAGCTCTGACACTGCTGGACAAAAAGAGGAGTGAACTTTAGAATATAGCCGTAAGTAAGGACTATGTGAACAGGGCTCCGATCAGAAGTTAAGACCACGGCTGACCAATGGACCTAATGACATTAAAATGCTTTCGCACATCAAAAGAAACTGTCAATCTAGAGTGAGGAGCCATTCTACAAAATTCGAGAAAATCTTTGCCAACTATAAATCTGACCGACAATTAATACCTAGAGTATACAAAGAAATCAAAACACAAGATACTGAAAAAAATTCTGAAACAACCCAATCAAAACTTGTAATATGAAATTGATCAGTGAGTTCTTAAAATAACTACAAGTAGCTAATAAACATTTTAAAAAGGGTTCAACATCCTCACCCAGCAGAGAAATACAAATGAAAGCCACTTTGACCTTTCTCTTCCCCTCCGTTGGAATGACTGTCACGAAGAGAACAAACAGTGGAAGATGCTGGTGCAGTTGTGGAGGATGGGGATGCCGCATTGACGGTTGCTAATAGTGCAGACAGAAGCAGTCACTATGGAAACCAGCGTGGTGCTTTCTCAGAAAGCCAAATAGAGAACTGCCGTATGACCCAGCTGTGCTGAGTCTGGACACATATCCCTTATGGATTCTGTATCCTACTACAGTGGCATTTGAACATGATATTTCTTGCTGCTCTGTGCACAAGAGCCAGGAAGTAGAGTCAGCACAGATGCTGTCAACTGATGGAAAGCTGATCATGAAGATGTGGTCCACTGTTATGCCCAAGTTTCTGGTCCCCAAATGAATTCATGGAGCCAAATTTCTGATGCAAAGTACATGAGGGTTTTTTAAATAATATTCAAACTTAAGTTTGGACCAACACCTTTCCAGCACCCTAGAATGGTGGGTGCAGAAAGTGTGGCCGGGAGCACTGGGAGGGTAGAACATTTAAAGGGGAAACTCCATAATCAGAGAGGTTCATATCCTGTTGTCGTGGGATAAGGTAGCTTCTGAAACCTTTGGTTTTAGGGTGTCATTCATATCAAAGAGTCATTCATCTGACAAGGTATCTTCAAGGTCAGGATGCCCCCCAAGACCATCTGTACATTGTTAAATTTTATAGCCCTGCGCCCTATCTTCTTAAATGGTCATTTTTAGGGAATCTGTTCTAATTTCTGCTATGGCAGCACATTTCTGGAGCTGAGATCGCCCCTCCTCCAGCTCACTATATGGCTTAAGATGAAGCCCCTTCTTTAAAATGAAGTTTGCAAAGTCAGGTCCTCATAATACACAAGGGGACTTTATGCATACATTAAGAAATTTTCAGGAAAATGAATGGAACTGGAAAAGATACTGAGTGAGGTAACACAGCCCCTGAAAGATAAGCACTGCATATTCTCTCTCCTGTGTGGATCCTGGCTTAGAATTTTTAGATTTGTGCTGGGGCTAGGAAGTTTAAAAGGTATTCTGAGAGTTGGGGGAGGGAGATGACGCCTTAATAGGGACAGGAGAGGGAGGCGAAGAACACCTGTGACTCTCAGTGTCTTGAACTGTCATTTAAGTCACTGTGAGAAGCCAAGAGTTTTATGATTACACCTTTGTAGACATGCTAGGGCTCATCATTCAGGGCCTTGGGCACCAAAGCCTATGCACTAGCTGCTTGTTCTGGCTAGAGATCTGCCACTGGGCTTATATAAATACAGAATGAGCTAACACCATCAATGCTTAGTGTCCAGACTCTTAGGTTCTAAGAGGCTTGCCCTGTTTTCCCAAACCCATCTGCCCACAGAACTCGCATTTCTTGTCCTTGAGGATTCTGTTTTAGGACCAGGTACTCAAAAACTCTGGTCTTCTGGAATTGCAGACTAACTGGCAGGTCAATGAAAGGGTCTTCCAGAAAATCTCCAAGTCTCTCTCTTTCGGCGTGAGTACAAAGCTGACTGACTGATGACCACTAGAGTGACCAGAAGGGAAAAAAATTATCCTTTTCTAATTTTGCTTGCTGACTTATTAATATGATTTTTTTCTTATCTTAAAATAATAAGACAGATTGGCCAGAAAGGAAGAGGCTGTTTTGTGAAACAGGCATTCAACCACTGTAGAGTGCCTGTAAGTGTCTAGAGTGGGTGTGAATACAACAACTGTAGAGTGCCTCTAAGTGTCTGGGGCAGGTGGGAATTAAACCACTGTAGAGCGCTTGCAAGTTCCTGGGATGGATGCAGCGTAGCTATATCTAGGAATAATGGGTGGATCAAATGGCAAGAATTGAACTTGCTGCCATGGTCTTGGGTTCTCACTGGGCTCTGCATGGCCCTTCTGGGAGCTTTTCTTTCCGTCTTCTGTGTAGTGACCTCCAAATGCAGGCTTCAGGGATCTTTGTGACAGTTAAGTCGGGTGCCTTTCTTAGATCTTCACATTTTCTCATGCTTCTTAGAAAACACTGGTTTGCTTTTGTTCCTCAGATGTGGAGACATTTTCCCTGTCTGTTTGTTCTGATCATCAGCCTTCTAGAGTTTTTGCTGAACAATCACCCCGACCCCAGGCCTGCCTGTGCACACCACCTGACTACCCACCCACTCTTCAACACATACCATACCCTTCTTCATCTGTCTCTCTTCCTAATCATGGGTTTGCTTATTGCTGTCTGCCTTCGTTTTCTCTTATTTCCCCAGGCTAATGTGTTTGCTCCAGGACCCCCAGAATCCAGTTTACCTCCTGCTATGTCTACATCATTGCATGTGGGCCCAGGCAAGAGTAAACACTCAACCCCTCAATTCGGTGCCCTTCACGCTCACCCAGCAAGGATGAAAGTGGCACCTTCATGGTCATTCCTTTCTTCATTTAACTGAGGTTGAGCTTTTCTTTTTCACTTGCAAAATAGAGTTGATAAAGTATCTAAATTGTATGGTAGCTGGGGATCTCTAAAACAGTGTAGAACCGGGGTGGTGGAAAATTTGTCTGACGTTTCTTCAAGGTCTTCAGTATTGCAAAAATGAATGAACTAACTAATGTATTTAACAAGTGTTTTTCTGTTAAACAGTGTCTGACATATAGGATGCATTTGCTAAATACAGTTACTGTGATGTTGGCATTTAATTTAAGCAATATTTGATGTACAACACAAATATTGTGCCTGACCCTGTGATTGTTCCCAGCATGTCTGATCCTTTGACATTGTTATCTACAAAGTTCAGACTTGAAAACTGCACCATAGAGTTGCATAAAAAATCAGTTTGAATTAATAAAAAGTTTTATATTGTTTTAAGTAAGTTCACGATTTTGTGTTTGACACATAGCTATTCTTGATCACTTACAGTCCCCGGGCCATGAATTGGACATGTCCGTCTGTCAAGAAACCTTAGCCAGGACTGTGTAATTCTCAGAGTAGAGACTTCTGGTGGTGGTCATTTCACATGGTAGGAGTGTTGTGGGTGATGGGACAAGGTCACCCAGAGACTCAGGCTGACTACGGGATGAGGCATTTCTGTGGTGTGGCAAGAGGCCGCTCGATAGATGGAGGGACAGTAGGATGGCAGTCACAATACTGGCGCCAGGAGCTCTGTCTGCTGTAATACAATGACATGGTCCTACCAGAGAACAAGAAAGAGGAAAAACCCTACTGGACAGAGACAGCACCCCTTATCCCCCAAAAACACCTTTGAAAATGATTCAGTAGATCAAACTGTGCCCCCTAACCACTGTTGATACCTCTGGGAATATCAAAACATGGGAACAAATGCTTTAAACCAAAGCGGCCAGTGTTTGTGTGGAAGGCTGTTTGGGTCAGTTTCTTGTGCTATCGCCTGCCGTGGGTAGGGACACCGATAAAACAGAGCTGTCACTCAGCGGCGCTCAGTGTCTTAAGTTCTTGACTGCTAAATTCAAGAGTAATACAAGGGCTCAGGCATAGTTCAGTGGCAGAGCGTGAGAGCATATGTAATTAGCATGTCCCAGGCAGGCACTTGCAACTTGCAGCTCATACAGTGCTACTATGTGTGGCTAGATAGAGCCATAAATGCCATAGCCCAGCCCCAAATCATGAACTTGCTTAAAACATTAAGTTTCACTATTCAATTTGTTTGTGCAACTCGACTGAATAATGCTTGAGGATGAGCTTTGAAAGTGACAATGTTGTGTTGTGACGTCAAAGAGTCGGACACACCTGCACCAGGGATTAGATTTCGTTCCTGGCCGTCAACCCAAAAGTTAAAAACTTTTTAAAAGAAGTGAGTGGAGTTCAGAAATGAATACCGATGTAAGTGTTTGGAGTGAACAGCCAGGCTTGTCACACAGACACTGGCAGCAGCTGGCCATGTCCATGCCTGCTCATCGACCAGGAGGCTCCACTGTCCTTTCCCGTTGTTGGTGAGAATTACATGGGAGCCCCCCCCTCCCCGTGTATAACTACGGGGATGTGATAACTAAGCCCTCTGTTGCTCTTGGCTTATCTTATCTTATCACACACTCCTAGCCTCTTCACTCAGTCATACAGATGAGAGCAGTGCTGGCAGGGACATCCCAACACTCGGAGGAAATGGGCAGAGCTGGAAGAGAGAATCTCAAGTTCTAAGTGGGGGCCAGAAGGTGGTCCTCCCCTGGGCTGTAGGCTCATTCTCTGGCTGAGAGCTCTTAATTCTTACTTTGAGATTTCTTTCCTTTATTTTATGATGGTTGAAACCTGACTTCCTTATGTCAGATTGCTCCGCCCTGAAGGTCAGTTCTTTACTGGGAGGCTTCCTCAGATACCTTGAGAAAACAATTCTAAGTTAATGGAGTGGGCAGCCCTGGGAAGTAAGCAGACAGTTGCTCAGTTGTGTATGGCACCGGAATGGCTTGTTTCCATCCTCGGGCATCTGGAGATGTGGAGGTACCATGTGCCGCTGTGATGATGCTCACGACTTGGAAGGAACTGCTTGTATAGGCTAGACCACGTTGATGAATCAGATGAATTTCTTTCCCTATTATAACTTTAAGAAGACTTGGGTTGATATTGCCTTGTCTACCTCATTGTACGGGATACCCTGTAAGCTGTAGGGCTGGGCACTGTGTGTGTGTGTGTGTGTGTGTTTGTGTGTGTGTCTAAGTAAATGTTTGTAGGAATTGTTTACTAGTTGTCAATGCCCTGTGAAGTAAACACACTTTTTTTGCATTCACATGTGAGGAAACGGAATGAAAAAATGGACTATAAGGAGGAAAAATGACTCCGAAAAATTAAGAGATATTTTTGTTGTGTGGTCATACATCAGGAAGGGGTGGGTCAGGACGTGGACTTCAGATATTAGTTTTTCATTTTTAATCCAGGATACATTTGGCAACCAATATATTGCTTTTAAGTATTAGTTTTTCATTTTTAATCCAGGATACATTTGGCAACCAATATATTGCTTTCAAGTGCTAACTCTGCGTCTTGTAAAAAGCCTCTCATCTGGATTGTCCAATATATTTCCTCCATTTCTGCTAGAAAGATCTTGTAAAGTAGAAGATCTGACTGTGTCTCTTTAAGTAGGGTCTAGTACTTAAAACTGAGCCTTAGTGTGTGGATTCAAGTGTTTCATTCACTGTGAGGGGAGATAAAGGGCTTGGATCCTTGTTGGGTTTTTATGACATCTCTACCAGGAAAGACCACTTGCTTGTCTCTCCAAGGACTCTTCCTGGAACTTCACTTGAGCAAAGCTCTGCCAGGATCCAGAGGGCAGGTAAGTGAGGGCAGGTGACCCTCCACTTCTGGGGGCCCATATAACGGATTGCTGGGGGTTAGACATTTCCGTAGAGATTTGTGTGGTGAGGCATCTTATCCTCCAGTTGTTTCCAGCAGACATTCTAGGATGCTGGTCTGTTATAGAGGGCACTGTATCATATGGCTTGACATAAAAGATGGTGACTTAAGAAATGCAGCAAATCCAGGAAGAACTTGGACATAATTGCTTACGTCACTGTCTTCATTCCTTCTGGGACTTTATCAAGTATCTTTATGGCCCCAGAGGAATGGGAATAGTTATGTGATTGGATCTAAGGTGGCTTCATCAGCCAGGCCCATGTTGAGTAACTCACAGTTTCAGCTGCAGCTCAGGCTGAAGTACCTACTCTTGGAATGCCACTCATCCATTCGTCCAGCAAATATGTGCCAAGTTCAATACTACATATGCTTATCTGAGCCCAAAAAGTGTATCTCTTTTTATTCATTAAAGGACCAAAACTTATATATACATAATACTTTTGAATATGTTTAAACTTCTAAGTGGATAAATTATTTCCCATTACACAAGATGGAAGACTTCTGTATGGTGCAGAAATGAACAGTACCTTTTTCGTTCTTGGGAATGAAAAAAACAATAACAATTCACTCTTGAGTCTTCTGTTCTCATTTTACACTAAAACCTTGTGGTCTCTCCTAGTGAGTCAAATTGAGTGACGTCTCACTATAATGTTGAAATGGCCAAGATATATGTTTATGGCTCAGAAAGTCTTCATTCCATTGGAAAAAATCAGTAGTAACTGGAGCACCCACTCTGCCTGCTGTGGTTCAAGATAGCATGCTCTTGACTATGAAAGCAAAGTGTGGCTATTTATGTCTAGCAAGACAATGCTCCACTTGCTCTACATGAAACCCCATGCATAATCCAAAGTGCGCATGTGCGAGTCGTTGAACATATATTTTGACTGTCTTAAAAGAAGACCTGTTTTAGAGAGAGTGAGCAATGTTTATAAAGAATACTTTAGTAGCTTCAGATGTGTTCAGTCCCGTAGATTAATTACAGTGCTTACCTAAAACAGCATTGCATGATGGATAATGGATAGATAAATGAATGGATAGATGACAGATAGGTAGGTAGGTAGATGGATGGATAGATGGATAGACAGATAGGTAGATAGACTGACTGACCAACTCTCAGAAAATTGAATTAGTTCAACAGGTTGTGTTGCTTTCTATTCTGCACCCCAATTTTTTCCATAGTATTTCTTTATGTGACTAACCCACCAGGGCCAAACTAGCTTTGAACAGTGAAAATCTCAAGGACACTTCTTTTAAAGCACAATGAATCACTGACTGTTTTAAACTGAGCCATGAGTCAGTGTACTTGCAATAACGTGCAAATGCTTGTTTTCTGTTGCTTTCCCTCACTTACCCAAAGAATTGCTGTCTTTATCTTTTGAATGAAAGTCAGTGAGAAATAGAATGAACACTTTCACCTTCTTCCTCTCAACCAAACTGCATCCAGAACTTCCCACAGGCAAACTTCAAGGGCATTGCTATAAGACAGGATACAAGTGTCCCTAAGGAGAATTAAATTCTCAAATAGATTAGTGTATTTCTTGCCTTGGGTTGAACCTTGCCTAATGTTCAAAATACTGCATAGTCCCCTCTAGAAGAACCAAGGGGTTAAGCCTCATTGGGGCCTAATTAGCCTGACCTAGAAGATAAGTGATTTTATGACTGATTAGCACATTGAGTTAAACCTAATGTAAAATAACGTCACAAATCAAATTTGTGTTAGTGAAACATCCTGAGGAAATTATTTTACAATAAAATCAGTACACAGCACACATGAGAAATTTCTCATACTACTTTTCATTCTTTGGCTTGAAGGTATTTTTTCATCTGGCATTATTTCTGTTCTGACACACTCCAGCATAGTTGGGATATTAGTGTAATCCAGAGGTTAGGTGTGATCGATCATGTCTTCTTACTTGGTCTGATGTCTTGGTGCTGGTTGAAATAGTTTGTTCTCATCTTTGAAACATCCCTAACACATCTTGGAGTTTTCTCTTTGAGCATTTCAAACAGTTTGTCCAGTGTACTGAAACAGAAACAAGTGTGCAAGAAGGCGAGCTGGGACAATGCCTCCATGCCCCGAGCTCCCCAACCCCTGGCACAGTGTTAGGAGAGAAGGGCACTAGTATGGGATGGCCATCTCTGGTCTGGGCTATGCCTCAGATGTCATGAACTCAAGTACAGTGTATAGATGGCGACTTTACCAAGTGAAAACAAACATCACCTCTGGGGAATGAGGCAAGAAGTTTATGAGAATTAAGGGAAATATGAGAATTATTGCATGTGTGCTGACAGCATAAACTTTTAGCCATGCAGATAGTAAGTAAAAAGAAGACTTAGTATTTTTAATGAAAGAAAGAGAAGCCAAGCTGCCAGTCTCAAAATGTCATTGAATGCTGTCACTGTATCCACCCAGTGGCTTTGGAACAGCTGTGTTGGGGTGCCAACATCCTTGAAGAATTTGGTGTGTTGGAAGCAGAGGGCATTGACTTTGTGTCCCTCTGTTGGGTCTGGCAATGGCTCTGGTCAAGACGGCTAAGTAAAGAGAACCCTTTTGATTCTGCTCCTCCCCTCATGCCAACCTTTTAGGCATGTTAGGTCTTTCACACAGATGCCACATTTTGACACCATGAAGAGACATCAAAAGGCAAACTTTCTGTGTATCAACCTCAAATGTTCAGATTCTTAGGCCCTGAGAATTTTCAGACGTACTGATATAGGTGACAGGTGATATTTCAGGGAAACATTTCTAGAAATGTGTTACTTTGAACACAGTGCATGCCATCCTCTTCTTCCAGAGCAAAACTGCAACCCATGCCGTGATCTAGGTCTTCAGTTCAGGAACGCAGTGGCTAGTTTAAAACGCTTTTGGTGCTGGGCAGTGGAGTGTTCGCAAAGACCACAGTGCATATGTATCCACCAGCTGGGTAGATAATGCGGTGTTTGTTTCAAGTGTACTGAAAAGAGAGAATCCTTTTAGAACCCGTGGTCTGTGATGCCGGGTGCTCAGTGAAGTCATGACACATACAACTTTAAGCACGGTGATTCCCTCAGCACCCCCAGATTTCAAATTTGGTGATATCTTGTGATTTAACCAGAGTGCCTTTAACTCTGAGAATCGTATTTTGCTTCTATCCAGCAAATAATTTTCAACCCAGTATCACTTATAGCAGGAAAAGTAAGTTTTCAGATTTTATTTATGTCAAGGAACAGAGCAACCCAGCTTCATAAAGCTGCCTTCCCACACTTCTGGAAGCCACTGTCTTAAAGGTACAGTGTGCTTTTGCTATTAGTGTTGCAGGGACTCATAAAAATCTCTCCCTTTTATAGAAACCCCACATCCTTGTACATCTTACAATAACATACCAGGTAGAATTTGTGAGGGATAATGAAAGCACTGGGTGCATTCTGAGTAATGACCACGTTTAATTTCTTAAAATATCTTATTTCATAAAAACCTTCATGCTGTGCTGTTGGAAAATTGCAGCTATTTTGCATATTCTATGCATATCTTGTTAAGGAACCTTCTATGACTTCATCTGCTGATGTTTCCCCCCTTAAAACAGGTCTCAGAAGCTCATCCCAAATGAAGGGAAACGTGAAACTCTCCACAGGTACCTAGACCATTGTCAGGATAGTCCTGTGTGATAGTCCCGTGTGATTGTACTTTGTCATTTTGCAGAACAAGCTTCTCTGTATTATAGTTTTTTTTATTTTTATTTATTTATTTTATTTTTTTATTTTATTTTTTCTCAAAGTTTATTAAAATACAAAAGTCTCCAATTCCGCCCCTCCTCCCAGAACCCTCCCACTCCCCCCACTCTCTCCCCTCCTCCCTCTCCATCCCCAAGAGCAGTCAGGTTCTCCCACCCTGTGGGTAGTTCAAACTCCTCCCCCCTCCCTCCAGGTCCAGGAAGGTGAGCATCCAGAGTGGATCCCAAAAATCCAGTATATGCAGAGGAAACAAGTCCCAGTGTCATTGTCAATGGCTTTTCAGAAAGACTCCGGGCCAGCCCTATTCAGAGAAACTGGCCTCATTCAGAGGATCTGGCTGGATCACGTGCTCGCTCATTCCCAGACAACTGGCCTTGGTGAACTCTCATTAGATCAGTCCCCTTGTATCAGTGAGTGGTCGCATCCCTCGCAGTCCTGATTTCCTTTTTCATTTTCTTCCTGCTTCTGCTCTTCATTTGGAACTTTGGGGACTCATTCCGGTGCTCCAATGTGGGTCTCCGTCTGTATCGTCATCCATCGTCGAATGAAGGTTCCCTCTGATCTTGCCTTCCTTGCTCACGTTCTCTTTCCTTCTGCTTCTCGGTTGGACCTAGGGAGTTAAGTCCAGTGTTCCAAAGTGGGTCTCCGTCTCCATCTCTATCCATCACCAGATGAAGGATCTGGGACTCTTGTCTATTTCCAATCTCCAGGAGGAAAACTACCTGAATTTACTTCAGGTTCACCCTCCTATCCAGCTTCTCTAAAATCACGAAAAATAGGCTCAAAGACCTTTAATTATGGCTAGAATCCACTTATGAGTGAATACATACCAAATTCCTCTTTTTGGGTATGGTTTACCTGACTCAGTAAAACGTTTTCTTTTTATTATTATTTTTTTTAATTTTTAATTTTTTTTTAAATTTTTTTATTTAATTTTGACTGGGAACCTCTCCAGAATCAAGTCTCTTGCAACCCCTAAAATGGCTCCGTTAGCTGAGATATACACCTCCCTGCTCCCACAACCATCCTTCCTCCCTCCCCCCATCCCATTCCCCCAAGCCATCCCCAATCCTCCCCCTCTCCCCTCTCCCTGACCATCTTCCCTTACTTCCACCCCCACCACTCCCCATGCACCCGAGTTTGCCTGGCAATCTTGCCTAGTTCCACTATCCAGGAGGATAACTATATGATTTTCTTCAGGTTCACCTTCTTATTTAGCTTCTCTAGGATCACAAATTATAGACTCAAAGACCTTTAACTATGGCTAGAATCCACTTATGAGTGAGTACATACCATATTCCTCCTTTTGGGTCTGGGTTACCTCACTCAGTAAAGCATTTTCTATTTCCATCCATTTGCATGCAAAATTCAAGATGTCATTGTTTTTTACTGCTGAGTAAAACTCTAATGTATATATGTTCCACACCTTCCTTAACCATTCTTCTATTGAGGGGCACCTAGGTTGTTTCCATGTTCTGGCTATTACAAATAGTGCAGCTATGAACATAGTTGAACAAATGCTTTTGTAGTATGATAGGGCGTCTCTTGGGTATATTCCCAAGAGTGGAATTGCTGGGTCCTGAGGGAGGTTAACTCCCAGTTTCCTGAGAAACCGACACACTGATTTCCACAGTGGCTGCACAAGTTTGCATTCCCACCAACAATGGATGAGTGTTCCCCTCACTCCACATCCTCTCCAGCATAGGCTATCATTGGTGTTTTTGACTTTAGCTATTCTGATAGGTGTAAGATGGTATCTCAAAGTGGTTTTGATTTGCATTTCCCTGATCGCTAAGGAGGTTGAGCATGACCTTAAGTGTCTTCTGGCCATTTGAATTTCATCTGTTGTGAATTCTCTGTTCAGTTCAGTACCCCATTTTTAAATTGGGTTAA
This sequence comes from Myodes glareolus, assembly GCF_982192425.1. Classification (NCBI taxonomy): domain Eukaryota; kingdom Metazoa; phylum Chordata; class Mammalia; order Rodentia; family Cricetidae; genus Myodes; species Myodes glareolus. The sequence continues at coordinate 24,886,807 of NC_142038.1, forward strand.
TTAGAGTTTTAGTGCCTAGTTTCTTGAGTTCTTTGTATATTTTGGAGATCAGACCTTTGTCTGATGAGGGGTTGGTGAAGATCTTCTCCCAGTCAGAAGGCAGCCTTTTTGTCTTACTGACAGTGTCCTTTGCTTTACAGAAGCTTCTCAGTTTCAGTAGATTCCATTTATTCATTGTTTCTCTTATTGTCTGTGCTACTGGGGTCCTACTTAGGAAGAGGCCTCCTGTGCCTATATCTTGTAGACTACTTCCCACTTTCTCTTCTATCAGGTTCAAAGTGGACGGATTAATGTTGATGTCTTTAATCCATTTGGACCTGAGTTTTGTGCATGGTGATAGATATGGATCTACTTTCATCCTTCTACAGGTTGACATCCAGTTATGCCAGCACCATTTGTTAAAGATGCTTTCCTTCTTCCATTGTATACCTTTAGCTCCCTTGTCAAAAATTAGGTGTTCATAGGTTTGTGGGTTAATATCCGGGTCTTCTATTCGAATCCAAAGGTCGATTTCTCTGTTCTTATGCCCATACCAAGCTGTTTTCAATACTGTAGCTCTGTAATAGAGTTTGAAGTCAGGGATGGTAATGCCTCCTGAAGTTCCTTTATTGTATAAGATTGTTTTGGCTATCCAGGGTTTTTTGTTTTGCCATATAAACTTGATTATTGTTCTCTCAAGATCTGTGAAGAAGTTTGATGGAATTTTGATGGGGATTGCATTGAATCTATAGATTGCTTTTGGTAGAATTGTCATTTTTACTATGTTGGTTCTCCCAATCCAAGAGCAGGGGAGGTCTTTCCATTTTCTGGTATTCTCCTCAATTTCTTTCTTCAAAGACTTAAAGTTCTTGTCAAATAGGTCTTTCACTTCCTTGATTAGAGTAACCCCAAGATATTTTATGCTATTTGTGGCTATCGTGAAAGGTGATGTTTCTCTGATTTCCTTCTCTGCTTCTTTATCCTTTGTGTATAGGAGGGCCACTGATTTTTTGGAGTTGATCTTGTATCCTGCCACATTACTAAAGGTGTTTATGAGCTGTAGGAGTTCTTTGGTAGAGTTTTTGGGGTCACTTATGTACACTATCATATCGTCAGCAAATAACGAATGTTTAACTTCATCCTTTCCAATTTGAATCCCCTTGATCTCCTTATGTTGTCTTATTGCTATTGTTAGAACTTCAAACACTATATTGAAGAGGTATGGAGAGAGTGGACAGCCTTGTCGTGTTCCTGATTTTAGTGGAAAGGCTTTGAGTTTCTCTCCATTCAATTTGATGTTAGCTGTCGGCTTGCTGTATATTGCTTTTATTATATTTAGGTATGATCCTTGTATCCCCAGTCTCTCCAACACCTTTATCATAAATGGGTGTTGAATTTTGTCAAATGCTTTTTCAGCATCCAATGAAATGATCATATGGTTTTTTTCTTTCAGTTTATTTATATGATGGATTACATTGATAGATTTGCATATGTTGAACCAGCCCTGCATTTCTGGGATGAAGCCTACTTGATCATAATGGATAAATTTTCTAATGTGTTCCTGGATTTGGTTTGCCAGGATTTTGTTGAGAATTTTTGCGTCGATGTTCATGAGTGAGATTGGCCTGTAATTCTCTTTCTTGGTTGTGTCTTAGTGTGGTTTTGGTATTAGGGTAACTGTAGCTTCATAAAAGGAGTTTGGCAATGACTCTTCTGTTTCTATATTGTGGAATACATTAAGAAGTATAGGTATTAGGTCTTCCTGGAAGTTCTGGTAGAATTCTGCATTGAAACCATCTGGTCCTGGGCTTTTTTTGGTAGGGAGATTTCTGATAACAGCTTCTATTTCTTCACGACTAACAAGTCTATTTAGATTGTTCACCTGTTCTTGGTTCAACTTTGGTATATGGTACTTATCTTAAAAAATGTCCATTTCTTTTACATTTTCCAACTTTATGGCATATAAACTTTCATAGTAAGATCTAATGATTCTCTGAATTTCCTCTGTGTCTGTGGTTATGTCCCCCTTTTCATTTCTGATCCTAATAATTTGCATGTTCTCTCTCTGCCGTTTGATTAGTTTGGATAGGGGTTTGTCAATCTTGTTGATTTTCTCCAAGAACCAGCTTTTTGATTCATTGATTCTTTGGATTGTTTTCTGTGTTTCTATTTTGTTGATTTCAGCCCTCAGTTTGATTATTTCCAGTCTTCTACTCCTCCTGGGTGAATCAGCTTCTTTTTTTTCTAGAGCTTTCAAGTGTGCTGTTAAGTCTCCAATGTGTGCTTTCTCCGTTTTCTTTATTTGGGCACCTATTGCTATGAACTTTCCTCTTAGCACTGCTTTCATAGTGTCCCATAGGTTTGAGTATGTTGTGTCTTTGTTTTCATTAAATTCAAGGAAGAGTTTAATTTCTTTCTTTATTTCTTCCTTGACCCAGGGGTGATTTAGTAGTTGACTGTTCAACTTCCATGAGTTTGTTGACTTCCTGGGGGTAGCATTGTTGTTGAATTCTAATTTTAATCCATGGTGATCTGACAAGACACAGGTGGTTACTAATATTTTTTTGTATCTGTGGAAGTTTGCTTTGTTACCGAGTATGTGGTCAATTTTCGAGAAGGTTCCATGAACTGCAGAGAAGAAGGTATATTCTTTCCTATTTGGGTGGAGTGTTCTATAGATGTCTGTTAAGTCCATTTGATTCAATACCTCCAATAAATCTCTTAATTCTCTGTTTGGTTTCTGTCTGATTGACCTGTCCATTGGTGAGAGAGGAGTGTTGAAGTCTCCTACTATTAGCGTGTGTGGTTTGATGACTGCCTTGAGTTCTAGAAGAGTTTCTTTTACATATGTTGTTGCCTTTATATTAGGGGCATAGATATTCAGGATTGAGACTTCTTCCTGACGAGTTGTTCCTGTTATGAGTATGAAATGTCCATCTCCATCTCTTCTGATTGATTTTAGTTTGAAGTCGATTTTGTTAGATATTAGAATGACCACACCCGTTTGTTTTTTAAGTCCATTTTCTTGGAAAACCTTTCCCCAACCCTTTACTCTGAGTAGGTGTCTGTCTTTGTGGTTGAGGTGTGTTTCTTGTAAACAGCAGAATGTTGGATCCTGTTTTCGTATCCAAGCTCTAAGTCTGTGCCTCTTTATAGGTGAATTGAGTCCATTGATATTAAGAGATATTAATGACCAGTGGTTGTTGACTCCGGTCATTTTTTTTTTTTTTTGGGTAGTAGAGTGTATGTGTTTTCCTTCTTTGAGTTGTGTTTGTGAAGGGTCGCTAGATGTCTGAGTTATTGTAGGCAGTGTTGGGAATGTTGGATTCCTTGGGATGTAATTTTCCTTCTAATATTCTCTGTAAGGCTGGATTAGTAGTTTGGTATTGTTTAAATTTTTTTTTATCCTGGAATATTTTGTTTTCTCCGTTGATAGTGAACGAAAGCTTGGCTGGGTATAGTAGTCTAGGCTTGCATCCATGGTCCCTTAGTTTCTGCAGTACCTCTATCCAGGACCTTCTGGCTTTCATGGTTTCCATAGAGAAGTCTGGTGTAAGTCTGATAGGTTTACCTTTATAGGTTACTTGACCTTTTTCCTTTGCAGCTCTTAATATCCTTTCTTTAATCTGAATGCTTTGTGTTTTGATTATTATATGGCGAGGGGATGTTTTTTTCTGATCCAGTCTATTCGGTGTTCTGTATGCTTCTTGCATCTTCATAGGAATATCATTCTTTAGGATGGGAAAGTTTTCTTCTATAATTTTGTTGAATATATTTTCTGGACCTTTGATCTGCAATTCTTCTCCTTCTTCTACTCCTATTATTCTTAGATTTGGTTTTTTTTATTATGTCCCATATTTCCTGAATGTTTTGTCATGAGAATTTGTTGGATTTGCTGTTTTCTTTGGTCAGGGCATTTATTTTCTCTATGGTGTCTTCATAATCTGAGATTCATTCTTCTATCTCTTGTATTCTATTGGTTATGCTTGTTCCTGAAGTCTCTGTTTGTTTACCTAGATTTTCCATATCCAGCTGGCCCTCGGTTTCTGTTTTCTTCACTGCCTCCATTTCAGTTTTCAATTCTTGAACTGATTCCATTACCTGTTTGATTGTTTTTTCTTGGTTTCCCAGGGTATCATTTACGAATTTACTCATTTCTTCAAACTTTTTGTTATATTTCTCTTCCATTTCTTTACTCATTTCTTCTATCTTTTTGTTATATTTCTCTTCTATTTCTTTAAGTGAGTTATTCATACCCTGTTTAAGAGACTCTATTGCTTTCATAATGACACTGTTTTCCACTTCTTCCAGAATAGGGTGTTCAAGTCCTTCTGTCGTAAGATCGCTGGGATCTGGTGTTTTCATGTTGTTTTTCAGATTGTTGGAGGAATTCTTGCCTTGGCGCCTGCCCATCTCTTCCTTCAGATGCTCTCCAATGGCTCTTCTCTCCGCTGGGTCTTCTTCTACTGGATTAGTGCCCCTTGCTATCCAGGAATCACTTTGCCTGCAGCCTTAGCTTGCTGCAGGCAGGCTATTAGAACAAAGGGACTTCTGTCCCTTTGCACTCACCGCCTCTCCCGGCCCGTGGTGCCCACCCTGGCTGAGATGGAGGAATTTAAGCCCCGAAAAAGGGAGAGGGGAAGGGTAGGGGTTCCAGGCAGAAAGCTGGGATGGCGTAGCAGGAGAGAGGGTTTAGCTGGGGGAAGCCGCCCCTTTGGAGTAGCCAGGGAGATAAGGATGGCGGGAATATTGTGTGTTCCCTAACCGGGCTTGTGTGGCGGTCAGGAACAACACACTTACCCCTCCATTGTATTTTTTGGTACAGGATCAGAGCCACTCGCTGGTCAGAAGTCTCCCTGCCTGCAGTCTTAGCTTGCTGCAGGCCAGATACACCATAAACTGTCAGGAAGGGATCCTAGTCGCTGGAGCAGGAGCCGGGAGCAGGAGCCGGAACCAAGAGCTCTGTATTATAGTTTTTGCTCAATTTTTCACTTGCCCTTTGTGGGGAAAGACTCAAACTAGTTTGATTAGATACGTCACTTAAGTACTCAGAATACTAATGGTTTAGTGTGAGCATTTTACCTGATGTTATGGTTATTTGATAAAATATAAAACTTCCAGTTCAATTTAAAGTTTCATGTGAGCAATATACTTTCCTTTTAGTCTAATGTGCTTTTTTCAGGATTTTGGATTGTTGGGATTACATAGTGTTCTCTACATTCACATATTTTAGGCATAACCATGATATCATTTGTATGTAAATTTTATTATTCTTTGCTAATATAACATGACAATAATATTTCTATCCTGCTACATGGTCTGTGTATTTATTAATTTAGTGGCTATATACTATTATCAAGGGAAAATTCTGACCTTATGAACACATATTTATCTGGACATTTTAGCTCTCTCAAATATCTTTGTTTTAACATTGATTTAATATTTATCTTTCTTGACTTCAAAAAGATTTACAGAATATAATGGGAACAGAGAGAAATTGATGCAAGGACTTTCATTCTTTGAAGTGTTTCTTTAATGTTATTTTGTTGCAGGCTATTTTCAAATTAATATCCATTTATAAAACTTAATTTTTTGCTAGCAGTCATCTAGTAAGTGAACATATTTATTTTTGTTTCAGGCTTCTGAATTGGGAGCATTTGTTTCTGAATTCTGTTTTGAAGAACACTCCTTTGGCTGTCCATAGCCAAGCACCACTCCTAAATACTTAGTTTTGAATGACCCTAATTTCAGAGGTCATAAATATTTAACATTTGACTAACCCATTATCATTATCTCTGGTGAAGACAGAAGAGCAAATGACATGATACCTTAGTGATTATGAATTTTATGTGTGCCCTGGCTTATTATTAGGTTTAGGAAATAGCAACAGCCCTGGTCATTTAACTTCATAGTCACGACCTCCTCCTCTGCTCTCCCTTTGTGGGACGTTAAAGGCCGCGTCAGTGGAAGGGCTGACATATTCAGAACGGCGTGGGAATCTCTTTGAGCATCTCAGACCATGTGGACGCCCTCTAGCCTTACTTTACTCTTCGTGACCTATTGTGATTAGATGAGAAAAATGTCTATATTAAGTCCCGACAAGTGTAGCCTAGCTGTGGACATCAGGTGTCTTTTTCCAGCACTCTGGGCAGTACCATTGCCCCCACCTCCCCTGGTGAGAATGGTAGCAGGTGGGCCCCCCATATGATGTAAGCATGAGTTCCTGTGTATGTGAAAGACACCTGTTGAGTACTAGGTGTCTTTTCCAGTTCCTTGGAAAAGAAAGCAACAACACTCTCACCAATGTTTAAGTACATTACAGGATCCTGGAGATTTGCAGACCCAGGAAAGAGTGGCTGTCAATACTGGTCCAGCAGCATCCCCTCCAAGCTATTAAATTAGCCTTACAATCCCTCAGGCCAAACCAGGTCCACTTAGTGTCTGAGAGTTGGGCTCAAGAACCCATGCCTCCCCAGAGACCCCAGGTGAGTTGAGAACCATCTCATTAAGATCACAAGGCCAATTTTTTTTTTTTGCCTTGGTTGTGGACTTTTTTGAATGGGCATATGAAGTGTCAGGGGCTTGCTATCCTCGATCGCTGTGACAGAGTGGGGGCAATGAAGGCAGGGGCACATGGATCTTCATCCTGGAAGTGAGTCTGTGAGTTACTTCTTAGAAAAAGAAAATATTAGGGTCATTTTTCAGTATCTCATCTGAGTATAACCAGTTCCACAGCCTTTCTGACAAGTCAGATTCTGATTTCCTCCCTGAATCAGATACTTTTCCCTAGACAGAGGCAAAACTGCCTCTGCTGTGTATGGATGAAACTCCGAGACAGCTTCCGGTACTCTTAACACCATGACCCAATAACTGTCTCTGGGAGCTTCTGAGTGGGAACTATGCAGAGGAGTGTTGAGCTGTTTTCTAGGCTACCCAGGAGGACTGCTGACCTTGTAATTGAAAGTCTGTGGCTATAAAAGCAATTCCTATGAAATTTCATTTTCTCCAGTAGCCTTAGGAAAACACCACAGAAGCATGCCTCTCCCTTGTGATTGTTAAAAGCCCTCCTGCCATGTGATAAGTGTCCAGTGGTTCAGTGTGAGGCACTGTAGTTTGAGTAGTTATTTCTGAGACCTTGGAGTGCTTGTCCATAGCATTTGGAGATTGTTGCAGATTGTTGACTTTGCTGGGGCGGTTGACAGCCATGACTGTTTCATTAGAATCAGGGTAGCAGCATGATGAATATTGAAAAGGAGCAGAATTAAATGTTATGTCTGAAAGGGTTGTACTGTCATTCACATGACAAGAAAATCAGACGGCAAATGTCTCTTTCTGATCTTTCCTCCTTGGTATATTGCCGGGGCAGAAGGAGTGACCTCATGAGCCTCCATGTCACAGAAAATTGCCAAAGGGTAGGTAGCCTATCTGATAGTCTTTGGGTAGTTTCTTTTGTCAAATAAAATATTTGGTCAAGGGCTAGAGAGACGGACCAGTAATAAAAGCATCTGTAGCTCTTATAGAGGATCCACGTCCAATTTCTAGCAGCCACATAGTGTCTCACAATCCTCTATAACTAAGAATGAATTCCAATGAGATCTTCCCTTTTCAGTTATCCACTTGCATGCTCTTAGGAAAGTGTGGCAAGAACACAGTCGTGTCCAAACCGTCTTCCCAGGGACTGGTCTGTGTCCACCTACCATGCAATGGTGACAAGAGGGAGGTTGTTTTCTCTATATGTGCCATAAAAGAGGTAGATTTGTCTCAATTCTAGCTCTCCACCTTGATTCCTGACGAATGATAACTTTTGTTCCACATTATATACCTATAAAATCAGATCTAACTTCAGCCAAAGAAATCCAAGAAAGTAAAATACCTATAAATCAAAATGTCAGCATCTTCACTTTTGATCAAGAACTGGCCGATCGTTGTCCACGACAGCTTGCTTCTGCTATGCATTGGCTCTTGCACCCAATTCTGAGCCTTAAACTTGCTCCTTCTGTGGGAAGAGACTTCTCCTCACCTAATAAATAGCCAGCGGAGCAGGGCTGTTCAAGCACGTGCCAATTAAGGATGCCTTTGGTCTTACAGAGGGTTGCTAAGACAGCTCGTCACCACAGTGCCTTTAGCCAAAGAATCCTTTCAACCCCGTTCACTGACCACGTGAACCATAAAATGCTGGTGAGAGCCCAGCTGTACTTCTGTTGGGCTGTGGAGACACATGGTTTAGGCCATGCTCACTGTTGACTCAGGGCCTTAAGAGAGGTGTGTATGACTCTCCTGTTCTGATGTCACCTTCCCCCATCCCCCCAGGAACAGAAGTGCCTCTGCCCCTGTGGATGTGTTGTGCTTCACCTACCTCCTTGGCAGAGGAGGTGTGATGGGCATGAATTCCGCCCATGGAAAGAGAACCTTGTTCCCATATGAGATGAAACCCATGTGACTCACTCACACTTACTTTGGGGTTGTGTGTATTTCGCTGATGTAGCTGAGTGGCAGCCTGCCAGGGTAGCAGGAGCTTGGTCCTGCTGGCCCCGTAATTTGTTACTAACCAACTGCGACATGTACATTTATCCCCAGTGCCCAAACCTGTATTCAGAACAGGAAGCCATAACCACTGCATCTTGGTGATGGAGTAAACCCAAATGGTGGACCGTTGGCCCTCTGAGGGCTCCTCCTCTGGGAGGTCAGATGGTCACAGCTGGAGGCTATTCTGTAAAATTTGCATGTGTAATGAGCTTGTCTGAACCTTCCTTGTCATTATTCACTAAGCATGGAATTTAATGTAATGGCATTTGTATTGTAGTTAATAACTCAAGCCATCTAGACACGAGAGTTTTGGGAGGGTGTGCACAGGTTGTGTGCAAAAATACTGTATATATGAGAGACCTGTACATTCTTGATTCGCTTTCAGTGGGGTCTCCTGGGACCGATTCCCTACAGAGGCCAAAGGATGACTATACACACAGCTTTTTTAAACTGTAAGGTAAAGTACCATTCTTGCTCTTAATACTTTTTGTTTAAGGGTATTTTTCTAATCATGTTTTTTCCTTATGCAATTTTGCACAAGAAATCAGGCTGTTGTTAGATTGGAAATAATATATTTTTTATTCGAGGCTATTTTATTTGGTTCACATTTTCCCCTGAACAAATGCATAGCTCGTGAGTGCTATTCAGTGAATATAGATTCCATGATAACCTTCTCTAAGCGATTTTAGGGGGAGACAGGCCCTAAGGTCTTTAGCAAGTGAGTATTCTAATGTCATCAGAGCGACCTTTAACCCCTCTAGTCACTTGTGTGTCTGGAGCCAGAGAATCTCTGCTCGTATCCCAAGTCTGTGGTGCTGTAGGTTTAGAGTTTGTTGTTAGAAAAAGTGTAAATTTACTCAGGCACATTGGTTCCTTGAAGTCACTGTTAGGCCGCATTCTGACTTCCTCCTGGTCTGCAACAGCCAGGCACAGGGGTGGTGGAAGCACCTGGATTTTGCTGTAGGCTTCAATATTGGTTTTTTGGGATGGTACCCACTTGTATCCTAACACAGGGGATAAGATTAAGCAATATATGAAGGGAAGCCACAGGGATTTTTAGTGATAGCAATTCCATTACCAAGTTTAAATAGGGCCATTGCTTTGATCTCTGTGTCATTGAACATGAATTTCAGTTATCTAGGGTGTAATAAATGACACTTTACAGAACAGCGGTAGCAAAATCTGCCAGCTGTTGCCCATAGAATTGTAGCTTTAATGTTCCAAGGCATCGTTTGTAAAAGCGAGTGCAGCTAAGTGAGTGGATTGCTTTGAAGAGAAGCAGTAAAGTAGTCTATAGGGCAGGTGAAAGATTGCTATACATTATTATATCCTAATACTTACCTAGGTAAGTTTAAGCTCCCTATTTTTTCCCCAATTACCACTGTACAGTAATCAAATACACCCTGGGATATCTGGGTTTTATATAAGGAAGTTTATATACCATATCAAAGTAATATACTAATGAAAGGAGAACCTGTTGAGAGACATAACAGTCATGTTCATTTTAGGCTAACATGGCATTTTGTAATGTTTCTATGCACAGCTGATAAAGAGAAAATTAAAAATATATTCAGGAATACATTTCCATTCTATGTGTTGAAAAGTAAATCTTGAATGTCTTAAGGAAATAGGTCTTCATGCCTCCCGTAAACTCCCAGACCCCCATCAACCAAATAACCCTGTTGAAGAGCAACTGGATTATTTAGGACTAGATGTGGTCCATTAGGCCACTATTTTCTTCCAGATGAATTTTTCCTGGAGAGAGGATTGATCTAATTGTGTTTCAGGGCTTTCAGGCTTATAAATGAGCCAAAGACATTGAGCCTGAGTACTGGCATTGCTTGTCAGGTGATGAATGAATCCACACGTGTAAGTGTGTTATGGGTGAAGCGTCTGCTAGCCCAAATGTGCTTCTAAGCCAAGCTATCATTCCATATCCATCAACCTGCATCGAGGATGATGCGCTGTCTCTTAAGTCAGTTTAGAGTAGTTCACCTGTGTGACCTGTCAGGTAAAAGACTAAGTTTGATCTTCAAGTTCATTTCCAGCCCAAACACTGGTTGTTGGTGGAATGTGGGGCAATGCTGGTTTGCAGGTCTGGGTAAAGTAGCTGTGGATTTTGGTCACAGGTTACAGAAACAAACCAAATCCTGGTTAAAGAAAATGGATTAGTTAGTTGGTACTTTCTCAATCATGGCAATGTCCGGGCATCTAGACCTCACTTTTCTCCCTTCCTTGGCTCTATTTTTTCTGTGTTATTATCATTCTTTATAAAGTCATTTCTTGCCAAATAGCAACAAGAGGAAGTCATTAATAGAATTGGTGGCTCCCATGAAGAGCATTTCTCCTTTCTATTGCTCTGTTGACAACCTGGAGAGGGCACGCTGTGGCTCTTCTGGGACCCCTGTGCCAACCATTATGCTTGTGAATGGGGCCGCATTGGCTGAGTGAGATCACACCTAGGGCATAGGATCTGGTTTCTACCATGAGGGAGGAGAATCCCTAAGAGAAGGCACTGAAGGTGTATTATGGCTATACGCCACTCATGATTTTAGGAATTTGCAGCACTGAGGTTGATTTCTTATCTGCCCTGCTTGTTTGTGGCAACATGGCTGAATGAGCCTCTTTGATGAAGGTGGGCTGATGAACAGCATGCCATTGAGCCTGACCAGAGAGCAGAAAGCTCTCAACCACTCCATAGTGCTAAAAATGTGATTGTCCTGTGCTAGGTGGGCTGTGTGTGTGTGTGGTGGTGGTGGTGGTGGTTATAAGTTATAAGCATGAACAGTCTCTCAAATGTTTGCCAACAGTGTGACAGGTGAAGAACTCAAGTGTCTGCTAGACGCTCTGCCGTGTTGCCCGAGGCTTTGCTCATGTGGATGGCAGGCACACAACAGGTTCTTCCTCAGCAGGTACCCTATCGCATTCATGTCTGGAGTCAAATGTTGGGGACAAAGACCCTGCGGGGCATGTTGAACCATGAAAGGTGAAGGCATTTTGAATTTTGAGTGGCTGTAGGCACGGTTAAACAGCCCGCAGGAGCACAGGCACAATGATTATGCCTCTTTATCTTATATCTATCATGGCTTACAGGACCAATAGAGATCTGATGAATCTCTTGAGACTGATACATAGGATTAGGGTTAGGTGATTAGAAAAAAAAATCAAGATATGGCCTTGATTAAAGAAAACACTTCTTCCTGTTTGAAATTACAGGATACCTTGGTGTTTCCATGGTCATCTCTTCTCAAAGGAGTATGATGGGTAGATGGGGTTTAAGGATAATGTGGGAAGTTGATGAATGAGGCCTTTTAGGGGCCCTCCCATTCTGAGACTCTTGGATTCTTAGTAATAAGTTCCTTCATTATTCAGCTATATAAGGCTAAAAAGGACTTTGTAGGATGTAAGCCTGTTACCATGAAGTCTGTTTCCCCTGCATCTGAAAATGCTAATCAATGAGTCTTTACTCCACACCTTAGTTATGAACTTGCTTCTCCTCAAACTATTCTGCCAAGAGTCTCGGGAGCTCCTGACTAGGGAAGGGATTGTGAGGGAGGTCTTTCCACATAGCATGAATGTTTGCTAAAAACATTCTTTTCAATACTGAGAAACACTAACATCCCTTTCCTCAGGTCATGGCAATCTGAGTTTTTAAAAATTCCCCAAATAGGTACTGTGCAAACAGAACAACAACAACAAAAAACTGGCCATGATTTTGGAGGTTATCTATTGGAACATGCCTGTTCTAGATTAGGGTATAGACTCTAAAACTGATGAGACTGGCTAGTTTTAACTCCCCAGTTGGATCTGGAGCCAGTCTAGCCCCTCGACTAACTCTAGTCTGTAGCCACCTAAAGGTGTTAGGTACATGTTTAGTCTAAAAATTAAGTCAAAAGTTACTACTTTTGTGAATCTTAATTCCATGTCTAGTTAAATATGAATATTCTAGATGTGTATAGAGGCACAAGGTCATTCTAGAAATTATTTAAACCATCTCTCTCTTCTTATTGTCTATAACAAGAACATAAAGCTCATTTTTCACATTTAAGCCCAAAGGGCCTTCGTGATTCTAAGCCACTAGTCTAGACAAAGAAATGAAAATTCTAGAATATTAGTATGACTTCTAGTCAGGACAGTTGGGTGTCCTTCTTCTTTCCTTGCTGTTCCTTACACCTCTGTACCCTATCCTAGCAGCCTCCTTCCTTCCCAAGTTTCCACAAGTTCTGAGGTTTAGCATCTCTCTGAATTGCTACTGAATCCATTTTCTCAGCTGTTTGATTTAGTCTGCTCCTTAGGGAGGACTCTGGACCCTTGGTTATGAAAGAACTTATTAGTATTAGAACAATCACTAAGAAAAATACCAGGGGAAGGCCTTAGAGGAATAGTCCCCAAATACCAGTGTGCTAACAATGGAAGACAAGAAGGGAGACAGGAGATCATGAATTTGTACCATGAGGCTGTCAGCATTTAGCTGATTCTGGGCAGGGAGTCTGTGTGCTTTGCAAACTGTAGATCTAGTAATTGATGTTCAACTTAGACATTTTAGACATTTTTGGCATGATTCACATGTTTAAGAATTTTTAAAAGAATTTTATTTTTTATTCTATGTGTATGTGTGCTTTGCCTGCATGTTGGCATGTGTGCTGCATGTGTGCAGTGTAGTTGGCATTTTCTTTGGGTCACCAACCAGCTCCCAAATAAAGATATGGAGACTTATTATTAATTATGAATGTTCAGCCTTAGCTTAGGCTTGTCCCACTTGCTCTTTTAACTTAATTTAACCTGTTTCTATTTATCTATGTTTTACCTTGGGGCTTTTTACCTTTCTTTCATTCTGTGTGTCTTGCTTTCCTGCTTCCTCCATGTCTGTCTGTCTGACTCATGATATCTCCTTGGAGTCTCTTTCTTTCTTAAGCCTAAATTTTTCCTTCTACTTACTCTCCATGTCCAGAAGTCTCTCCCATACCTCCTCCCTTGCTACTGGCCGTTCAACTTTTCATTAGACCAATCAGGTGCCTTAGGCACTCAAGGTAAAACAACAGCACATCTGGTGTGGGAGAATTGTCTGTATTCTGTCAATCATATTTTAATAAAATGCTGATTGGCCAGGCAGGCAGTATAGGCTGGAAAGCCAGACAGGAAGTGGAGGTGGAGCAAAGAGACTGGGAGTATTCTGGAAAGCAGGAAGCTCCCTCAGCAGTTCTGCCCAGATGACCGGAGAGGAAAGATGTAAGCTGCCCTGCTGGAAAAGGTACTGAGCCATGTGCTAACGTAGATAAGGATAATGGAGTAACATAAGTTATAAGAGCTAATAAGTAGCCTGACCTAATGGGCCAATCAGCTTTATAACTTAAAGAGATCTCTGTGTCATTGATTTTCTCTGGGACTTGCCAGCTGTGGGGTACCGGGTGGGAACAGATACCCCAACAAGCCGGCCCTTCATGTTACACACATCTTTATATAGTTAAACAAATGCAACACATCTCTGCATGTTTAAACAAATATTCTGCAACAATGCAGTAATCATAGAAGCCATAAGAAGGCATCAGATCCTCTGGAAATGAAGTTGCAGAGGTTGTTAGCTACCATATGAGTGCTGGAAACTGAAACCACCACTGAGCCATCTCTTCAATCTTTGATTCATATATAAAATAGCTTATTTTGATTAACTCATTTATTGAGTGTGGATTTTTGGGTTTATGCTTATTTGCTTTTTTTGAGACAGGGTCTTCCTATAGAGCTTAGGATGATCGTGCCTCTGTCTCCTGAGCACTGAGATCAAAGGCTTGAGCCAACACAACCATTTAAAAAGTTTTGTTTTAGGGTTGGTGAGATGGATCAGTGGGTATTTGTGCCTGCTGCCCACCCTGACATTTTGACTTTGGTTGCTGGGACCAACAAGGTAGGAGGAAAAACCAGATTCTCACCAGTTGTCTTCCAACCGTTTGTACCCTCTAAACACACACAAATTAAAATGTTTTACAAAATTAAGTTTTGTTTTAAGTATCAAATGGATTTTTGCTTGTTAAGAATAATAAAACTTGCAGGGTCCAGTTCCTCAAAATCTTCCACTGTTAAACAAGATACGATTTGCAGTAAAAGATATTTTATCAACAGTATTAGACATAAACTAGTTACCTTTCATAATCGATGTTGTTTGTATGAAATGGTACTTTATAAAAACAGTTACTTTTACATTATTCTGCAACTAAAGATACCCTCCCTCATTCATTTCTCTTTTCAGCCTCCCCAACCCCGAAGAGCATGTCGTGGGGTCAGTGTGAGTCCTGTGTGGTGACTTGCATGTAATTTTAGTCTCTGATAACCTTGGTGAATCCTGGGCTCTTCAGGAGATTAAGACTTTCAGAAATATTCCTGAGAATTAGAGAGGATTGGCAAAGGGCTCCATGAATGAACTTGAGTGGGGTGAAGATGGGATACTTTGGGCTTCCATATACCTGGAAAGGCTTATGAAGGTCCAAACTCTACTCTGAATCTACAACCTCTAGGGCGAGCCATCAAAGCTGTACTTCCCATGGGAATACCTCCCTTCCCACCAGGAACTCCTTGAGTTAATTGTCTTTCTTCTTTGCTGTATGCCCCAAGTTTCAAGGCTGCTACTACTGAAGTACTCTGAAAGGGAAAATGTAGTGAGCATGATTTGGGAAAGAATCAAAGTGGGTGTCTTAGTTAGGCTTCCTAATCATGCCCACGACAACTCTTATAAGGAAAGCATTTAATTGGGTGGCTCTCTTACAGTTTCAGAGGTTCAGTCCATTATCACCATGGTGGAGAGTATGGTGCATGCATGCAGACTGGTGCTGGAGTAGTAGCTAAGAGTCCTACATCTTGCAGGCAACAGGAAGTGTACTGAGGCACTGGGAAGTATCTTGAGCATAGGAAACCTTAAAGCCTGTCTCCCCCCACTTCCTCTAATAAGGCCATTCCCACTCCAACAAAGCCACACCTACTAATAGTGCCAATCCCTATGAGCTTAGGGGGACCAATTACAATCAAACTATCACAGTGGGTATCGTGGAGTAGAATGCAATGCCTCCTGACATGGTGTAAACTGCAGTCCTTAATGGGTGGGCAGGCTCTTCACATGTGGTTGGCCGCCTTCTGGTGTTGGCTGCATTTAAGTGCTTTCATCGCCTTAATTGTCAATTGGTTTTATGGCTTTTGACTCCATTTCTTCAGCATTTTTGTGATAATTAATTCCATTGCTTTTTAAAATGGCTTCAAATGGGAGGGGAAAAAAATCAAATGGAATAATTTGTTGAAACCAATCATTTTAGTAAAAGAATCAAATTATTGTGGATTCAGGGCAATGGATCTATTCAATTAAAAACCTCATTCTGTGCATAATTGCAGGAAACCTCTTCCATCTCTAAATCTTCCCCAGTCTTCCCTACAGAGCATGACACAGCTTCACATGTGCTTACTGAGGAGGCAGGGCCAGCAAAACACTGCCTCAGTTCCCCTTTTATCTGAAATTGTTGACTGCATCCTTGCATTTTAAAATATCTCAACAATATAAAAACAACACAAGTATATAGAGATTGTCAATACATTACAGAAAAAGGAAATAAACCTTACTACTAATAAAAATGTTAATTAAAATGACAAGATGCCATATCTTGTCTGTCAGAAAATAAATGGCAATAAAAAAGGACTGAGTTGGTATCGGTGAGGGTGCATTTAACAAAAGGCTTCTTTCTTGGTTTTGTTTCTTTTTTAGTATGTTTTTAATTAGCACACAAAGTAATGTGTTTCATTATGATATTCGCCAAGACTTCTGTATGGAGCATGTGTTTTCAGACTGTTTTTGGAGGGTAGTGTGGTATTTTCTATTAAAATGTTAAAATATGTTCATTTTATGATGTTGTAGGAGGTTGACTAGCAGATATAAACACAGGTGTGAGATATGGGCAAGAGGTTGGTGAATGCAGGACTCAGCAGGCTCGTGAAATGTCAGGCCATGCACAAGATTGGTTAAATAAATCATAGTAACTATGGAAATGACTCAGCCTTTAAAAATAATTTATAAACACATATGCTCACACATGCACATACACACGTGTGCATGCACACACACACACAAACACACACACATACATGCACCCTGAAATACTAGATCATTTAACATAAAATGCACTTCAAACTTTGCCTGCAACATAATTTGACTGTTGCCCAAGGAACCTGAAGGGTAGAAGGGTATATCCTGAAATCCAAGTTAAAGACTAGCAGAGAGTAGAATTAATGTTGAGTGTGGGAAATTTTTCTTGTGTGAATTTTTTTAAATGTAAAAAATTTAGTAGAGAATATCAATTTGTAAGGAAAAATCTGAAAATTGGAAAATAAGAAGGAAGCATAGGAAGAAATAGAAATATATAATTATAACACCCAGATATAACCATTATTAACATTTTGAGAATCTAAATGTGTGTGTGAGAGAGAAGGGGGAGAGGGGGAGGTCAATCTTTCCAAATTACCCCATGTACCAGTATTTTGGGAAAACATACATAATAATTTCTTTATGGTAATCTGAAGCATGATTAATAAAAACCCAGAGACAAATATTGGGTTTCAACCTGAAGGTCAGAAAAACGAAGCAGCCAGCCACTGGCTCTTACTTCTAACTCAGTCTGAAATGGCGGTCCTGCCTCCAGGAATCTCAGAACGAGACCATGTGTGTGGACTGTCTCCCCCATCTTATATTCCTCTCTAGGGCTGGAATTAAAGGCTTGCACCACTACTGCCCGGTTTCTATGGCAAACTAGTGTGGCTACTGGGATTAAAGGTGTGTGTCACCACTGCCTAGTCTGTATGGCTGACCAGTGGGACTGTTTTACTCTGATCTTCAGGCAGGCTTTATTTATTAAAATACAAATGAAATATTACTGCAGTAATCCACCATTGATCACCATGACATTCACTAGTGTACATTGTTGGATATTAGCTTGCTCATAATTTCAAAGTGTTGTAAATAATGCTGAGATTAAAATCCTTGGTACATGATCTTTACCATTGTCTCTACTTATTCCTTAAAATAGGCTTCTAGGAGTACATAAACTGGATGACATTTTCATAATGACTCCATCCTTTGATAAAATTAGTGCATTGTGATTAATACACTATACTAAAATGATATAATATTAATTATAATTGGTATGATGTTAAGACTTATTACAGAAGACTGGGGGTGAAAAGAAAGAACCTCGTGTTTATCCTTTGTTGCCAACAAATGGGGAAGAACAAGGAAGTGCACAGAAAACAACTGGGCGGACTTTGCTTTGATCGTATTTATCTTCCATGTAACAGTTTCAGTGCACTTAACCATCTTACTGAGAAGACAATAAGAATATTGTGTCAAAAGTACTGAAGTAGATTTGTGAGGGGAAGCAAATACAGAAAAAGCCATTGGGTGACGGTGAATTATTGTGCAGTGGAGTGAGAGGGTCTCCTGTCCTCCCTCTGCAGCTCTGGTCTCTTTACACTGTGCAGGGTGTGTGACCATGCCCCCTGCTTTCTTGATGGAGGAGAACTGGCACCTCAGTACCTGCTCTGGTACACCATACACTCCAGATGTGTACATCTGGGCCTGGTTCACCTTGTCTGTAAGGAGAAAAGACTAGCGTCCACATACTGCTCTGTTGTAGCCGCCAGCCACCTTCCTTGGCGGCCACAGTGAACCAGCTGCCAAAAAGACATTCCTGAAAGGGACGCTCCAAATAAACTCGCTTGGTGGACGCTGAAAACTTGATTTCTAAGTTGTGTAAAAATCTTGCTTTGAGCTCTTGCAGCACCCCCCGCCCAACTAAAGAGTGCAGCAGCGGTTCAATCACTGAGGGCAGAAATTGGTGAGCTGGTTTGCTGACACTTGTCCCTAGAAAAAGGAGTGGGCACAATTTGCAAGTCAAGATTAAATTTGCCTAGCATATAAAAGAAGTGTCTTGTCTTAGAGAAATTCATCAGCAAAACTCTTGGTTGGCCCTAGATATTGGAAATGTTCCTGTCATGGTTTCAGTAAACTCTCCTTGCCAGCTCTTCTCCACAGGTAGAGGTTGCAGATCCCAGGGCCGGCATCCGGAAGGTCAAGCTTTTCTGATTTCTCTTATAACTGACCCCATGAAGAATGGGGCTTTTGCTGGCTTTTTCATCTTCCTAGGCTTCACAGGTGACTTGCTGTGCCTTGCCATGTTGCCGTGTCTTAACCTTCCTCAGTTTTGAGATGTACCTTGTTTGAAAGACCCAAGGGAGGTGCGTGTATTTGTGTCTGTAGATGACGGGGCTAAAGGGAAAAAAACCATAAATATGAGAAATTCAAAGGTCTATCATGTTCTACTTCTAATAGAAGTCTGTATAGAGAGGGGCCTGTGTGGTCATAATAGTCCTTAGTAAAGTTCTTGGTTTTTGTCACAGAGGGACTGAGACCTCAACACAGTGACTCTCAGGTGTGGGGCCCAGAGTCAGACCCTTGCAGCTCCTTTGACTTCTGTCTTTGTACGCGTGCTGACTTTGGGCTGAACATTAACAAGCACACGGCACAGATGCCAAATGCTTTAACACAGAAATCAAAGCCCTGGGCCAGTAGGGTTGTTTGGAGACTGCTGATCTGATCTGGGCAATGTGGCTCACCTGAGGCATCCTCACATTAGGACTCTGTTGGGGCTTTGCATTCCCACACACAAGTTGTAAGCCTGGTGTGGGAGCTGCCACTGGCTGTCCTGGCTTAGAGTTGAGGCATTTCAAGACAGTCTGTGTGCTTCGTGGTTCCTTTCCAGTCAGTGGAGCAGAGAGTCAAAGCCTCGCTGCACCCAGAGCCTTTCATCCAGCCCTGGGACAAGAAAGGGTTCTCAGTGTTAGACTTGGAAGACTTGAGTATTCTCCCGCATGGCATCTGAACTTAGTTTATAATCTTCTACTTCAACTACCTACAAATAAATGAACAGCTGGGCCAGAGTATTATTTTTGGAAGTCAAGGGGACCAGTGAGGGAAGGGGAGGCCAATTCATTTCACTGCCCCCTCATCTGCTGCCGGGCTACTTAGATAAAACCTTCCCGATGGATACTGATTTAAGATTCAGGTGTTCCGTGGCGGGAGGTCAAGTTAAGGGTATCCAGCTTGAGAAACCACAAAGCAGGTTGTGCCTATTTCTTTCTCCTTTGTGGTTCTTTTTTGGTACGAATAAAACAAATTTTATTCATAGGCTATGAATTTCCTACGGCTCACACGCTGTTCAGAAATGCTGTTGGCCACATGAATTCATTCTCAAGATGAAAGGTGAGGCAAAACTGTGACCTGGGCCCTAGTTTAGTCCAAATCAGGGAGCGGTGAGTTGCTTCCATTTGCTGAGTGTCCCTGTCGTTACTTTAAGACTGAGAGTTCAGTGTCCAGGACTAGGCATGATTTTCTTGTTGAGCGGGAAGAAGGACAACGTGCAAAGCCTCAACCGTACACAAAGAATTACAGGCAGGCAGCTGAGAATTAGAGAGAGTGGGAGAAATAGTCTTCCCCAGGGAAGAGCACTCCAGCTTGGTTATTCAGTACCAAATAATCAGCCCGGAAAACATACATACAAGTAAAATTATACAGACTGAGAGGGTGATATATGTGTGTGTATGTATGTCTGTACACATACATATATCCATGTAACAACAATTAATGGAAAAAGAGGTCATGAATTTGAAAGAGAGCAAGGAGGGTTTGGAGGGAGGGAAGGAAGGGGGAAATGACGTAACTATAATATAATCTCAATCATAAACAAATAATATAAAAACCTGAAAGTTAGATCAGGGAGGGGTGTACAGCTTTTCTTTGTTCAGACACTCCTCGACACTAAAGTCCAGAGACACGAAGATTTACCTTCAGGGTAGCTCCTGCCATCATTTCACAAGGAAGAGACATTATTTTTTTTTTTAATTTCTCACCAAATTAAAAAAGGATAAAAGCAAGGAAGCCAACGTCTAGACATCAACTTTGTGCTTTTAATTTTGATCCACATGTGGAAGGCAGATGTTTTACTCTTCATGAGTCTCGGTGGTTAGTGGCTCTTTTAGCGGGCTCCACGTGGCAAGCACCCATCTTAGGAACATATGTTCCATGCACATGCAAGAGAGACTTTGAATGGCAGGGAGAGCATTGGCCCTGGTCCCCCTAGGTTGGAGGTGGCGTAGTGTTGGTGGCACATGAACCATGGTTCCGAGGTCTAGAATTTCAGATGCATATTAGAGCTGGGGAAGACCTTATGGCCTCCTCATCTGGATATCCCTGGGTCTCATGGGATGTTTTATTAAGTGCTTCTAAATTTGCAGGCTCATGTTTACAAGGCAGAGACATTTTGATCCCAGCCATGCTTAAAGCTATTTTATGATTTAATGCAGAATAATCAGCTCCTTATCTAGCTGCCGAGAACATGCCTAGCTCAACTTCATGGTACTTAGCTTGGAGAAGACTGCGGTGCAGCCTGAGAATGCTGAAGGCTGCAGCCGTTTCTTTTAAGATCGTTTAAGACGTTGAGTGAACAGATTGGATGCCAAGGAAAATTCGATCTTTTGACGACTTTGGACCTGGGAAGGAAATTTTTATGGAAGAGTCTCTCCAGAATGCCCATCATCTGATCTCATCAGCACAACCTGTTCCCTTCTTGCTGGATTTTCACAGTCTGAAAATAATGGCGAATAAGTGAAATCATATTTATTGTTTCTTCATTTAGTTGTGCACGCCGGCAGAAAGTGGTTTTACTTCGTTTGTTCTCCTCCCTCCTTCCTTCATTCTTTCCTTTCTTCCCTCCTTTCCGTCATGGTTGGGCCTGGTCCAGGGTCCAAGGAATCCATCTGCCTCAGCCTTTTAGGTTGCTGGAGCCACAAGAGTGTATATTGCTTATTAAGTGATTTTAGGTGTCCATTAAGGGTACTTATTACGGTCAATGTTTGTCATGGAAAGAGTGTTGATTGCACTAGCTCACCTTCTAAGTTAACTGCTCTGTCTTACCCAGGAGCCTCGGGGCTTCTGTAAATGCCAGGATAATGTTTGCAAGGTGCAAAGCGCCTAGCCATCTACTCCACATCGTGTCAGTACTGCGATTAGAGGGTGTGGTGGTTTGAATGAGACTGATCCCTGTAGACTCATAGACTTGAGTATTTGGGACCAAGTTGGTGGACAGTTTAAGAAGGATTAGGAGGTGTGACCTTCCTGCAGGAGTGGTGTCACTGGGAGTGGGCTCTTTTGAGGTTTCAGAAGCCCATGACAGGCCCAATTTCTCTTACTTTCTACCTGTTCCTTGTGGGTCAGATGCAAGCTCTCAACTACAGCTCAGTGCTCTGGCCATCTGCCTGTCACCATGCTTTCAGCCACACTGCTCATGGACTTACCCTCCCAAGCGGTAGGCAAGCCTCCAATTAAATGTTTCTTTGGTAAGTCACCTTGGACACAGTAAGGCAACTGTAGCGAAGACAGTGGGTAAGGAGAGCTGCTAAAGCCAGCAGGCTGCCAGAAACCATTTGGTTTGAAAAGTATCTGATAACGAGATTCTCTCTCTGGCTTGTTCAGCCTTGAGGTGGTAAGGATGGTTTGATTAAAAGGATACTTGCTCACATAGACAACAAATTTTTGTGGGCAGATTTTGATAGGGAGACGCCTGAGGTGTGAGCTCTGTTACTCCCTCGATGCCCAGGAATAGGAGTGGTGTGAATAGAAAGATGGCCTCTGAGGACCACATTTCCTCAACTTCTACCCTTGTCATGCATAACCTACTGAAAGGCAGGACTCAAATAACCTCTTTCCTGGGTCTAGAAACTCATCTTAATTTCTTCTACGTCCAATTCAAATTGTTCTTCCTAGTCACATTTGTTCTTGGTTGGATAAAATATGTATTTTTTTCTTAATGGAAACTAGTAACAAATTTAAATTAAGGACTCTCTTCCTGTCTCTGAAAATAATTATGTTAATTCTAGAGGATATAAATAGAGGCCCAGATCTATAAATACGTAATGCAAATCAATTGTTTCTGTACAGCAGAGCGGTGACAACTGACAGTATTTTAAAGTGTCCTTCCTCATGCCTTAATCAAAAACCTTAACGAAGTCGAAGTGTATGCTATACAGTGAACTGGAATTTGCTGTATTTACTAAACAATCTGTAAATGTCCTAGCCGGATCCCACGTGGATGCACAGCGTGCTACAGCGTGGCTTTCCTTCATAGGCCCTCAGCCACTTCCTTGCGGTTACTTCCGGTTCCTTGTTTTTCTTACATGGTGCCCGTGATGATGTGTGATCCTCATTCTTGAGTCTGTCTCTAGGACCCTGGTGTACCTGCCACACTTGAAAATGCCATTTTAGTCATCTTTCTGAGTGAAATAAAGACTTGCACCCAAAGCTCTCCAAGAAAGAGTCTTTTATCAAGGTATTTACTATACTACCTAGTAGCCTAGAGAGGCCACAGATCTACTTCTTATCTACATGAAATGCTAAGCTTTAGGTTTGAGAGATGCAAATAGTTCTCTGTGTGGTGTCCACGTGGTGGCTGAGAGGTGAGGTTGCTTCGTGGCTTGAGTTGGGACTGTTGCCTCTGGAAATCTCGGTACAGTGCCTAACCCCTAATTTGGGGAGCAGACTAGCAAAAACTGGAACCAAACAGGTTTGTAGTCCTTAGGGTTATGAGAATGAGCCCTTCTGTGATTCTCACAGTGGACCAACCCTGTGCCAGGCAAGTTCACACCATCTTACAAACTGCCTCCCTCTATAGCTTTCTTGTTTCTGTTTTGTAAACAACAGAATCAGAAAACTTCACCACAAGATGAGCTGCTGCTAAATGACCTGTTCATTAAATAATTTCTGCCTTGGAGTAAATTTTTGCCTTGTAAAAATCACTTGTTAATGACCAAGCATACTAGTCTTGAGGTTTCCTTAGTCCATCCATCTGTTTAATAGAGAAGACTTCTTCAAATTCAAACAGAGGCTAAAGTGATAGTATCCCGTGTTCATCAGCATCCTGATTCCCCAAGGCCTATATACATGACTTTCTCAACAGCAAAAGTACACTGCTCACTCTTTCTTTTCTCTTAAGAGTGATGTACTCGGCACCTACCCCAAGAGGAAGAGGGAGTGTGCTTGTGAAACTCTGATTGGAAAGATAAAGAGGTTGCGCTTCTATTTTTTGCCTCTATTTATACTTTTAACTTATTGGGCAGCTTGCCTAGAAGTAATTGACTTCCGTGCCCTCTCCTTTCCTGTGACTTCCCCACCCTTCAGGTCGGAAATAGATCGCCAGAGCATTTGTGCAGTCTGGCCTGTGGATGTTGGAAAGCCATTAGATCCTGTCAAAAGGTGCCTCTTGCCTTGAGTTGCCTTACTCATTTACATTTCCAAGATGGAAGCCAAGTATCAAAAATATCTTCCTTGTCTTCCCCTTCCCTCCTCTCTCCCTCTTTTCCTCCCTTCCTTTCTGTGAGTTTGAACATTAGTCAAGTACCCTACCACTGATCTATAACTCCATCCCCTTCATATCTCTGCAAATCAATTATTGCTTCCCTCTCTTCCTCCTGTCTTTCCTTCCTCCATATTTCCTCTCCTCTACCCCTCACTCTCCTCTCTGCCACCCCCTTTCTTCCTTGGTATTTCCTCCACTAGAGGAGATCTGCCAGTGGATCCTCTAAGGTCAGTCAGTGTTTCTGTTCCATCTCTTTCAGGAAAGAGCCATGATCAGAGCTGTGGGATGCAGGATTGATGATACCAAGACAATGTGGCTGCTGAGCTACCTTAGAGGCCACAGTGACAGAACCATGGTGTCAAATGGAGAAGCTTTCTGCTGCTTCTCCCTCTCTTCTTTCCCAAGAACATGGACTGGCAGGACCATACCTCGAGGCCCAGTTTCAGAATTCCTATTGGGACTCTTGTACACTCTAGTGAGGAGAGGGATTGGAAGATTTCTCTGATTTGCTATGACTTTTTATTGTCCCTTGAGGGAACATCACTCATGCGATCAGTTGGTTTTTCTCACAGGACTGCTAACAGTCTTATTTTTTTTTTCATTGAGAACATTTCTTTGCATGTAATATTGGATCATGGTTTCCCCTTCTCCAACTCCTCGCAGTTTCTCACTTCTCACCTCTCCACACACTCAACTCTATTGTCTTTCTTTTTTCTCTTGAGAAAACAAACAGGTAAACAAACAAACAGCCCTAAAGAAACCAGAATGAAAAATAAGAAAAACCGTGAACACACACACACACACATACACATGCACGCACACATGTACACACACATACATATGCATTTAAAACAAACAGAAAAACCAAACCCATCAAAACACAAAATCATAATATACAGGCAGAAGACCAGTAAGACAAAGCAAACAAACAAAGCAATATGAAGCCAAAAGTCTATTAAAATACCTTTGTTTTTGTTTTGTGTGGCCATCTACTACTGGACATGGGCCTACCTGAAGTGTGCTTAATATCACCAGTGAGATTCCATTGGAGAAAACAAATTTTTCTTTTGCAAGCAGATGGTCTTGTCTTTGATCAGAGTTCGGGTGTGTGGATGTGTGCTGGGAGGGGCTGAACAGAACTGGAGGGATTTCCTGGCCACTTTATACCCTGCCTAGCTGCTCTTGAGGAGCTGTGAGGGGCATTCCTTGTTCAGAGGGCACATTTGAGGACATGCACATGCCATCCTTCTGCAACCGTGTGCTGTAGCTGGAGTGCACACAGCGCGTGCCCAGCTATGCTGGTGGAGCATGCTAACCCACCTGTATCTCACTCAGGGGCCAATGAGTTGGCTCAACAGGGCAAGGATCTTGCTGCCAAGCCTTCTACCCTTAGTTTGAGCCCTGGGACCCACCCTATGGGAGAAGGAGAGGACTGACTCTTGCGATTTGTCCTCTAGCCTTCCCATGAGTGCTATGATGTGCTCACATGTGCACACAACACATACAACAAATGAATAAATATTGAAAAATATCAAACAGCCTCATTTAAAAGGGTAGGCCAGTCAAAGTATTATGTTCTTTTTCTCACTTTTCTCTGAGTCCTGGGACAGGAAGGCATCTTGGGAGCTTAGGCAGACTCTTGGTAATTCAACTCAAGAGCAGCATCACTTCTTGCACTCTCATCTCTTGGGGAAGCAAATAATTTCTTTATTTCAGTCATTATCTTTTCAATTGAAAATGTTTGACTGTACATTGTATGCTCCAGTTTTAGCTCAATCCAACATGATTTTAAATCTTCCTAGGTAGCTAATTTCTAATTTATCTTGCTAAGCACTCTTGGTTAGAGACAAATAAATGACAATGAATTGTACTCAGAGAGACAGTAAGGGTGGTTGTCAACCGTTAAATTGCCCAAGTATTCTAGAACTGTAATCCTTGAGGTTCATGACAAAGTAACATGCATTCAGTTCTGAGGGCTTCAGGAGCAATTGCCGACTGCCCACTGTTAGCCTGCTCTTCTGTTGTTCCTTTTAGCTTTCTTAAATTCTAGATCAAACTAGTCGCATGGTCCCCGCTTCTCTGTTATCCAGTGTGGATTTACCTCCTACGTTCTATTAGGTTATGATTGTCTCTTTTATCTGTAGCTAAAATAATATTATAATTAATAAAGAAAACAACAGATAGGTTCCTTGCATGCATTTCAGGGTTTTCTGCCCAGTTGTGTGGAAACAGGGGTCAAATGAGCAATTTTCTGTCCCCAGGTGTTTACAGTTGGTAGAGGAAAACCTGGGCCAAGGTTTGGAAGTCTATAGAGTTCTGTCCAAATCCGTGGGGGATCCAGGCAGGGAAATGCTTCCCTGTGGATCACCAGATGGCAATGACTTCCAGCAGGAGATACTGGAGTGACTCATACAGGAGAGTAGGGAGCAGGGCCCTTTCTAGGAAGACTAAGAGAGGGGCAGATGTGAAGAAGCCACAGTAGGAGATTCAAGTGGTGGTTGAGTCTCTGTTGCGGGAGGTCTTAAGAAACTGAGAGAGGGAGATGGAAGGGTAAGCAAGAGGAAGCATCCTGGGGGGTCTTGGTTGTGACACCTTGACTAAGATGCAGGAATGGCCTCCTAGGAAGAAAGGTGACACCTTTCTTTACCTGGATAGACAGGGGTGCAGACGAAATCCTCCTGTAGAGTTTTATCTGTTCTTGACAAGAATCCGTAAAAAGTGCAGGGTTAGAAAGAGAAGCACGGTGAGATAGGGGGGCAGGGTGTTGGAGGCACATCAGCAAACTGGGGACTAGACCTGTTTATGTTAATAGAGCGCACCAGAGCATAAAGCTGTTCTCCCCAACATTCAAGGAAAAGCCATTGAGAAACACTCTATAATTTTACTTCTTTACAGAAGGAAAATGTGGTCGCTATCAGGAGTCAGATATATGAATTTAGGTCAGGTAAAGCTCTGGGTCACAGCGGGCAGCGATGGCAAGGTGCGGAGACAGTAGGTGGCTGTGCCAGCACACATAAGCTCCAGTAATGCTCTGACGCCATGTGGCTCTGAAGGTCAGGCTTCTGTCTGTTGTGGTTGCTATATTCAAATCTCATGTAAGAGTATCTTGTAAACAACAGATTTTTTTTTTTTGCGCAAAACTTTTGAAAATCTAAGGTCAAAGCACTAGCAAATTGTCTAACGAAGGCCTGTTTCCCATGTCATAGATGACATGCTCACATGGAGGAGCAGGGAAACCCCAGGGTGCTTCAGTAAGGGTATTAACCCCACGTAGGAGGACTGCATCCATGTAGCCTTGCCACCCCCGAAATACTCCATGCAGTACCGTTATCACATTGAAGGTTATGATTCAGTATATGAATTTTGTGGTAGGGCATTTAAGCGTTCAGACCCTGGCTAATTTCCTGTCATTCTGTCCATGGGATTGGTTGCTCATTATTAGCTGAAGCACATGACATTTTAAAAGTTCCCCAATGGAAACCTTGGATATGGAGAAACATTCCTAAAACTCTATTTCACTTAAAGGTGATGTTTCCAACAGTTCCACCTCTTTCTATTAAAACCTAGATGATTTACTTGGATTTTCTTTTAATTGTGAGGAAATCTGGTACCTGGAGAGATGGCTCATCCATCTGTAGCTCCATTTCCATGGATCCAATGCCTTTTTCTGGGTTCTGCAGGCACCAGGTCCGCAAGTGGTGAACTCACACAGACACCCATATACATCAAATACATTATTTTTAATAAAAAAATTTGGCTGGAAAGATCTCTTATCATAACATGATACTGTTTTTTATAGCTGTCTTTTTCTTTAGAATACTTACTAGAAATTAATACCAACATTTTTTCTATGTATTTATCTACTGTAGCTCATTAATCTTTTATTCAGATTTCAATGTTTGATATTCAAATTTGAGTAAGCATGTAGTATTTCAAACTTCATATTAATATAATTTTATGATACCA
Organism: Myodes glareolus; assembly: GCF_982192425.1. NCBI lineage: Eukaryota > Metazoa > Chordata > Mammalia > Rodentia > Cricetidae > Myodes > Myodes glareolus. Next base: position 24,914,712 of record NC_142038.1, read on the forward strand.
ATAGTTTCAATATTTCCCAATATTGGCATATTAGTAGTTAATTAATCTGTATATAATATCATCAATATTATTTTTGTAAGTCATGTCAATTCAGTTAGTTGTAGCCTGTGTGTTGACTGATACTCTATTGCCAGGACACTGTACTTGATGCTGCAGATACAGAGAGAATTAATTTATAGCCCCTGTTCTGTACAGTAATCCTTTCAGATCGCTGAATGAATCCTTAGGGCTTTTTGTTGTTATTATTGCTGTATACACATTTCTCCCATCCACGTTGTTCCTTCCTTGGCAAAGTCACATGGGCACCAGTGTCTAGGAATTTATAGCCATAACCGAGGAAGAAGAAAGCATCCAGGGGAGACCAAGTAGAAAATCCATCAAACATCAAGACAAGAAAGCTTATTGTCAACTAGCAGTGTAGAAGACAAAAGCAAACAGCTATGGGTTTGAAGATCATCCCCTTCCACAAAGTAGGAGCAGGGTCTTGAAGGGCTGGGGCTGGCAAATGGGCGCGGCTTGGTTCTCGGTTCTGTCCAACACATTTAAAGGGAATGGAAGAGGAGAGTGTTGTAGGGAATTGGATAATGCATTGAAAGCAAGGACAGAGTGAATATCTTGTGGTGTCTGGAGATGCGAGTTGAAACACCACACCAAACCCATTAGTTTGTAAATGAGTGTATGCTAATTTAAAGAAAACAGAGGTGAGACTTTGAGTTCTAGATGGCTGTCAATTTTAGTTCTTTTGTAGTCACGTGACCTCTCCCATCTTCTGTTCCCTTTCTCTGCAAGATGAGTACAGTCTCTACCTCATAAGACTTAACTTTGATTTCTGTGGGTGATGGCCGAATGGCTGAAGTCATTGTGGCTCTAGGATGGCCTGTATCGGTCTCCAAAGATCTGTTCCTCTTAAGAACTTAATGTTTAGGCCAGGTCTCTCATCCCTCTGTTCTGTGTCTACTTCTGAAACCACAGACACTATTATCTCCTTGAGCGGAGCATGCCTGCCACTGCCTGGATTTTTTGACATCATTCATTCATTATACCAGAAGAATTTATCTAGGGCAACAAATACAATTCCTTTTTAAAGAGAAATCCTGGTCCTAGCTGTGATGTGATGAAAAGTGTCCATCGTGCAAAAAAGCTTTGTGAAGCTGGTCGAACATGAAATAAAGTTAGGACATGGAAACTGTTTTGCCTGACAGTCTTCGTCTCTGACAGACTTACACTTAGCAGACTCAGTCTCCGTGGCAGCTGTTGGTAAGGTGTGAAGATGCAAGATCAGCATGCAAATCCAGCGGAAGCCTTTGCTGAGTGTGGAGTGAGAGTTGGGCAAACCTTGGGAATTCTGAAGAGTGAAGTAACTTCCATCTACAGAGTGCCTGAGAATGTCACCTGATTGTCACTGTGCTGCACCTTATCCCAAGCCATTCCTACAGTATCTGTGTTTAATATAGCTTGCTAGGATCCTTTGGTATGTGTTCCATCTAACATCTGGAATACGTTCATTTTCGTTGCCGATTACCTGGGATTACAACTTCAAAACAAAAGGAAAATCAGCTCAAGTCACTTGAGATTTTCTTAGAAATACCCTCAGAGGCTCCCTCAAAGTCTCTTCTCAGGCCCTCTCCAAGATTGTTATTCCAGGCAATCTGCAACAAAATTAATGTGTTCCAGATGATAGCAGGAAGGGAAAAACAAGAAAAGAAAAGCAGCCCTTTAGTTTTCTGAGGAAAAAAAGAAGATTGTTTGCTTTGTAGGTTTCATTTCTCCCCTGGAAGGGCTAACCAAACTAAAGCCAGGTGAAACAACCTTAAAATGGCATCTATTCTAATAGAAGAGGCTTAGAAGTCACAGTACTGTATTTCTCTCCCTTTGCTGCTTTTAATATAAAATCTTTTTGTTTGTTTGCTTGTTTTGTTTTTTTGAGACAGGGTTTCTCTGTAGCTTTGGAGCCTATCTTGGAACAAGGTCTTGTAGAACAGGCTGGCCTCGAACTCACAGAGATCCACCTTTCTCTGGCTCCCGAGTGCTGAGATTCAAGTTGTGCGCCACCTCTGCCTGGTTGTGAAGTAGATTTTTTTCATTTAATTTTTCACTGACAAAGTAGCTGAATGCAATTCACTTAAACTGTGTAGTTCTGAGAGATTTGTAGCTAAAATAAAGACAAAACTGGGGGTCCTGAAGGAGAGTATGTCTACCCTCACTCTTGTGTGTGGACAGCAGCAGCTTTGCACGCAGGGCCCATCATTCCCTAGCTTCCTGCACACGGAGCTGTCTGCTTTCAAGCACCCAAGACAAAAGCCTGAGTCATGCTCATAGGTCTGTGAAAATCCTCCGTTTGGTAATCTCTCCACGGTTATAGCCTTCATATGTTAGCATAGACTAAGTCCAATGCTGCACTAGTCTCCTTTCGGCTTCTGTGATAAACACTGGGTCCAAAAGCAATTTGGGGAGGAAACTTATATGCTGCAGTCCACCGATAAGAGAAGCCAAGGCAGGAACTTCAGGACGGAGCTTGAAGCAGAAGCCATGGAGAAAATCTGCGTAATAGCTCACTTCGGGGTTTGTTCACGTTCAGCTAACTTTTTAACATAGCCCAGCCACACCCGCCCACAGATGATACAGCCCACAGTAGGCTGAGCCCTTCTGCTATCAAGAAAATGCCTAAATGCCCCCAAAGAAAGGACCACAGGCCAATCTGATGGAGGCAATCTGATGGAGGCAGTTCCTTAAGTGAGGTTCCTTCTCAGGTATGCCAAGTTGACAACCAAGATTAGTAATCACCGATGTATTCTTATAAAGAAAATGGCAGAGGAGAGGAAGGACCAGTAGGAACTGTGGAGCCAGTCTGACTGGGATTGACTCTACTTTTGCCTTGATACTGAGTGAATTAAATATCATTCCCGAGTCTTCATTTCCTTTAAATGGGGAATATTCATGGCATCTACGTCATAGGCCCCCATATGATATACAACTTTGCAGTCTACTCTTTTTTCAGTGTTGTAGTGTGGCTGTGTTTCCATGCTCATTTCCATGGCAACAGCCATTCTCTCTAATTGTTGCGCGGAGTTCTGTTAAATGGCAATCCTTGCCGAATCATCCCCATGAAACTAGACATAGAGACTTAAAAAACCCAAAACAGAAACAAAACAACGACAAAAAGGCCTCAGAAAACATTTCATGGAGGTTCTGAGGACTTTTCTTGCAGAAACAAACACCTGAGCTTTTATGAATTTGTGACCTATCATTGGGCAAAGGACAGTCCAGGCCCAAAAAGAAAGAAATTATAGGCAAGAATTTATTTAAGCTTTGGTAAATATTTACTGAATGCTTATTATGTTGAAGGACTGGAATAGAAACTGGAAATAGAATAATAAACAGGAAACAGCCCCTCTTCCAACGTGGCTGAAAGCCTAGTGATTTGTATGACTGGGGAGGAGGGTACAAACGGAGTTGGATGGAATTGAAGGGGGCGGGGTATATTCTTGCTTGTTTTTTACAGGGGATAGTTCAAAAATTGCAGGTTGGGTAACTTCTCTGGAGAAAGCTTGCCAGGTGACCTAGCCTAGGTATTTGTTGAGGCAACCCAATCTCTATGTAATTTCGATAAAACCGATGCAGCTGTGACTCAGTGGCTTCTGCGTTGTGTCTGCTTTTTGGTGGAAAACTCTTGACACAGCAGCAGCCTCTCAGGGAATGTTCTGAAGCATTTTGCAGCAGTTAGTAAAATACAAGTCACAGAGATGGGTAGAGAAGCAGGAAGCATCATGGATGTCTGCAAACATATGAGATCTAAGCCCTGTTAGTTTATCAGTTAAGGGGTGAAAAACAAAACAAAAACAAAAGCAAAAAACTATTTCTAGCCCAGGAATTGATGTGAACCTGTGATGGCCCAAAAATGTAGTTGCAATCCTTCCTCGACATTTCTGGATAAAGCATTTTACTGAAACGTTTAAGCTATCTTAATGTTTCAAGGTGAGAAAATATGCTGTGTATCGAAATAAAAGAAGGTCACACAAGGTGAGACACCCTAGAACATGAGGTAATGTTAGATGGGTAAGCTAAAGTCTCATTGCTTGGCTCACTGTAAAGGGTCCTTTTACCTACTCCGTAAGACACATGTCCCTCTAAGTGGACACAGATAAAGGTGCTGAGTGGACAGAGAGCCATTCAAGAGACCTGGCGAAAAAGTTGGGTTCAAGGCACTTGTCCAGGTCATTGTCCTTTGGAATGTTGTTTTGGCAGTAAGGGCTCCACACAGGTCGGAGGCTGTTTGTCTTTAGTACCATGTCAAGAGCAGATGGAGGTGAAGGCAGAGTTCAGACATAAAGAGGGTAAACAGCAGAAAGAGTTGGAAGTGATAGCTTCTCTGATGTCAGCTTGGAACGCTAGGGTCTCCCAAGGAAGAAGCAGGCAACACACTTCAGTAAACAGCAAGGTAAAATGGTGGTTTCTACAGGTTGCAGCCATTTGAATCTTTAAAGAAAACACAGGGTTGGACAGTGCTATCTGCTGAAGATGAAGGAAATATGACCTCACAGATAACAGAATGAAGTTTCCCCCATCCTAATGTGCACATCAGTCCATGGAGGGCGCTGCCAAGATCAATATAGAACACTCTAAAGCCTGCAGCAAAAGCTTCCCCAAACTCTGTCTTTATTGAGTCCTTGGAAGATGAACACAGTGGACCATAAATGAATCCCTATACTGAAATTCCACCTCTGTTTAGCGAAAGCCTGTGATCGGGGACCAGCCTGACCTCTGCCAGCACTGTTCTCCCCAGCTGTCTCAGGGATGGCCACATGACAGGAATCCCTCTGAACACGAGCGATCAAATAGGAATGACGTGGATTTCTCATTTCTAAAAGAGAGCATGGCCTTTACTTTGTGTGGTTTAATGGTGCAGTAGGCAAAGTTCTACTTTATTTTATGCTAAGTTATACGAGATTGTAAACATTCCGCTGTTTTTCACACATAAAACTATGAAATTCAGTAATTCAACCTGTTAGGCTAAATTAGGTTGAGAAAATACAAGTTTGGAATGTGTGCTTTCTTTGCGTTTATGAAGTTGAGCTTTGAAACAGAATGTGACATTAGAGATCTACAGAGGCAGAAGGCGTAGACCATTGCCATATTGCCAGGGTTCTAAGGCTACATCCCCTGAGTTTTACAGTAACCACTGATGTAAAAATCACATTAGAGTGAATCTGGAGTATAGTAACACATGTATCTGGGAAAAAAGGACACGTTTGGGGGGGGAATTACAGAAGAGTAATTAAAAATAAGATGTAGTTCATAATAAAAACTGATTTAATTTAAAAACTTGGAAAACAAGTGTAAAAGTTGTAAAACACATATTTATTGGGGGCTGGAGACATGGTTTGGATGGTTGAGAGAGCTCATTGCTCTTCCAGAGGATGAGTTCAATTACCAGCCCCCTTGGGTGGTTCACAACCCCCTGCCCTAGGGGATCTGATACCCTCTTCTGCCTTCCACAGGCTCCTCTACACATGTGACATACGCACACATATTCAGATCACATGAATACAAATTAAAGTAAATCTTTTAAAAAGAAGTAAAGTTACTTAGACTTTCTTACAATAACTTTTTCCCTAAGGGGACTAGGCTTTAAGTTAGTTATTCTCAACTTGTGGATTGCAACCCCTTTGGAGTTCACATGGCAGATATCCTGAATATCAGATATTTAAATCACAATTCATGATAGTAGCAAAATTATAGTTATGAAGTAGCAACAAAATGACTTTATGTTTGGGGGTCACCACAACATGAGGAACTGTATTAAAAGGTCACAGCATTAGGAAGATTGGTAATGCTTTAAATCATTATGTTTTCCATTGAACTATAACCGCTTCCTGGAATATAGTGTGGTGATTGGACCCAGGCATTCAGTATGCACGAATCTACTCATGGTGGTGAGCATTTTCACTTCTGCACTCGAAGGTGGTGCTGGAGAACTACCCATCACACAGAGCAACAGAACGTGATCCTTTGTTCTGACTGTACACAAATGCCAACTCGAAATGGGTACATCAGATTGGAAACTAGACATGACTACCGGAAAATGGAGGGGAAATGCTTGAAGACATTGGTGTAGGCAGCGACTCTTTCTTAGGTAGGATCCCAAAGGCGTGGTAAGATCGACAAATGGGGCTAGACCGAACTAAAGAGCTTCTGCCGAGTAAAGGAAGACTGAAAGACATTTCCAGGTCGAAGAAAATATGTGTAGCTATTCATCTGATGGGATAATATTCAGACTGTCTAAAAGAACTCAAAATTTTGATGACCAAAAATGTCAAAAGGAGACAAGGATCAAGGACACATATTCTTAAAAATAATGGCTTTATACAGATAATGACATATTATAGTTATAATTAAAAATCAAAAGAAGTTCTCCATTCTAGTGGGGAGACATGTAGATTGTTTTGTGAATTGTCGAGCTTTATAAAAGTTATAACAAAGTGGATATCTTCAAGTGAGAATAAACACGTACCCTAAGATGACTAGTGATTTCTGGGTCAGTGAATGAATCCAGCAGACATTAACCTACAGTCTCCTAGGCTGTGAACTCACTTGCTCAACAGAGAAGAAATCACCGAGGACAAGGGAAGCAGGTCCAGGCTGGACCTTCCCCCAGCTCACTCTCTTCCTGAGTTCCTATGCTGTTGATATGAGAACAGGTTTTGTCTTGGTAGACCCAGGAGCTGTGGGTTTCAGTGCAGGGATTTTATTGTAAAATAAACTTCTTTCCTTCCACTGTCATCCCCCCCCGCTCTTTATTCTTTTTGGTGTTAGGGATCAAACCCAGGGCTTTGTCGGGACTAAACCCATGCCTGCCAACCCCTCCAATCTTTTAATATGTTTTCATGCAGTTTGATCAAGTGTATATAAGAATGTGTGTTGTTTGTTCAGCTGTAATCACAAGGGGTAATCAATAGTTTTATTCTCTTAAGCCAGACAATTAGCAGCATAATATGCTTAAGCTTCAATATAAGGTTTGGGATTTAAATTTAAAGATGTGAGTATACATGTGCAGAAGTGCATGATATAAAATATTTTCAACAATAAAAGCAGTCATTTATTCTTTTTTAAACATTGATGAAAATTATTCAGTTAGTCATGATGCACTCCGAAATTTTTAATATAAACACACACATATGAAGTATAAAAGAAAATTCTACCTTTTTATATTCATTTAAAAGATAAGGTCCTAGTTTGATAATCTCCAACATCAGAAAAATAAATAAAAAAATTACCAAAGAAAAAAATGTAAAATATGAACAAGACAAATAAGAGGTAGTGAAAATTTAAACTGATGATCACCACAATCAAATTGTCTTACTATTAATCTATTCTGCTTTCCGTCGTCTATGCTATCAATAGCATCTCCAGTTGTTTTGAAAATGTAAACCATTAAAATCATATACTTTTTCTTTTATATGCAGGAAGTTTTCTTTAAATTGTTTTAACTGGTTTGAATCGTGGCTATGATTTGAGAAAATCCTGTAGATTGTGTTTCTCCTTCATGCTTTTCCTTAAAATTTCACTTGTTAAGCCAGTTTCTTTTGTACTCTACAGTATTGTATTTTTTGAAGTCCAAATAAGTGCGTGGCTGGTTCGGTGGTGTGCTGACGACCTTATTTGACTGCTGTATCTAGCTCTGGATCGAGATGTAAAGCTAATCTAGACAATGCCCAAGCGTGAGAGCACACTCCTATCTGAATGTTTTCCTGTTAACCTTTTTGTCATATATTTGAATATTTTGGGGTGTGCATACAGAATCTAATGCATCTGATAGATGACAGGAATCAGTGGTGAGCATGTGGCTTGGTCCTGCTGAATTGCCATGAAGAAGGACGGGACCAGCTTTTGCTTAAAGAAGAAGTAACTTTTGCAACTGCCTGGAGGAAGCACTGGGGCTCATCTGCGATGGAGTCAGATAGAGGGAGAGGAGCGCGCACACACTGGTCTGAACCCTCTCTGAGGATCCCTTTTGGAGATACTTGCAGTTTGAACCGGACATGTAACGGGGGGGAAAAGGCTTTCACACAAATAGACAATGAATCAGGTGACATAACAGCCCCTTTCCTGTCTCTCATTTCTTTGATGGTTTGGCTTCCTTGGGGGAAAAAAAAATCTACGATTGTTTAATTTGTTTCCTGTTTCATTGTGTATACTTTACAGCTGCTTCTCCCTCTTCTTAATTTTTTTTTAAATGACCAGATTTTGAAAGGACATCCTTTCTAAAGGCTGAGTTGCCCGAACCGTTTTGTCGCTTGTTAGAGACCCTACTTTTTCTAGTGTTGTGGTGTTGTGTGCAGTTTTGGCAGCTGTTGAAGTAAGCAAACCCCCGGTGCATGAAGAGTACTTAGGAGACATGTCGTGGAATACAGGCTCTAAGCATGTAAGATCCTGTTTGCTGGGCCATTGGAGGGATGTCATTTGGCCTCCGCTGCAGGGAGGGAGGGAGGGAGGGTGGGAAAACCTTTGGCTCTGAGAGCACTGAGCCTTACCAGCACAGCCTAAAGGACGGTGTTGAACTACTGTAGAAGGCTGGCTGAACGTGTGCACAGACTTTATTAATGGGGAAATTATCATCCATCTATGGCAACATGGGTGCTCTTAGAAACGTGTGCAGCCATCTAAACAATTCCATATTTGCAAGAGGTTTTTCACCTTTCTGTACTGATAAGTTATCCAGGCGAAATCTAAAATCTATCTTTTTGTTTTCTACTTGTAGAATTGGGTTTTTTTCTTTTATAATCAAGTGCTAACTTTTATTTTTGGAAAATAAAATTTATTAATGAAGCAAGCTGAAATGTTTACGGCACAAGGCGGGGGAGAACTGGTGTTTGTGGGGTACTTCTCTTCCCTCATCAACTGCTTTTTAATCGTGTGTGCTCTGAGCCTGACAAAAACCTTGTGTAAAATGAGAAATTCCCGTCACCTGTTGTAACCTTCCTAAGGAAATCCCCTTATCATTTAACGTAGTTACAGCTAGGGAGACAGGAGACCACATGACAGCCTTACCCAAAGATGATTGTTTCGTTCCTCTGAGCACTTTGATCTGTGTTTGTATTGCTCTGTCCACAGCAACATTCTTGAAGCAGGAACAGTCCTACAGGGGACTGGATGGACCCTTGACAGGAGAGGGTGCCCGGAGCACACTGTGCAGCCATAGTGTAATGGCTCATTAGTGCTAACAAATGTGCCTCATCTCTGTGTCCTGAGGACAGGCGCATTGCATCGCTCTTGATAAAGGAGACGACTTTACCTTCTAAGACTTTTCTAACTCGAATTGCCATATTGCCAAATTCAAAGACATATTTTGCCCGAGATGGAGATAACTCACGCCGATATGGCATTTTTTATGTCTTCATAAGCTTGGATCACTCCTGAGTTGTCTCTTCACACATATGCAGAGTAAAGAGGTACACTTGGCAATTCATATTCATCATATTCAAATGTGATTATTTTAGACCAAAATGGAAGTAAATTCAGGTTTTTTTTTGTAAGTTGTTTTTGTTTGCTTTTGCTTTTTGAGTTTAGGTGTTAGTGAGATATTGCTGCATAAATATTAGCCCAACGGTGAGTGCTTAAAACATCAAACCCCGCTTAATCTTTTTTGATCCAGGATTCAGAGTATCTGCCCTGGGTCGTCTGATTCAATGTCTACAACCAGGTCTGCAGTCAGTACAGACAGTGGTGGACTACAAGCTACAGCTGGGCTATTGGTGACTGAGGCTGGCCCTTGCTGGAATGCTGCTTCCTTACTATGTGAGCCTCCCTTAGGCAATCACCACAGGGCTGTTGGCTGCCTTCTGAGTAAACAAGAGATGAAACAAAGCAGATGCCAAAGTCACAACCAAAATCCTTTTGCACCTCAACAAGGAATCCCAGGGTTTTGTTTTTTGTTGTTGTTGTTTGTTTGTTTGTTTTCTGTATTCATTGGGAGGGTAATCGGGCCAGCCTGCACTCAGGTGGTGGGAGTAAGATGCCACATAACAGACCTAGTAGGGCTTTCCAGGACCGGCTTTAAAACCTCATCTCTTCACTCAACTGCGATATCTCAGTTTTCCTCTTGAGCTCTTTGAACTGCACTGTGAACAACGGTAATTGGCAGATGATTTGATGTCAACTTGACACAAACTGAATCCATTTGAGAGGAAGGAACCTCAGTTAAGAACGCCTCCATGAGCTGTATGCAAGCCTGTAGGGCATTTTTTTTTTTATTAGTGATAGATGTGGGAGGGCCCAGCCCATTGTGAGTGGTGCCTCCCTTGCGTAGTGGTCCTTGGTTCTATTAGAAAGCAGGTTGAGCAAGCCACGGGGAGCAAACTAGTAAGCAGCTCCCCTTCATAGCCTCTGTATCAGCTCCTGCCTCCAGGTTCCTGCCCTATTTGAGTTCCTGTCCTGACGTCATTTTGTTGATGAAGAGCAATGTGGAAGTGTAAAGCAAACCCTTTCCTACCAACTTGCTTATTGGTTATGACGTTTCATAGAAGCAGTAGAAACTATGACTAAGACGGTGACTTCCTTATGGCTACACACATGTTCACATGCGCCCATTGACATATATCACACACAACACCACACATAACTTTTTTTAAAGTAACTTTCTTTCTTTTCTCTTTCGCTGACTCTTCCTGACGATTTAAGATGCCCACACTGATTTGGGCTATCGGTGGCTGAGGCTGGCCCTTGCTGGGAGCACTGCTTCCTTACTACATGAGCCTCCCTTAGGCAATTCACCACAGGGTTGTTGGCCTTCTGAGTGAACAAGAGATGAACAAAAGATGATGAACTGCTTCCATTCCAGCATATCCGCTTTAGGCTTCTGGTTGTGCCTATTTAAGGTGGCTTTACTATCAATTGAAGAGTACAAATTGTGTAGTGCAAGTGTGCTGTGTTCTGTGCCTCTGCCTCCCAAGTGCTGGAATTAAAGGTGTGCCTCCACTACCCAGCAAGTGTGCTGTTTTAAAGTATGTATAGGCTTAACAATCAAGCATTTTCCTCTCATGCTTCAGGCTTTATCCTCAGCCTGGAAAAAAATGTGTATGGTACAGAGTATGCAGAAAAAAATTGTATGTGTGCTAAGGACTGCCTCGTATGTACTAATTACCATATGTATTACCTCACACATTTAGTTTTTGTGGTGAGAACCCTTCAACTCTACACTCTGAGCATTACTCAAGGTATAGGGCGCTTCACTGGCACAGACTTCTTTTAATTCACTCCTTCTAGCAGAACTTTGTGTGGTGAATCAAAATTTCCACACTTCCCTGCCATTAGCTCCCCAAAAACACCATCCGACTTTCTACTTTTATTATTTCATTTTTATTTTAGGTTCTACATATGCATTTCAACCCTCACCTTAGTGGGTACCTGAAACTGGGGACCATATCAAATCCCCTTCCATAGCACTGGGATGCTGTGTAGTCAGTTTTGTGGCTGAGAATGCCAGGAAGTGACTGTGGGGTGGGTAGTCTATGCTCTGTGGAGCCGAAGGGTGGAGGTTGACGCGTATCTTAAGTGGGATCATGTTGAATGCTATAAGGGTTTACCGTGTCACCAAGAATGGAGCAAGTTTGAAAACTTTAAATTACTTCTGGAATTTTCCATTTTATATTTTCACTTCTGATTTTACTTTTTAATCTTTGTTTTGATTTTTTTTAGTGAAGGGTTTATCCATTTTGCTTATCTTTATGGAAAACTAACTTGAGATTTGATATTCTATTGTTTTTCTCGTCTGTCTCATTGCTCTCCCGATCTTTAGTATTTTCTATCTTTTACTAACATTGAGCTTAATTTCTTGGTTTTGTTCAGTTTCTTGAGTTATGTATCATTAGTCTCAGCTCTTCTTGTTTTGTAGATGTTTACGAACTTTTTCTTAGAATTACTTTTGCTGCATCCTGTACGCTCCAGTATGACTTTTGTTCCCTTTATCTCAACCTATTTTTACATCTCCCTTTTATTATCTTTCTTGGTCCCTTGATTGTTCAGAGGTATTGTTTTGTTGTTCTTCTTTCAGATTTCAATGTATCCATTAATTTCACAAAATTCCTGTTAGCCATTTTGAGTGCTGTAATTCTGTGATCAGTAGTGATATGTGATTAACGTTAAGTCTTGCTCGAATTGTCAAACCTGGTTCTGTGGCATGAGAAGTGTTGTCTCCTGGAGCCTCCTGTCTACGTGCTTGAGAAGAACATGCACTGTGCCGGGAGATGGAGTTGTCTGTCCATCGATAGTAGGCTTGTTTAGTGTACAGTCAGTTTACGCCACATATTTCATTATCATTTTTCTGTCTAAAATGTTTGCCTTTGATGAAACTTGGGTACCAGACCCCTACTCTTATTGTATTATAAAATCTCTTTCTTCTTCATACCTGTCCGTATTTATGAATTTAGGTGTTCCTATATTGGGCACAAACATACCTACAACTTTTATAGCCTATTGTCACATTGTTATGATATAATGACTTTTGTAGCCTCATTTTATGTGGTAGAAGTATAAGTACTCCTGTTTTCATTTCTGTTTGTATATCTTTTCCCATCCTTTCACCCCAAGTCTGTTTGTCCTTAAATGGGAACAGAGTCTCCTGTAGGCAGCATGTAGATGTTTCTTTCTTTTTTACTATTTTGTTGAAAATAATATTTTCCTCATATAATATATCTCAACTACTGTTTCCCTCTCTCTACTCCTCCCAATTCTCTATCACTTCTACCTTTTGGTTCCACCCCCTCCCTGTCTCTCATTAGAAAACAAACAGGCTTCTTTGTTGTTGTTGTTTTTGATTTTTTTAATTTATTAGATTTTTTTTAAAATACCAATCCAAGTTCTTATTCCCTCCCCTCCTCCCATTCCCTCCACATACCCTCCCACCCCACCCCTACCTAATCCTCAGAGAGGGTAAGGCACATTGATTTGTGGAAGGTCCAAAGCTCTCCCTACTATATCTAGGCTGAGCAAGGTATCCAACCAAAGAGAGTAGGCTCCCAAAAAGCTAGTACATGCAATAGGGATAAATCCTGGTGCCAGTGCCAGTGGCCCACAGTCTGCCCCAACCATGCAACTGTCAACCACATTCAGAGGGACTAGTTTGGTTCTATGCTTGTTCCTTCCCAGTCCAGCTGGAGTTGGTGAGCTCCCATTAGCTGAGGTAGACTGTTTCAGTGGGTGTACCCATCATGGTCTTGACCTCTTCGCTCATATTCTCATTTCTCCTACTCTTCAACTAGACTTTGGGAGCTCAGTCCAGTGCTCTGATGTGGGTCTCTGCCTCTGTTTCCATCAGTTGCTGGATGAAGTTTCTATGGTGATATTTAAGATAATCATCAGTCTAACTACAGGGCAAGTCAAGATCAGGCCCCAGCTCCTCTATTGATTAGGGTCTTAGCTGTGGGCATCCTTGTGGATTCCTGGAAATTTCTCTAGAGTCAGGTTTCTGGTAACCCTATAATAGCTCCCTCAACAAAGATATCTCTTTCCTTGTTCCCATCTCGGCCCTTCCTCCATCTCGACTATTCCTTTCTCTCAAGTTCTCCTCAATCCTCCTCTTTTCCCCACTTCTTCCCCTTCTACCCTCCATTCTCCACCCACCGTAATGCTCCCAATTTTGTCAGGCGATCTTGTCTGTTTCCAATTTCCAGGTGGGTCTATATACAAACAGGCTTCTAAAAGATAATAATAAAATAAAATAAAACAAGACAAAAAAACTAACATTCCAGAATAGATCAAAACAAACCGAAGGAAATGAGCCAAGAAAAGGCACAAGAACCAGGTATAGATGTGTAGAGCTAGTTCTTTGTACACTCAGGTATCCCATAGAAACACTAAACTGGAAGCCATAATACATAGGCAAAGGATCTATAATGCAAAAAGAGAAAGAAAAAGAAAGAGAAAAAAATTCAATAAAATAATAATAATAATAATAAAGTCCTTGCATGATGTTATGAGACACAGAAGTTTCAAGGTACCATTGAGTTCATTTTTCTGTTGGCCATCTACCGCTGGACACAGAGCAGTTTGTTTTCCCAGTGAGACACCTTCAGAGAAAACTAAACTGTCATTTGCACGTAGTTATCAAGTAGATCTAGCTCCTGGGTTTGGGATAGAAGCAGGCGTCCACCTCTCCTTTCAACTCTAGGACCCTATCTGGTGTAGATCCATGCGGGCCTTGGGTGTCCTGCCTTAGTCTCTGTGAGCTCAGATGTGTGTGGATCAGGTTGATTTAGAAGGTTTTCTTCCCTTGGTGTCCTCCATCCCCTCTGGCTCTCACACTCTTTCTGCTCCCTCTTCTGTAAGGTTTCCTGAGTCCTGAGGGTCTGGGAAGGGGATTTAATGCAGACATTCAGTTTAGGGCTGAGTGTTGCGAAGTTTCTCTCTCATTCTCTGCGTATTGTCTGGGTGTGGGTCTCTGTATTTGCTCCCATCTGCTGAAGGAGGCTTCTCTGATGGTGGCTGAGCAAGGTACTGATCGTATTTGTCTTTCTGGGTCTGCTTTACCTCACACAAGATAATTTTTTAATAGTTCCATCCATTTGTCTATGAATTTAATTTTTTTTAATGGCTGAGTAATATCCCATTGTCTAAAGGTACCAGATTTTTTTTTAACCATTCCTCTGCTGAGGACATCTGGGTTGTTTCTAAGTTTTGGTTATTAAGAACAGAGTAGCAATGAACATGGTTGAGCAAGCGTCTCTGGTAGGATGAAGTGACCTTTGGGTATATGCCCATGAGTGGTATACCTGGATCTTGAGGTAGATCGATTCCCATTTTCTGAGGAGCCGCCACGCTGATTTTCATAGTGACTGTGCAAGTTTGCATTCCCACCAGTAATGGGTAGTGTTTGCCTTACATTCTTGCCAGTGTAAGCTGGCATTTGTTTTATTGATATTAGACATTCTGATGGATATAAGATTAATTTTCAAAGTAGTTTTGATTTGCATCTCCAATAGCTAAGGATATTAAACATTTCTTTAAATGTTCCTCAGCTATTTTAATTTCCCCTAATGCAAATTCTCTGTTTAGATCTGTACCCCATTTTTAAATTGGGTTGTTTTCTTGATACCTAGTTCTTGAGTTCTTTATATCTATTTTGAATAATAGCCCTCTATCAGATATACTGTTGGTAAAAGTCTTTTTCCATTCTGTAGGCTGTCACTTTGTTCAAATGACAGTGTCCTTTGCCTTACAGAAGCTTTTCAGTTTCATGAGGTCCCATTTATCAATTGTTGATCTTAGAACCTGTGCTAACAGTGTTAGGAAGTCTTTTATTGTGCCAATAAGCTCAATCCTATTCCCCACTTTTTCTTCTATCATATTCGGTGTATCTGGTTTTATATTTGGAATTCCGTTTCATTTGGAACTGAGTTTGGTGTGGATTGATTAGTATGAATCTATTTGCAATCTTCCACATGCCAACATCAAGTTTGACTGGAACCATTTGTTGAAGATAGTATCTTTTTTCCAGATTTTCTTATCAATAATCAAGTGTTCATAGGTGTATGGATTTATGTTTCTGTCGTCAGGTAGGCTCTGCTGATTAGCATGTCTGTTTTTATGCCACTACCATGCTGTTTCTATTACTATAGCTTTGTGATACAATTTGAGGTTGAGGATGGTGAGACCTCCAGCAGTTTTTTGATTATTCAAAATTGTTTTTAGTTATCTTTGTTTTTTGTGTTTCCTTATGAAGCTGAAAATTGTCCCTTCAAGACCTGTAAAGAATTTTGTTGAAATTTTGATGGGGATTACATTGACTCTGTAGATTGCTTTTGGTAGGATGGATATTTTTACTTTAATAATCCTACCAATCCATTAGCATGGGGAATCGTTCCACCTTCTAATAGCTTCTTCAATTTCTTCAGTGTCTTAAAGTTTTTATCATACAAGTCTTTCACTTGCTTAGTTAAAGTTATCCCAAGGTATTTTATACTTTTTGAGGCTATTGTTAAGGGTGTTGTTTTCCAGATTTTTTTTATGTATTCCATTTTTCATTTGTCAATAAGAAGGCTACTTATTCTTGGGAGTTTATTTTGTGTCCTGCTACTTTTCTGAAAGTGTTTATCAGCTGTGGGAATTTCCCAGTGGAATTTTTAGAGTCACTTTTTTATATTATCGTATCATTCACAAATAAAGATACTTTGAATTCTTCTCTTCCAGTTTGTATCCCCTTGATCTCCTTCAGTTTTCTTGTTGCTCTGGCTGAAACTTCAAGCACTGTATTGAGGTATGGGGAGTGTGAGCAACCTTGGCTTGTTTCTGATTTTAGTGGAATTGCTTTGAGTTTCTGCCCGTTTAAGACGATGTTGGCTGTGAGCTTGCTGTAGACTGCCTTTTTAGGTTGAGGTATATCCCTTGCATCCTCCATTTTTCCAGTACTTTTATAATGAAGGGTTTTGGATTGTGTCGAAGGCCTTTTCTGCATCTGATGAAATGATTATGGGGTTTTGTCTTTCAGTTTGTTTATATGGTGGAGTACATTTATTGATTACATATGTTGAACCATTCCTGCAACTCTGGGATGAAACCTACTTGGTCACAGTGGATGATATTTTTGATAGCTCTTGGACTCAGTTTCCAAGTATTTTATTGACTATTTTTTTCCATCAATGTTCATAAGGGAAATTGATCTGTAATTCTCTTCCTTTGTTGAATATTTATGTGGTTTCATTTATAAACAGCGTCTGTCTGTTGAGTCTTTGTCTGTATGACCTGTTTATTGGTGAGGCGTTGAAGTCTCCAACTATCAGTGTGTGAGGATCAATGCATGATTAAAGCTGTAGTAGTATTTCCTTAATGAACTTGGGTTCCCTTGTGTTTGTTGCATGTACGTTAAGAACTGCAGTGTTCTCTTGGTGGATTTTTTTCTCTGATGAGTATGTAGTGCCCTTCCCTGTGTCTTATGATTAGTTTTGGTTTGATCTAATTTGTCGGGTGTTAAAATGGCTATGTCAGCTTGCTTCTTAGGTGCATTTGCTTGTAGTATCAATTTACATTCTTTTACCCTAAGATGATGACTATACGTGATGTCAAGATGTGTTTATTGGATGCACCAGATGGATATTGCTTTTGTGACTATTATGCTAGTGCATGTCTTTTTACTGGGGAATTGAGACCATGGATGTTGACAGCTATCAATAAGCAGTGTTTGTTGATTCCTGTTATTTTGTTGTTGTTGTTGGTGGTGGTGGTGGTGGTAGTAGTGTGTGTGTGTGTGTGTTCTCCTCTTCTGATTTGCTAGCCTGGGATTATTTATTGCCTATGTTTTGTTGGGTGCATCTAAACTCTTTAGGCTGGAATTTTCCTTATAGTGCTCTGCATAGGGCTGGGTTTGCAGATAGACACTGCTTAAATTTAGTTTTATCATGGAATATCTTATTTTCTCTAACCATGGTGATTGGAAGATTTGCTAGGTCTCATATGGAGTCTACAGCACATCTGTATAGGTCCTTCTGGCTTTAGAATCTCCATTGAGATATCAGGTAGTATTCTCATAGGTGTGTCTTTATATGTTACTTGGTCTTTTCCCCTTGCATCTCTTAATATTTTCTTTTTTACATTTAGTGTTTTGATTATTATGTTCCAGGAAATTTCTTTTCTGGTCCAGTCTATTTTTTGTTCTGTATGCTTCTTATTCTTTGATAGTTATCTCCTTTAGGTTAGCGGAATTTTTCTATGATTTTGTTGAAAATATTTTCTGTGTCTTTAACATGGGTTTCTTCTCCTTCCTCTATTCTTATTATTCATAGATTTGATCTTTTCATAGTGCTTCAGGTTTTCTGAATGTTTTAATGCTAAGATTTTTGTAGATTTAATATTTTCTTTGACTGAGGTATTCATTTCTTCAATAATGTCTTCATTATTCATTGAGATTCTTGCTTCCTTCTCTTTTATTATGTTGGTGAAACTTGCCTCTGAGGTTTCTGTTCAATTTCCTAAACTTTTCATTTCCAGATTTCCCTCTGCAAGCCCCAGTTCTGGGTTTTTCTTACTGATTCTGTTTATGCTTTCAGGTCAGGTCTTGAACTGTTTTATTCATTTTCTTCCACTGTTGGCTTGTACTTTTATAGATTTCTTTAAGAGAATTATTAATCTCCTCTTTAAGGACCGTTGTCATATTCATAAAGGCTATTTTAAGGTCTCTGTCCTGTTCTTCAGCTGTGTTGCAATTCTCAGGGCCTGTGGTTGTAGGGCTGCTGAGCTCTCATGAAGACATTGTTCTGGCTGTTATTGATTGTGTTTTTACCCTGGCGTCTAGGCTCCTAATTGTAGTTCTGGGTGGTGCTGTTTGATCTTGTCTTAGTTGGGTGGTTGTTTTGTTCCTTGGTTTCTGCCACCCTCTTTATTTCTTCAGACTGCGTGGTGGCTTTGTGTTGCTTGGTAGGGAACTCTTCTAGGATTCTGCCATGCGTGGTCACTGGGAGATCTGGGTAAAATGTATTTCTAGGTATTGGGAGCTGACTCTTAGGAATGGGGATGTACTAGAAGCAGGTGCTGAGGGAGTCCTTAGGAGTGTGTTGGGGGGAGCAGGGTGTTCTATCAGTATGTGCTTGGTCCCCTGGGAATGGGGTAGAGAGTGAGGAGAGGCCACAAGAGGTTTAACCCAGAGCTGGGCATGAGATTTGAGATTGAATCTGGAGGAGCTGAGGGAGAGTGAAGAGCTTCCCTGCTTCCCTGACTGGAGTGAACTGTGGTTTCCCAGGGAATGCCTGCTGGAACTGGGGGCTGGGATAAAGAGATGGGTGGAGAGAAGGAAGGGTTGGGAGGGAGATCTGTGTGATCCACTTGAGACAGGGGCTGAGAGAGAGGGCAGGTCTCAGCAGGTGGACTGCCACAGAGTTGAAGGTGAGACTGGGGGATTGGATTTGGAGGAAAGGCAAGAGGGTGGAGATCTGTAGTTAACCTCCCTGCTCTGCTCCCTTATTGATTGTTCTGCTGTCTATATAGCCATTGCTCCCTATCTTTTGTCTAGAGAATGTAATGCACTAATGATTAATGTCATTGTTGACAGGTGAGACTACTGTTGCGATTTTGTTATTGTTTTCCTGTTGTTTTATGGAAGCTCTTGTTCTGTCATCTGCTCTTGCTACCGTCTTTTTATGATTTGATCATTTTTCTTTTGTTTTCTTCATGTTTTTCTTTTCCTCTTTCACAAATATACTAGAAGCTTTTGCTTTATGGATACAATTAAATTCATGAAGAACATAGCATGACAGTCAATTTTAAGCCCAATAACAATGTGGCTTCATTTGTCTGTAGAAACATCTTCCTCTCAACACTTTCTGTTTTTATGTATTTTGATATTGTGTACTTATTAACAAGTTATTATTGCTAATTTTAATGGAGTTATTCTGTTAAATTTAAATTCATTCTTAAAATTTAAGAACAGAGACTAGGTATTTTAATTTTTTTTTTTTTTGCTTCACACTGTACTCAATACAATGGTGAACAGGGAACACTATTTATTGCTTTGAGATTGACTTGCCTATTTAGAGAGAGAAACCATGTGATTTTTGAAACCATTGCCCATGCAGCTGTTGTGTTGGCCTGTGGTTATTAATGCCATTCTCCTCTCTTCTCTCTTCCCAACTACAGCGTGTGCATTCCGATACAATGGGCTCTCCTTTGTCTACCTTATCTACCTCTTGCTCATTCCTCTGTTCTCAGAACCAACCAAAGCAACGATGCAAGGTAAGAGACTCTGACGCCACAGCATAGTAAACATGTCTTGGTTATGCTTCTGGACTCTCTGGGTTTGTCTTTTTTCAGGGAGGAGGCTATTATCTGGCCAGCAGGGGTTGGGGGTGGAGTCCAGTGTTGTAATCACTATCAGGTAGAATAGAACAAATTTGCATGGGTCTTTGTTACTTCCACAGCCATTCTTCCTGTGTGAGTTCCTTACTGAGTCAGGAACCTTGCTAAGAAAGTCTGGAATTCTGTGGTTAGTGAAAACTAACTCAGAGTACTGTCAATAAAAACAAGACATGTGGTAGGGCAAAACTGGCATATGCATTTGAATATTTTGTTGTTGGGGAGAATTTGGCCATTGAAAAGAGTAGAGGAACGGCTGGCCCATTGAAGGCTTTCAGTGGGAGACCTGGGTGGAAGCCTGGTTTTCTGCTATTCCTTGCTTTTACATCAGTCGAGATTTTTTTTAAACATGTCCCTCAAGTGCACGGTGAAAGCAGAGCTGTGCGGCAGAGAACACCCAGAGCAGGTTCCTGTGAAGCTTTAGATCCTTGCTCATTGCTCCGCGAGGCAGAGAAAACAACAGTGATGGTTTTGCAGGAGTCTAATTAGCTAGCCCATTCTGGCTTGTGCTCGCACTTAACAGAAGGTCTTCCACAAATACAAAAACAAAGCTCCCTCGAGCTGGATGAAATATACTGTTTTCACAACGCGTAACATTACAAGCCGTAAGGACCATGCCAAATGTTGCAGGTGAGCGAAACGGCTGTGTATGTCCTTGACAGGAAAAGGCAGTTAGGTTTGTCCTGACCTTCAGTGACGTGGGAAAGGCCATTTGTGGTGACCCCCTTTTTAGTGATGGGCTGGCTCTTCAGGATAAATGGCAAAGACCATGGTGTGCAAAGAACAGTAAACAGCTTCATCTTTCTCCTTCTCCCTGATCAGGGAATTTAATAATGCTTTGCGCAGTTGTTCTAGTAGTTTGAGCTACGGACGCTACACCGATTTTCCTCCCAGTCACGATAGCTCTGAATTGCTCACGTGCTTAATTGACCAAAATTAAGAAAAGCTGTAGAAGCTGAAGTTTGTGCAAATCCTTATCAAGCAGCAAATTCAGTGTTGGTGGAGCTCCATCAGCTGTAACCTTGCTCTAAAGAGTTCAACATAGGATTTCTGGCCCTGAAAAGAAGATTATAATGTCCAGGCAACTCCCATTCTGGAACTTGAGGCACGTGCTGCAAAGAAAGGTTTTGTGAGCCTTCAGAACACAGTGTGTTTAAAGTGAGCACTTTTATATGTTCAGTTGAGTTCTTTGATGTTCTGTTCTTACACAGGTAGGCTCCTGCTCTATCTGGAGATCAGGTAACCAGAATACCTTTCACACTTTTGTGACAGTTCTTGAATTCCCCCCCCGCCCAGTCAATACTTATGAATCTGTAATATATTCATACTGTAACAATTTTAGAGGTGCCCTTTGGGCTAAGCCCAGTACACTGAGCCCTGTGACTGTCAGGAAGGAGGTATATATGACACAGAACCAAAAACTACACATCCTCTGCAGGTGCAGACGTATCCTGTGAATGAAAAGTTACAAGGTCAGTGCACAGAGAGGAACACAGGTGTCTGCCGTTTCTGGTCTTACAAGAACAGGTTCTTTAGGAAATCCCTACACCAGCACCCGGAAGCAGCATCCGGGTGTTTCGTCTTCCTCTTTCCTGCATCTCAGTACCAGGAAACGTGACTGGTATTAATATAACCTCATCTGTTTGTTTGTTTATGTAATCTACATGATTTCTTTTATGATCTGTAAGACTCAAAAAATCCATACACTTCTAGGAACCTTGTGAAAAGGCAAAGTGGAAAGACATTCCCAGGTCATATGAGGTCATGCTTGGAGTCCATGTACTGAAGCCAGGTGCCTGTCACAGGAGCAAGAGGGCCTTCAGGGCAGATGTAGGCTCAAAAGCATGAAGCTGTGAACGTTTGAGTTCATAACCACATCTCAGGAATTATACGACATTGGCCAAGGTTCTCAGTAAGTTCTGCAATGTACCTCCCAGAAACACCATGTCCAAATCCATGTGTAAATTTGAATTGGTCCCAGGAGCTGATGCAAGCATTGTCCCTTGCCAGATTCTGTTTTACAGGCACACTGAGCTAGAAATGAAATACAATCGGAGAGTTCTTGAGTTGAAATAAACGGGTTTGGGGAGTGGTGAAGTACATGTCAGCAGTAGTAAGGGCACCCTTCTGCAGCACACGGTCCGTTACATGGGAGCTCCTTTCCCACTGGGAACTCTAAAGCAGTGGTTCTGAACCTGTGCGTCATGACCTCTTTGGGGGCTGAATGATCCATTCGCAGAGGTCACATATCAGATATCCTGTATATCAGATATTTACATCATGACTCATAACGGAGGCAAAATTACAGTTATGAAGTAGCAACAAAATAGTTTTATGGTTGGGGCGGTCACCACAACATGAGAAGCTGTATTTATTAAAGGATCCCAGCCTTAGGAAGGTTGAAACCGCTGCTGTAAAGTATTGTCAGATAGTCTCAGGACAGACTGAACTGTCCTTTCCTGCACTCCCTGGGCTTGTTTCCTGCCTAAAGCAACAATGAGTTAAAAGAGATCAGAGGTCACCTTCCAATAATATTGTGAAGGGTTTGTGGAAGGCTAGGCACTTCATTCATTAAATGGCTGAGATCGTTAAATGTGTGATTATCTCCATAGGACTGAATCTTTTGGGGTTCTTTCCTAAATCAGAAATGACTCCAGGTATTTTTTAAAAAGAAAATTTAATACAGGAAGTTCATTAAAGGTGAAAAGAAAACCAGGAACCCAGGGAGTATGTTCCGGCGGCACAGAACGAACCATCAACCAAGCTTCCATTTTTAACTTGGCGGGATATGTTTTGTTCCTCCAGGATGTGAGTTCTCAACTGTTCTCACCGAATATGGTCCTCCAGTGGCCTCCTACTTTGTCAGATTCTCTTCTGAAATGCATTGCATAGTAGATACTTTGTTGTAAATGAGTTTTTCCTTAAGATGGCAGAGCCTCTTTCCTTGCTGTCTAAAGGCCTTCCAGGGGCAGGTCACAGTAGTTTTTTTTCCTGGTGTTGCCGATGTTTGTCCATGTTCTTCAGTTCTCTGCCACTATATCCAAACCCAAGGATAGTCGTTTTACACAGAAGAAAGGTTTGCCGACAGGATTAGTAATTTAGAGATTTTAGTCAGCGGCCAGAGGACTCACTGCATTTGGTCCTGAAGAGAGGCAACATATTGTCTCGGGGAGTGCGACAGAGCCAACTGTTGACTTCACGGCTGAGATCCAACAAAAAAAGAGAGCAAGGGATAAGCCTGGGATCTCGCAGTCCTCTCTGAGGGCATGTGCCCAATTGCCTGATGGCCTGCCACTATATATTTACCACTCAGAAGGGTCCCTTCTTCCTCCCAATAGTGCCTACCAGTACTAGACCTAAACACACAGGTCCATTGCGGGCATTAAGACCCATTGAGAAGTCTGAAGGAAGCCACCTTACATAGACTCCTCCCCCTGACCAGGGTAGTTTGGCTCCAATGGTCATCCAGTATTTGTTTCTGAGTCCTGAAGGATGGGTAGTCTCTGGGTGGGGGAGGGGGTTATGGCAGCTCCAGCCGTCCCTGTCCACCTTCCTCTCTGTGCAGTTCTGTTTTCCCAACTCCCCGCCAGGCGTGCCTTCAGGTACACTGTCAAGTCATGCTCTTACTGTGCAAGTCAAACTGGGCCTCAGGTTCTGGGCGTATTGTTGTAGATGTTCATTCAGCGGACACAGGTGAGGCCGGAAGGCTGGGAACTCAGCAGAGGGGTCCACGTGGAAGCTAAGAACGAGACATGACGATGATCCCAGCGCTAAAGTCCAAGAATGCAGACACTCGTGTACGGCACAGCCTTCGATGAACTCAACTGGGTACCAATTCATGCGTCGAAGTGTTCCCCTTAACGTATAGGTATCCACCTTGGTTAGGGTTATTAGGCTCAGTGAGGACCAATGAGTAGAGAGAAGTCTAAGCAAAGTGTAAATTCATTCCACAGACAGTAGTTAGCTATAGAACCCATGTAGCTATAGAATCGTGGATTTTTAATTTTTAAAAAGATTTCTTTATTTCATCTGTAAGCATTTTGTCTGCACATATGCATGTACACTATGTACGTGTTTGATGCCCATGGAGATCAGAAGTCATCAGAACCCTTGGAACTGGAGCTATGGATGATTTTGAACTGCGGTGTGGATTCTGGAAATTGAAGCCAGGTCCCCTGCCAGAGCAAGTGCTCTTGATCCCTGAACTAGCTCACCAGTCCTGTATGTGGCTTCAAATTGCCAAATTCGTATATCACAATTTAAATACCCCCTCCAGAGTTCAAGCTGAAGTACAGTTGCCATGGTAATAGAGCAGAAGGTGGAAGTATTTTAAAAGCACTGGTAATGAGGGCCCCACACTCACACGTGAACAAAGGGCGTTAGGGTGGGCCTTCTAGAAGGATGACTCTGTCTCATATATGTGCTCTACAGTGTAGCTGCACACCATATAGGCCAGACCACACGTGTGTGTCATGCTCTTGGACTTCATGGCTTCCGGAACTGTAAGAAAACAATCTCTGTTCTTATAAATTGCAGAGTTTCAGTTATTTTCTTACTGTGGCACAAATGGACATTGTACTGTCCTGAACAGATCTCTCTGCCTGTAATGCATTTCTCTGGATCTTGAATTATAGCCATTTTTTTCATACATAGCTTCATTTCAGTTGCCACTTGCTTAGAAACCTCTTCCCTCACTTCCCTAGTAAAGCTGCCTTGTGCTTTTCCCACTTTCATTTACCGTGCTGTGAACCAGTTTTAATTTTTATCCATACTAATGCCTATGAAGTTATCGGCTCCACCAATTCATGGTAATACTTGGACTTGGAAACCCTAGATGTGCATTTGTATCTTTTTCTCTGGATGGCTCCTCAGTGTCCCTCTATGGGCTGAGACTTCCCCGTGCCTGGGTGAAACTCTAAGCATTTTACAGAGTTATGGCAGTAGCAACCTCCCTGGACACTTGAGCATTATAACATTCCTTAAACTGGTCAGTATAGAAATTAAAATTATAAATATTATTTTAAACTAGGTCACTTTCCATGTGTAGAAACCAGAACGGCACCAGGGTTTGAGAAGTTCATGTCTGTCAAGATCTTCATCCTCTTGCTCACACCTGCCTGGTCTGTTCCTGCCGTGGCTGAGCCATCTCCCTGTGACCATGGTAGTATCAGGGTAAAGCCTGCATTGCACATCAGTCTCTTTGGATTCTTTGGTTCAATGCTAACTACTTTTAAGTTTTCTTTTGGGCAAAGTGACTGTCATTTAGTTCCAGGAGGACAATTCATATTTATCCCCTAACTTTCTAACCTCCCACCTCTCCCCAAAGACATACAGAACATCTTTAAACTACCTTTGTGATTGCTACGGTCAAATTGTATTCCCTGAAGTTCATGCACTGAAAATTTAGTCTCCAAATTCACGTGTCACTGATGTGTGGAGGTGATTAGGATTGAATGAGGTTATGAGGTGAGGTCATGTGCCTCCATTCCTAGCTGCTCCAGAGGAGAAGGATGGTTCTGATCAGGTGTGCATGTGTTCTTCTCTCTTGCCATGTCATGCACCAAAAAGATAGTTACCGGCTCCCGTGCAGCTATGAGAAACATGGTCTTGACTTTCCAGCATCCAGGGCAAGAGCCAAATAGGTCTCTTCATACATTTCCTGGGCTTGGATACTTGGTTCTAAGTAGTCGGGATACACCGAGGCAGCAAGTACAAGCTGATTCTCTCTGCGGCCACAAGCCACTTCTGTTGATACTGTGTTCTCACTCTGGATTTCTCAAACAGCAGCTCCTTACCATCTAGCGTGTCCTGCATGTTCACGGGGTCTTCTCATTGAGGCCCCCTTCCCTATAGCAAACTCTCCCAGCTTCTCTGACTTTATTTTTGTGGCATCCACTAAGTGAAAAACCACAGGTTGCAAATAAACACCCTTTGCCATGAAGTTCACTGGAGACTGAACAAGCATTAGGCATGATGGTCACCTGGACGTTTAGGTCTCATCCTAAGTTTATGTAGTGTGTTTTTGCTCTCTTTTGCATACACATCAAGACAGCATGGATACACTGATATGTTTACTATTGTGCCTGGACTATAGGCAACAAACAATGCTTATAGAATGAATTTACCTCACTGTCTACTGTTCCAGAAACATGAACATAGTTATTCTCACCACAGTCTCTGTAACAGAAAAACTGTCCAATAGTTTATTGCATGCACAGGTCCTCTGGAAACAGAAGCTTAGGCTATGGCAGGCCATAGGACTGCTGTTCTCAATTTAATTAGGATCAGACAGTCATGAGTAATTGAAGACATCAAGTCTGCTAAAATGTTTTATGTGTCCAATTACAATGATGGGCATTTTATTTAAGCATGTAATACTGGAGGACAGGAAATGAGGCTTTTCTTGCTGTTCATAAACAGAGTGCTTTGGGTGAAGGATTGAGACAGGCCTCCATTAAATTCTTTAATAGCGTGTAATTAATTAATAGTTAGTAACACATGGCCCAGTGTTTCAGATTTAGGAGGCCCTAAGTTCTTCATGCAGGCACACAATAGATGTCTTATACTGTACATTCCAAGGGCGATGTACTGGTCAACGCGGTTGGCATTTTTTTTTCAGATGGGAGATAAATGCTAAAGCATATCTGGGTTGAAAGAAGGCAGCTCAGGTGCTCAACAAACTCAGTATTTTGAAGTTCAGCGGTATCTGTAACAGTGTCAGAGTAACACTGGATCCAAACATCTGGCATGGAGAAATCTTTCTCGTTTGCTAGTCTTCCCTGGAAGGCTATATTAGCTCTCTCTAAATAACAACAAAGAGTTAAGTGATTTGTGAGGGTCTTTAATGTTTTGCTCCTAGATATCTGGTAGCATTTAGGCTAACTGGCCTGTTGATAGAGGACCATTAGCACTGTGTATGTAGTAAGCACATCCTTTATTTGCATACATCAGTTAATTTAATTCTCACACTGAACTCTTAAAGGATATATTATTTCATCCAAAATATTCTTCCATGGTACTGGAGAGAAGGTTCAGCCATTGAGGGCACTCATTGTCACAAAGGACCTGGGTTCAATTCCCAGCGCCCTCATAGTGGGTCACAGCCATCTGTAACTTAAGTTCCAGGAGATCTGGTACTCTCTTCTGACTGTGGAGGGCACCAGGCACATAAACAGCTCACATATATGCAGTTAGGCAAAACAGTCATGCACGTGAAATAAGATAAATAAGCTAAAACCCCTATAATTCTTACAGATCTATATTGCAGGTGAAGGCTGGTTCCAGGTGCGTTGGCAGCAGGCCCGGGACACTGTGTGCACCGTCTGGCTATTGGTCTCTCTGGTGTCTGACTCATGCCTTGGGCAGGGCTAAGTCCTCCGGGGTCTTGAAAGGAAAGAAGGATGCCTGGTCAGTTAGTGGAGCCTTTTGGCTGATAGTTTGTTTGGCTCTGAGCTCACAGGTCTGGAAAGACACTATGAGTCTATTTAAGGGGGCGCAACAGATATTGATGTGGGCGGATGGCATATGTGTACATTACGTAAGACAATACATCACATTAAGTGAGGCCGGTTTCGCCTTTCAGCAGATACTAATCAAGAGGCTGTCCTTCACCAGGCGCTGTGTTGAATTTTGTGGAGACTGACGAGGTGAAGAAAGAGCCGCATTTCACTGGAGCGGCCTTTTCACACCCTGGGTTTTATGTAGCTGGCTGAGCACTAGCTTTCAGTGTAACTGTTTTTTGGGAACTGCCTAGTTAACCCCAGCTATGCCGTTACTATTCTGAGGTGATTTCGGGGTACCCCTTGGCACTTGTCTAGAGACAAGGGGATGAAAACTGTAATGGCAAACCGCTGTCCCTGTGAGATAAATCTGACTCTGGTAGCATTTGCAGTGGATGGGGATACAACTGGCTAGTAAATGAGCCGTGTAGATTTCAGAAGGAAAGGACAGAATGCTTAGTCCAGCGCGGTGTCTGGAGGTTACTGCTCCTTGTGAGGGAGCCAGTTTGATGCTGACCTGAGTGAAAGTCACAGTGCTGATATACATGATAAGAGTATGATTGTCACGATGCTTGTGCAGATGGATACATGTGACTTCATATGTCCAGGTGACTAGGTAGCATGCTGAGGCACTCGTTGATTCTAGAACTACAAAAGGCAAGCGCTGTCCTCAAGGTCCAGCTCATATTTTCCTGGGGACAAGTGTTCTCCTGAAGGACATTAGTGACTTGAGCACCTATCATCACCATTTGCTATATGCCAGACACTCTTGATTACTAAGTGATGGTTCTAGAGCTGCCGGCAATGTGCGTGCGCACTGTCTGGGGAGGGAGACTCACATCTACCTGCAGGGTGCTATTTGCAGTATGTTGGAAATTGACGTCTGCTTGCTTAGCTCTTCAGTAAGTCATTCTGTTCACATGTGTTCTCACTGTCTGAAGTGATGGATGGCTTTTATTCATCCTTTTCGGAGGAGATTCATTTATCTTTTGGGGTCTGTTGAAAGAGACACTTTCAGATGAAGGAAGTGTCATGTCCTAGACACTTAGCTGGTTTCTGCTGCCAGAACATTTTATAAGCATTATGTGATGAATTCATGCATCAGGTGCGGCTGTCACACACAGTGCTGGCCGTTACTGAAGGTATTTCTACAAACAAAGTTGTCTTCTGGAGCAAGATCCTGCTCACTGCGACAGCACGGGGCTATGTGTTAGGTTTGGGACTAGGAGTTAAACTGGCCAGGCACATCTCTTGCAGCCTTTCTCTCTCACTATAACCACAGCTGTGGTAAAGGAAATGAGAGCCTCCCTACCGAGAGCCTGGCTCAGAATCTTTGGTCCTCTAACAGAATCTCAAGGATCCCTGGAGAATGGTTGGATCCCTAATCCTTCCCCAAGGCAGTTTACAGAATTCAAGTTAACCAGACACCAAACATCAGAGGACTAATGACGTCACATTGCTGTCTGTGTACCTGGTTCGTCTTGACCATATGTGCCCCCTTCTCACTTTCCTCTATCCTATACTTCACACACTGGCATGATTCGCTTCCCCAGAGGGCAGTACCCCTGCCCCATGCTGCTAGCGTGGAATCAGAGACCAGCTGGCTACAGGCCTGAACCCCTCTTCCTAGGAAACTTCTAAAAAGGAAGCCTATCCCTGCCACATGGGCAGGCATCAACTCACATCAGAGCCCTGCCATGCTGTTTGTCTGTTTGTCTACACCATTAATAACTCTCTTACCCGAAGGATGATGAACCCCAAACCTGAAACCTTTCAATAGGAACTTCATGCCTGGGGTGGATGACATACAGGGATTTCGGGTGCCTTACAGGGATTTGAGTAGCCTAGTTCTTTGCCAATGCCAGCAAAGTTGCCAAGGGAATAACATAAGAATTGTGCAATGTCAGTTTTTGCAGGCTTTAGCTGAAGAATTTTTTTTTGTTGTTGTTGTTGTTGTTGTTTTAAATATGTGGCTTGAGGCAGTTTTGTTTACCTTCTCATTTGGAATAATTCTAAATAGCTTTTCTTTTTTGAATAAATCGTATTTATTTTAATTTGGACCAAGACAGCAATTCCTCTGATTCATTTCCTCGCATTTACACCATAGCATTTTTATTAATATTTTCTCTTCTTGGTGGGATCTCTTGCAGCATCTTGGAAGGCAGGGTTTCAGAGGGGTACAAAAGAAAGAGCTTTGTTGTGTTCTGTCAGCAACCATAAACAGGTGAAATTTACAGCAGGTCTGGTTAGCACTTGTAAACTTTTGTCAGAGTTATCTTAGAATGATCAAGAAGAAAAGCAATCCTAACTAATATAACCCTGAATAGGAGCCCTGCTTCAGTAGGAAGTTGTGCTACCCTTATAAATTACCCACCCCCCAACACATACTCCAAAAATATCTTATTCAAAGGTTCTGGCCCAGGCTACACTTATCCAGAATACTAGCAGCACCCTGAAAAAAAAGAAAAATAGTGTTCAGTTTCCCTACCTAAAGAGGCAAAGAGGTCTGTAACTTGTAAAGCTGTGTTTAGACATCAGAACGGAAATAGTAGCACATATTTTAAAACACCCCTGCATCTGGTTTTTGTTATAAATAGTCTTTAGAACATTAGCCTTATTATTACAATGTTTTCATATGTCATAATAAACCAAAAAGCAAGGAAATATTTAATTGGATAAATTACTTGGTGTTTCATTGCCGATAAGATCAGCTCACCACGAAAAGAAATGCTAACCAAACTAGTTAGGAAGTTCATGTCTCCATTTTCAAAATCAATTATAGAATGTTTAAGTTTTCTGCTCTTTTGTAGGATGGGACAGGTTATTATCTCACTATTATTGTGAATTTGGCAAGCAGGAAATCAGAGTAGCTTTTCGGCAACATAGTTCTTGTTTCAGGAAATAGCAGGTTATTGTGTGACTACAGAAAAGATCCCAAGAGCCCCAAACATTTCTTTGGCTCAAATGGTATCTATGGAAAACCTGCCATTTCAATTACAGGGTATTATTCATTTGAAGGGATTTCAGTTTGTTGATCTGTCCTTCAAATTACCATGCATTAGCTATCGTCAAACATTTCATGTCATCTCCCTGGTCAGGCGTTGTGAGGCCAACTCAACGTGCAATGGTGAGCAGGACACAGCTCTGTCACCTGTTGGCTCTGCACCACTGGGCAAGCTACTGAAATTTTCAGCTTCTGTTTTCTATGTCTACTGAGCACTTGTCATGTTCCTAGATAGAGTTGCTAGGACACAGCTTCATAGGTGACTGCAAGCCAGGGGCTGTGATGTGTGCTCAAAAGATGCAAAAAGAGCTGTAGATAAGTCTCTTGGTCTGTGGGGCCAGATACCTGAGAGAAATGCTTTAAAAGAAGAAAGCCTACGTTTGCCTTGTGGTTTCTGGGCTTTTTTTGTTTGCGGGTCTTTTGTCTTTATTGTTTTGTGCCCTGAGTAAGGCAGAGCCTCACAGGGTGAATGCTAGGGTGGAGGAAGATGCTTATCTCTTGGAGTTCAGCAGGGCTGGGCACTTTAAGAGGTAAACTACAAAGACAGTGCTGCCAGTGAGTACTTCCTCCAACTGGATCCCACCTCCTAGTTCCCCATTGACAGAGTTAGCCCATAATCACCTCTCAGTAGCCTTTGGTGGTGGGGGAGGCACACTTCCAATCTAAACCAAGGAAGGAACTGTGGCTCTCCTCTGACTTAAAAAACTCATTGTCCATTTAAGAATATTCTACTGGAGGTGATTTACTACATACTCTTTTCCTCTTTTTTTTTTTCTCAGCTCTGAAGCTAGCTTGCTTTGAAGCCTGCAAAAAGACTAAGTTTGAATTTGTTCATTGGCCAGGATGGATGTGTGAATTGTGCAATCTCTTTAATGCATCCATGTCCCTAGACTTGGACAGATGCATGTGATATAACCTCTCAAGATAAAACCTTACACCAAACTCTCAGACTAGGTTAACTATAATCACAAGACAAGCAGGTGACGAGGTGCTTGCTAGAACCCAGGCAAGTATTCTACACCGTCCATCCCTAGTCCTTATCTTTACAGAGTCAACGAAAAATACCCAAAACTGACAGTCTAAAAAATTGTTTCACTGAGGAGTGCTTCTAATATGAACGGTGCAGTGACAGAGATCCAGTAGCTACTTTCTTACCCTACTGTATGCTTCTATATAAAAAAAAAACAACAGTAGAAGTGCAGACATTATGTGTGTGCCCTCTTCTTTCATTAGAACACCTAAGTAGACAGCGATTGAACTGATTGAACTCTAAACAGCTTTTTTTTGTATACGTTGTCAGCATTAAGCAGAAACAGATGCTGGTATAAAGCGTGTATTTGTTTCTTTGCTTTGGCTCATTGGGTGTTGAGCATCTGAAGTGTGTTGTGCAAATGGCTTGGTAGTGGAGCCACCATCCTTTCAATCTGTAGCGAGACTCCTTCTCTTCTTTCCTTCATCCAGTTCTTAATTTTGCTTATATTCATTTTCTACACTTGAGTTTGCCAACGCTATGTACTCTGTCAAGTATTTGAGAGCAGGTCCTCATAGCATCCTCTGGTAGCCTAGAATGAGGGCTATCACATCTTAAAAGGGGGCGTGTGACATCCGTCACGATGGCTTCTATTAGGATTTGTCATGGCAGTCAGCTTTCTGCCACTGCGATGAAATAACCAATGGAGATAATCAACTTATAATCAGTAAAGGTTTATCTTGGCTCGTGGTTTCAGAGGTTTCAGTCCAGGGGTTTGCTGACTTTGTTTCTTTTGGCCCTGGGACGATGCAGCATTTGGTGAGAGAGTGTGGTAGAAGAAAGTGCTCAGTAATGAAAGCAGGGAGGGAAGAGGAACAGGAAGGTCTAGGGTCCCTGGACATAACTCCCATCAAGTAGATCCCTGCTTCCTAAAGTTTCCACTAATTCCAGATAGTACTGTGGACCAGAAACCATGCTTTCAACAGGCAGGCCCTTAAGGACACTAATCCAAACTGTAACAGCTGTACACTCATGAGCGTTCTCCCGGATTCCATTCCAGCATCTCAGACCTCACAGGAACAAGACACGAGTGTGGGAATGTGCATTCAGGACTACATGCAGGCTTCAGTCTTGGGGTTGTCTTTCTTTCTATCTTCCATAGAAGTCTGTCCAACTCCTAATCTGGGCCCCTTTGGAAGATATAAATGAACATCACCATCAAATATCAATCTTTTCACCCTTGTCACAGCATTCCTGGGGGACAGATGGTATCTGCAAAACGAAACCTGTTTGAATGCAAGCGGGTGCTGGACAAATTCTTCTCCGGTTATCAGTGGGAATGTCCTTACTCTTACTGTATGCTTGCCCAGATGCTTCACCAATCATGAAGCAGGCATTGGCTCTCTGCCTGGGGGATTGGCAGCAGAAGGCTCCTTTGAGTGTGCATTTCAGCTGGAAGGGATCACCTCACCCCAGGCTCTCCCTTTCTGATTGTGGATATGGCTCATATCTCCGTGAATGGTCACTGTAGGTTCCATCCTAACCCCTTACCAAGTTCTGGGACAGCTCTGTATGGTTCCACTCTAGAATGTTCTGTGAGATCATCTGGCACTTCTGCCATACTTAGTAACCCCCTAAATTCTTACTCTTACATTACTTTTCCTGTCTCCATACTGGCTTCCCTTCAATGTCTGGCCCTGAACATATACCTATTAAAGCATCCATTTCCAACTCTATTTCTTGAGGGGGGTCTCTTCATGGTTAGATTGGTAATTTAGTAACTCTTACATGCTAACAATTTATCTTCTGATGCCAAGGGCAAACAGTAGTAGGGGACTCCTGGGAACTCTGTCAGGGAGGCAGGACAACACAGATTGCAGTCTACACAGAGTCTTACCCAAAAGACCAGTGAAGACTGAGTCTTGTTTTGCTGACAAAAGACGAATATTCTAACTTAGAACTGCATGACCTAGGATATTAAGGATTTCAACCATAAGGTGATTGGGCCATGCAGAAAATAGCATAGTGTTTTAAGAATATATGTTAGTGATAAACAGTTTCTGAAAGAAGGTGCCTACCTGTATCTAATACCCTCTGCAGAATCCTCTTTGCCCTCCTCAAGGCCTCTTGTGCTGCCTCTCAAACCTCTCCATGGGAACGTCCTTTCTCCTTCCTCGGAAGACTCTTCCTTCCCACCCACTTCATCCTTCTTGAGCGTTTTCCCTTCATTTCACACATCCAGCATCACCATGGCCGGATCAGTGCAGCAGATCCTGTTGCGGGCCAGTGTCTGGGAGAGGAATGACTGCATTGATCTCCGTGGAGTATCTGGTCCATATAGGACCAAACGGTTGCGATGAGCTATAGCTGTCTCCTCGTGTACGGAAAGCTAGGAGGAGGCCAGGCCTGGCTCTTGGAGCCTTAGAGGCTGAATAAGCAAGCAGAGATGAGCCAGGGCAGCCTCTGATCAGAACCAGCAGCTGCTCCCCCTCCTTCCATGGTGATTTGCTAGCTGTTTCTACTACCGGCTAGTTATTTATTTATTACCAGATTCCTGGGTCAGCTAGGCACGTTCAGGAAGGAAAGCTGCTCTATCAGCTCTTTCACGAAAACGATGTTTTCCAACCCTTGGCTAGACCATCTTATCAAACCCAGAGCAGTGCCAAGGTGCTGCCGGGACTGCAAATGGCAGGGATCGGTCTATCACTGCAGCATATGCTATTCATCAAATATTCAGCAGCCGTGGCTTTTACGGAGGCTTTGTATAGGCTGCACATGGACTTCAGGGAATGAGGAGCCGAGCCTCTGAAAACTGGGTGTGGTAGAGCTTTGTGCTGGGAAAGGGGGGGCTGGCTGGTTGGAAGGGTGAGTGATTGGTGAGTGGTTGCCTGGGAAATGTAAAAATATTTGTAGTTCAGAGATTTGCTCACTTTTTGGTGTTGTGTATAATATTCTGACGCAAATGAATGTACAAAACCCTGTACATTCATCTACATGACAATTTAGCACGGGAAGATGGGAATATGTTAATTATGGGAGCTGGGTGCAATGTCAGTTTGTTCAGTATCAGACTGATATGTTTGAGGCATCTACATTTTCCAACTAACATGTTGGGAACTACAGCTTCAACAACAACGAAAAGGAAATAGAAGCAGCCATCATAATCTACAGATTCACTGTGCAGTGAGTGACCTAAGGGTTATTATGTTTAACTATAAAAGACACTTTGAAGGCTAAATACAGCTAAATTATCATTATTCACCGATTCTGAACTTGTGAATTCATCTCGCTGCTAAATTTAGATTGCAATCTTCAAATCAATATCCAAAGTGTCCTCAGAGTCACTTCCAGGTGTGACCACAGAAATTTGAGTTTCCTGATGCTTTTGCTGGGAAATGGGGGTCTGGCTAAGTGGAAGGAGAGAAGAGATGAGAAACAGTGGCCTGAGAAATTAAAAATATTTGTGGTATTTATATTTTGGTATTGTTGAAATGCTAAAAAGGTGAAACCCTATTTTCTTAAATCCCACATTTTTCACATTGTTGTATGTTTTAGATAATTTCATTATTTTAAGATGACCCCCATATGAGGTCCTGCCATCCATTGTCCCTGGGTATAAGTAGGCTATGAGTTGCCTTTGTCTTCAGCCTTCATAACAATGCTATGAGTCAAATGATGTTATTGAATCAACAACAAGTCTTAAATAAAGTTCCTTTAAACAAAGGCATACAATGGCGGCTTTCTAAGTATTGCTAGGTCAGTGAAATATAACCCGAGCTTTGTGAAACTAGTTCGCCTCTAACAACCACTGAGTGTCCTCCAAGTCTGTTCACAGTGGCCCCGTGAGCATCTGTGTACCCTGTAAGTCAGCTGGACTTGTTTTTTGCTAGAAGATGAGGGTTGGTTAAACTCAAATAAAAGACAGAAGTGGGAGAGGGAATCTTCATATTATTTGCCAAATGTTTGCAATTTTCTCCAAGATGGGCTGTGTTGTAGCAAAGTGGAGAGGAACATGCCTTGGAAGACTCTCCATCGAACGTTACCTGCTTTCTATTTAGTGATGGGCTCTATTTATCATGCATTTAGTAGTGTCTTCTAAGATTATGTTATGGAGATCTCAAATGTTAAACTTAAGAATTAGGTCTAAATGAGGTGTCATCGCAAAGTTGACACGTACAGGGAGCTTTGAAAGACATGTTCATTTGTCTCTTTGTTAAATTTGTTTTGGTTTTAGTTTTCACTGTATATATAAATGGTATGTGGCATTGTAAGAGGATGCTTTCCCACAAGAACACATTGTAGGTTATGCTAATTACTTTTCTATTGCTGTGATACATCAGCATGACCAAGGCAACTTATAAAGAGTTTAGTTGGGTTATGGTGCTAGAGGGCTAGAGTGTTTGA
This sequence comes from Myodes glareolus, assembly GCF_982192425.1. Taxonomy (NCBI): domain Eukaryota; kingdom Metazoa; phylum Chordata; class Mammalia; order Rodentia; family Cricetidae; genus Myodes; species Myodes glareolus. The sequence goes on from NC_142038.1 coordinate 24,950,422, forward strand.
TAGCAGAATGAGGGCAGGATGGTGAGGGCTGCATTGCTTCTGAAAGGTCACATCTGAATCCACAAACAGGAAGCAGAGAGCATGCTGGGAATGGTGCTGGCTTTGGAAACCTTAAGGCTGCCCCCAGAGACATGCTTTCTCCCAAACAGTTTCATCAACTAAGGACTAAGTATTCAACTATATGAACTTACAGGGTCATTCTCCTTCAAACTGTCATAAAGGTGTACCCCATCTCCCACTGTAACCACATAAGTCTACCTCATCTCCCACCTTAATCAATCCCTCTCTTTTGTATCCAATCTGTTAGTTCCCTTCCCCACTGTTTTTTCTACATTCACATCATATATACATATGTGAATTTGTGTATGTAATACCTATAATCATAATAAAAGGAAATATATTCTAAATGTCTGTAGGGGTCTCTGCTCCCTTTGCAGACAGTAGAGTTACAAGGCACAAGAGACAAGAAGGAAATTTGTCACAACATGACTCAGTGGCTGGTGTTGGTTCAAACTTTGGGAATTGCATAGTTAAGGACGTTACAGTTTGTTGGAATTTATTCAGGCAATGATGACTTCAATCCCACCTGTACAACGAAGCAAACATCAATCTCCTTGAGGAACAAAGAGAGCTAAATACAGATCAAATGTGTGACACCAAAACTCTTTGTAAAGTACATAAAAATAGATTCTACAGATTGACGGAGAAAACACAGCTTTACAATTGACTGGAAAAAAAAAAACAAATTTATGATAAGAATCTGAAGGAGTATCCAGGACCAAAACAGTCACTAGCCACACAGTTAATGTGAAGGTGGAGGCTAGAGCAGATTTGGACAGAAAGCGGGTTTTGCATTTCCTCCCTTGAAGGAACAACTCTGCTTAATATTCCAGGTTCCCCTGGTGCACGTCTGTGAGCACAAAGACAGCTATGCCCCCTCCGTGTGTCTTTCTGAGGCTAGCTTAATTCACTTAATATGATTATCTTCCGTTACATCCATTTTCCTGCAAATGACTTCCCCTCATTATTCTTTATGGCTGAAAAAAAAATCCTGTTGTATGTTTATGGTGCTCCATTTTCCTTATCCATTCCTGTTATTGGACACCTAGGTTGTGACCAGTGCTGCAGGAAATGCAAGTATCTTTGTAGCATGTTGACTTGGAGTCCTTTGGCAAATTCTAAGGAATCATATGGCCATGCCTTATGTAGATCTGTTTTCAGTACCTTAAGGAACTACCATACTATTTTCCACCATGGCTGGACTAGTTGACATTCCCAACAGCAGTGTCTAAGCTTCCTTCCCCCCTCCCCCGCCGCACCTTCCCCAGTATTTCTTATATTTATTTCACTAATGACTTCTATTGTAGATGGGGTGACATGGAATCTCAATATAATTTTAATTCACATTCTCTGATGTCTAATGAAGTGGAACAATTTCTCCAAGCTTATTGGATGGTTGATAATTCATTTGAGAATTTCCTGTTCCTGTCATTTGACTGGGTTGCTTGAATTTTTTTATTTAGGGTTTTAGTTCTTTGTATATTTTCAACATTAGTCCTAGGTCATATGCACAACTGGCAGAGATTTTTCTCCCATTCTCGGGTCACTTGGTTTGCTGTTTCCTTTGCCATGCAGAAGATCTTTCACTTTATAAAGACCCATTTGTCAATTCTGGCTCTTATTTCCTGAGCAATCATTATCCTATTCAAAAAGTCCTTGTGTATGTCTTTCTCTCAAAGTGTTCTCCTTATCTTTTCCTTGAATAGTTTAAGAGGTTTGGTTCTTGAGTTGAGGCCTTTATTTCCTTTGGAGTAATTTTTTTTTGTATCAGGAAGGAATTACAGTGAGTACTGAAATTTGCCCACATTTAATTTCCAATTGCTTTAAATACCCCTAACCCCTAAAGGTAGGAATAAGACAAAAACTGCGTTAACATGGTACAAAGGAATGAACATACCAATTGAAGGTCACAGGCTACATCCGTAGTTAAAGGGTCTGTTGCTAAAACAAGTCATACTCACACCCTCGACTAAAACATTCTATAGGCAAACCACTCCTAGGGTGGAATCCAGTGTTATTTCCATTATTGCTGGACCCTTAGTTGGATTTTTAGAATTTTTTTTGAAGTAGAAACATATCTACTTCTCTATTCCTGAACTACAAGGTCTGGATATTAGCCACACCTGCTGAAAATAACCTTGAGAGAGCAGAACTCTCTGGCTAAAATCTAGGTGGGACCTTTGTTTGAGGGAGAAACACAATAACCTTGAAGGACTAGAGGTAAGTTCCAACTCTCTGACCTTTGATCAACTTGGAAATAGGTTCAGATTTTCAGGCATACACATGTAAGAGAAAATTAACTAACACAATACATGTGTGGCTTTCTGTGCCATTGTCAGTTAATTGCCTAGTTGGAAGGAAGACTAGGTCTCAAGAGTCCGCCCATAGATCAGTGTATTTACTGACTATAAGGAGTACAGATTATACAACACAATTTTCAAGTACTTCTTTCTCTAAAAGAGAAACAATTATTATGCAGGATGAGAAATAAGGATCTGACTCCATTCTTCTGCATTTAGACACCCGGCTTTCCTAGCACCATTTGTTGGGGATGCTACCTTTTCCCAATGTGTATTTATATCATTCTTGCTAAAAAAATAAATATGTTGCTATCAGTGCATGACTTTCTATCTGGGTCCCTTCTTTATTCTCCTGATCTATGTGTTTGTTTTTTTTACACTAGCACTAAGCTGTTTCTACCTCTGTGGTTTTGTAGTACACCTTGGAATAAAGAACCACCTTCCACATTTTTCATTTGACTCAAGACTATTTGGCTAGTAGGGACTCCTGTTCTTCCCTATGAATTTTAAGTTTTTTTTTTCTATTTCCGTAAGGAAAGGCGCTGGGATTTTGATGAGGATTGAATTGAATTTGCTTTTGGTCGTATAAGTGATTTTCACAATTTAACTCTTCTAATCCATCAGTAATGGAATGCTTTTGATCTTCTGTTTGTCTTCAGTTTCTTTCATGTTTCAAGGTTATCATAATAGAAGTCTTTTGCTGTCTTGATTAGGTCTATTTCAAGGTATTTTTAATTGTTTAAGAATTTCATGTGTGTATGTGTGCTGTTTTGTTTAAGCAAACTCCAACTCCTCCCTTACCCTTCCTACTACTATTCCCTCTAATTCATGTGTTCTATTGTTTGGATCCATTGAACCCACTTTCTGCTGCCAGCATGTATGTGAGCATAGGGCCATCTACTCTATAATGGTCATCTCTCAGGGCCTCATCCTTGAGGGAAGAATTGAGTCAGTCTTCCTCTTGAGTGCCCATAAATTGACAATACTTCCTCAGTTGGGGTTGGGTTTCCTAATCACTTCCTTCCTCCATGCTGGGATTTTGAGTGTCGTTGTCCTGTGCATGCTATCATAACCACTTCGAGTTCATTTCCATTGGACGACACTGTTTACTGTGTTCATCTACCTCCCTAGGTCTTGCCAGTTTTCTTCTCTCTTCAATGATTCCTGAACCATGGGAGAATGGGGTATGAGATAGATGTCCCATTTGTTTTAAGGTATTTTTCAAGGCAGTTTGAGTGAGGTTGATCATTGTATTTCTTTCTTGACTTTGTTATGTCTTATATTTAGGAGGAAGGCTGTTGATAGTTTCTCTGATTTTATCTCAGTACTCTTGTTACTGGTTTATAAGAAGGCATTGTTTTTGTGTATTAGTATTATAGCATTCCACTTCTTCACTGAATGTGTTTATTAGATCAGGAATCTTCTGGTGGAGCCTTTAAGGGTATATTTAAATTTTTCTTATCTGTAGATAAGCGTTCTTTGATTTCTTTCTTTCCAAATTGCATCTCCTTTTCCTCATTCTCTTATTGTTTAGCTATAAATTGAAGCACTATTTTGTCTAAGAGTGAAAAGATGTATACCTTATCTTGTTGCTCATTTTGGCAGAAACACTTTGATTTTTTTTGCCATTCAATAGAATGCTATCTATAGGTTTGATGGATATAGAATTTATTTTCTGAGATCACTTTCTCTAGTCCTAGTCTCTGCAGGGCTTTTATCACAGTGAGATGATAGATTTTTGTTTAAAAAATCTTTTATGTACCTGTTGAGAAGATCATGTGATTTCTATTCTTGAATCTATTTCTAAATTTATTAATATTAAATTTTGTATTCATTTGTGCTGAACCATGCTTGTGTTTCTGGCATGGTTCCAATATGATCATAATGAATAAAATGTTGTTAAATGTTCTTGAATTTGGTTTGCAAGTATTGTACTAAGTATTTCTGCATCTATATTCATCAGGAAGATCATGTATTTTTCTTTTTTGGTCTTTATCTGAGTTTGGTATGAGGGTAACAAATGCCCTTTCTGTTTTGTGAAATAATTTGAGACTCAACAGTGTTCCTCTTTAGAGGTTTGGTGGAATTCAACTGTGAGTCCACTGTTATGCTTTTATGTTTTATGTTATTGGGATTTTTTATTATTCTTACATCAATGCTGCTTGTTGTATATCTGGTTGAAATGTTGATCTCATCTTGGCTTAGTTTTGTTAGTCAGATGAACCCAAATATTCACCCATTTGATTTAGGTTTTCTGCTTAAGTAGTCTATGTCCTCAAGGTGTGTCTTCATAATTGTCTGGATTTCACTGTTGTAATGTTTTCCTTTTCACTTCAGACTTTAACTTGGATGTTCCCTCTCTTACTTACTGCAGTTAAGGGTTTGTGGGTTTTTTTTCTTTCATCTTTTCAAAAATCCAGTTCTGTGTTTTATCAAATATTTTTTAAAAATTTAATTTCTGGTTCATTACTTTTTGCCCTGTTATCTAAGGATTTCTGTCTGCTGGTGTAGGTGGAGACTGCTTATTCAATCTTGGCTGCCCAGACATGAAATAATCACACAGAAACTGTATTAACTAAAACACTGCTTGACCAATCACTTAGGCATATTGCTAGGTAGCTCTTACCTCTCAAATTAACCCATCTCTATTATCTCTATTACTAGGTCGTGGCTTACTGGCAAGGTTCCGGCAGGTTCCTGCAGGCGTCTTTCTCCTTCAGTGGCTCCATGTCATCTCTCTCACTCTACCTCCTTTTACCCAGCATTCAGTTTACTTTTCCCACCTAGCTCTTTCTGCCCTGCTGATAGGCCAAAACAGCCTTATTCATTAATCAATGGATGATAGAATACAGAGGGGACTCCCACATCATGCTGGTTTTGAGAGGGTTTATTCTTGATTTTTCAAGTTAACTTATTTGAGTTTTGTCTGATTTTTTTAACTGTAGGAATTTCCACTCAACTTCCCACTTATTGCTACTTTTACTATATCTCAAGGCTTTTGGTATGCTGTATTTTAATTTTTATTGGATGTTTAGGTTATTTTAAAATTGTTCTTTGAACACTTTTGAGTGATTTATCCATCATTCAATAGTGTATTTTTCAATTTCTTTGAGTTTGTGCATTTTTTGTAGTTACTTTGTTTTTTTTTTTTTATTTTGATTCTATTGTGGTCCTATTGAAAACAAGAAATTCCTCATTTTTTCTGTAGTTGCTAAGATTTGCTTTGTGTCCTATTATATGATATATTTTAGAGAAAGTTCCATGAACCGCTGAGAAGAATGCGTATTCTCCAGGGTTTAGATCAACTGTTCTGTAGATATCTGTGTTAAGCTTCTGGGATCAAATTGTCATTTAGTTCAAATGTTTCTCTGTTTGTTGTTATTGGAATGAGCTTATATTGATGAGAGTTGAGTACTGAATTCACCTATTATTTGTGGGTGTTAATCTGTGGCTTTGCATCTAAGAGTATGTATTTTAAAATAGCAGGTACATATGTTTAGAGTTGTATGTCCCCTTCATGATTGTTCTTTTAATCACCATGAAGTGACCTTTATCTCTTTTGACTAATTTTCATTTGAACTCTATTTTCTCAAACACTGAAACAATGACACCTCGTTTCCTAATTCTGTTTGCTTAGATACTTCCCTCCTTATTTTCATCCCAGGATTGTATCTGTTTTGGAAAGTGAAGTGCATTTCTTGGAGGCTAATCTGTGTCTTTTGATCGGAGATTTAGATACTTAGTATTCAGAGCTATTGAAAGACTTGCATTAATTCCTCTGATTTTGTTGTGCTTAGTGTTTTCCAATTCCTTACTGTTTAGCTACTTTTCTAGTGTGTGTGTGTGTGTGTGTGTGTGTGTGTGTGTGTGTGTGTTGTAGCTTCATGGTTGTGTTTATCTTTGACTTCAGTCTGAAGGACTCTTCAAATATCTTCTGTAGAGCTGGTTTTGTGGTCATAGATTCCTTTATCTTGTTTATTATGAAAAAACATTTCTTTTTCCTTTAATTGTGATGGATAGTTTTACCATGTGTCGTCGCAGTCTCAGTCGGAAGTTGTGTTTCAGAAGTATACCACTCCAAGCTTTCCTAACTTTTAAAGTTTCTGTTGAATCTTACACTGTTTTATATTTGTGACTTGGCATTTCTCTTAGGAACATTTCAATGTAATTTTCTTCAATATTTTTAATGCTTTCAGTATACTGCCACGTGAGTAAGTTCTGTTTTTTTATGTTCTTAATGTCCCCCTGTAGTCGGATGGATACCTCTTTTCTAGATTAGGAGAAAATTCTGAGGTGATTTTATTGAAAATATTTATGATTTTAACATGAAGTTCTGCTTTTATGCCCATGATGCATACACTTGGTCTTTTTATCTCATCACACAGATCGGAAATGTCCTCTTTGTGCCTTCTTTCTTATTATGCCATCACATGAATGTTCTAATCCCTTCCCCTTACTACAGGTCCTGATATTCTGTTCTTCATTCTCTTGGTTAGACTTTCTTCCAAGCTTTTAAATGGACAGATTTAATTTTATGTGTAGGAAGGTTTTACCTGAATGCTTGCCTCATTTCTGCAGAGGCCAGAAGAGGGCTTCAAATTCCTCGGGACTGGAAATACAATCAGTTGAGAGCTGCCACGTGGGTGGTGGGAATTGAACCAGGACTTCTGGAAGAGCAAACCTGCGCTTAATTGTGGAGCATCACTTGAGTCCCTCTCCCTGGTCTTTTAAATTTAAACTTAATTTAAGTTTTGTCTTACTGAATTTTTCATTTCCAGTATTTTTTTTTCAGTATTTCTCTACATGAATTTCGTTTTCTTGTCATGCATAGACTTTCTTATTTCATTCGGCTATTTGTTTGTATTGCTTTAGAGTTTTTTAGGAGTTTAAGTCTCCTTTGATTTTTCTGAACACATTCATAATCACTATTTTGAGTTCTTTGCTTGGGATTTCATTTAATTCACTCTCACTGAATGGCAATGCCACGGCATTAGTAATTTCTTTGAATTGATTCTTTGGGAATCTCCCATCATGTGCCCCTAATCGTCCCATGTCTAGTCCTTCCCCCGTGACCCTTTCACAACATCAACAACAAAGCCAAGTCCATTTTTGTGGTCTATATACTCACTGGAGCATGCTCAAATTCCTAGTGTACAGCCCCCCAAGGAAGGATGAGTATCTCTCAGTCTGTATCCATGCCAGAAGCCATCAGCTGAGCAGAGCCCTGCAGTGAGTGGCCAGAGCAGTAGGAGGCCAGCTCTCCCGTGTCCACACGACTGCTGGCACCACAGTGATGTGGGCTGGAGAAGGGCAGGGCTGGCTCTTCCATGCCCACACCATGCTCGTTTGGTGTTCAGGCTATGAGGCTCAGCTCTGGATGTAGATTAATGTCTGATTGCTGGTGGTAGTCTTAACTCTTAAGCATTGCTTCCCAGGCTCCCAGATGTGTAGGCAGCCTTTTGCAGACCAGGTAGCAAATGTCTGGGAATTCCTTCAGTGTTTGAGCTGTAAATGCTGCTCTTGTCTCTGAGTGATCCTTTGTGAGGTTGAGATGGAGTCATAGATGCTGGCGGCTGTCTGTAGGCGCTCTGTCCTTCCCAAGGTTAGAACCTGTGTTTCCCTGAAGACTCTGGTTCTGATTGGTTTTCCAGCGTGCCTTTTCTGTGCATGGTTCTGATGTCAGGTTTCTTCCCCTTAGGCTAGAGGTGTCTTGCTCTCCAACTGTCACTGTACAGTACTACATGTTTGCTCTAAGCTTCCTGAGAGTGTAGGACACCAAATGACTGGGACTGCGCAGCTGCCTTTGCAGAAGTGGCATTCTGTTATTGCTCCAGCTTTTTAAATATGGATATATTATGGCTTCCGGTTTTGCGTTTTTAATGGGATTCTTCTATGTGCAGGTGTATGTGTCTCTGCATCTGTAGGTTACTTGTGGTTTTTTTCCACTCTTTTTCTTCTATTTGCTTTGTCCTGTTTTGACTTGTTTTTGTCTTAACTCATTTTACTTTATTATTATTATTATTCTTCAGTTACCTGTTTTCTAATGAGAGATAGAAAGCGTGTGGATCTGGGTGGGAAGAAAGATGGGGAAGGACTGAGAATGAGCTGGGGGAGGGGAAACTGTAATCCATATGTTACATGAAAAAAAATCCATTTTAAGAAGAGAATGGAGGAGGAGGAAAGCAAGCAAACTGAGCAAGCCTGTAAGCGGCATTTATCCACAGCCTCTGCTTCAATTCCTGCTTGAGTCGTGCCTGAGCTTCCTTTCACAGTGCACTGTAAGCTGTAAGATGAAACAAACCCTGTCCTTCCCAAGTTAAAAAAAAATCAAACAAATAAAAAGATAGTGCCTCATTGCTGCTGCTGCCAAGTGCTTAGAGGACAGGTTTTCCTGTCGGCATTTCCCTTCCTTCTGATGGCGTTTTAAAAACATTTGCTCCTGAGCATGCAGGGAGAAGCTGCAGAGGTTCTCTGTCTTAAGCATGGGACTGGTCCCTCCCTCCCTTTCACTGGGTGCAGGGAGCTCTCAGATTGCACCAATCTTCCAGAGATGAACTCTGTTTCTTTTGTTCTTCTTCTTAAATTTCCGTCTTTGATTTTGCTGTCAGACTAGAGATTTTTATCCGATTTGCCTCAGTTTATCCCTGGAGATTCTAGCAGGTCTTATCTGCCATCCATCAGATTGAATCTCCTACCTGCTCTTATAGATTTAATGCTTAAATTATTAGTTATTTAATGCTAATGAGATTGTGCTGGTTTGAATGAGAATAGCCCAAATAGGCTCATGTATTTGAATATTTGGTTCTCAATTAGCGGAAGTGTTTGGGAGGGATTAGAAGTTATGGCCTTGTTGGAGGAGGTATGTCACTGGGGCCAGGCTTGAGGTTTCAAGAGACTCCTGCCATTTCCAGTTATATATCTGCATCATACTTGTGGGTTGAGATGTGAACTCTCAGTTACTGCTCCAGTCTCATGCCTGCATGCCTGTTGTTCCCCACATGATGATCATGGACTCTATCTCCCTGGAACTGTAAGACCACAATAAACCATTTCTTCTATAAGTTGGTATGGTCATGGTATCTCCTCATAGTATAGAAGAGTAACTAAGACGCAGTTTTATTTTTACATTTCACAAAGATGACTTTTACTATTTCTACAATGTGCAATGATGCTCCAAAGAATGGTTGGTAAATGGAAGCCTATCTAGGTACAGTTTCCCCTTACATTTCTATATCTTTGTTGTTGTTATGGTTTTGGAGATATGTAAATGATCTACCACTGAGTCCCTAGCCCACTTTTGTACTTTTTATTTTGAGACAATGACTACTAAATTGCCCATGCTACCCTTGACTTTATATTTCTCCTCCGCCAGCCTCCCAATTAGCTAGAATTACAGGTCTGTACCATCAGGCCCAGCTCCAATTTTGAATTATAAAGTATGAAAAGACTTGACAGGAATGTGAGCAGGACTCTTGGAAAACAGCAATATTAATACACTGGTGAGGTCATTTTCATTTCCAGTAAGGTTCTGTTCAGGAAGTGTGTGCAGTATTTTGGCTGGTTTCTGGAGAAGATGGATACGTCTACCTGGTGAATTTCATGACATTTTCTTATGTTCAATTCTTGTTTAAACTACAGATTCAATCTCTCTTTCAATCATTTTTATCTCTTACATGCAGAAAAAAAATCTCCAAAATAGTTCATAAATTATACAGTCTGTAATACAGGCTTCCACATAATAATTTAGATTGCCAGATAAAATCACGTATGGTCCACTGAACTTGAGTTTTGGATTCCAAACTATTAACTTTTAGTGTAATGATGTCACAAATGTCATGGAGCATAGCAAATAATAATTTAATGTTATAAAATTATTAATCTTTTAGACAACATGCCCTATATCTTTTCTCTGATCTCTCTTTGTGTGAGTGTGTGTGTGTGTGTGTGTGTGTGTGTGTGTGTGTGTGTGTGTATGTGTGTGTGTTTGAGCGCACATGCATAAGGGAAAGAGGTTCCTTCGTTTTCAAATCATCGTTTGTTTGGCTTAGTCTGAGCTTCAGGGGAGAAGCATTTACAAGCATGACTCTTTAACCTGGTGCAAGATACCCGTCTAGACCAGCAGGCTCTTCATTCTACAGATGACATACGCCAGCTCCAAGGCGCACTAAGACAGTTTGGTCAGGCGGTGTGACACTTAGCTCATTAAACTTGGAACATCCTCTCCTTACTGTTTATGCTAAAACAGTGCTGTAGCTAAACTATGTCCGGTGTTCGAGCTTCCTGATAAGGCTTCTCAGTTCTTGAGAAATTCTTCCTTGAAGAAGTGTTTTCTTTTTCTTGTGTAACTCGGCTGGACTTAGGGGGTCGGTAGGTTCCTGAGATATTTGCTAAGCCGGAAGTACTCGGTGGCATTTGTCGAAGTACTCAGAGTTCTACAGGTTTCATTTGCAGCCTCCGGTTGTCTGCGCTGCACAGCTGAGCAAATTAGCTGTCGAGCAGGATTGTTCTAGGGGTGACGACTGTTGTGTTTCTAGTGGGCAGAGAGCCTCTTCTTGGACGACTGATGAAATGTCACCTACCCAACAGGCCACCTTGCTTCATCCTGAGCTAGTCAGCCTTAGGCAGATGTGCTCAGCCACCCTTGTTCTATATGGGGAGTACTGACTTTGTAGTCATCCTCTTGTGAGCCTTAGGTTGCTTACACTGGCAGATCAGCCAGACTTCCTCTGCCCACACTGACTGTCTCAAACATGGTCGCCTGGGTCAGTAGGATTCTGTGTGAAAAGTGCAGATGGCCAGGCCCCCGGCAGCAGGAATGCAAGTGTGGGCTGCTGACACTGCCTCTGAGCATGCCCATGCTGCCTCGGCTTGGAGGATGGGGGATAGGCTGAGACCCACGGTCTGTCCTCCTGGGGGTCATAGCGTAGTATCACTCTCAGGCAGGACCACACTGTCATGCTTGGTAGACTTTAATTCCTAATTCTGAGGGAGGGTGGCTTGAACATGTACTTTATTGCCTTCCTCAGACTGCTGTGGAGGGCCGGCATCTTTAGCAGAGAGGTGTAAAATAGTGGGCGATGGTGTAAAATGAGAGTAGTTAGTTACAAAGGCTAGCGGCTCAGCAGCTCAGGGGAATGGATCTCTAGACAGCAGCTGGGTCACAGCTGTCATGGGCACCGTCAATGTCATGCTCTGCTCAGTCTTAGGTGACATTTTTAATATAGCTGGATTATGCATTATCTTGGTTATTAAGTGAGTAGATGCTATTATTTGGGGGTGTTAGGTTAAAAAAGGCTACCAAGTGGATTAACTCCTCATAGACTTCTTCACGCAGCATTCCAAATAGGTATAGCACTTAACATTTAAAATAAGAAGCTGTAAAGCGACAAGAGTCTGTTGTGTTTTCCCACATTAAGACATCCCATACCATTGACACCGCGGAACAACGGGAGCGGATTTAGTCTAAGCACCGAAGACCACAGATGTGGGGAGATAATATGCTAAGATAAACAATGACTAACATCGCTGCTTCCTCCAGTCCCGGCTATTTAGTTTAAAACCCACTGACCTTTGGAAACAATGGACGTGGCTATCTGGCACACAGGATGGATTCCATAATGCTGCTTTTGCTTTGAAATCGTGTCTTTGTCTATTCATGATCTCAGGGCCGCACTGCCAAGGTCATCCCTCTGCTCTGATCTGCAAGGACTTCCACAGTTTCTGAACTTGGCCTTTGATGGCGATTTCTCTTAGTGTTACGGTTTGTGGTTGCCTTTGGAGAAGTCAGGAGCTGTGTTGTCCACTCTACCTGTGCCGTGAGTGTTGCATCTCTGGATTCCAGACCTTGCATGCTTTTTTTTGGTACGCCTCACTGTTTGGGGTCTCAAGCAGGTTGCTCTAAAATGTTGGCTATTGCTTCTAACAGTGTGACTGGATGCCAAACCAGTCAGGAATTGAGGTGTAGAGCTCGTTCTGTACCCCACCTGCCTGGGTCTTGGTGCTTCAGTTCCTGCAGATTCCTTTGCTAGGCAAAGGATTTCGGCTCCACCAGAGGGAGCCATTTTGTCCAAAACAGTTCAGCTGTGGTGTTTCAAGATCCTTGACAGTCCTTCCATCAACCCCTTTACTTGTCTCCTTCATTACTGTCAGGAGGAAAAGAAATAAATTTAAACTACCCTTTATTGTGGACAGCATCTAGAGTTGTGATTGTGAAGAAATAGGATTATTTTTGCAAAAAGGAGAATGATAGAATTAAGTTGTCTGAAAAGGTATTAGAAAGAAAAGTGATTATTCTGCCAGAAGCGACTTAATCACGAAATGAAGATGCAGAAGAGTGGGAGGAAAGAACTCAAGCGGGAAATGGCTGCTCCAATTGTATTAACCAGTGGTTAGATGTGGAGGTGTCCAAGCGATAGTAAACTGTGCATGCTCTATGTGAACAACCCCCAGAAACTGCACAGCATTCCAGATCCCAAATTGTTACCTTGTCAACGAATAGTCAGAAAAATACTGCTTACTGAAGTAATTTAATCACAACCCAGAAATGCTTTGTAATACCAAAGATGCCCATTTTCTCTTGATTATCTTCTCATAAACATGCTCATCACCTTCTCAATCTATATTGGAGGGTTTTCTAAGTTGGATCTTGGGATTTGTCATATTTTATATTTAGGATGTCTCTAAAGGCTTTGCTGAGGCATGACAGCTAGCCTGGGACAGTATTAAAAAGTACCAGAACTTTAGTAGGTGGGGCCTAGTGGGAAAAAGTTAAGTCACATGGGGAGACCTTGAAGGAATACAAGGACGCCCGTCTATTTCTACTCTAGTTTCCCGGTGGCCATCTTAGTTTCTTATATATCCCGTCTTGTGTGTGCTGTCTCACCACAGACCCAAGAGTCACCCACCACGAAATTAAGGCTTTGAAACTGTCAGACAAACAAACCTTTTTTCCCTATAAACTGTTGATTCATCTTAGGTACTCGGTTATAGTAACAGCCATCTAACTCACATAGAATATAAAGGAACGTAATAAAATGCACCAACGACTGTAAAACTCAAAAACTTAGCAGCCCAATCATGATATTATACTTAACATAATGTTAAATGAATAATTAAAATGTTTCAGCAACAATAAGAGCTTAAATAGCTAAGATTTGTTGACTTATAGTGAGGAGCTGGATTTGCAATGACTGTCGGGGAGCTAGCGAAAGTCATGCATTTCGTTTGGCATAGTTCATATTAAGACCTTGCTTTAGATTGTATACAGTCAACAACAGCTCCGGATGTGTTCTCAGACTCCCAAGTGGGTGTCATCTGTGCACATTAGACTTGATGGAGTACAGTGGATGTAAAGCCAGTTCCAGCTCTCAGTTAAATAGCAGCCTTTGTGTATGTGCTTGGAGGGAGCTTTCTAAATAATAGTTTATCAGGGAGCTATATCCTGAGGTGGGTCTTAGCATAGCCGATATTTTAATAGGCTTTCAGTCCTGAGAGTACTGGTGGAAAGGGAGAAAGAGAGAGAGGGGGCTGAGGGCGTAATTAAATCTAATTGAAGAAGTGGGATTAGGCAGGTGAAGGTGGGGGGAGGAAATTAAGGGAATTCAGACATCTTTCTGAAATGTTGGAAAGGAGACAATGCTCCGCTGGCAGACGGCTTTCAGAAGCAACCCGTTCAAACTACTTCTCTAGCACTTTGGCTCCTTCCACTCCCTCTTTAATAGCCAGCGTGTTACTGGTTGCCGAGATGTGTTGCTGTTCCCTGGCCGTTTCTCCAGCACAGCACCAGGCTACTGAAGCCCTGTTTATTATTTCGCTGTGTTCTCACTTTTTCCTTCCCTTCCTTCCCCTTTTGTTCTAGGTTCAGCAAAGGAGGCGGTGTATTTGGTTATTGAAAATGATTTTGTAAGTTAGGCCTGCCATGAGCACCCCCGTTTACTCAGTGATTTGGTTTAAAGGCATATCTAACCCCCTCTTATTAGTCATTTGGGTTAACGACACGTCTGACCGCCCCCCCAGACTTCGTCAAGGCTATAGTGGTCCTGAAGGCACAGCTTCCACCATCTTCCTTTTTGTCTTCGCATGGAGCTAATTTTATTTGTGTTTGTTAATTTATTTACATTTGCATTTTGCTCAGGAAGAGACTGTAATCCAGGCCATTAGCATAACCTTCCTGAGGTCACGTGGTAAGCACACAACAGAGCAGGGTGGTACTCCAACTGCCCCTCTTCTTCAGTGATCTTTCCTAACCGCCTCTGCTACCCTGCATGAGTGCCCACCTGCACACGGTGGTCATCAGTGTATATAGGGCCTCCTAACTCCCAGATCGCATTGGGTACTGTACAGAAGGGAATACGGAAGGGGAAGGGCTTCCCTTGGACCCAGAACTCTGCATTGGCTGGAATTCCGCCTTACACTTGGCATGGGAAAACTTCCTTTTAACTTCCTGTCATTGAGTGATCTTGGCTTAAACATTAAGGAAGGAAAATTCAACTTAGAAATAATCCTGCTCAGCTAAGCAGTTTGAAGGCTTTGCGGCTTTCCCCTGCCAGCAATTCACAGAGGGCAAACAGAATCTAGTGAAGGTGTGGGTAGCTGTCGTTCAGAGTGGTTCTGGGAACTGGGTCCAGAGAAGGTTACAGAGACTCTGATTTTGCTTAAGTATGTTTAAGAGCACTCAGCATCTAATGAAAGATAGTTATGACAGGGTCACTCACATCTCATGTGTCTGTCTGTCTGTCTGTCTGTCTCTGTGTGTGTGTGTGTGTGTGTGTGCGCGCGCATGCGCGTGGTTTGTCGAAGTGCCTAGTCGGACATTTAGTGACTTGGAGAAAGTCAAACTTGGAAGCAAGCATTTTATTTTCTGTGAAAACAACTTGCTTTAGCAAGCTTATTTGGAGGGGAAGATCCAAAGCTTTGCGTGTTCTATCACATCTGAGAAACTGTTGTCTACAGTTATTTATTTTTTGAAGGCTTTAGTGTTCTAGTCCAGAACTGGATCTTGGAAGAAACCCACAAAGGCCAACAGTCTTTCCCTGCCTTTCTCGATGCTAGGCTGGCCCATCAGCTGGAGGGGGGACCTGTTGTCTCCAGTGCCCTTAGCAGCAGAGGATCTTTTGGGAGGAGGCCAAGAATAGAGGAGCCTTTCAGAAACTAAAAGGGGACAGTTAAGAAGCTTCTCGTCAGAGTCCCTCTCATTCCAGTCCATCACAAGCTCTCCTGACCTATGGAGGACAAAAAAAAAAAAAAAAATCCCACTTCAGTCCCAGCCAGAGAGCGCTCATAACCCGGCCCTGCTTGCTCCGTTTTTATTACGTGTAGATTGTATCTCTCAAGACCACAATTCCTCTTGATACATGGCGGGACAGCTCAGTAATGGCTTTCCAGGTTAAGCGGTTTGCAGACTGATAAATTACCAATAAAACCTTCATCTCTGCTTCCTGTTCCCTCTTGTTTGTCGTGTTTTCTAGGACACAGTCTTTAAATAGACATTATGAGTCGTGGCACACATGTTGCTGCTCTGTGATAACAAACTGAAGTCCATAGTATAAGGTTTTGTTTTGTAAGCTAATGGCCAACAATGTTTTTGAAAGTTCAGACTCTGAGCTTGAGAAAGGCTTCTGTTTATTATTATTTAGAATCATATGTCATATGATTATAAACTTTTGAAAGGTCTTTCTCAGTTTTCATGATAGGGCAGAGCAGCGTTTTGACTTTGCGCTTGCAGACACTGGTCAGTCTTAAAATAATTTAGTCTCAAGGAGCTGTCAGATTAGCTCAGCTTTACTTTCATCTTGATGATCCTTTTTGCCTTGAGTGAAATTGGTTCCAGCTCCTGACAGCTTTATCTAAGGTGGATCCCCAGAAACTGTGTTTGAGCAGCCAAAACAAAGAAGGACGAAGGACGTGTGATTCGCAGAATTCTGCACACTGAGGATCAAAGCATCAAACAGGTTTCTCAGAAATGTGTGAGCCTCGGCACTCTCCCTACCCCATTATTCATCTCCAGGATGAATATGTGTTCTTAAAACAGCTGCTCTGAGTAGGCAAAACTAAATTTTGTTTTTGTTTTCATTTTTTGTTGCCTTTGGCATCAACAGAATTTAAGGCCTCTTAGAGAACAAAGAGTCTTGTTTATGGTGGCCAAGGTTCTCATTCCGGTGGCATGTGGTAGTGACCATGAACTTTGACCTGGACCTCCAGTCTGAAGAGGCAGAGAATTCCCTTATTCCAGAAGACCCAAGCCCCTGCGTGGGGGCCAGCTTGCCTCAGCCACTGACCTTTCTCCAAAGGGCATGAACAGGAAGTGCCGAGTTTGGACTTTGTGTCCCGCTCTATTTGGGCACCCCGAAAACTCATTTAGAAACCTTATCCCTACCATGACTTGAGAAGCTGTGGGACCAATGAGTGAGGGCATTAGGGATGGCTTTCCCCAGAGGCAGCTCCTCAACCTTGAATCAGACCAGAGGCCAAAGTAAACCTTTTTGTTTATAACTTGTCCAGTCTGGGACTTTGTGCCGTTAGCAGCAGAAAACAAACCAAGACAGGCCCTCTGACAAATATTTAGAGTCTGAGTATTAATGGATGCTCTTTGGAGGAAGGAGATGCCCGGGCTCTTGGGGTCAGAATACCCTGCTCGTTTGGGGTTTGGTTTATTTACTGTTATGTGTACCATTTGTCTGGCACGTCTTTTCCAAAGACGATGTTGTGGAACAGTGATTTAATCATCAGAATATTAGTTTCCAGTGATCTATGGACATTGTCTTCAGAGGCAAGAGAGACTTCCTGTTTCTGCTCAAGGTGTTTGCTCTGCTTCTTCTCACTAAGAGGCCTGTGAGCTCCCCTCTCTGAGAGGAGCAGTGTGTGTCTGCTTAGAGTGTTAGCAGCCCCAAGCAGTAGTATCCCCGCCACACAGGTGTGACTGTACTGTTTTCCAGAGCAGCGCTTCTTAATCTGTGGGTCACAACCCCTTTGGGGGTTGCTATTCAGTTGTCCTGCATAGCAGATAGTTACATTAGGATTCATAACAGTAGCAAAATTACAGTTATGAAGTAGCAAGAAGGTAATTTTATGATTGGGGGTTGCCACAAATGAAGAACTGTATTAAAGTGTTGCAGCATCAGGGAGGTTGCTACTCACTGTTTGAGAGGGGGTGACTTCCTGTGCAGCTGAGAAGTGGGGGTCCCTGGCCTGCTGCCTGGGGTCAAAAGACTGCTGACTTCCTTCCTAGCTCATTTTTGGTGCTGGTGAGAAAGAAATCTGCCTGCCAGCCTGCAAGTTGAGATCTGTGAGCACGTGGCACAGATGAAAAATAGTAAAGAATGTCTGATGCTCGGTGGAGGGGTTCTTTTTTTAAACTGTACAATGAGTTTTGTGTTGCTTTTTGAAAAATATTTAATGATTATCATTTGCACCCTCACACACACACACACGTGTGCATGCGTATGTGTGTGCATGTGCGTGTGTGTGTTGACATGCATGTGCAGGTCAGAGGACAGCTCTCATGAGTCTGTTTTCCTCCTTCCACCTCCTTGCTCCCTCTCTCATTGCTGCTGTACCACGTACTCCAGGCTAGCTGGCCTGCGACTTCCCATCGCCACCTCTCACCATGCAGCCTACGTTCAGGGATGAGAGATGTGTGCCACCACATCCAACTGTTAGTGTGTTTCTGTCGTCTTGTTTTGTTTATGGACATTGGCTTCAGGTCTCGAACTCAGGTCATCAGGCTTGTGCAGCAAATGCTTTTACTGAGCTTCTTGCCGAGTTCCTTTCCTCCGTTTTCCAAGGAGACAATAATGCTGCTTCTTTCTGAGTCTCCATGAGTAACCGAAGCCTTTGACCCTGCTGTTCTGGTAGAGGACATGTGCTTGGCGGAGCCTTGAGCAAACACGGGCGCCCCAGTGGCTAAATCCCTCTGGAGTTTTCATACCCAGTGTTGAGGAAAGTGAGATTCCTGACAAACAAAGCACTCTGGGACCTACTCGATTTTTTAAAGTTTCCAAATAAAATGAATATGAGCATTTTTCCTTTTGGTTCAACTCAGCAAAGTGCTGGCTTAAGTTTGTCAGTTTGTCAGATGCTGATGGTGGTGGGATGCTGATGGTGGGATGCTGATGGTGGGATGCTGATGGTGGGATGCTGATGGTGGGATGCTGATGGTGGGATGCTGATGGTGGTGGGATGCTGGGAAGAAAGGTGCCTGTGTCAGGATTGGACATTTTCAGCATTCAGTGACACTGTGTGGTATCACAGGGTGCATATTAAGCCCATTAAGGCCCACCAAATAATACAAAAACCTTTAAATCAAAATTTGACTTCCTCAGAGAGCAACCAGAGCAGTGCGGCTGCCTCATGTGACAGAAAGGGTTTTGTCTCCAGCGTGGGCTCTTTGCTTATGCCTCTTATACAGTTTATGTTTTGAGACTTCGTGTTACTTTGACAGTAAGCATCTGAGACAGCTCCCAGCAGTCAGACATTTGTCATGAAAAGTTGTTTCTACAGTAGACTGTCAAAAACCATGGCCAAATGGCACTGTCTCCGAGTCAATGTTCTGCTAACTTAGATGGTAATTACACTCTAAATGCTAAATGCAAACATATATATGACAGAAGGCATGTGGACCTCTGCTGTCTCTGTGACACGTGGACAGGAGATGCTTTCGCCTCTCACAAAGGCCAGCCACCGCTAGCTAGAAGTCTGTCTTGAAACCCTAGTGTTTTTAGGTTTTAGGTGAACCCGGAATCAAAGCCTATGATAAGTCACTTTGTTCTTCTAAACAGAGACTTGCTTATCTGCAAAATGAAGTTAGAATGCCTCATGCCTCGGTGATGTGGAGAAAGGGTTCAGTTATGCCTGTGTGGTCTTCATGCAGGATACCCCAAACTAGTCACCATTATTATTCTCTCTCTCCCGACTTGTCGTCTGTGACCAAGAGGAAGAGGTAATAGCTGTCTGCCACTGGGTCCTCAATCTTTTGTCCCCCATGTCCTTGACCTTCCGGAGAGGAAGGCAGAACCAGCACCACCACTGATTATTTAAAGGCCCCTGCCATTGCTCCCTGTTCTCTCTGTGAGTCGCTGCCCACAGTTCAACCAGTTAAGTAAGAGGTAGAGTCCAGCAGAGGTCTTAGGTATTTGAGTTGAAATCATCTGGGAGAAGTGATATTCTACCTCAGATTGCTCTAGATCTGCACACACACACACACACACACACACACACACACACACACACACACGGTGGGTACAGGGATATGCATCTGTTGTGCAAGCAACACCTTTAAAATTGTTTTCCACTCTTCTTGGGAGAAGGACGCGTTGTGCTTGGTGGAGCAGTGTGGAAAGACAGGCCCCAGTGGCCAAGTCCCCCAAGATCTTCACAGTTGCTCTATCAGCCTATTATCCCTGTCAAACAAGCACAAACCCATCTTTTGTATTTCAGAATCACCACAGAATACTTATATGTATCCCTTGTACTTTTAAGACCAAGGTTGTTAGAATTCCAGGTTGTTGAACACGTGCCAGCCAGAGAGGCCAAGAGATGTTGAAGAATCTCTGGACTGTGAGGCAGCCCATGGCTTGAACCCCCAAGTCTGTCTTCTCAGGTGTTGGAGAGCAGAAGGGGAGGCACAGTTCTTGTCATCTGTGTACCTGGCGGTGAATGACCACCAGCAGAGTCAGAGCCATGCACACCTTTGTGGATATCTCTGTGACCTAGATAAGAGGCAGCCCGGCCTCAGGTGTTCTGGCTATAACCTCAGGTTATGGAGGTCAGAGGGCGGGGAGCCCGCGGATGTCATAAGGCTGTCGATGGTGCTCGTGTGGTGCCTTACTTCCTGCCTTCACAGAAGCATCTCACTGCCCAAGTTAGTCACAACAGTGAAATAAGATAATTGATGACGCTTGCTTAAAACTGCAAGCTTTGGCACATGACAGGTCATCTCAATGGTGGTAACACTTATTGGTATGACTGTCACCATCATTATCCATATTATCATTAGAGTTCAGTGTGTGTGTGTGTGTGTGTGTGTGAGAGAGAGAGAGAGAGAGAGAGAGAGAGAGAGAGAGAGAGAGAGATGATGGTGAGGATAAGGTTGGCTTAGCATTCAACTGCCTTGTGCCTTTGAAGCCAAACAGATTATAATATATTAAAATTCACACATAGGTTGATAGTTTAGAGTTAAGACCTCAGCGTGCTGTCTCTCACTCCTTCCAGAACCATTGCTTACAAACAGCAATGGAAAGTCAACTCCTGACTCAGCTAAAAGCCTCACCTACTGTGTTTAGCATTTGTTGAGTTTTGGTGTCTTCGTCAGTCTGGAGGCTAAATATCTTAACTTTATTCTTGGGTAAAAATTAAAATGTGTAAATACATCAATTTAAGTATCACCTCTATGAGCTTCTTTAAAATCTCAAAGTAGTATAAGTTCCATCACTATATAATTTAGCTATTTTTTTAAGAGGTTCTGGGCTCAAACCAAATAAAGCAAGAAACATTCAAGCTCTGTTCAGTATGTTTTTTGAATCATACAAAATGTCAGAATTAAGTATGAAAATTAGTTTTAGAAGTCATGATGTGTGAATTTCTTTTATCTTTGGAGACAAAAATACAACCTTCCATAAGGTCCTGGAGGTCCAGGGAAAGAAAATGGAGGGAAGCAAGCTGTTCCCTCGTTGTCATAGCAGCTGTGAGCTTGCTCCCTCGAGTTAGCCAAAAGCAGAAGTCAATGCATGTTGCAGGTGACTGGACTATTAACTGGAGTGGTACTAATACTGGAGTATGATTTCCAAAAGCAATTAAGTGGAATACTTTTTTATAGACAGGCAAGATAACCTGAGAAGGCATCCTGAATGTGCCAGACCTAAATTAGGTGTCCTCGGGAATCCAACACAGGGCAATGCCATCCAGCTCCCCTTGACACAGGGCTTGTAGAGCTCTCTGAAACGCAAAGAATCACCAAGGTGGGGCCCAAAGGAAGAACGACAGAGAAGAATATCCCTAAGTAGTGATGATCCTGAGGTGCTGTGGAGGAGAAGGACTGCCACATGGGACAGGGGCAAGGACAGCCTCTGGGAGGAAGGACTTAGGGAGCTGGAGTATAGAGAAGGGAGAAGGAGGAAGCATCCTGCAGAGGGAAGCAAAACCTTTGAGCTCTTGTCCCTGTCCCGTAAGTGTGGTCTATTTAGTCTCCTTTTAAACCTCTAAGTGGCACATAATCCATGAAATCGTGGGCCATGTTTGTGGGGGAACAGACAGACAACTGGATGCTGTAAACAATGCATAAGACTCAAATCAGACTGATAAACATTGCTTTAAATGTTTATTTTTTTTATTTTGACCTGGTGCTTACAGGGGTCTCTTGGTTCTTGTCTTTTTGAAGGCAAGAATTCAGTTGAGAGACACAGAGATTCTAAGGGGAAGTTAATTTAGTGAAACAAACCAAGCATCTCGAAAAAAAGAAATTGGAATAAAAATAAGGAGAAGTCCAGCGGGTCTGCTGCTTTGTGGATTTTAGAGAAGCTGTTGTTGTTTTAATATTTATGAGGTGGGCAGCATATTCATGGGTGAATGTGACCTGTATCCCTTCCCTAATATAAATAGGGTCTAGCAGTTAGTACATTTCCTCCCATGATCCTTGAGAAAATCCCACATGCTTGAGAAGATGTTCAAAATCACAATAAGTTACCCTGTAATGAGGCTGGGTCCTTTGAGAATCCAGAGCCATTGTTAGAGCATGCGTGTGAAAATGTCCTGGCTCATAGAGGAGGAAACCCTATCTGCAACCTCGAGCATGTTAACTACCCACGACACTCTCACCATCAAGAGACTTACATGCCGTAATCCAGCTGCAATGCTCTAGGTTCTCGGTTAGGGCACCCCTATTCTTCTGGGACACTGCCTGCTGTCCCCTGTGAGTCTCACAGCTGTTAGCTAAGACATGTTGCTGAACCAGAGTCAAGACATCTCATTAGTTTGAAACTGAGCCCTAACTGTAAAAGCTAGGGTTGGGTTTTCTGATAACTTGTCAGACTGTACACATAGAAATAGGGCCGTGCTGCCTTCTAGAACCCCTCCCCCCCCTCTCTCAATTCTACCTTACCTGTCTTCTCCTTGATCCTGGGAAACTTTGAACTCCTCTCTCCTAGATTTTCATAAACTGTATAATACAATTCTGTGGCTACAGTCACCCCTGTGCTGTAGACTAGAGCTTTCTAAGTTTTTCCTGATGACCCAGGGTATTTAAATATATAAAATAAATACCTGAATCAAATGTTTAGCGAAAACTCTAAAGAAAACCATTTTAAAATGATTCTTTGGCATACATATATATATATATATATATATATATATATATATATATATATATAAAATTTTATGATCTACTTGAGAAAAAAGTGTGTTTCCATTCTGATGACATGTATGTGCTTATTGTCTTTTGCATAAAAAATTAAACCTTGGATTTCTATTTGATGTGGACCATCTTCAGTGTTTTTCAGAACTGATCAGTGTTTTGATTTTATAATCAAAAATGCTGAGAATTCTGCTTTACATAAATAATTACATAGTACAAATTAGCCCAAGCATGTTACTAGCCATTTCAGAAATCATTGGAAATTCTGGCTTAATCCCATGGGAAAATGAAGGATTTTCTTGTGAAACTCTGGTCAGCACGTCTAAGGGCAGCTTCAGGCGTCAGCAATCTTAACAGTACAATCCGAAGGTAAACCAACTTGGTACATGTTGGGGAGTTACAGTTGAGAGTACCAGAAGTCTTAGTTTTCTTTGATGGAGCCATTATGTTTCTGTATGTAGCTCATTGCACACAGTAGTACCAGGATGGAGCTGAGCATCTCAGCCAGCATCTGTGGGTATCTCATGAGAGCATCTGTGGTCTTCATGTCACATGTTCAGAACCAGGGCTGAGTGAAGTCCTGCCCTGCAGCGCAGGCTAGTGCTGCCAGAGACACCTCAGTTTTGTTACGCATTTCTCTTGAATTAATTTGTAGCTATTGTACTTTCAGAATCCTTTCCCCATCACCGTTTTCACGATTTCGACATTCCGTTGACCAACCTTGTGTTTGGGAAGCTGGGCCATGAGCCCCAAACCTCATTCCTCTATTGAGACTGCTACTACCGTCTTTTTGACCCTCTCTTCCTTTCCCAGCCCCTACGGAGCACAATTCTATGCTCCACTTCTACAAAATTAAACCTTTTTAGCTTGCGTGAAACCTTGTGGTATTTGCGTCTCTGTGCCTGGCTCATTTCACTTAACGCAGTGTCCCCTCCAGTTCTGTCCACGTTGCCACTAAAGGCAGTTTTCCGTTCCTCTTTGGTTGGCGTTAGCCTTCATTCCAAGCCCAACAGAGAGTCACTAGGAAACTGTTCGCAGCGGGAGTGGAGAAGGTCTGGTTTGCTGGTTTGAAGTACACCTGAGGGGTCGAAGAGATGTTTGATGGTTGGAACAGGTGCTTTTTTGGCAGATGATCTGCGTTTGCATCCAGTGGCTAGCACCGATGTCAGCTGGCCCATAGACACCTCTAACTGCAGCTCCAATGAGACACAACCTCTGTCCTCTGTGGGCATGTGGGCACCTGCACTCATGTTCATGCCTACACACAGACAGGTAATTTAAAAATCATAGCTTTGTTTTAAAGCATGTGTCTGTGGTGTGTGTGTGTGTGTGTGTGTGTGTGTGTGTGTGTCTGTGTGTGTGTGTGTTCTGATGTCTGGGAGGCCCCTAGGGTAAGGAAGCAGATAGAAGCAGCACAGAGAAAAATGAACACACGTTCCAAGTTCACGTTAGAAGAGGACTCATCAGCTTTCCAGATGGAGTTGATATGGCTCGTGATAGGGAGAAACTGGGGACTTTCGCGGAAGCCCTCGGTTTCAGGTTTTAGCAGCTGGCTTGGAGGTAGCGCACGCGGACTCCATCTGGGAGTTCAGCTGGAGCAGGGCTGCTGGAAGAAAAAGCCAGAGCTCCCTCTTGGATGTGATGTGCTTGACTTGGCAGGAAATCTGCCCAGTGGGGCTGTCGTGTGAGCCAAGTCCAGATCAGTCTCAGCGTGAATACAAAGCAGGTCTACACCAAATTTTAACCATGACTGTGAAAAATCAGTGTAATTCCCAGTTAATTTGAGGTTATTACAAGTTAACACGATTTTCACAGCTAATACAATGCTCCTGCAATTATTTGAATAAGTGACTATCAAACTCTTGCCGGATGGCGCTCCAGAAGCCTGGTACCACTCTGCCTGGCATCTTATCAAGAACGTTTGCAGCTTCACTCCTGATACCCAAACAGATTCTTGGCACCAGGGCGTTTGATGCATATTCTCTGGAGAAGTGAATGAGAGGGGATGGCTAATACTATCAAGTTGGCAGGGTCTCAAATTACCTCCGAGACAAACCTCAGGTATGCCTGTGAGGAACGTTTCAGTCTGGGTTAATGAAGACAGAAAGAGTGACCTTAGCTATAGGTAGGTACCATTCTATGGGGTGTGTGGTTCCAGACTGTTTACAAAGAGACTGAGCACAAGCGTTCACCTCCCTGGACTTCCTGACTGCAGACGCACTGTGACTAACTTCCTTAAGCCCCTCTCTCTATGCCTGCCCGGCCTTCCAGGAAGGACCGTGCCCTCAAACTGTAAACCAACATAACCATTCCCTCAACTTTTTTTCCCCTAGGCATTTTATACAGTGTGCTGATAGATTGCTGAGGTGAGGAAGACACACCTAGGCACTGGTCTGTGGGTGAAAGGCAAACCTTTCAGTTTGCCATGTCTCCTCTTTAAGAATATGCGAAGAGCCACCCAGGAAATATGCATTCTTAAATATGTGGAGTTTGGGTGTCTTCACCTGTATCTAGTCAGACATGGTGGCAGAGAACAGGCAGGGCAAGCTCAAGTCTCCAGGCCTGCCCGGCAACACGCTCAGAAAGGTACCTACAGCAGACACGCGCAGAAGGGCCTAACCTCCTTGCTGTCCTTATTCCTAGTACCGTTCTCAGAACTTGCATTAAGCGGTGTCATCACGTGTCTCTAGGAAAAGCCTATCTGGATTCACAGGCCGGACATTCCTGACTTGAAAACCTAAAATCTGAAATGGCCGAGTACTGGAAATGTTTTCTTACTGACATCCGGGCACAAGTAGAAAAATCCCCCTCCATGAAGCTTTGTTTCATGTACAAAGTTTATTAAAAAGGTTGCTTAAAATTGACTCGAGATGTGTATATAAGAAATATTTGAAATGTAAGTGAATTTCCTGCTCACATTTGGTTCCTGAGATATCGTATTATGTGTAAATATTGCAACGTTTTCAAAAGTCCCAGATCTGAAATACTTTGGGTGACAAACATTTTGGATAGGAAGTCGCTCCTGTTTAAGCATGCATAACCACAGTGCCCCTATTCTGTTGCCCATCCTGACTCTAAGCACATCTAGCAGATCACCCTGTACTAGTCGTGAACAGCCATGTTCTGTGGACTCATTCTCAGATAGACATTTGACAGAAAGACTATTCTTGTCAAATTCCTTAAAGAGAACTAACTTTCTCCTGGAACAGCTACCTCATCTGGGAGTAGGATTTCCTTCTCAACTGTCCCGCTCCATGCTAATATTCGGACTGGCTTGAGTATACACAGGTCTTGTGCTTGCTGTCACAACTGCTGTGAGCTTATGCGTGTAACCGGCTTGCTGGGTCCAGAAAACACTTTGCTTGTTGCCAGGCTTCATTTCTGGCTCTTGCTGTGTTTCTGCTCCCTGTTCCATAATGACTCATGAGCCTCGGGAGGAAGGGGTTGCATGTAAAGCTCAACCCCAGATGGATCAAGAGCATCAAAATAAGAGCTGACCCTGATAGTGAAAGGAGGGAATAGAACTGAACTGATAGACACAGGAAAGGACTTGGTGACCAGGACCCCGGTTGCACAGGCATTAAGACCAAAAGTTAAAAAATGGGACCACATGAAACTGAGAAGCTTCTGAACAACAGTGAACACCAGCATTGGAGCAAAGAGGCAGCCTACATTATGAGAAAAAAAAATCTTCTCAGTCATATACCTGACAGGGTTAATATCTTTACTGAACTCTTATTGGTATATTTAATGATTATATTTAAGTCTATTCTGCTATTTTAAAAAAATTATAAAATGTAAGCCCCTGAGATGGAAAAGCACTTACCCAGCCATAAACTGAAATTTCAGCACTGACCTGGCTTCTAAGCGGTCTGAGAAGGTCTCAGAGTGCTGGAGTCACTGGGAATGGCCATTTTCAGCTGACACTAATGACTGTTACATTTCTTCACGGCACAATTGTGAAAGAAGACCCTCCGTACTCCCATTTACCCAGAAACCCATTACCTAAGACCGTTATGTAAATTTAATTTTCTCCGGTTAAAAACACAGAAAAGAAAATCATCCAGATAAAATGTGAAGCCGATGACAAAGCCAGATGACTGTTAGGGCCATCTCTCATGCAAGGCCCATATTATCTCAAAAATTAAATTGCAAATGAATACATTTCCTGTCTCATTGCCCGTTTAATTCCCCTTTCCCCCTATAACCTCTTGCACCTTGCACCCCAGATCGCACCCCTGCCCCCCCACACAGTGGTGTGCACCCTTTACCCTGCCCTCTACCTGCGGGGGGGGTCCCCGTATTCATCAATGGCTGAGGCTTCTTGCTTATGGGCAGTAGGCAGAGCCCAACCCAGAACATCATTAGTCACCCCAGCCACCCTCATCTCCAAGTTTTACCTTCACCTAGGGGTGATCTAGAGGTGTCCACTGTCTGTCCCTAAACCCTCTGAACCGACACCTGCCTTTCTTTGTCCCACTTGCTGTGTGTCTCCCTGCAGCTGATCCCATACCCATCCTTACACAATCCAGCCCCTCTTTGGCTTCTCTGACCTTCTCTGTTTTGTTTTATAAGGTAGTTCCCAGCAGAGACAGCCCTTAACACAAGTCCTGTGCAAGACCCTGGGGCAGGAGGGTGTCTACTCATTGGCTCCTGTGCTACATGGAGACATTCTGGTAATTTCTCTCCTGTGTTCTGGGTCACACAGAGACACTAAATGCTTCTCTCGCTTTTCCTCTTTGGGAGCTGAGCACACAGAGATGCATGTGAATGGCTTTATTTCCAAAGGAATTTGTAGCTAGTTGGGGAAAGAGATGTATTGACAGGGTCATTGGCATATAACACAGATGAAGGGCAATAGAATTCTGACAAAGGTGTGCAGGGGGCACTGGGGTAACAGAAGCTGGACATTTTAGCCTGATCTGCATATCAAATATCAGGACAACCAGGATTACATTGACAGATCATGTTTAAAAAAATAAACAAAAACAATAAAAAAAGAAAATTATCAGAAGTCTGTGGGCAAAACCAGGTTTTTATGATATGAAATTTTGCATTTATAGCATCTTTCCAGAGCTTCAGAAGTTCTCCCATTTCGAGCACTTCAGATTTGGACACCAGCCACACTCAGCCTTGCATTAACTGTGGCTTCTGGACTGGTTCTAAGGCACTCATATGGCAGCTGGCCTCACAAGCTGGTGAAGCAGTGCCAGTCCGGTCTTTCCACCCGTTCATGGGAACACAGTGCCCACCCCTTCCTCTTTCTCACTCAGCTAAGCATCTCTGTAAAGTCATCCCCACCCACCCGACCCAGACCAGGACCCCTGAAGCCCAGGCTGTAGCTCAGTGCAGACCTCAGAGCCACTGTGGAGCACAGCAAGCTCATTCTTCTATTCTGTAGACCCACGAGGCTCTCAGTCTCTGTAAAGGAGATGGTAATGGAGTATCTTTAATGTCTTCAGAACACTCTGTGCCTCTGTGATGTTGAGTGGCTTAAGGAACGAAGCCCTGTCTTATACTGTGACAGCAGATCCTTTTCATCATTCTGAGTGTTCAGAAAGTCAGTGCAAAACTCAGAATTTGGGCTTCCAAAAAAGCATTAAGTGTGTCTGTCCTTGGGGGAGAGGCAGAATTCCCTGAGTTCCTTTGCCCAGATAAGATTGCTCAAAGTGAGGAATAGGGTGACCAATATTCAGTGTAGCTACTTCTATGCAGCCCTCATTACCATTCAGGAAGCCTGAACTTAGCCCTTAAACATACCATACAAATGAAGGGATACTGATATCTGCTCTGCTTGCTTCCCATAAGATCTAGGAGCATTGGAAGTAACAGAATTGGGTGTTGATGGCGGCTGCTTTTTCATTTCTGGCCACCCTGACCCAAAATAGTCATACAAAACCTATATTAATTAAAATACTGCTTAGCCAATCACTTAGGCATATTGCTAGCTAGCTCTTATATCTTAAATTAACACATCGCTATTAATCTGTGCATCACCATGAGGTTGTGGCCTACCAGCAAGGTTCCAGCAGGCTCCTGCGGGCATCTTTCTCCTTTGCAGCTATATGGCTCCTCATTGACTCCACCTACTCTCCCTCTCCATCTATCTGCTTGGAATTCCTGCCTTGCCCAATTCTGTGCTACAATAGGCCCAAAAGCTGCTTTTGGGCAGCTTCTTCCTTAACCAATGGTATTCACAGCATACAGAGAGGAATCCCACGTGAGTTGGGGAGGTGACAAGACGGCTCACTGACAATAGCATGTGATGCACAAACCTGATGACTTGTGTTCATTCAGTGCCTGGAACCCACATCAAGGTGAAAGGAGACCAGCAGTTCCACAAAGTCATCCTCTGACCTCCACACAGGTGCTCCCCACACACGTCATACATGTGCATATGTGCATGCATACTCATGTACACGCAATATTAATAATTAATATGGGTTATTATTTTAATATTAGTGAAATGATCATTGGAGGTGCTGTAGACATGGCTCACTGGGTAAAAGCTCTTGCTGCACAACTGTGAGGACCTGAGTTCGAATCTCCAGGGCCCTTGTAAAAGCTGTGTGCAAAGAGTAAGTATCTAAAATCTTCGCAGGCCTGTGGGGAGATGGTAGGGGATGCAGGAGGACACCTGTAAGCTGACAGTTCCATCTAGGAGGGCACACATAACAGTGAGACAACAAAGAAACTGTCACAAGCAAGGTGGAAAGTGAGGACAGACACCAAGGTTGTTCTCTGACTGTAGTGCGGGCACCTGTTACATAGGTCCTCACGCTATTGGAAGTATGAAAGTGGGACCCCATCCCTCCCCTCTTCCTTTCTGCTCCCTGGTTCATGAGGTGAGCAGCATGCTGTGCTCCATGCTCTCCTCCACCACTGCCTTGCCATCCTTCCTTCCAGAGGCCGGGCGGCAGCTTAGTGGATCTCCCCAGTCTGAAGCTTCCAGAGCTGTGGACCACAAGAACCCTTTGCTCTTCCTAAGTGGATTTCTGGGATGTTTTTGTAGAGTGACAAAACCTGGTTTACTCAGAAAGAAACGTTGTCTGCAGTTACAGAGTTACACTAGGGTAGAAAAGTCTGTCACAGTCTCCTTTGCATAACAGCCTGACTGCATTTAGAAACTACGTTATTTCAAATTAACAGAAATAGTTTTCAGTGCTTCTGCCACAAAGCAGCACTGAACATAGGAGCTAAACATCCTTGCATTCTTTTGCATATAACATGTGTACCAAAGCACCAAGCATTGTCTCATAAATACGTCCAATTTAAGAATAAAATGTTTCAAAATCAATAATTAAGAGATAAGTCAGTACCTGGAACCTCCTGTCTGTAGTTAGGAGAACTGGGGCTGGACAGATGGTTCAGCAGCTAAGCACACTTGGTGCCTTTGTGAAGGGTCTAAGTTGAGTTCTCAGCACCACACTGTGGCTCAGCACCATCTACGACTCCAGGGCTGGGGGACCTGACGCTGCCTGCTGACCTGTGCAGGCACCAGGCATATATGTAGTGTGCATACAAACATGTAGACGGAGTACTCACACATGGAATAAAATAAATAAAATCTAATTTTTAAAATTAAGGAGTTTCCTGGTGGCTGGGCTTTTCCCATATCCACATCGTGGCTCTCAGTGTTGAGGAATCACAAGTGTTCAAGTTCACATGGCAAATCAAATGCATTTCTGGAGAGAGAGTGGAAGCATATGGTTTCCTGTCTATCCTGTGTGCACAGGGTCAACATGGACAGGGTACTGGACCCACGAGCTCTACAAGGAAAGGACCCTTTCTGGAAGACCTCAACTGGATGCTTTCATTCAAAGATTAAGAAGATATAATGAAAACTGGGCAGGGTGGCACATGCCTTTAATCTGCACACTTTGGAGGTAGAAGCAGACAGATCTCCATGTGTTCAAAACCAGCTTGGACAGCAAAGCAAGTTCTAGACAAGTGAAGTCACTGAGATCCTGCTACAAATAGATAGATAGATAGATAGATAGATAGATAGATAGATAGATAGATAGATAGATAGATGATAGATAGCTGATAGAGTAATAAAGTAATTAATTAAACAAAATTATGGACAATGATGAACTGTAAGATGTCAGCTTTGTCTACACAGTCAGACTCCATCCAAAAACCACACAAAACTACACAAACAGAACACAGAATGGAGACCAGAAGTTGTCTCAGGAGGCCAGAGCCTTAGGCCTCTTTGGAGAAAGTCAATTCCCATCCTAACACCACTATGAACAGAGTTCTCTCATGAAGCCTTGGTGAGAAGACAGCCATTTGGCAACTCTCATGCATGGTCTCCATCCCCTGGAGACTTTTGTTGAAGGGGCTGAAATGTGTTCTTCAGAATGGAAGAGATAGAAACCTGAAATACCACACAGACACTCCCATCCCCCCACCCCCCGGACAACCGGGTGGATTATTCCCCAGGGACTAACCCGCATCCCCAGCCTGTGGCCAGTACCACAGAAGTGGACCGTGACTTTGAGGGAGCAAGTGTGCCTTGGGAGACAGGTAGAGAGCAGCAGAGTTTCGTTCATTATGGACCTGGAGACAATCATGCTCCGGCCCCACGGGGACCTGGGGTTCGGTTTGTCTCCTTCGGCCAGACAAGCTATTTCCTCCTGTGGCGCCACAAATGCCTGCTTTTCTGCTGAGTGGGGCGCTTGCTTCAGGTAATGGAGCAGCTCACTCCCGCCAGCACTGGTTACCTTTTCACCTTCTGCATCTCTTTGATTTTTTTTTCCCCTTTAGGTTTATGTTTATGCTTTGAGTTTTCTAGTTTGGAAGCAGACCAAGTCAGGGGGTAGGGCAAGAGGGCAATAGGGTAGCCGGGAAGCAACTTCCTTGTAAAACAACCAGGATTGGGCCTTCTGAAAGCGGCCTGCAAGGCCTCAGGTTTCAACAAAGGAGTTTATGAGTGAGACCAGTTAATTGCTTAGAAAAATAAACGTTCACTTTGTGAAGTATAAAATGTCATTTATCCCGCACCTTTAAGCTAGCTTATATTTAAGTGGTTAGCCAGTGGCTAGAGACTAGAAGTTTTAAATGTCCTCAGAACGGTACTCTGCAATTACTGGGTACTTTGAACAACAGTTGCTCACCATGATCTCGTTCATAGCCCGACGAGTTGTGAGAGTTTAGTTTCCTAGAAAAATACAGCAGTTCATCTGTGCCAGAGGCAGGCAAGCGAATGACTAGTTTGTGCACGTGTGAGTCAATAGTACCTGATTTTGTTTTGTGACTTAGACTAATGATGGGAAATGGTTACGCCCCATGTGCCAATCCCATGTAAGCCAAGCAGAGTGGTTCTTGCGGAGAATCCGGTGAAGACCTTTGGAGCCAGCGAAAGCCTTGGAGCTGTGGTGGTGACTGCAGGATGTTAATGCAGCCACAAAAGAAGCGCTGAGGGCAAATATTAGAAATCATGAGGCTGCTTAAAGCATAATTGGAAGCCACCATTTCATCTTTTAAAAGCGACCTCTCCTACATTGTCTTTTTTCGTTGAGGGCCAGGTGTGCTGTGGCTTGTCTTCTTCAAATGACTCTCTCTCTCCAAATTCCAAACTTGACAATCGGGAGATTAAAGTCGCACTTTGTTATTTGCTTCTCGGAAACCTCTTTGAAAAGACAAACTAGGGCCTGGGGCTGTTGTTCAGTGGCAGAGCGTTTGTCTAGCATGTGTAATGTGAGTTCCATTCCCACCACAGCACAAAGAAAGGGAGGGAAGCAGGAAAGGGAAGAGGAACATGTACTGGGCCAGAGGAAGAGTGCGTAAAATCAACCCCAGAGGGGCCTCAACCTCGTATGCTAATTGCACACATAGTTACAGTACCAATGGGAGGTACAACCAAGTCGGGGACTGGAGACCTGGTGCTGATGAACTTCCTGTTTGATGATATTGCTCCCTCGTGAGCCATGGTAAACAAAGGTGTGTTAAAGAGTTGTAACATCCTGAGGGATAGAGAAATAAACTTTGTGGCTCATACAGGAATCTAGAGACAGTGTGGTAAGTGCTCTCTGCTCATGGGAGGCACTGCAAGATTGTCCTTATGAAACCCACAGTGGAGTCCAGAGTGGATTCACTCAGTCCACTGTGAAAAAAGCCAGAGAAATACTATCCAGAAGCAGGTCTCTCTGAGCAGGAGACATCTAGGCTGAACCAGAGAGGGGCAAAACCAGCCACTCAGGCTGAGACTCAGAGTATGAAGTTAACACACGGGAAAGTGTGTCAGTCCCAGGCAGTAGGAAAAGACTCACCTATTCCCGTGACCCAGAGAGACGCTGAAAGGATACCGCGAGAGTCAGCTAAGGTCAAGTCGGAACCTGTGCACCTCGCAGGACTTGGGGAAGTTTGATTGCATTTCTGTGATGAAGAAGCCTTGAAGGGCTTGAATAAGGGGCTTTGCAGCAAGACTCCCGCCTCCAGAGAGCTTGGCAAGGAAGGAAAGGTATTAACAGGGAGGAGCCTTGGAAGACTATGACCTTTGCTGAGCCCCATCTAATGGTGAAGAAGAAAGTAAGAATGGCTGGAAGTGCAGCATGGAACTGAAGGTCAGCATGGATGGGATGTGAGTTTCAAATTGGAAAAATCAGGGACCCTTCCTCAACTCTTGGATGTGAACAGGTGTGGTAACCCGAGGAAGTACTGGGGAATAGAAGGAATAGATTTATTTTCGATACTGTGTTTCAGGTTTCTGTTATGGGTTAAACTGTGCCCCCCTTCAAAAAAAAGAAATTTTGAAGGCCCAGCTCCCAGGACATTTGAATGAGACTTCATTGGGAATTAGGGTCTCTGCAGCTGAGCTGAAATGAATGTGGTCTCTTCAGCAATAATACCATGGAGTCCAGGAGGAGAACCGAGAGTCATGGCAATAACCTATAATGTGAGGTGCTTGCTCTCTCTATAGGACCCCATTTGGCCAACAACTTAGAAAGAGATAACCCATTTGCTAGTATGTGGCACCTAGTTGAAGTATTGTCCTTGATTATAAAATAACTCCATTTAGTCTCTCTCTCTCTCTCTCTCTCTCTCTCTCTCTCTCTCTCTCTCTCTCTGTGTGTGTGTGTGTGTGTGTGTGTGAGAGAGAGAGAGAGAGAGAGAGAGAGAGTTAGAGAGAGAGAGAGAGAGATTGAATGAGAATGCTCCTTGCATAGGCTTAGTTCCAAGTTCATGATTCATTTGGAAGGATTTAAGAGATGTGTCCTTGTTGAAGTAGGTATATATATATATATATATATATATAGAGAGAGAGAGAGAGAGAGAGAGAGAGAGATGTATATATATATACATATGTGCATACACACATAAATATAAATACACACATACACACCTGATCAAGTCAAACCAAAGTCCCACCATGGAGCAAGGGAAGTTGCATGAAATCCCACCTATAGTTAGGGAGATTTTATTGTTTTTTTTAGATCCAGCCTCAAGAGGAAGCTGAGTATGGATTCATGCGATCTGTTCTTATTTAAACAGTATGTTAAAGGGGTTTTAATGTGAGTGTCACCATTTTTTATTCTATGAGAAATATGAATCTACTGCAGAAGACAGTATCTCCCAAAGCAATAGAAATCAAGCATGAATACCAGAGTTATAGAAATTGATTTTGTTTTGTGGTTGAGGACTCATGGATACAGCACCCCCACTCCTCCTCACCCTTGCAAGAGTGAACCGAGGAAGACAGCATGGTGGCAAGTCTCCACTGCCTCTGTCTTGACCCTGGAGCTTGGCTCTCATTACCCAGCCACCCTGTTAAAACATTGTACCTCAGGTCTTCTCATGTTTTAAGATAAAACCATCTATTCTTTACTTAATGGCGAATCAATCCCACACCAGTTAGGTTTTAAAGGGGTATTTATTTTGGGGGGTAAACTTACATGCACATAAACCGTCAGGAAAGGAGCCTAGTCACTGGAGCAGGAGCCAGACCAGGCACCGGAACCAAGAAGCCCCAAACCGAGGCTTGCCGCCCTTCTTTTAAAGAGAAATATACCACGCCCCAGTGGGCTGGTATTTCAGCGGCTATTGGCTGACGGAGCAGAAGGCGCTCCCGCAGCACTGTTGGCTCGTGTGCTTTAGCAACTATTGACTGAAGCAGCGGAAGGTACTCCCGCAGCATTTACTGACCTTGAGAACTTTTCCACATTACCTTACAGGGCAAAAAGGACTTTACAAATGTTATTGTGTTGATTGGAACTGAGATGCCATGGCCCTCATTAGATACATTTCTTCTGATTTCTTATGAAGTCAGGAATGTTTGGGTGTTCTGCATTTGAGGGAAGCAACATGCATATTAATCATGATAAGGATCTGCTAGGCCTTTGAGGTACCAGGGTTCAGAATGGACCCACACCTGTCTGTCTTGTGTTTAGTGCCAGGCACCTGAGGGTGCTGGTACTCAGTGGAAAAGCTGAAGGTCACAGCAGGAAGTGGGTAGATACCCCCATGAGCCTATAAGCCACCACCTTTCCTTTTTGCTCCACTTGCTGCCTCGAGTTATCTTGTGTTGCCCTGAAGTCCCATTTGCTCTTTTCTGCAAAACTTCGACCAAGGACCTTGGAGCTGTTTGTGAGCTGTTTTGAGTAAAACACCCGTTTTAGGAGGACTCATACATTTGAGGACGGAAAGAGCCTTCAGCACCACTGTGGTTCCTTAACAACCTTTTTGACATGTTTCTCCTAGCGTTCAAGTTTCCCCCGTCACCACCTGAAAGGAGTGGACCCTGATTAGCCTCCATATCAGCTCACTCAGGGAACCGTAACTGCTCCTAATGAACTAGAAGGCTACAGCTGCCCTCGCCAACAGTCGCTGGTCCATCTGCTCTTCTCAGGACCTCCCAAATGTGTTTTTTTTATGTACATGTTCTCGGAATGTGCCTAACTTTTGACTAAATTTAATAGAATAATAAAATCAAGATCAAACATTGATAGATCGCTGATAAATTCCTAATGCTGCAGCAGCAGATTGTGACTTTAGTGGTTTAAGCCCCTGTAGATGAGTGTCTGACAGCTCATTCTGGGTTTGCAGTTGAAATGGTCTACCCCCAGGAACTGTGGTCCTTCTTGGAGGAGGTTACAGGATAGTGTGATTTCTTGTCTTCCAGAAGCTGCCTGTGCTTAAGGCTCCCTCTTCTCTGCCTTCCAAATCAGTGTTGAATGGTCTAGTTTGCTTGCTTGCCTTCCTCTTTATAAGTACCCTATGTTTTCAGTTGGCTACCTAGGTAATCTTGGCAGATCTCCCCATCATAATAATCCACTAACCACACCATCAGAGCTGAGTAATTTGTACAGAGACGTATTTACAGACTCTGAACATTGTGTAAATGAATGAATGAAAGGTTTAATCTGAAAATAGTTAATATCCTGAAAGACTGCTTTGAAGCTGAGGGCAGCAGTGTATGTCTATATGCCCAGCACTAGGGAGACTGAGGCAGAGTGTTGCCAACCTGAACTACATAATAAAACCTTGTCAGAAGAAGGAAGAGAGGCAGGGAGGTTTACCTTCCTAATCAGTGCTAGTATGTAGTCAAACCAAAGGCCCCATTGGTCTATATGCTTAAAGAAAAGTCATCCTATGTTCTGGTTTACAGGTGCTACATGTGACACTGAGAGACAGTGCAGTGGTTAAGGGCACAAGGAGGCTACCCTGTATACCTGTGCCCAGGTAGAAGTCGAGCATAATCTTGGCACATATATCTGTAACCACAACACTGTGGCAGGATAGAGACATGAGGATCTCTGAAGCTTGCTGACTGCCAGCCCAATTAAAACCTGCATGGTCCAGGTTCTGAGAGAGACCCTGACTCAAAGGAATAAAATACTGATGTCCTCCTCTTGTCTCAGAACACACATAGGCGCATGTATCTGCTCATACAGGTGTACAGACACTACATGTGTGTGTGTGTGTACACAGAAATACTGTATTTCATAAGCTCCAAAAATCTACGGAAATCATTATTTTGGGTTATATCCAAGAATGTACAAGGAAAATCGAACACATTTTCCATACAAGTATTGATATCTATTTAACTATTAAATGCATTAAAGTGTAGCAGAGCACTTTTAAAGGCATTACACATTAATTCTGTGGAGATTAGACGTGATCATGAAGGGCTGGGGTGCTGTGTGTTGTATGTGCTTGTCATCCTTTTCATGATTCTCATTTTAAGCACGTCCCTTTAGTTTATAGAAGTGATACACTTGAGGGCAATTCCCTTTATTTCTTCAAAGACCTGCTTATTAGATACTGTAGGCAAACATTTCAGCCAATGTTAGAATGAAACTCCCAGGATATTTGAGAGGATGTTAAAAATGATTTTTTGAACACTCTAAATAAAAACCACCCAAGCACAAACAGCTAATTTCTCCCACAAATTAATTTTCCTTTGTCAAAAGGATAAGGACAGTAAACATGGTTGGTGAACTATTTGTCCTCAGCAGTATAGATGTTTATTTTTGGATTTAATGTACATGATAGAGGATTGTGGAAGACAGGAATTTCCTTAGAAACTTCAAGTCCAAGTATAACTATTGCTGTTGTTAGGTGGTTGTTTCCATTACAGATTGGAAGGGGCTCTCTCTCTTAGGAAGTCATAGTGTTTTAGTCCTACAAAATAAGTATTACACAAAAAGACATGTCTATGATCATAGCAAAGTATTGTACGAATTTTAAAATAGAATGCAAGATTAATTATATGTAAAATATTAAGGTAAATTGTTTAGCATTTTGAATATATAAATACGGTTTAAATACATGTGTTAGCAATATTTTATTGGCTATTGAAAGTAATCAGTTCTCTCAATTAAAATGTGCATTTACATCTCAGTTTTTAGGAAACAAAATAGACTGTTATAATCTATTTTGATTTCCAGTTCAGGCTAATTTCATGTTCATATATATAATCTTAGACTTAGTAAATTTAAATTTATAGTAACTTAATGGAAATAGGGCCCTTTTCTAAAAGTAAGAAATAATGATCAAGTCTAAATATATCTGCGTCAAATAGTTGAACAAATAAAACTAGAATATATAATCTTAAATTTAAGAGACTAAAGGGAGAGAAAATGCTTTAGGAATTCCTAGATATTGTGCCACTGTGACTATAAGAGGCTCATTTCCTGCTCTGTGTGTAGGGCGATTTCCAACAACCTTGAGTTAGTTACAAGGCACTAAGTCTTCAGCCATCTCTTCTCAGGGGCACCATGGAGCAGGCAGCATCCCCAGTGGCTCCCTTTGACAACATTGGAATCCAAAGCAGAGGATGGTTATGTCTCCCTGACCTATGATTTCTTTTGGTTTACATATAATTTAATGAAAAGTTAGCCATAGCATCCCAAGTGCCAGCGACTAGTGGGTGTTCATTCCTCAGTGACTGACCAAAAGACACCAGCCCTTTGACATGCTCTGGTTGGTGATTTATTGAGCAAGAAATCTTGAGAATTTAGGAATCATTTTGTAATCACCACTTACTTTTTGTGTAGTGCCTGTCCACATATTTGACTCTGCTGGAGCAAAATGTCTTATACTTTGTGATAAACACATTTATTTTCTTGTGGCTCTGTAGCTGGCATCTGAGAGTCAAGTGTCTGCAGGTTGGGCTCTCCTGAATCCCTTGTTCCTCAGTCTCTGTCAGCATCCCTGGCCTAATCTCCTTTTCTTAGAAGGTCAACATTGATGCTAGAATGGGCTCTCCACAGGGCTGCCTGCTGCCTTCATTGCCTCTCCAAATACAGCCTCTTTCTGAGAACCTGGCATTAGGACATAAGAATTTTGGAAGGGATGCAATTCCGCCTCTGTCACATTTGTGTTTTCTGTGTTCTAGATATATTGTTATTCTGTTTAAGTATCAAAGAAGTTACTTTAAGTCAGGGTTGTGTAAATTGTCAATAAATAATAAAGCATCATGCTTTTCCACGTGCCCAGTTGCCGAGCCATGGTCCTCCATTCCACAGAAACCCTTACCCTGACTCACCCCAGAACTATCGGAGGAGCCGTCACAGTGTACACATTTAACTGATTCAGAGCAATGTGTTTGAATGTCTGGGCTGGAATCTACACATCCTGTTTGAAAAGATCCCTAGACTTCTCAAGCCCTGTACTCTTAGGGACTGAGCAATCAGTAGAAACTAGTTGTTAAGAACCCTTGGTTACACTGTGCAGTTAAATAATAGTAACACCCCTAACAAGGTCCACACTGAGACAATTTCTAGTTTAAGTAGTGAGAGATTTACAAAGATTCTGAAGGATTTAGACAAAGGCAACATAAGTAGTTAAATAGCAGAGTTCAGTATTTAACACAAAAGATAGTAAAGAAGTTAGCAAAAACAGTGTTTATGAAAATTTTTGTTTCTTGGCTGAATTCATTATCTGGAAGATTATGCCAGAATCATGAAGAGTCCAGATACGGTCTTTAATTGCTACTTCACACTCACACACAGACAGACATGTACACACACACACACACACACACACACACACACACACACACTTTGAACATCCAGCCACCCTTCCTCTCTTTGCCTCTGTGAGACACCAGTGCTTCACTGTTGCCTCCTCCCCTGGCCATGGCACCCGACATTACTATGAGATGGAGACTACAGTCCCCAAGTGGGACCTCAGGCTACAGTGGCAATTCAGACTGTACATGATCAGAGTGAGCAGTCTAGCAGCGTCCATTTCCCAGGGCAAACGCTGAAGTGCATGTGCAAGCCAGTGAGCTGAACAGAAGAGTAAGCAGCCGAAGGCAGACATGTGCGAGTCTGCAAAGTGGGGATTGGGAAGCTGTTGTTGAGCCAGGAAATACACAGGAAGCTAGGCTGTCACAGCTAAGTCGTACTGATAACGCAAGCTACAGGCAAGGACCTGTGGTTGGGATTTGCTTTGCTATTTCTGGGGTTCTTGGCTCTTTTTTCATATGCAGACACAACACCTTGAGGCCTCCTTGCTGGGTCACTGCTGTGGTAGAAAGACAAATCACAGAAACTGGCAGCAGAAGAAGTTTGGGCATTGTATAACCAATCCAGCAAAATTAACGTATTTAGTAAGGACATTCCCAAATCAAAAGAGTTTGCTACTCACTAAGTGAGTGGCTGATGGGAAACTCTTCATAGAAGATGGGCTCAGTGTATTGGCTCTCGGATATATACATGTACAGGCCTAGAATTCCTAATCTGACATTATGCCCAAGCAGGGTTAGAATTTGGAATGTTCCAGGTTAGAGGTACTGAACTGGACGAGTCTATATAAAAACTTCCAGATCTAAAAGACTAGAAATATCCCAAACACTTGTAGCCCCATATTTTTAGATAAGTATTTTTCAGCATGTATTGGTCAGAGAAATACAGCGTCTGCCAGTGAGGGATAAAGTGTGCCTGGCAGAGCATCCAGGAGCCAGCGGGATGTTCTGTAGCTATTGACATTTCTGCATGCCATGTCTGAATTCTGTTTCCATTCCTGCAGAGTACAGTAACCACTTACTGTGACTTTCCTGTGAAGTTATATTCTTTACTGGGCAGCAACGGATGCAGTTGCATTCAGGTTTTGTTCATTTGCAAAAAAAAAGAAAAGTGTTTATGTTTGTCCTCACTTCTGAGGTCAGTTTTACTACAGACAAAATGCTGGTTGAAACCTCTGTCCTTGTAGCTTCAGCACTTTGGACATGTGGTTCTAGGGTCCTCTGGATTCCTCAATGATGCTTGTATCTTCCTTTGGTTTTGCTCTCCTTTGGCACATTCCTTTGACACTCAGGTTTCCTCTTCTGAAACTTTTGAAAGCTTGGCCGTGGCTTTCTGGAGTGATAATCCTGTGTATTTGTTCTGCAGAGTTCACTGGGTTCACTGAACCTTGGTCCCCGGCAGAATGAGGGTTGAGTGAAGAAATTTATAAAGCACATCCTAAATTGTGCCAAGGGCCATGCTTGGGTTCTCAGGGTGAGTTCGCACTGGATTGTTCATGGAAGATCTGGGACATCATATTGTTTCTTCCATAGTTTACCCTGGGCAATGAAACTTCATGGCATTTGGGAGTATAAATCATATTAACAAACGAGTCTATTTTGACTAAACAGAATTTAGTCTGATAGGTTTTACTTACCAATTTGTTTCAAGAACACTTTTTCAATCTCTCACATATTTTTATTTACTTCATAACTACTTAAGGTCCCAGTTAAAAGAGAAAAGACACTATAGAGAACATAAATAATATAATTAAAAGATACTTGAATACTGATTATACACACATAGGTAGGTAGGTAGGTAGGTATGTAGGTAGGTAGATAGATAGATAGATAGATAGATAGATAGATAGATAGATAGATAGACAGATAAGAAGATAGATGGATGGGTAGATGGATAGATGGTTAGATAGTGGAGGGGTACCCCTGCTGGCTGGTCTAGAACTTGCTATGTGGACCAGGTTGGCCTCAAACTCAGAGTCTACCTTCAGAGTGCTGGTATTAAAGTTGTTTGTCATTATGCCTAGCTCAATTATATATTATTAAGGAGGAAGTTTCATTGGAAGAAATACCTAAAAGTCAAGTCATAAACAAGATGGAAAGAACTGCATGTTGACATGCATGTACAAAGAAGGAAAGAGGAAGGGATCAAAGGAGGGGAAAGGCACAGAAGAAGGGGTTGACTTGAACATCATAGGATAGAGGACTCATGTTCTTCAGATGCTTTGATTCCCAGCAGTATGAAAGAGTGACATCAAGGCTAATAGGCCATTGCAATACTAGGTAGCAATCTGAGCTCATTCATTTAGCATCATCAAGGCAACTATTACCTCTTCTCTGTCACACACTACCATGTTTGCTTGCACTGATGGCAGTTGAAGAGCTTACCTTGTGTGCTCCAAGCTCCCAATTCACATGCTATACTAATTTATATATCACTTATAAGGTTCTCCAGAGGCAGCCCTTTCACACACTCATCCCTTCAACCAGTATTTATCATGTGCTTTCAGCTAAATACTTGTCTATGAGTTGAGTATGACCTTAAAATCATGAATATTGCATTTAAGAGAGAGATTCAGATAAAAAATGAGAATAAGAGTAAGTAAAAGAATAAGAATAAAAAAGAAGAAAGAAGAAGAGGAAGAAGAGGAGGAGAAGGAAGAGGAGGAATTGGAGGAGGAAGAAGAAGGAAGAGGAAACGGAAGAGGAGGAGGAGGAGGAGGAAGAAGAGGAGGAGGAGGAAAAAGAAGAAGGAGGAGAAGGAGAAGGAGGAGAAGGATAAACAGTAGCAGCAGCTCTCTCAGAATGACGAACTAGGATCCAGTGCACTGGGGAGGGCGTCCAGTTCACCTTGGTAGCTCTGGAAAGTCTTTTTAAAGGAGGGAGTCTATTCTGGAACTATGCAAAGAACAGAGAGGTACGGGAGATCTGGAAACAAACTGAACTGTATTTTGCCAGCATCACGAATACATGGAAACATCACTATAGCAATGGACCCATTAATTAAAAGGTTGCTTTCCTGAGGCATGACGGAGAGAAGCTGGGGACCATCTGTCTTTCCGGGAGACTCTCTGGCAGTTGAGTCATCGTCCAGCTGTTTGCGAGCACACACAAGGGACAGAACACAGTGCTGGCCAGCAGCTGCCCTGGACTGGCTTCCACGGCACAAGAGGAAAATCCAGGGTCAGGGCAAACAAACACAGTTGATCCCAAGGCAGTTAGTCATAGTAACCTGGTGTGTGTTCCCTGTGGGAAAATAAAGCAGAAAGTCCCTTCTCTTGGCTAGTGAAGCTGTCATCCCATCACGGTGAACATGCGTGTGAAGGTGCTGATACAGATAGCAGCCCAGAGCACAGTGGCAGTGCCCAAGATTCATCTTCCTTGGACAGGCAGTGTTCCAAACGGGGTCCGGGAACTGCAACACACCTTCATGCAGTCCTCGACTGGGGCTCTTTGTCCTGGTTCACAGGAAAATGAAGGCATGCATTCTTCGTTATGTAAAGTGTTGTGCCTGGCAAGCAGTCAGCATTGCACCAGTGCTCCCAAAAGATAAGCGAAAGGAGGAGGAAAAGGAGAAACCCAGTGGTGTACCTGGCCTAAGAGAATGATGTGCAGTGGGGTGGAAAGTTTTTCAGGGTCCGAGTCCTTGTTTACCTGCAGGGACTTCAAGACAGCCCCTACAGCACACATCTGCTAATTGCTGTGTAAATGTACCACAGGGAACAAGCCTGCTGAGAAAGGAAAAGACTCCTAATTGTCTTCTGCCCATTCGTTTTCATTTGTAGGTCCCTTGGCATAGGATTTGGCAAGTGCGGCTTAATGAAATAACCAGAAAGATGAGCTCTTCTTGTTGGCTTAATGTGACACATCCTTGCCAACACATACTGT
The DNA here is from genome assembly GCF_982192425.1 of Myodes glareolus. Lineage (NCBI taxonomy): Eukaryota > Metazoa > Chordata > Mammalia > Rodentia > Cricetidae > Myodes > Myodes glareolus. Next base: position 24,993,485 of record NC_142038.1, read on the forward strand.
AACCAGCACACAGGGACCACTTTCCCTCCTGCATGTGATATTCAGTTCTTATTATGTCCCTTCAGGAACATTTAATGGGATCCCTTAAGTGCTATGCATTGTGCTAGAAGTGTCCAGAGGGGTGCCCAGGGTTCCTCCCTCAAGGAGCTCCCAGAATGACCACTTCAGGAAATGCACAAATTGGCTCTTAGGCTTCAAATGCCTTTTTAAAGGTAATGCTTTTGAGTCCATCAACAAAGCAAACTCGTCTCGCTGTTTTGCTCTGCAGGTTCTTCTGTTCTCCTTAGCCTGGATGCCCAAGGCAGCTAGGGACTTTAGCCCGTATGTCTCATCTTCTAAGCCATCCAAAAAATGATACAGCCGTTTATTCTCAAGGGTCACCTCTGCATTGTGAGTGCTGTGAACTCTGTAGAGAAGATACTTAGGGGCAGAAGGTCTGGGCTTTTTGTGAAATCTCAGTATCAGAGGTGAGGTAAGGCCAGCTTTCCAATCTGGAAATTTCAAAGTGGTGCCTAGTAAACAACCCCGTTACTTATTCTTTGTCCTTCTGGCTCAAGTTCTCCTGGAGGGTAGGAAAGAGCAGCAATTAGTCCTGATTGCTAATGCTCAAGACTGTCACTCCAGCCCTTGAAGTTAATAAATGCAAGATTTACTATAGCTCCACCCACAGGTACATGCCTGAGAATGAAGGAAATTTGGGCAGGAAGCAAAATGTCTCAGGCACCCTTTGTTCCCTGTCCCTGAGGGGGACAATCAGTGGACCCACCAAAGAAAATTCTTCACATCCACATTGAATATTTGCATTGACTTATTTTCCACCATTGGTCCTGGGTTTCTTTGAAAGATCCCGGGTTTCAGCACCAGAAGAATAAAGAAATGAGGACATGCCTGCTCCTAGGTGTGGTAGAGAAGGTTTTTTTGTAGATAGGAGGGAGGGAAAGAGGCATCTGGAAGGATCCAGACTGAACCGACCAATGAGAGGAGAGAAAGATGGGGTGCATGAAAGAGAAAGAGTGAAAGAGGAGAGAAGACAGCATGGGAACCAAGAGACCAAGAGAACACATAAACCCAAATGGCTGAGTTATATATAGGGAAGGGAAGTTGCGGGTAGGAAAGTGATTCTCGGGGGCTGGAGAGGTTTACAGTGGGTATATGCCAGCCAGGATAACTCTGTAACATGTGAGTAGGGAGAGCTGCTGGGAGAACCTAGTTCCCAGTATCTGCTTTGATATGTTAAAAAAGCACCTCAGTTAGCCATTTGTCCTTGGTTTCTTTGAGACCTAACATCACTAAGCCATGAGACTGTACAAGGAAAGCCATTATATTTCAGTGCTTTGAATTAGATTATCCAGTTTGACTTACTTTTCATAATTTCTCTTTTCAGAAACCTTAGGTATGTTCACATAAGTTTTTGTGTGTTGGTTCGTTTATATCCAGATGCCCTTCTGCACCCTCTAATACAGATCCACAAAATATCTAACTAACTTAGAACGTTAAAACTTCAGCATATCTTTAAGAACTGACTTCTAATACTTGACATCAGATTTCTATTGGCCATGGTGAAATTGGAGCAGGTGAAAAGGCATAGGGTCATCTTCAGGGAGCTGAGCGGTGTGGGCACAAACAGCAACACGGGTGTTTATGACCTGTTCAAATGACGCCACACATGGGAAATGGAAATAGATATCCGTTATTATTGAATCATTGGGATGCAGACTAGAAAATTTCTTCAGTATCAAAATACAGATTTTTCTGTTTATTTATACTCATAAACATTTTGATTTCAAATATTCTTTTGTTAGCACAGGGACCAGCAAATGGCAACCACCAATCCAACATTTCTTATACCCAGAAATATTTTTTTGTGTTTAAAGAACAAATTTAAACCTTTTGAAAAATATTTCATAATGTGGAAATGTCTTGAAGATTTATTTGAACCACAGCTATGCCATCTTTCTGTAACTCTTAACAAAGTATATCATATAGTTATGATATAAAGACAGAAGGAATTTCTGCCTTACTGCTTTGATTGTTCCAATCACTTGGGGCTGATGTGAAGTAACACATCATGAGAGGAAAGTATACTGGGGAAAAGAGAAGTAAAGGAAGGGGACACGGTCCCACTACTGCCTTCATAAGCTCCCTTACAGTGACCTAATACCTTCCAGACGCCACAATTTAAATGTTCCAAAACATCGTATTAGCTTCTCCCTGGGACATTGGAACATTTTGAACAACCAGCCATTGGGCGACATTTAGAATTCAGATTATAGTAACAGCCATGAAAAACATGCCCATGTGTTAGTTGTGATTCTTTTGTAATGTTACAAGCCCAGCACTGAGCAGCATCAACAGAGTATATCCCATGAAGCCTGAAAGACTTCTGGTCCTCAGAGCTTAGGATCTAGAATGTCCAGCTCTATGGCAAGCTTTGGCTCCTTCAGTCTGCACACACTCAATGTGTGTGTGTATTTTGCAAGAGCTCTTCCTGATCAACTTGAAGCAACAATGCTTTGTCTAGTTTCTAAACGTCACTGTCTTTTTGTTTCACCTAGCATTTGCTCTGCTATCAGACTATATGGTCTTGCTCCATGTTAGAGACATTGTAGTCTGGAGTATAAGATGCCCAGTACATGGTAGTTGCAAAGCCATTATTTATAACATGAACTAATTATCCTATAAACAATTAGAAGATCAAGATTGTTTTCATTGTTCTTGCAGATTTCCTGGAATTTGAAAATTCATGACAGAATTTTCTCACTCTCTCCTCAGTGTCTTTTAAGTATTATTTAAAATTTATCTTTGTTGCTATGTTCTGTGTTTTGGATGAACAACTTAGCAATATCAAATTCACTAAATTTATCTAGCTAATCTGGGGCTTAGTTTATATAGTGCTTAAATAATGAGATGAAAATATTTCTATGTCTGTGACTCATCTTTTAATGGAATGCCATATTTCTATTTATAAAGAAATGTCTTGTTCACAGGTTAGAGTGATTTATTTATGTTTTTTGATAATCTTAAGACACTAAGCTTACATTTATTTCAATATTTGTCTTAAGACTGTTTACCATTACTGTAGCAAAGTATCAGAAGCTGTGTACAGTATATAAGGGGGGTGTCTTAGTTAGGGTTTTATTACTGTGTGGAAACACCATGACCACAGCAGCTCTCATAAAGGAAAACATTTGGGACTGGCTTGCAGTTCAGAGGTTTAGTCCTTTAGTACATTATCATAATGTAATCATACAGTATCATAATTATCATCATGGTGGGAAACATGGTGACATGCAGGTCAACATGGTGCTAGAGAAGTAATTGGGAGTTGTACATCTGGATTGGGCCTGGCTTGAGCATCTGAAACCTCAAACCCCACCCTCAGTTGCACATTTCCTCCAACAAAGCCACACCTACTCCAAAAAGCGTAAGTTTGTAAGGAAGGATGTTGCAGAATCAAGGCTGAACCTCAGATAGTCAGTTCAGAGGAGGGAGGTGTGGAAGCATGAAGGCTAATAAGCCTTCAAATTCCTTCCCATGGTCCTTGATCATCACTACCCTATGTATTCAGAGTACTGTTTATATTCCCTTAATTGAGCAACAGATTTTGGAAGAGATTCTAAAACTTTAAAAGTTACTAAGAGGTTGGTGAGACAGTTTTGTGGTTAAAAGTATTTGTTGTTTTTACAGAGGACCCAAGCTTAGTTCCCAGCACCCACATAGTGGCTCACAAAGATCTGTAACTCCAGGGGAACTCCAATTCTAGGAGATCTGACATCCTTTATTAACTTCTGTGAGCACCAAGCATACCCATGGTGCAATACAGATATGTAGGCAAATAAAATGATATACGTCTAAATTTTAAGTTATTAAATAATAGGGCATAAAATAAGAGGAGGAGAAGGGAACAATCTACCACCCTCTGTTCACTCCTGCATTGCTCACAGCAGCTTTCCAAGGAGCCACTTTTTCACACACACACACACACACACACACACACACACACACACACACACATTTTAATGTGCACTGAAGGGAAGGATGGCCTCAGTGAGTTGAAGATGGGGTCAAGCGTTGTCTCTCCCCATTTCTAATAGCTTGGTCCAAAGGAAACATCCATCATTTGAAACCCATGTGCTAGAGTTTTCATGTGCTTGACCTAGAAGCTTGACTGCTTACCAGAGGCATCTTTTTCCAGCCAGTAGGTATCTATGTCCCGTTTCATTCCCAACCGAAGGAAAGCCTTCAGTTTTGTGTCAACACTTCTTCACGTGTTTCTTTGTACAGCTTGTTACGAAGAGTTCTTTAAATGTAAATAAATTGTTTCTCAAGATATTTTCTCTAAATGTTTGGCATATAATTGAGTAGTCGTTCTATATGACTTTTCTGATCAAGCTGTCAAAAAAACCATAAAAATAGCATTTTGAGAATGAGCCACAGAAGATCCTAACTTCTTAAAACTCCAGTCTTAGGAGGATTTGGCATTGGGTTCATTATTAAACCTGGGAACCCATAACAATGAGAATATTGCAGTTTTCATTTCCTCAGAAAGGAAAATTGCCACAACGTCCAGGGATTCCCTTTAAAATTTTCAGAGATTGTTGGCTCAGATTGCTTCATAAGTGGAAAATTTCAAAGTTAGCTTAAGGAAGCTGGCACCATCTGGAGAGCCTTGGGTCTTCCATGTGTGCTTGCCACGTTCAGGTCGCCTGGAAGTCAGGGAACTGGAAATGTTGGCTAAGGCAATGACACTCCCCTGTTTCCTTCAGGAGTGTAATAAACTAGAACTCAAGTTTATACCTACTTTATTATTTTGTTTTTTAATTGAAAATACTTTTATACAATATATTTTGTTCACATTTCTCCCTCCCCCAATTCCTCCCAGTCACCTCCACCCACCCAACCACACATTATTTTTCTCTCGTTCTTTAAAAGCAATAATAATAATAATAATAAATAAAAGAACCCTTCCCCCAAAATGGAAACCCAAAATAAGCAAACAAAAAACCAATAAGGTAAAAACAAAATATTGCCCAAACAAATTAGACAGGCTACAAAAATACCATTGATTGCATTTTGTATTGATTAGCTACTCCCAAGTGTGGGGTCTGTTCTAGAATGTGGTTAATATACAGTGAGATTCCACTGAAGAAAACTGATTTCCCCATTGCCAGCAGATGTCAATTGCAAATAGCTTCTGGTTTAGGGTATGAGCTTGTGTCCACTTCCACTCTCAGTGCTGGGGTTCCCTCTGACTTCAAAGTATGAAGGTCTCACTCATGCTGCCACAATCTCTATGAGTTCAATCAGTGCTGTTGATACCTAGAAGACAATGTTTCCTTGGAATCACCCAATATCTCTTACACCCCTTTCATCTCCTCTTCCACATAGATCCCCAAGCCCGGTGGGTGGGGGGAAGAGACAGATTTGGTCAAGTCACCCCATTTAGGTCTGAGAGCTCCAAAGTCTCTCTCTGTGCACACTGTCCACTTGTGAGTCTCTGGGTAACTCACAGCAGGATGCCGTTCAGAGTGATTTAATTGTTATGTTTCTTTAGTAGAATAGTAGTAGGTTTTTCCATAGGATGCATGAAATAGCTAACCTCAGGTTCTTGGCTACTTCAGCAGTGTCAGATGTGGGTTCCATCTCATGGAGTGGGCGTTAAACCTAACCAGAAAGTGATTTTAAAGCCCAGTTCCTGGATGGAATCTGAAACAACAATAGTTTGGGGTTGTTTTGTTCTTAGATCTCCGTTTGAGGAAATCTAATATAAACAAGCAAAACTCTGTTTAAAACTCAAGATAAAATTTGTTTAGAAACACTCTACTCTCCCACTTAGCTACTTAGTCCCTTTGTTAGTTTTTAATTTCTTCCTTTCTGGTATCCAGATGATTGGGGAAACAGTGTGTACATATGGAGTGTGGTGTCTCAGCCATGAGTTACTGATTTTGTCTCTCTTTGGGCTCAGTTGCTTTTAGAAATTATCTTGAAGTTGCTTCCGTTGCTTGTTCTTGTATATATGCCCCATTTCTTCATGTTTCTATGAGTTGACATATCATCAGATAATTCCAGATTTTAGATACGTTCTTATCAAAATTAACTGTTGAATGCCTGACATCAATAAGAAAAATTGAATAAAAAACCATCATTTCAACTGACACAGTGATAGCATTTGGCCAATACACTCTGAAACTGTGACTATAAATGAAATTCCTTATCCGGATTAAGAGTGTGTATGGAAGACCACAGCTAACATTACGCTTAATGGTAAGGGGCTGAACACTTATGAATTTCCCTCCAACGTCAGCAATAAGATGTGGATTTCCACTGTTTGGAGCTGAATTATATTCGTCCAAAATCTATACTTTGAAGCCTTATTTCTGCTACATCAGAATGTGACTTAGGGGGTGGGCCCACACTTAAAAGTTTAACATAAATTAAAATTAGGTAATTAGAGTAGATTCTTAATCCAACCTCCCTGGTGTCCTTACAGGAAGAGGAAATTTAGAGTCATGCGCAGACCCGAGGGATGTTCCTGCTCAGGATGCTCATGGTATGAAAGTGGTCAGGTACAGTCCAGGAGAGAGGCCTCTGATGAAGATGTTCCGAGAACAGCTTGATCTGAGGCTCTATTTTCAAAGCTGCAAGCAAACAAAATAGTTGTTTAAGCACCCATATGGCTTGGAATGGTTCAGTGAGTAAGTACCAGCTACTCAGCTACCTGAGTGTGGAACCCAGGTACTCAGGTGTAGTTGGAATTTTCTTTAAGCTACCAACCAACTCCCAAATAAAGACATAGAAACTTATTATTTATTCTGAATCCTTGACCTTAGCTTAGGCTTATTCCGCTAGCTCTTTTAACTTAACTTAACCTGTTTCTATTGTTCATCTGCATTTTGCCTCAGGTCTTTTTACCTTTCATTCTGTATGCCCCACTTTCCTGCTTCCTCTGTGTCTGTCTGTCTGACCCTTGGCATCTCCCTGTCCTCGCCTTTTCTTTCTTACTGGAGCTACTGGAGCCAAAATTCCTCCTCCTATTTACTCTCCCTGCCTGGAAGTTCTGCTTATACCCCTACCCTTGCTATTGGCCTTTCAGCTTTTTACCAGTCTAATCAGGTGCCTTAGGGAGGCAAGGTAAAACAGCAACACATCTTTACATAATAAAACAAATTTATCACACCTTTATATAGTTAAACAAACATTCTGCAGCACTCATGGAAAACGTCAGTGGTGGTAGAATGACCCTATAAGGCTGGTGCTGGGAGATGCAGAGACAGGTGGATCCCTGAAGCTTGTTAGCCAGCTAGCCTAACTAAACTAGGGAGCTCCAAGTTTGGTAGTGGCCCCATTTCAAAGAAAATAGAGGAGGACAGCAATCTAGGAAAGACCCCAAGATCATCTTGGGTCTCTACACACATTTGACCCTTCATATACAATGGGCACACACAGACACTAACAAGTATACACAGCATATTGCCCACTCGTGAAGGCACGAAAATAAGGCAACTTCCTGTTGAATTAGTTTGACCAGGAATCAGCCACTGTTTCTCTACTTTTCTTGATCTTCCATCTGCCTCTAAAGTAGGGCTTTGTTCTGTGTTGTTGAACAGTACAGACACCATGACATGGGAAAGGAATGGGGGAGTCTGTACAGAAATCTCAAAGAGATGTTCACAAGGGATGAAGCCACTTTCTTGGTTCCAGCTGACCCAGAATAACAAAGCCACAGACAGATGTTATCAGCCCACATGCACATGCAGCTTCCAATGTTTATAAAATATCTGTTGTATAAGGTTGTTTTTCAATCCGCTGGCTGCTTTTTAGCAAATGATTACCACAACACTCGCATACACCATACCTTATTCTGGTTCAGGATCAACAAAGGATGAATGACTGAAAATTAAAGTTACACTTTTAGCTTAGGTTGTCTCTCTCTCTCTCTCTCTCTCTCTCTCTCTCTCTCTCTCTCTCTGTGTGTGTGTGTGTGTGTGTGTGTGTGTGCATATTTATTATAGCACTGGTAATAACAGTTGAACGGCCAAGTGCACAAAGGCAGGAGAACGCGCAGGCCCACTTTCACTTATCCATAAAGAGAGTGAGGAACGGATGGTCCCACTGTGTGAATAAGCCTTCAAATGTCCTGCCAAGCAGTCACAAAACACCTCTGTGGATGATGACATACACTGGCAGTGTCTACAGAGTCACGGAGCTGACTCATGAAGGCCAGGTAGGGGAGGCGAAGTGGAAAATATTTGTCTGGGTGCTGTGAAATTAATGGAGAGGCTCTTTGCACAACATTGTGTGTGTACAGATAATCCTGAGTCTGTTGTGAGAATTTTGCCTCAATCAGTAGTATATATAAGAGAAGACATTTGCTGTGTTGAGCCTTATTTCTCTACAGTAAAATGATCAAAATGACAGTGGCACTGAGAAGAAACCCAAAGGCTATTTCCCCCCGACTTCCGCTTCTATAGGATTTTGAGCTTTTGATTATCTTAGGGCTAATCAAATTCAGTTTCATTTAGCTGAGTTTTCACTTCCGTGGCTAATTGCATTCCCACACTGTATTGTTCCAAGAGTCAGAAAACATAAAGCTGTTGCATTCTAGGACGGAAAACAAAACCTGTCTTTGGTTTTCTTTCTTTGTGATGCTCTGGATTTAAAGCATCATTTTCGATGGTAGTTCCCTGTTTTATCTGAGGACTGATTCAGCAAAGTATCATGCTATGTCACACAGTCCCCAAGGAGAAGGATACAAGAGGGAAGGTGTCACAGGAATTAAGATAACCTGCTGTCTATGATCAGTGACTTCCTTCAGTACGTGTTGGTGGACTACGGATGTAAGACATATTCAACTTGTGGTAGCTCAGTATTTAACATGAATTTTGATACTTGATTGCATCTACTATTGGCATTTATTCTGTTTTTTTGTATTGTTTTGTTTGCTTGTTTCTATTTCTTTTGGATCTATTTATTTTATTTTATGTGTATTGATATTTTACTTGTAGATATGGGTTTGGTCACATGTTGGTCTCTGAGGAGGTCAGAAGAGGGCATCAGATCCCTTGGATGGTTACAGATGGTGGTGAGCCATCATGAGGGTGCTAGGAAATGAACCTAGAGCCACCAAAAGAGAAGAACCTGGGTGGTCTGAAAGAGCAAAAAGTGCTCTTAACCACTGAGTCATCTTCCAACCTTCAGTTTTTGCCTTGCAATTACCATGAATCTTACATGATGTATCATATACTTAAAATAATCTATTCTTTATTAATCACACCTTTATTTTAATTACATAGAAAAGCTATACTTTTTTCCATCCCATATTATATTGCCATGATTTATGTCTTTACAAATCAAAGTACTTTAATTATTACAATTACACTTATTTTTAATATTTTCTATTCTAACTTTTTATATTAATGTGAGTTAAATTTGATTTGCATACTACCATGACAGCGTTACAAGTATCCTCAATTTGGCTATCTGTCTATTATGCCCTGTGGGTCTTATGGCTTTCTGTGTTTTCATTCCTTTAGAAGAGGCAACTTCAGCATTTCTTGAAGAGCATTCCCTTAACTTTTGCTTATCTGGGGAAGTGTCTGCCTTTCATTAAGGTTTTACTTTGAGATTTCCAGGGTGTAATGTTCTTGGACCATAGTTTTCTCTCTACACTTAGAGTGTATCAATTAGGGGTCTTGTGGGCCCCTGGGTTTCTGATGAAAAAAAAATCTATCAGCAGTCAACAGTCTTCTATTGGATGATAAACTAATCTATCAGCAGTCAACAGTCTTCTATTGGATGATAAACTAATCTGTCAATAGTCAACAGTCCTCTATTGGATGATAAACTAATCTGTCAATAGTCAGCAGTCTTCTATTGGATGATAAACTAATCTGTCAATAGTCAACAGTCTTCTATTGGATGATAAACTAATCTGTCAATAGTCAACAGTCTTCTATTGGATAAGCTGTTTTCTCTTGCTGCTTTCAAACTGTTGTCCTTTTTTGTTCTGCCAGTTTGGAATGTAATATTTCCCTGTAATGACTTTACTCTGGGCCACTATTTAGTTCTTTGGGTGTTTTGGATCTGCATGCTCATTTAAATCTAAGGCCTGTTGTGGCACTGCTTCTTCAAACAATTCTTCCTGGTGTCATAATGAGTCACTTGACAGGTCCCATGGATTTTCCTCACTCTTATAAATAAATGCTTTTCTATTTTTCTTTTTCTATTGGATAACTTCAAATGATTTGTTTTATGCTCTTTTGTTTGTTTGTTTGTTTGTTTGCTTGCTTAATCCAATCAGCTGTTGAAGCACTCTGCAGAGTTTTCTTCTCAGGCATTCTATTCTGGAGTTTCTATTTGTTTTTCATTATTCATGTGTCTTTTTACCTGTCCCATTATCTTAGTTACTTCTTAATTACTGTGACAAAACACGATGATCAAGGCAACTTAGAAAAGAAAGTGTTTAATTTGGGACTTGTGGTTCTAGTAGGTTAGAGTCCATGACAACCATGGCAGGGATCATGGCCACAGGCAAGCAGGCATAGTTTGTGAGGTCAAAGCACACATCGCAGTCCACAGTGTGAGACATAGAGAGCCAGCTGATTTACTTTAATTGTCTTTCTATATTCTCTTGGAACTCATTGACCTTCTGCTTGATGTTCTTGCGTTCTTTCTTTGTTAAGAATTTCCAATCTTGGGGACTGGAGAGATGGCTCAGCGGTTAAGAGCATTGCCTGCTTTCCAAAGGTCCTGAGTTCAATTCCCGGCAACCACATGGTGGCTCACAACCATCTGTAACGAGGTCTGGTGCCCTCTTCTGGCCTGCAGACATACACACAGACAGAATATTGTATACATAATAAATAAATAAATAAATATTTTTTTAAAAAAAGAATTTCCAATCACCATTTCTTTTGTGTCTGACACTGGAGTTTTGGTTTTTTTCTTTGTTGTTTGTTTGTTTGCTTGTTTTCTTGATTATTTGTACTCTTTGAAGCTTTTTACCTTAACACTTCAGGAAATAGTCACCTCTCTCAGTCTTCATTGACAGGTTTCAAGGAAAATAAAAACCACAAACCCAAACCAAATAAGGAACACTATGGGGCATGAGCTGGTTCTATAGTCCTAGTCTCTTCAACCTTTGCTGGGAAAGGATCTGCTCACTTCACTTTTCACTGCTTTTGATTCTTTTGCTGTCTCTGTCCCACAGCCAAGCTTGGTGCTGAGAGCCTCTCCTGTGTTTTCAGAGTGCAGTGCTCCTGCATGCTCGGTTTCAAACCTTATCTGTAGCCAGCACAGGTTAATCGCTGAGATGTGCGTGTGCTGCTGAGGTCTGCATGTGCTGCTGAGGTCTGCATGTTTTCTGTCGGAGCTGGTACAGGCCATGCTCAAGAAGGTACAAGGAGCTGACCATGAAAGGGAGAGTAGGCAGCCCAGGGGAGGCATCAGCTGGTCATGGCCATACTCAGGTGCGTCACATTGCTGGGTCCACAAGTGTGACTCTTAGTGAAGATTTTAGGCTGGTTATCAGGGCCCATGGCTGGCGATGAAGAACCACAGGTGAGATGGAGGACACTCCCTCCTCTTCTCCTTGTTCTTACCTGCTTCTGGTTGATTTCCATTGGCTTGTTCCAGAAGTTCTCTTGATGAGGTGACACAGAAGGGAGCTGTCGGAGCTAGAAACCTGTAGGACTGAGGCGACCGAGCACCCACATGATTCTCAGTTTTCCCAGGGGGAGAAAATACAAACCAATCTAGCCTCTCCTTGTAGCAAGCTCTGTTGACTATGGGAGAGGCAGGGGCAGCATGGGTAAAGTGAAGCTGGCCCTCTTATCCTTCCCACTGTGCTCACATCTGATTCTCTTCTTCCACGGGGAAGGTGGAGACACAGCCGCTGGGGCTTCCACAAAATATGTCTAAGTGTGGCTGCCAGAATGGTGTTTCTGTGGGAGATGACAGCGAAGGACCTAATAACAGTGCCGCCTTCCCGTATCGTTCTATCATTGCCTACTGGTTTGTTGGATCAACACAGATATGTCTGCAGTTAATAAAAATAAGTTAGTTTTGTGAGCAATGATATTCCATCTGTTCTTTTAACCTTCTCTACAAGGAATCTGAGATTTTGTGTGTTTTAATAGAGGTTTATAATGTATCTCAATACCCATAAGGCACACCAGCCTCATTCACCTTTGAACTTATTTCTCAAGACTGACAGACTGATATCATTTTCCTCTTAAATATATATTTACAATGTCTATTGAAAACCTCAAAACATCCTTTCTTGTATATACTGAAGTGCTTTTGAAAGTTTAGGCTTCTTCTGGTATTTTATTTGAATTTTTTTTAACTTAATGACAAAATTTAAGGCAAATTTGTATCTTTTATCATGCACAATCTCTTGTGTGAATGTAAATTATCCCTTTATTCACTCATACCATTTTTATACTTCCATAAAAGCCTTGTGCACTCTTTATTAGATTAATGTCTAAATATTTTTTATTAGCCAAGATTCTATCAAAGAGTAGTAATTCCATAGGAAATCTATGGACATGTGATTCACATATTTTTCAGCATCTTATTTATTTCAAAGAATTGGCTTACAGAATTTTCTGTATGAACTGGCTGAGAAAATCCAGTCTTCACTGTAGGTCATCAAAGAGAGGTGATGAGCAGCCCAAGTTCATGGGCTTTGAACTGAATCTCCTCCCTGCTGGAAGAGTTTCTATACATGCCTTTCATTACTCAATCTGACTAGCTGGGATAGGGCTGTCCAGGTGATAAAGAATAGCCCTCAGTGTTAGCCTCAGTTTACTGGGGACCTTGTGACGTTGTAAACTCTCATCAGTACCTAGATTGTGTTTAATCAGATGACTGTGCTCTCTTTCTGGGCCGAGCTGCAAAATCATTACAAAACAGCTGTGACTGCTAGCTAACTTGTATTCTGATTTTGTACCTTGAAATTGCTGATGTAGATGATGTGTATTGGTTTTTGTAAGATGATCTGGTATCTGAATGCTTTATTGAATTCTCATATTTGTTCTCACAATTGGTCTCTAGGCTCAGGTTAATGTTCTGTACTGATACTCAGCATCTGGAAAGCAGTCCCTTTGTTCATATGCTATTGGCATGTAGTCGTTAGCATCGAGACACAACAGTTTCTTTCCTCATGACACTGCCTGCCCCTGTGATGATGGGATTTGGATTCCTCACTCATTTTCTTAACATCCATAGGCGGATGCCTAAATGCTCACCAAAAACAGGATGCTTGTGTAATTGTGATTTATTCAACATTTAAAGACAGTTTCCTGCATTCTTAGTTTTTTTTGCTATTTCTTTGAAATCCTTAATGCTTTTTTGCTTTTGAACCTTATAAAATGTCTCTTTCGTGGTATCAAGAAGAGAAGTATAAATCCATTAGTATGTGAATTTCACATGGATTTCTTATATTAAACCTATTTGTTCTGTACTCTGATAAATATGCCAAGCTATATTTTATTCTATTTCAATGGTTAACATTTTTTATAATTTATGTCTATGCTCACAAGTGAAATTGATTTACAGTTTTCTTTCTTATCTGTATTTATTTTTGAAATTGAAGTTATCATAACTTTGTAGGATGTCTTAGGTTACCTTCTTCTTATTTTCAATTTTTTAAACTACTTTTATTAAGAGAATCTTATGGGTCCATTTTGAGCCAGTCTTGGGGCTTCCATAGAGTTGTCATGCGAGCTCTCCCTCACACTCCAATGCTTCCTCCCCAGGACACACAGGGCGGTTGCTCCAGTCCCTGTGCCTCACCAGCCTCTCCTTCCTGCTGCTGCACATCATTTTCCACATCACACTGGCCAGCCTGGAAGCTCAGCATCGCCTCGCCCCTGCTTACAACTGTGAGTACCAGCCTTGTGCGTCCCCTCAGTGTGCGTGCAATGAAGCTAGCTATCGTCACACCCCCAAGGAATCTGTGACATAGTTGCACTATGGAATTCATTGTAATTTTGGTCATTCTCTACTCTAGTGTAGAATAATATAGGTGAGTGTGGATGTATGTATGTCTATATATAAGATTTGCCATGGAAAATGAGGTCATGTGTCAATCAATGGATCTCCAACTTAGATATTGGGATCCTATATGATTGTAAACCATAGTCATTGGTCTTATTCTAAAATCGGGATTTGTGTAGATCTCTTGAAACTCAGCTGAAGGACAGGAACATCCAATATATGAAAAGATTACAGGAGCTTAATAATATTATATGATATTAGTAATTGTAACACAGTATAGCATTTGTTATGTCTATGGGAAATGGTGCAATGCATATCACCTTTGTTCAAACTGGGTTTTTTTCCAGTTGATATTTATGAGGAAGCAAATGTCTCACTCAGAGTGTAAACTTATGGTATGAGAAAGTCAGTATATTTACTCTTTGTTCAGCTGTTATCACCCCAAAGTAAATCATACTTCAGTTTCAGTAGAATTTGTATTTGTCTCTTGAAAAAAAAATAAGCATTTCAAGTAGATGGAATCCAATTCATGTGTTCTCAGTAAAAACTAAAGAGACTCTGAGATATTTGAAATAGACTCCAATAACAGTTTTGACTTGTCAGTTTTTCTTTGAGGAACCCGTTTGTGGTTTTGAAATTTCCTGAACTTTCATGAGCACAAGTATAAGGAGTAGGAAGTAAACACACTTTCCCTGTAAAATGAAAAGATCAGAATTCTTCATGTACCTGAGGACATTAAGTTAAATACAGTGTAGGATCCTGTGATGGCGTTTACAGTCATACATTATTCATTAGCCGTCTCTCTGCAACTTTGAGACATTTGCAGAGCTAAAGATTTATTAGGTTCAAAATTCCTTTAATAGCAATTCCTGCCCAAATTGTATTTCTATTTGAAATCTCTATTTTAAGATATGACTGATTGTCTTTAAACTAATATGTATGCACCATAAATCTACCCAACTTAAGTCTATAACTCAGAGGGATTGTTTTAACATATTCAAAAATGCAGGTAATTATTCAGAATGCTAGTTAAAAACATAGTCTTCATTCCTAAAGGCATCGCATACCTATGGAGGGGTACCCTCCAGTGTCCTTTTGCAAATAGTATCATGTTGTTGAGGGACACAGAAGACCCACCAGGTGCATCAGCTTAGATGAAACTCACTGTCTTTTTTGGACTCTGTCTGGGTGTTTCTGTATTTACCTGCAACAAGGCTGTCCCACAGTTCTACAAAGATACAAAATGCATCATGAAATTACAACACAACTTTCTCTTCTCTATATTTATAAATGTGTTTATTTTGTATATGTTCTCTCATGAAGTGGAGGTAGACAACTTATATGCATACAGACACACATACATACATACACACACACATACATTTGTTATTCCTTTGGCTCTTCCTTTCTAGGCAAGGATATGCCAAGTGAGACTGTAATGACATCGGTCGATGCCCCTATTCCTCAGTGCTTGGGCGAACAGACCTCCTTGCTGTTGTGAGAACCAGCATCTTTCCTCTCATCTTTCTGTGTTCCTTTCCCACCCATTCTTGGGGCTTATAGGTGACTCTTATATCACTTTCTCAATATTCGGCTTCTCAGTGTCAGGGTATTCCCATGTCCCTTCTAGAGGCATTTGTTATTAGTGTATAAGCCACACTGCAGAATAACCTGCCCATGAATCTAATGAGACCCTCCCTTCCCTTTCTTCCATGTTCCCAGATGGGACTCTCCTTGGCATGACTCAACAAATGGAAGTCATATAGCAAACTTCAGTTTCAAAGAACTGAATTCCAACGTGAAGCTTATTTGGATCCCCATCAACTTTCCATTTTGACGTTCCAGTGTTTTTTGATGAAGTAACCAATAGAAAGGGACTAGGTTAAAGACGGAGTTTTCAAAACTCGAGTTATTTCCTTCCAGTCATAGGTACCTTGAAGGTGAATTTATAGACATCATAAATTTCTTCTGAAAAATCATGCTGCTTCCTGGGCCAGTGCTGGCTCATCAGGTGCTGCAGGTTTGTGTTGATTCAGTTTCCTGTGTAGCATTAATATGAATACATTCTTGAAACGGGATAAAAGAGGAACACAGACTTCAGAGCTTTGCAGCTCGTTTAGTGTCCAGGGTCAGCACAGATGAAGCGAAAGGCGAGAGAATGTCTCACGATCAGATTACAGAAACTCCTGGAAATGGAGTCTGGGAGAAGACGGCACTGGCCCCTTCATTTAGAGTCGAGTTGGCTTTTCCTCGCGACGTGCTTTTTGCCTAGCAGATGGAGTGATGGCTTCACCATCAGCGCTGCAAGCACAAAGTCCTTGATTGAAGCATCCAAATTTTAAATGAAAAGACAAACGCTCTCTTGGTCAGCAGTGTTACACACCACAAGCACTTTCCGTGTCTTTAAAACATTAGTAAATGAGGAAAAAATGTCTCCAACAAGTGGTGCTCAACTCTCAGACCACCAAGTGCTCACTTGTGGATCTTAATTCTGTTTCTTAATGGCTCGTTTCTCTACTTTAAACTCATACCCTCACCCCATTATGGTAAAAGCTCCCTAGTTCTCTTACAAATCCAAGACACGTGTTTGGGGGACAACAGTAGCATTTATAAATATTGAACCCTTGAAAGCCCTGCTCCCCTTGAGTCCTGTGAATATTAACTGGAAGCAGTGAAGAGTTTTGTTTTTTTTTTTTAACCACCACTATTTAGATTTTTACTGGTTGGCAGATTTCTTAAAGGTGCCATTGTGCATAGCCGAAACATAATATTCTCTCTCTCTCTCTCTCTCTCTCTCTCTCTCCTTACCTCCCTCCCTCTCACTCACTCACTCACTCACTCACTCACTCACTCCCTCACCCCCTCCTTCCCCCACCCCAAACAGTGCTCCTGTAGGTAAGTGAGGAATCAGTGGAGCAGGGGAGACATCTGTAAATTCCCCCCACCCAAAGTGTAGTCCCGCTAACTAAAATATTTTCATTCTATCAGAACCACGCTACTTAAATAAATGTGAGCCTGGTTTCGATTATGTCACTGCTGGCTACACAGAAGAGCTGTGTCTGACTCTGTGGAAGATATGTAGCCCTGTCAGTGAAATTTCCAAGCCAGACCAGTCTGAATTCCTGTGCTGTGCAAAAGCAAACGCATGCTCTTGTTTGAAAGAAACATTCTAGGTTCAGAACGATGCAAGAAAAATTGCTGTTGATAATAGCTACATCTGGAAGCTTACCCCACTGGGCATCTGCTAGCCAAAGACACTAGAGATCATGGTTTTTCACTCCAGGGACTTCGTTTTGTTTTCTCTCACTGAAGAGAAGATTTGCTCTTCTTCAGGGAGGGCATTCCATGGGTCTGTGTCATTATTTAGCCAGGACTTTAGGACTAGCAGGGCTGTCTGTCTGGTCAGCTGTGGTCTTGGAAGGCATCGGCAGCAGTTGAGGCAGTGGGTGAGAGCTTGCATTCCTGGCTCCCCCTAGCCAAGAACACTGTCAAATCATTTCCTGCACAGGGCGGGGGTCTGGTTAGCTGGCCAGGTCCTATTACCTTTTCCTGGGTGTCCTTTTCTTGTATAAATACAAAGCTAAATCGCAGCAATCGCTGAGGCGGGTACTGTACTGAGGAAGACGTAGACTCTGCGAGGACAGGAGAGCTGTGGGAAGTCTGCACATTCGAGCCACACACCCTGCCCTGGCACCTGCTAACCCCCACACGAAACAAAACTCAGATGCACACCCAGACATAGCACTCCCTCACACGTATATCGCATAGCTGTACACTCAGACCTAGTACCTACTCCCTTACACACGCATCATACATCTGAGTTGCACACCCAGGCAAGCACCTATTCACACACACACACACACACACACACACACACACACACACACACACATACACATACCCCACACATCTGAGTTGCACCCCCAGGCCAGTACTCACTCCCTCACACCCATGCATCACACATCTGAGTTGCACACCCAGGGCAACACTTACACACACACACACACACACACATACACACACACACACACACACATCATATCTCTGAGCTGCACACCCAGGCCAGCACCTATTCCCACACATACACACATGTGCACACACACACACACACACACACACACACACATATACACATCACTCCTCTGAGTTGCACACCCAGGCCAGCACCTATTCCCCCTACACACACATCACTCCACTGAGTTGCACACCCAGGCCAGCACCTATTCCCCCTACACACACATCACTCCACTGAGTTGCACACCCAGACCAGCACCTACTCCCCAACCCTGTGCTGAGGTTTGAAACCAAGGCCTCACATTTCTAGGCAAGCGTTCACCATTGGTTCTGTGCCTGACTTGGACTCCTGAGAACTGATCCGTTGAGGTCTCTACTCTCCCCGCTCTTTTTGGAATTCCTGATTTACCAAGTGTTCAGGACAGTTTCTTCCTATTGAGCCTCCAGTTATACTTTGGGTATTTTTAGTCTCCAAGGATTTATGTGTCTGGGGCCCACTCCACGGTTTTCTCTTGTTCATGTACAGTTGAGTGACTACTTCCTTTGGGTCTTTTAATGGCAGCACTGCTAGCTGGATCCGCTGTCCCCTAATGGTTAGACACCTCAGATCATCTACAGATTGATGGACACTTAAGGTCTATTTTCACTGTTGGAAGAGCACATGCCACTTGTCTCGGAGGCAAGCCGCTAATAAAGGCCGCAGCAGTGTTTCCTCACGTGTGCTAGCCTCCCAGCGATACTCAGCACTGAGACCCAACTGATGAAACCCCTGTTTATGACAGTAAGACTGGGGGCTGATGTGGGTCAGTGACATCATCCCATCCTGCTGGTGGTGAGATGGGGGTCAGAGGAGCCCCTGTGTCTATACGCAGCTCCCACGTATCAGTCTCCCCTGACTTGCCATCCAATGATGTAGCTACAGACTTCACCTGAGCTTTGCTAACCATTAATCATATTCATTGTACCTGGACCCTTGGATTTCGGATTATTTGATGAGTCTGTCATGGTAAAAAAATAACCATATTGCCAAAGGAACTTTTTTATTTTGATTTTTCTATGTGTGAATAATGTGAACGAAAGAGTTCATGTGGGTGAAGTGGGGGGTAAAATACAGAGCGAGTCACATCCTGGGCTTGTTGTGTGTCATTTTCTGCTTCCGGTTGTCATTAGAAGTATCACTGGTACACTGGAAGTGGCATCTTGGAGGACCTTGCTCTTCCTTCCTGTCCTTCTTGCCTCCCCTTCCCCTACTCCAGCTATTCCTTGACTTAGATGCCATAAACAGCCCCTTTCTTTTCCTTGCTTGCATGTGCTCCCTACCCCTAGTAAAACAATTTTTTAAAACTGCCAACTTACAATAAAACTGTGGCTCTTCTCTGCCCCGCCCCCCATGCCAGGGTCAACATAGGGATCTAACTTCCGCTTATCTGCAGTTGTCTAGGAGCATGTGGGCATGAACGTGCCTTCTAAGCACACACGTAGTAACAGATGTGCCGGAAGGAATGCTTCCTTCAGCCCCTGGAGATTGAGGCGAATTGATTTCCATCCGTGCACTCACTCGCGTCTCTCGGGGCATTCTGGGTAGCAGCTGATGCAATCCCAGTGGAAGACAAGTTTCTTATCAGTAAGCTCCAGTGGAAGCAGGACTGCAAGAGCTCTTGCAACTCCTCTTTGCTAGACTTGCTGCTCCTGGAGTGAGTGCACACGACTTTTATTGCAAAAAGCCACACCCAGGCAAGAGAGTGAGCTGAGCGGTTTGCCCTGTGGCCAGGGAGCAAGACTCAGGATGAAGACCTGTGCCCATGCTGTGTCTGTGTGTATCTTGACTTACGTGTGAGTTGGAGTCACAGAACAGTGTTTAACTTATATGGCACCCTTCAAATAGAATGTCTCATTTCACTATGAGAAGTGTTGAAATGGAATTTTTATATTATTTAATGTAGTTGTAGATGGCTGTGGGCCACGCCTCACTATGCCTCAGTTTCTCCACTACAAACTGGATAGCACTTGTCTTCATGTTCAGTTGGAAAGGCTGACTTAATCAGGTCTTCAGACATATCCCTGGCCTATTAGCCAGTGCCTATTAAATATAAACCACTGTTGTTGGTATCACTATAGAAGTAGATATTTATTATTCAAGATTTATTGTTCAAGATTCATGACTCCAAGATACTAGAACAAACTCAGATCCATTAATAAAATTAGAAAATGATGAACCTCATATGACAATACACATTTCTCTGTAATGATCCTTGCCTCTGTTTCATGTCAATTCTGCTGAACCCCAAGGTTGTGCCTCCTCTGTGCTGTATGACCGGAATGAAGATTGAAGAAGGATGCTCAAAAGAAATCCCACACTAGCTCAAAATTGAGAATAATAGATGGTTATTTATTTAGGGGTAGACTCACAAATCCGAATACTCTGCTGAAACAGAGAACAGAAACTGAATACCACAGCCAGAAAAGAGGCCAGACGCAAGCTTTACATTGGCACAAATAATTTAAGAGGCCACGCCCAGTGGGCGGGCAACTACTGACTGTAGAATTTCCCTTAGCACCTCCCCCTTTTGTTTAAATAAGAGAGTTCTAAGCCTAATACAAAATCATATACAATAAAAACAAATATACTTAATGATTATCTTACCCTAACTAGTTTAAGTCTTATATAATAACTTGGCCAAGTCATGTGAGGAAAGTAACTACAACTATTTAGTCTTCAACCCCTCAAATATCCAAGAAGGGAGATAATATTATTTGAGTAAGCAGGAAGTGCAATCAAGCAACTTCCAAAATGTGCAACAAATGACAGAGACAACTGGCTACCTGGGCAATCACCCAAAATCTCATTTGCAACGTTGAAGCAACCAACTTTGGCTAAGGCCTAGAGTAACTGACAGATCATTTTCAGAGGCAGGAAAATTTTCAAAACTGTCTTACCCTGTCTTGGCAAGATTTGACAGTCCTGCTTATCCATTTCTGGGTACCATGTACCTTGTCAGTGGTTAAGGCCTAGGCAGTTCCTTGCCCAAAGGCTAGTTTTGCCAAGAAGAAAACAAGCTCCAAGTGGAGTGTCTTCGGTAACAGTGTGATGACTCTGGTTGAAGGGGTTGTCAAGAATGAATACCTTGGCTGGACAGTGGTGGCGCATGCCTTTAATTCCAGTACTTGAGAGGCAGAAGCAGGCGCATCTCTGAGTTCAAGGTCAACCTGGTCTACAGAGTGAGTTTCAGGATAGCCAAGGCTACACAGAGAAACTCTGTCTCAAAAAATAAAATAGAATAGAATAAAATAAAAAAAGAATGTATACCTTGGAAGGCATCTATGCTAACCACTAGCAGATGGTGATCAGCACAGAGGGCAGAAAATAAGAGGCCGTAGAATGTTCTGCCTAGAAGGGAGCCCCATCCTCTCGAGGCTCAGGGATCATTGAGGAAGAGGGGGCAGAAAGTGGTAACAGCCAGAAGTTGACGAGGACTTCAAAGGATCAGTGCTCAAGACCCGTGCAAGCCCAACACAGACCAAATCCCAGTTCCATCCCTAGCCAGGGAGTTATTGGCATTTGATAGCTATTAGGAAAAAATGAGTGTCATTTTCTCTAAGGTGTAGCCCCTGATAAGTCAACTATGCTGAAGGTGAAAGTCACATATCCAAGAATACTTTGGCAGTACAAATTGGCCTTGATGAGAAGAAAACCATAAAGGGATAGACGGTTTGAAAGGGTAATGGATCTAGGAGGTGTTGGGAGAGAGACGGTGAATATGACCAAATCACATTATATAAAATTCATAAAGAACTAATAATACATAAAAATGTTAATAAATTTACTGGAGCTTATAATGCATACGTACAGACACGTACATACATTCCTTCTCTCAAAAAAATGTGTATCTTTAGTAACCCCATGATCCCACTCCATGAGATGGAGCCCATATAATACAGTGCTTGTGTGACCTAGAACCTGAGATTACCTCGGTCATGAACCAAGGGGGAAACCTACTACTATTGTTCTGCTAAGGTGTAGAGCAGGCTCAAATCAGAAAAAAATCCCAGCACTACAAAGGGAAAGTGGACACAAAGTCCCATCCCTAACCAGAAGTTATTTGCAGTTAATACCTGCTTGGAAGACAAAAATCAGGTTTCTCCAGTGAGGTGCCTCTATATGTAGCAACCACACTCCAAGGCAGGCTTCATGCCATGAGTAGTTGCTAACAAAAACCAGATTCCAGTGTGTATGCGTGTATGCGTGTGTGTGTGTGTGTGTGCGCGCGCGTGTGTGTGTGTGTGTATGTGTGTACTTTTTGTTTTGTTTTGATTATTTTTTTTCTGTTCAACCATTGGTTTTCTGGGTGATTTTAATTTTTTTTCTTTTGTTTTGATTATTTTTTGTATTACTAATTTTCTATTTTTAAAGTTTTATTTTTATTTTCCTTTGTTGTTGTTTTCTGGCTTTGTTTTGTTTTTGAGAGACAGGAATGTGAAGTTATGAGGGTAGGAGGTGGAGAGGACCTGAGAGGAACTGGGGGAGAGGAAAGAATGTGATCAAAATCTTCTATATGAAAAACTCATAATAGATAGAAAAAATAACTCAATTTAAACACATTCCAAACTCTATAATCCCCACACTATAATTTCAAATTTAATAATAATGAGAACAAATCTACAGGAGGTTTTGACACACACACACACTCGCCCACACCCCACAAAGAATGTGTATCTTTTGTAACTCTTTGACTTCTTTCTAGAACTTTCTATTCTTCTTTAGTGATGGGTATCTGGAAACCCTCACTCTACCTGCTCTGAGACCATTATCCCGAGTACTGTATGGATGTCAGCATTCTTTAGAATCCTTCATTCTCTCGTCTGCTTCAAAGCTTCCCCCTAAGACCGTGTCTTCATCTCATAGGAATGCATAATTAGCAGATTGCTCAGGATTTCCTGCTCTTTCTGCGTTAGAAAATTCTAGAGAAAGAAACAAAGAATGGAAGAGTTGGGAAGAAGAACCAGCATCTCTGTGTCAAGTCAACTAGCACTCTTTCACTTATATCGTCTAATTTAATCCTTTGTGTGTGTGTCTTAAAGAGATTAAAGTAGATGATAAGGGTGGTGGAGTGTTGCTACCCTATCAGTGATGACGAAAGTAGGGCCCAGAGATGAAAATGCATGATGCTGGTGCACTCCATCAGGAGGAAAGCCAGAATTCTAATTCAGGTCTATGGATTCCAGGGTGTGTATTCTCATATGCTCTGAAGCTTAGCTTCCTGGGGAAAATTATATGGAGTAGTTGGGTTTTGGTTATTTATATCTTGGAGAGCAAGATTAGAATGCAAAGAAAAGATGTTGGAGGTTATGCTGTGTGATGAGACAGGTAAGCTTATGCAGTAATACTAGTTAGAAATGCTGATGGTCACATGTGACTGGCTGTGCTTTACTTGGCAGATGGTATTGGTTATTGAGATTATCGTTGCCCCTCAGAGTTACAGAGACATTCTTGTCTGCAGTCTGATGAGATGAACAATGTTTGCATCCCTCCATGACCATACCGCTCATGACGCCTTCTCTCTAGTGTCTCTGGCCCTAGCCCTGGATCACAGTGCATATAGCCAGGATCCTGTAGGATCCTGCAGTCTGTGCTTGGCTTGGATCGGTCGGTTTGAAGCCTGAGAAAATCAGAAAAGCTTATTCCTGAGCTGTAAAACAATCGGCCAACAAGATTGAGCTGGTGCCTCTTGCGAGAATTCTCTTGAAACATGAGCCCCTGAGTCCCTGGATTGTGAGACTGTTTCCAAAATATACATAGCATCATTATTCCATTACCCAGAAGTCACTAGGGTGTTTGAGACAGCTATGGTATCAGATCATTCTAAAGTTCTTCACTGTCTGCTTGCTGCTCAGCCTGGCCAGTGTCCTCTGTGGCTGACGGTGTCTTGCCAAGTGAAATAGATGGGGCCTGACTGATGCCACTATGAAGGACTGTAGCTTCATTTTTTTCTAACTCTTATGGTTCAGATTTGATAGGTACCCCACAGACTCATGATTCAGAAAAGACTTTAGGGAAGTGATTGGATCCTGTGGGCTCAGACCTAATCAATTGGTCAATCTCTGGGTGGATTCACAACTCAGTGGTACCACTGGGAAGTAGTTAGAGGTATGGCCTCATCGGTGGAAGAAGATGCTCAGGGCTTGCTCTGGAAATATGTGTCTTGTCCCCTCTCCCCTTGCTTTTATTTCTCTCTGCTTTTGGCTCCTGTGAGATGAGCAACTGTCTTCTGTCTTGCCTTGCTAGCATGGTGCTCTGCCTCACCATGACCGAGAAGCAGGGGAGCCATCTTACCATGGACCAAAGCCATTGAAACCAAAAGCAGAGTCAACCATCATTTCTTTTCAGTGACAGCAACACAGTGACAGTGTTGCAACCCATCACATGCATTAAAAAAAAAAAAACCATACTGTGTGTTAAATCATTCCCACAGTTTCTTAAAAATGAAGTCATCATGTTTACTTCCTGATAGAACCTGTAAGTCTCTGAAGGCAGAGATGTCCTAACTTGGATTTGGGTTTGGGTTCTGCTTCGACACAAGGTTTCTCTCCTTGAATGTCATCATCCTTCACCCTGGAGTAAGGTGACATTGAAGAGTTCTAACACAGATTGATGCTCCAGAAGATCCTGTTTCCTTTGCTTTTGCTCTGTCTCCTGTTTCCTCATACCCTGGGCCAACCCCTCTCCACTCTTTCTGTATATGTGTGTGAGCATCATTTATGCACATGTTTGTAAAACATCTTTTTAGTGCTAAACTTTGCTCTAAATCAACATGCCCAACAGGGCCCATTGCTTACTGTATTCCAGATGTATTTTATTCGTATCTCAGTTTTCTGGTCTGGTCTTACAGCATCTCTGCTGTTTTCCTTGTGTGTAGACAACTGTTGAGTCGCAGGAGGAGGTTTGAGTTACCATTAGATATTCTTTCTAAGGACAGACACAGATGGTGAGAATGGGAGTTGACCAAGAGGGCCCCGCCCCACACAGCTGCATGCCTTAGACCAAGTGCTCCTGGAGAACCTGTGTTTCTGTGCATCTCTTCTCTCGTGACTGTCTTATCCAGGTTCTCACAGCCAAGTCTGGCGTGCTCCAGATTTCCGTTCCATCTCTCCACACCCATCTGTGTTTTGTTCCTACGCCTGCCCTTCATGCCATGCTGCCGTTCCTTCTCCAGGACACTTAGCCAATCCCTCAGGCAGATAAGCACAGATGCCTCTGGGTACCAGCCACCACCCCTGCCCTGTCTGAGCAGTGACAGCCTGTTCTCTCACTAGGACACTATTGAATGGAGGGCCCAAACTCTCTTTCTTTATTCAGTTATGGTAACCTGAGCTACTACAGTAGCTGGCATTCAGTGTTAACACCAGTTCGTGTATAAGAGCAAATCAACCAATTGAAATCAACCAGAAAGGGAGTGAACCCCTTAAAGGATGAGCTTTAGTGGCTCTCCTAAAACACTGTATAGTGCTGACATTGAACCTGTGACCTTGTGCACATGAGGGCAGAGTTCTATCCCCAAGCCTCCTTTTAGTTTTGAGACGGTTTCGCTGTGGTTCTTAGGCCAGTTCTCCTCCCTCGACCTCCCAAGGACTTGGAATTTGCCAGGCCTGGATCCCATGCTTCTTTTGATGACTGGTTTTTGGTGATATCCTTACCACCCAGATTTAACTCCGAGCTATGGATGAGAGCAGTTGCCGCAGACCAAGCCCTGTCCCCAGGCACTCGGCTCTCACTGCTGGCCTCTGCTGCTCCCATAATTCCATTTTTCCCCTTTTCAGGTCAGGAGGAAATAAGGGTTTAGCATATCTTATTTTTCTTAAAAGTATTTATCAGATTAAGTTACTTGATATTTATTTATTTGCATAAAGGAAGTTTGGTTGCCACTTTGGGCAAAATAAGAAGAGGGAGATTGTCCTGGAGGAAGACAAACTTCCAAGGAGGTTTCTAAGTTCAGGGAGATGGGGATGCTCCCAATACGTGGAAATCATCTT
The DNA here is from genome assembly GCF_982192425.1 of Myodes glareolus. Classification (NCBI taxonomy): domain Eukaryota; kingdom Metazoa; phylum Chordata; class Mammalia; order Rodentia; family Cricetidae; genus Myodes; species Myodes glareolus. The sequence goes on from NC_142038.1 coordinate 25,019,528, forward strand.
CTATACTCTCCGGCTCCCGCCTCAAGCCCACCCGTTCTTGTCAGATAAGCCGCAGGGCTTGAAGCCTAAAGTGATTCGGGATTGATTTTGTTTGCTTAAATAACAATCTCCCTGACCTCAGTTTCGTGAGTCAGCATTTCTAGTGTAAATTATTTACAATAAAAGCACTAAGGCAGGTCTATGTGGTATGGAAGTAAACTCAAAATATAAACAGAGGGCACAAAAAACATAGCTGTGTGTTTTCCAATTTCCCGGAGAGCTGAAGGACATTCCAAGGGCATAATGGAAGCCATAGGATTGAACTGAGTACGGTCATGATGTTCCAGGAAATGCTCACAAGCTGAAGTGTTCTCAGACTTACAGACCAGTGTGTGTAGCAGAGCTTAGATCTATGGGTCCTCGATGAGACCACCCTTCCGCAAGCAGGCGTTTGGCAATTTAGACAGACAGCTCTTGTTTTTATGTTTTAAGGGTCAGGAAGATGTACTTGTACAATTCACATTCATTTTCAGAGACATTTAATTGTTTCTTGGTGATTCCTGTGCAAAATATGAAAATATATAAGATTATTCATATTAAAATTTTTACTGTAAAATTGTTCCCTGCACGTATATAAGTGAGACTTCACAGACTGTGTTTGCGCACACGCATGAAACTACTGATGCTGTTGTCTCGAACTTCTTTACCTTCTGCTGTTCTTCAATTCACTGTATTTCGAAATGGACACTTCGGGGAGGGGTTTGTTTTTTGAAACTGGTTTATAGATAGAACTGAGTGCTGGCATTGTGGGACTATCTCATCACACTGGCCAGGGAAACCATTCTCTGAAGGCCCAGGAAACAATTCCTGGGGGTAAGGTTTGATGACAGAGCCTGCCGATCTTCACGTGGGGTTTCCGTCTTCTTCCTATGAACAGACTGCAGTAAGAAAAAGCATCTGTGATCCAAACCACAAGTGTTTTAGTCGGGATAAAAACACATGGAACTTGCTCTGAGAGACTTGATTGATAATTTTATGCTTGGATACTACATTTCCAGCATCTCCTAAAAATCGCTCTTTATTTATTTTACATGTATAAGATGTCTTTTGATCATATCTACCCCACTTTCCCATTCTATATCCCTCAATTTTAGCATAACAAATGATTTTTTAGATGTGACCTTGGATTTAGTTTGTCTGTATTTTATTGTCGTGGGGTTTTTTTTTTTGGCGTTTTTTGTTATTGTTGTTTTTGTCTATATTCGTCAGGGTGATTCAGCTGTCATTTTCTTTTTGTGTATGTCACTTTCTGGCTTTGGTATCGGGGTAATACCGGCTTCATTAAAGGCATTTGGAGACCTCCCTTCCTATTCTCTTTTTAAATTTTTTTCTATCATCTGGGCCTGAGCTTTTGATTTTTTTTTTTTAATTAGGAGAGATTCATTACGATTCTAATCTTGTTTCTGAGTATAGCTCTGCCTCAGTTAATTTTCTATTGCTAAGATAGAAAGCCATGATCAAAAGCAACTTGAGGAGGAGAGGATTATTTCAGTTTAAAGCATTCAGGTCTCACTCATCGTCACCAGGGGAAGTCAGGGCCGGAGCATCAGTCAGGAAGCTGGGGTGGAAGCTGCTGTAGAGGCCATGGGTGTGTGCTGCTTCCTAGCTTGCTGCAGGCTTGCCTAGCTTTCTATCTTTCATTTGTGTGTTTTTTTTATTGAGACAGGGTTTCTCTGTAGCTTAGGAGCCTATCTTGGAACTAGCTCTTGTAGACGGGGCTGGCCTCGAACTCACAGAGATCTGCCTGCCTCTGCCTCCCGAGTGCTGGGATTAAAGGCGTGCGCCACCACCACCCAGCCTAGCTTGCTTTCTTGCAGCATTCAGGATCACAAGCACACATTTGGCACCACCCATGGTGAGCCGGGCCCTCCCATGTCCATCATTAGTCAAGATGATGCACCAAAGACTTGCCTTCAGGGCAATCTGGTTGTGGATATTTTCTCAATTAAACAATTAAAATCTCCCTTTTCCAAAATGGCTATAGTTTGTGTCAAGCTGACATGAGCTTGTCAGCACAAGGTCTGGTAAAATTATTTAATTCAACATGGGTTAATTTGGGTAAGTCATATACATATAGAAAGTCATCTCTCTTTTTTAAATTTTTCAATTTAGTGGAATAGGACTGGTTTTTTTTTTTTTTACTTTTTAAAATGGGCTTCATTGGTACTCATTGCAATATCTCCCTTTTCCTCTCTCTCTCTCTCTCTCTCTCTCTCTCTCTCTCTCTCTCTCTAGCTTAGGTCTTCTCACTTTCTTCTGTTTAATTCAGTTAAGGGTTCTTTGTGTTTATCTTCTCAAAGAACTAGCTTTATTTCTGTTCTGGTCTCAATCATTTCTCCCTGTCTATTGCTTTGAAGATTGGTTCGTGATTGTTCATCTACAGCAATAATTAAATTACTAAAGCCATTTGAGTTCTCCCAAAGTATCTGATCTAGGAAATGACAATGAGGAATGTTCCTCATAGGACTTTCTTCACTATGTCCTATAGTGATGTTGTATTGTCATTTTCCTTAAATTCTCAGAATTTTTTTATTGCCTTCCTAATTTTTCACCTTTCATTGTTCAGCAGAACTTTGTTTAATCTTTACGAATTTGTATGCTTTCTCTACTTTCTCTCCCTGGGGATATCTAACTGTGTTTCATCGTGGTCAGAAAGAATACAAGATATTATTTAAATCTTTCCAGAATCCCCAAGGCTTCCTATATATCCTAATATGTGGTTTATCTTGGCAAAAGATCCAGGAGTGTTTAGGTGGAATATTCTGGGGTTGTTTGTTATATCCACTTGACTACGGTTCCATTAAACTCTGATGTTTCTCTGTTATTATTTTTTGTCTAGATGCTGTCATTGTTTTATAATAATGTGACAGTGGGACACTGCTGAAATCTCCCACTGTTGCCATGCTGGGTTCACATCTAGAAATACTTGCTTTATGAAGCTGAGTGTACCTGTATTTGGTTAGTGGTTAGAACTGTCATATCATCTTGAATGTGACGTGAACTTCATTTCTTCTGACTAGCTTTAGTTTGAAATCTATTTTGTTTGATATTAGAATAGCTACACCAACTTATTTCCTAGTTCCTTTTGCTTAGGGCATCTTCCCCATCCATCCTGTGGTGTTATCTGTCTTTGAGAGTAAGGTGTGTTTCTCAGAGTTAGCAGAAAAGTTGGATCCTGCTTTTTAAATCCAGTCTGGATCCGTGTCTTCTTACTGGTGAACTTAAATCATTCGTATTCAGAGTCATTATTTGAAATGTGTGTATTGATTTTTGTAATTTTGTTCACTTTATGGTGTTTTCTTAGACTTACTTTGATTAACTGCTCTGATATTGTGTATTTCCCCCGTTTCCTCTTTGGGGTGTTTATATCCTTCTCTTCAGTCTGAAGAATTCCTTCCAGTATCCTCCATAGAGCTGACTTCCTGGTAATATATTCCTTTAGTCTGTTTTTGTAATAGAAAGGTTTTGTTTCTCTTTCAGTTTTAATAGATAGTTTCATTGGGTATAATAGCCTGAGACTTTTCAGAACTTGGAAGGCATCTTTTCAAGCCTTTGACTTTAACAGTTTCCATGGTGAATTTTGATGGGTTTGCCTTTCCGTGTGACTTGGCCCTTTCCTCTTGCACCTTCCAGATACCTTTCTTTCTGGGCCCATCCTACATTGCTTTTGTAACATGAAAGTTGAGATTCTTCTTGGAAAAGATTCTGATTAAGCTTGTAAAACCCATAGCCAAGTAGCAAATGTAGGTCTTGGAGGAGTCCAAATGCCAATGACAGCACCAGGAGCTGGCCTCTAGAGGTGAGGACAGTCACCTTTAGCTTTGAGTGAGCCACAGTACCTATGTGTGGCTCAATACCAAACTGTAAAGCTAATTAGCTTTTGTCAGGGTAGTTGTATGCCATTTACTTCTAGACTTAGTTTCATTTCAGTTTATAAGTCTTTTTTTGACTTTCATTTGGAGGTTAGTTAAGTCACTGTGAAAATATATCATAGTATATACCATAACTCCTGTTATTTTAGAGGCTGTGTTCTGCTGTGTCCATGCCCAGCTCTAGGGATTGACCTGATTGACCTCCTTCGAGAGAATGGAGAAAAGAGAAACACATGGGCACATAGAAAAGCTGTTGGATTCTGATGGAGAAGCCTCTGCACCTTGGAAACACAGCATGTTTGCTGTGTATAGTTGAAGAGGGAGGACAGGCTACTGCAGACAACTGAACAGGATGCAGGTTTAGCTAGTTTCCCCAGGAACTGTCTCTGCTGGGGAGTAGTCTTCAGGCAGTAAATATTGTAGCAGTGTGGGGAAGAGAACTGTCTTAGACATTTGCTGCATGTATTATCAACATTCCCTTTAGGACCAGGAGATAAGACTTGTCATTTTCCTGAGCCTACCCTGGGAAAGACTTCGCTGTTCCCAGGAGTCTGAGGCTTTAGTCCTTGACATGACCTTTCCCGTGTCAACAACACACAGCCACTCAGGAGTCCACTCCTTCCCTACAGTGCTCGGAGGACCTCAGAGGATGTCTGGACCGCAGATACTACAAAATCTTGTTTATGCTCTTTTTAACCGATATGCACATACTCTTTGTAAAATTTAACTTACAAATTAGACAAAGTAGGGGATTATCAATGATGACTAATGATAACAAAAGAGCTATGATCATAATAGTTTGCAGTAGAATTACCAGCATCTTCACTCTTGTTCTTTGAGGTTATTATTTAGTAAAATAAAGGAATTTTAAAATGAGCAACGTGGTGGCTAAAAGACCAATCTTGTGACAGATGGCAGCTGTGTTATTGGGGGGTGGCTAATATACTGCATGGACACACTGGTCAAGGAGAGGGTTCATGGTCCCAAGGGCAGAGGAGAATGATATGACATTGCTGAACTCAGGACGCGGTGTATTTTAAATGCTCTGACTTGTTAATTTTTGGAACTTTCCATTTAACTTTTTCATCTGGCAGTCGAATATGGGTAACTGAAATTATGGACTATAAAACTGTGAATAAGAGGAGCTACTGTATCATTGTTCTCTGTTTTAGTGGAGGGACCAATGCCCTAAAGGAATTCTGATCCTCTCCCTCCTTTTCTTCTTATCTTAAAACTACATTTTCAGATATTATATATCAGATAAATATCTGAGTTTAATATGTATTTAGCAAACATCTAAAAGCAGATGCAGAAATGTTGCTCTTGATCTAAAGGGAAAATGTCGCTGTTTTAAAAGCTATCTAATTTATCAAATTAGCCTTTCTCTTTTTAATGATACCCAGAAAGAAGTTTCTGAGTACATGTATAGCCCGGATACAATCCTAATATTTTAAGACTTTATAAATGGCAGGAGTATATACATCTCATGATTGAATAGCACAATCATGACTTAAAGCAAATAATAACAGTTTTTGGTGAGTGGTGGAATAAAGAAAGCTTTTATTGCTAACATGGACACATAGAGTGTAAGAATGTAGGGGTTGAACAGGACTTAAACAAGCATGACCTTCCCATGAAAATAGGTCATATGACTAATGTATCTTGAGGATGGAAGTAAAATTCCCAAGAGTCTCTGAAATGATGACTCACGTCTCAGGGTGACTGCTGAGAGTTTGTTCATGAAGGCAGAAAATTCTTCTTTGTAAAGCGAGAAGTAGACAAAGGAGGGAAGTAGAACACAGCTGGACAAAGTTAAAGAAATGGGCTCCAGCACATCACAGACTCACCGGAAGTGATGGGAAAGTCAACTGTGAAACACTGCCAACTGTCACCATTGTAGAGCATTGGCCATGGGACCTAGACAGAAGAGCCAAACAGGACCCTGTGTGCAGCTCCCAGATGCAGCACCTCTGAATTCGTCAAGAGGGAACTTGGAAACACTTAGAAAGGAAGCACCATGTCCGATTCAGAGGCAATTTGCATGATTAGTGTTGTCCCAGAATGTAAGGTTGTCATCTGATTCTTTAGTTAGCTGCTGTTTCAGTCCTGAGTCCCTGTGAATGTAGGAGATTGAGATGTGTGGTTTGATGACTTACCACAGTCTATATTGCTTTCATATAACCCTATCCACCCTCCAGAGAAAGCCAATAGGGCTTGAAAAAGCAGATATTATGATATTATGAAAATATTTCCAGATATTTTCATTATTGGATTCTGTAAGAGAAAACCACATGGCTTCCTTCTTTTTTTGTTCAAATTTATTTCCCTTTAGACACAATAGCCATCTAGCTGTTGACTTTCACACTTCAGATTGGAAGAGTATGGCCTTTGACATTCATGAGCAAATCCCTTCCACTGAACTGAAATTTTTTGTTGGATTATCAGAATAGATGTAAAATGTCAGCTTACCTTTGTCATTACTGCCTTAGCATGATCCATAGAAAGATCATGATTAATAAGAATCTCCCAAGAATTGCTGATATATAAACTCCATTGCTTTGAAATTTCTATACACTCAGAAAAGTGAACTTGTCCACCAAATAGTAGTCCTCTTGGCTCAGCCCATTCTTTATCATTTTAGGAATAAGGGAAAAGACACAGTCATGACTACAAAAGATTGTGCCAAAATATCCGGCTGGCTAACACTCATATGATGATATTATCGATGATATAATTTTAAAATTAGAATTGGAATACTTTTGGTAGCGCTATAAAAGTCTGAAAAAATAGCCCAGCTATATAGTACATTAAGAGATGCATGATTATCATATATTTATAAAATGTATTTGTTGCATTATAGTAGCTGCCTGGTAACACCAAAGACTGTGTTTCATAAGTGGTGCATGGTAGGGTTTAATAGAATGCCTCTTTCATTCTTTATACTTTCTGAAGCTGAATGAAGAGAATTGAGACTACAGGAACAATGGCCTTCAGACAGAACTAGTGTTGGTGATGACATAAGAAATTTTGCCTCTAGTTCTCACAAAGTGAGCCCTTCAGTTACATTCAGAAGGCTTTCAGTGAGTTCCAGACGGATTGTCGGAATAAACCCAAGACTAGTATTGAATGTGGATACTAAATCCAGATGGCGTGTTTAGGATATCATAACTTCCATATAAAGAAAAGCACTTACATTTCTACAAAACCAGGCACAGAGCCTTCTGATGGACACTATTTCAAAGTGGATGAAAAGCTGGATTTACCCCAATTCGACCACTACCATTATACCACCCATACTGGATTCTCACGTCAATGTCATCTGCCATGTATTATCAATGTGTGATCTTTTGACATAGATTTATGAACACGTAACATTTCTTTCAATGCAGATTAATACAACATTGCATTATTATTAAAGGATCTTGATTCTTGTTCTATCAGGATCTACTGAATACCAGCCTCGGCACTGCCTAAAGGGTCAGAACAGAACTTTTACGACAAGTAAAAACTGGCTTGGGAGCAGGATCTGAGGAGTAGAACAAACTGACTGACTCAGGCACATTTTTCCTCCGTTTCTTTATTCCTTGGGGGGAAGAATATTGAGGTTTAATTTGGGGTTAATGCCCATTAAACCTCACCTCTCAGGGTCCAGAAAGATTCACTATGGCAGGCAAAAACCTGCCTAATTGGATCCAAGGGTAAAATGAAATCAATTAATTCACGTACATTACCACTACATGTTTTTATTCCTTAGAGCAAAGAAGCAACAAGAAGACACAGCATAAGGGCATAAGGCATAAGGGGTGATCTCCACAAAGCGTCAGTTTACATAGGCATACAGACAAATCAGCAATCTCATTGGTGGTAACAATGGTATCAAGCATGCATCTTCACAGGCACAAAAATTGGTGGGTCTGGTAAAGAGGCATCTTATGTTTCAGAGGGAGCTTGGCTGTGAAGTTCCCTGTGGCTGGGAACAAAGCATTGGTAGCTATAGGAACCTGCGGTTTTGATTTGCATTAGAGTCCAGCTGGTTGAGTTTAAGGGGATCTCATTTGGGGACCTGCTTTTGACTCCAGCGAGGTGCCCAAGTGAGAATTTTTCTCTCTGGAGCTAGTTTTAGCAACTCAGGCCTTTGCCTGTATACACAGTTAATTTTCTGGGCTATGATTTTATGGAGAAACTGAAACCAAGGAGAAGGGAAAATAGAGAATATTAGAAATTTGTTTAGAGCAGAAGACCAGTAGATTACACCTTCCTGTGTCTGATGTTGGAGCAGACATATCACTTCTTGTTTGGGGGTCTCTTGTCAGTGAATACTGTCAATAAAGAAAGATTGTGGGGGACTATTTTTAGTGTAGATTTTGAATATGAGAACAAAGGTTTGACTGAGTGAATTCTTTCCACACCATGGTTGCCCTAGGGGAAAAGTCAGGTTTATACACTGCTGGGATACTATAGAAGGGAGACATGCCACGATTTCAAAGATTTTTACAGAATTGACAGTGACTTATCCAAAAAAGACTGGTGTTCCACAGCTCTGCAAAACAGGTTCTTCCCAATATTATCTCTTTTGTGAATTTGTCTAGTGGTTTGCCAGCTGTGTTTTTGTTGTATAATACTTGTGGGCTCACCACATTGTTCATCGAAATAAAAGCAGACAGCCCAGGTAGCAAAGGAATAGCTATAGCACCATTTCGGCTTCTCTGTTGTCTTGGGTGCAGTAAGATGCCTTCGTGACAGGAAGCCTTGGAAAATGAACCAAGACAGATTCCCTTGCCATCTAGAACAACTGAGTCACAGCACGGGCCTCGAATATGTAGTCAGTGTTCTCGCGAGATGTGTCTTACTGAGACATCTCACTAAGAAGAGCAAATGTTCCCAGAGAGTTTAGTGACAGAATGTACTCCTTTCTTTTCTCAATGACGTAGTCAACGGTACTTGGCATTTAGTCTACATTTAGAATTACAGCTTTTGCCATGGGAGTAAAATTTTCATTAATGACAAAATTTCAAGTGATATTATTAGTGGTATTTTTGTACTCAATAATATATAATGCTCATGGAATGCATAGTTTTGTTTATGTTTTAAAGTTTCAGTGACTAACTTCATATCCTAAACTATGTCTATATTTTTAAATGATACATGTGTGTGCTTCTGGGAAAAATAGAATTTCTGATTCTATTTGGATGAAGCAAATCTATCTATCTATTTATTTATTTATTTATTTATTTACTTTTTCATAAACAATGTCTGCTGATGCCCATCTTGACCTGAGCTATTTATACATCCTAAAATGACTTTGAACTCTTGGTTGTCCTTCCTGTCTTTCACATACTGAAGCTGGAGCTCTTCCTCCTCCTCCTCCTCCTCCTCCTTCTGCCCCCCAAATAATTGTGTATACTTATAGGGTGCCACAGAGTGTTTTGATCTGTGGTTACATCATATACTGATTCATCAGAATTCTGATATGCCGGTCATTTCACCAACTTAGGTCTAGTGGTAAGGACTGCTAAAAATCTTTTAGCAACTTGAAATAAAGTACAATATTTTTAACATGTAGTTATAATGCAGCAGAGTGCCTCTCTAACACTGTTTCTTCCAGTCTAACTTCAGTTGCACCCTCTGACCGCCACTTCACCTTATGCTACCCTACCTCTCCAGCCTTAGTTGGGAGATCTTCTAAATATTCTACATCTCTATGAAATCCCTATGTCTAGTTTTCTTCATTTGGGTTAATGCCTTCCAGATGTATTCATGTTGTCTCAAACGACAGAATCACTTCCTTTTAAAAACCAAATAGTATTTTTTTCTGCAGTGTATGTATGCTGGGGACTTTCTCCACTCTACCACTGATGGACACTTAGCTTGTTTCCATAGCTTTACTTATGTGAACAGTGCTGGGAAAAACTTGAGATTAAAGATATTTAGCTGTATGACAATAGGTGAGGAGATTTGGGGGTCATACAATAGCTGTTAATTACCCCTCATTCTCCTCCCTGTCCTCTCTCGGAGAAACCCACATTGTTTTCTGAACAGACTGTACTAGTTTATATTCTGACCAGCAATGTACCAGGATTCTCTTTTCTTCAAACATTTAACCACTCACCTTTTGATAGTAGATATTTGATAAGATCTGACATAATGCTGCGTTTTTGTTTTAATCTGCATTTCCATGATGCCTAGCAATGTTGAGTTGTTCTTTCTTTCAAGAGCATTGCTGCCTGCAGATCCAGATGCAGAACTCTCAGCTGCTTCTCCAGCAGCCGGTCTGCCGCCATGCTTCTCTCCACGATCATAATGGGCTAAACCTCTGGACGATAAGCCAGTCCCAATTAAATGTTTTCCTTTATAAGAGTTGCCATGGTCACAGCGTATCTTCACAGAAACAGAAGCCATCACTAAGACAATTACTAAGAAAAATAATCTGGAAAAGTAGAAAATCGCAAACCTCAAGGTCAACCCCAGTTAGAACTTCCTATAATGAGGTCATAGAAACACACGTACAAGGAAGCAGGAGGGGTCTTCCTCACATAGTGCCCATTTGTGCAGACCTCTCCCTCAAACAAAGTGCTGTTTGCATTTAGTTTGCTCCGAATCCCGCCCTCTGTAAAGTCATCTACACAGAGAGGGAAGGGAAATACTGAAGTAGGGTTGCTGCCCTGCTCCTGACTGTGGGTGAATACCTTCCCCTCCTTGGAGTTCTCAGGTAACACGTAACAGGAGAAGTAGCAGCCAGGCAAGACTAAATGACCTCCATGGAGCTTTTTAAACAGGGGCCGCCAGGCCACGAGGGGACCAGTTTCAGTGACTTCCTTCTTTCCAGTCCTTTTAACTAGCAGAGTGCAGACATAGCTCTTCCCCGGGGCCCTTTAGTCAGTAGGTTCTAATGCTGCCTGGGGGCTTACGTAGTTCCGCGCTATCCCTAAAACCGTGTTGCTGTTTCAGGCTGCACATTTCAATTCCCTCCAAATACAGAGAAGGGGTATTTGTTCTCTGCGAACTCTTCAAGTTGTCTCCCAGCCCTCCCTGGCTTTCTCTTTCTTCATCTCGTCAGCCTTCCTGTCTCCTCCTCCATTTTCTTTCCTCCTTTCCCCTCTTCTCTTTCTTTAATCTTCTCTTTATAGGATAGTCACTATATTTGAAGCACAAACTACAACATCACAATAGTTTTAATGAGCTAGTAAATTTATTAAATCTTAGAAGTTTGTGCAAGCCAAAAGGAGAACCAGATAACCAGAAGACTCGAGAGAAACATGTAGGTGTATTCTTATAATCTCATACTAAAATTATTGTGACCTTGCGCCATGCACACACAATTGACTGTTGGTACTTTCCAGCCAACATTACTTACTACCGTGTCTTCGTATAGGAGAATAAGTAGAATAGAGAGGTAGCTCAGTGGTTAAGAGCATTAAGAGTGGTTAAGAGTGGTTAAGAGCACTCCTGCAGATGACCTACTGTGCTGGGTTCCCAGACCTTACATGGTAGCTCACAACTGTCTCCAACTCAAGTTCTAGGGTGTCTGACACTGTCTTCTGACCTCTGCGGGCACCAGACACAGAGGTGGTGCATGTACATGCATGTAGGCAAAACACCCATACACACACACACACACACACAAATATTTTTTTTTAAAAAAGTGAGTTTCATATGTAAACTGTAACTAATTGGTAAAATGCTTCTAAAGAAATTAGTGACTGGGCTGGGGGAAAAGACTCAGTGGTTAAGAGCACTTAATGTTCTTAAAGAAAACTCCCAGATTGGTTTCCATTACCCACGTTGGGTGGCTCACAACTTCTTATAACTCCAGCTCCGAAGGCTCTAGAACCCTCTTCTGGCCAATGTGGGCATCTGAATTTTCATGTACAAATAAGTCGGTCTGTACAAACACATGACACACACAACACATAATTAATAAATTTGTTTAAAGAAATATCAATGGCCACAGTGTGGGAACGAATTGGAAGTTTCCTGAGAGTTTGCTGTGGCTTTGGTGGATGAGGGGGGATGTCAGAAAGGGAGATTCTGGTCTGGCTTCATCATTTAACCAACCACAAGTTCTCAAGGTCATGATTATTTTTCCCAGACTCTTGTGAAGGTCAAGTTAAATCTTGTGTTTTGAAACAGTTTTCACAGTGTAAGAACTCTTATTATATTAAGTGGAAATGGCCACTCGGTGGCGTTGTAAAGTAATCTATGGTGTAGAAAAATAGAGCTTCGGGGCTACAAATGTAGCTTGGGGGCAAAGGACTTTGTTGGCTTGTGTGAGACCCTGGGTTTGATCCCCAGTACCACAGACAATAAGAAGAATTACAACAGACATCTCCTTCGAGACACAGACCTGGATCCTGTCCACATGTGGGTAATAGATTCGATTTTAGTATATACAGAGAACTGCCCCTTTCCCAGTTGAATAAAATAGCTGAGGACATAAGCCATATGTGCTGGTGACCGGAGATTTCAGCTGAAATGGCAAAGCGCAGTAAGGCCGTCTCTGCCACTGCCTCTTTCTCTCCGTCCCCGTTTTCCCTCTCATCATTCAAACCCCGTGTTTTGTCTGTTTCTATGGCATCTCTTCCTCTGTATTGTAGACCCCTCCAGAGAAGTGTATGCCTCTCTCCTTTCTCTATACCCTCTACTTCAAGCTGGGGCTTATTATATAGAACACACTTGGCTTTTTCAGTGGCAAAGTGACAGGAATGTTATCTACTGTTCCGATCTAATTAGCTAGACCACACTAATTCACTACAGAAAATAAGTATGTATTGTTCTCTAACTCTCTGACTGGAGTTAAACTTAACTGACGTAAGGTGCCTTAAACAAGTGGGCGCAACTAGCATCATCAGCAAGCCCTACCAGTGTAAGCTGAGTTCAGTCATGGTTTAGTAATTTTTTAAAGTAACATTTATTTCCTTTAACTTTCATAAGATTCAATTAAAGGAAAACATTTCAACTGCTTCAATCTTTCTAATCCAATCTGTTTTTTTTTTTTTTAATTTTTTTTTCATGAAACCCTTGGGAATGCGTTCTTCCCCTTCCTTTTCAAAGACTCTGTGGGAAAGCTGCTGTGTTTGCTTATTAGGTTCCTTATCACTGACAGTCATTTGGGAGGTTGTAAACCAGGGAATGAAAGAGAAATTCAGACCACACCAGCATCAGCGCCCTGAACACATCTTCCTCCCTGTTAGGAAATCTGCAGTGATTCCAGGTCTGGGTTCAGGAAGAAGACAACCACGCTACAGCCACTCCCCTAGAGTCATGGTCGGGTCCGCCATTTTTTGAAATCTTTTTAAAATCTGGATGTAACAGGACAGCGTGGGCAGGGTTGTTACTGCCAGTTCCTGTGAGGGAAATGGAGCCCCATTCTGTCTGCCTGTCTACTCTACTCATGGACTTAGAAAAGTGGGGATGTGGGTGCTTAGAGCCCTCTGTCACCCTTGGGTTACGAAATCTAGTCCTTAGATGGTGACCAGGAAAAGCATTTAAGAACTAGGCTATTTTCAGTCCAGTCTCTTTTCCTTAAGCACTGTTTGAGCACAGTCAGGGTGGTACTGATGAGGTTGAAGCTTGCTGCATTGCTACTGTGCGGGGCAGATAGGCAGTGGATTCTCCCTCATAGCCTGCACTCGTACCCTTTAAACAACAACAACATTTCAGGAAATGAGGGGGAAATGTCTTTTTTTTTCAATTATGAGCCAACTAAAATATTCCAAATTTAATGATGACTTCCTTGAGTATTTTATCTCAAAACGGATGTAACTACAGCTTTTACTACCCAATAAGGGACGGTCCCTGTATGAGCACTCAGAGTTTTAATATTGTGCCTTTTTTTTACTGGCTTGTGACCTTATATGATAAAGATCCATTACCTCTATTTTCTGGAGTAGATAATAGGTAGTTTTCGTCAAGGCCACCTTCTTACCAATAGTGACTGTCACTGACAGGTTAGGACATCTTACCATATCTTCCCATGCCTTCCTGTGAGTGTGAAGGTGAGCTGATGATGACTTGCTATGATGAGAACCACCTGCCCAAGGGCAACCCTGTCCACAGTAAGCTGGGTCTTTCCATAACAGTCACAAGTTGAAGAAGAAGGAGAAAGAGGAGGAGGACGGGGGAGGAGGATGGAGAGAAAGAGGAAGAAGAAGAAGAAAGGAAGGCAGAGAGAGAGAGAGAGAAAGAGAAGGAATAAGGAAGGAAGAGAATCACAGGCTTGCCTTGCCTACAGGTCAATCTTGTGGGGGCATTTTCTCAATTAATGTTTCCCTTTTTCAAAATGGCTCTTCAAGTTATCATAAAATTAACCATTACAAATGTGGCTAAATTTCTTTCATCCATATTTTGTCTTCTTTTCATGCTATCTGTGGTTTTTCCCTTTTCATTTTTTTCTCTTAGAATTATTATTTTTTAAATTAATTTTGTTTCAGTTGTTGGTTTGTTATCGAAAGCTGCTTCATTACTAGGTGGTTTTCTGTGACAATTTTCTGTTCACTTTTAGCTTAGCCTGCCTTCACACTCAGTGAGAGCAGTGAGATGACGTCATAATGCTTATGCCCTTCCGTGCCTTTCTGTTGTTATTGTCATATTTGCTTATTTATGTTAGAAAGCTACATGGCTACTGTGTGTGTCTGAACAGTCAATGTTCAGGAGGGTTGTAGAATAGGTAAAATCTCTGCTGACCCATGTGGCCAGCATGGCCCATCACACCTCCTGTCTCTTGCAACCCCATATTATTTAGTGTCATATCTTTATATAGAACTTATTTCTGTAAATTTTTTATGAGAGTCTGCTTGTGAGTTATTTTACCTTATTTTCTATTTGAAGAAGTTTGCTTCACTTTGGTGTGTGTGTGTGTGTGTGTGTGTGTGTGTGCGTGCGTGTGTGTGTGTGTGTACATATACGTACACATGCATGTAGGTTGAAGGTTACTGTCAGACATCTTTCTGAATAACTCCCCACATTACTTTTTGATAGGGTCTCTTGTGAAACCTGGAGCTCATCAGTTCATCATGGTCAGCTGACCAAGAAGCCCTAGGGACCCTCTTGCCTCTGCATCCCCAGCACCAGGATTACACACATGCACTACCATGCTTTATCTAGATACAGGGTCTAACAGCCAAGGCTGGACTCACACGCACAACCCCAAACCTCCTAGGTGCTGGCATTAGAATTGGTTACTGCCATATCCAGGTTTACCTTTTGTCTTCAGAGATAGTTTTATTGACTTTAAACTCACATCTGGGACAGGACTGCAGACTAGGCTTTCCTCTTCCCTGAATTCTCCTGTTCTCACTGACCTGCCTCTACTTCCTGTCTGTTATCCTGCCTATACTTCCTGCCTGGCTACTGGCCAATCAGTGTTTATTTAAAATATAATTGACAGAATACAGACCATTGTCCCACACCAATCCATATATCTTGAATACCACGCATGCCATCAATAAACACTCATTTATGTATTTGTTCTAATGAATTAAAGAACCATCGTACAAAGCTAGGGAAAGCATCAATATTTCTTTAAGAATGTAGTGTTTTCCTAGGAAATGTTGGCCAGCCCCTCCTGGAATTTTGTATTTCTGAGACAGATGATTGGATGGTCTTGACAAAAATCAGAAATCAAATGTATACCTCACACTGCCTTTGCCCAAACTGCTAGAGTTAGTTAGAGACTCCATTGTGTTTATACTTCTAATTACACATGTATGACTTTCATGGGATTTAGCAGAAATTCCTTTGGTGTTCATTGGTTCCTGCTAATCTCTTAGAACAAATTCATGTAGAGCCATGAGCTAAGCAGTGGTTCCAATTAAAAATTTTAATGTCACCTAAAATAAAGGCCATCAAAGCTCCCAGTTTCTGGCATCTTTTCTTGCAACCACACTAAGGATGTGAGCTCATCTTACAATATGAATTGCTGTGGCCTCTTTGTCTCTTTCATGCTTTAGAAACTTGCTTTATGGAAAATCTTTATTGTTCAAAGTGAATTATTGCTTAAGCTCACCCACAATTCTTTTTCTGATCATGGAGACTCAAAAAATGTTTATTGCTACCTCCCGGAACAATAGCTTGCTCTTTGTAGATAAAGCCTAAATGATTTTTTCAAAAGTATTCTTTGGGATTGTTCAAAACTAATTAAAACCCTAAGTTAAAAATATAAAAATCTGCACCCACTTCCTAAAGAGGCTTCTCAAGGAGACGGATTTACGAGCCTTCCTTCCTCTGTCTGGCCCTGGATGTTGGCAGAAGCCAGTGCTTAAAATAGGTGTTAGCTTGTGGTCAGCCCTTGTTTCTATTAATACCTAATAATGTCTAGTGTATGACCGCCTTCGTACTTTATATTTCTGCAGATATTTACCAAGCTGTCTCCCCACTATTATTTTACTCTGCCTGAGAACCACTGGGAATGAGGATGCTCAAGGAAGGCCACTGTAGAAAGAGGGCCCAGGCTTGCAACCACCGTCACAGCTAGTCTGGGTGTTCAATTCCAGTTTGTCCACATGTCCTCTGATCTCAAACTTGGCCCTCTTTCTGTTAGTTCATGGCTGCTTTACTTCCTCTTTGGGGGAGTTAAGAGGTTTAACTCCTTATAAAATGGAACCTTAGCATGCAGCTTCCAGGACTAACTTATTTATTAGGGGTAAAGCATGGCCTATGTGAGACCTATTTGTTACTCATCTACAGAACTTCCTGTGAAAAGCCATTTTTTCTTATCTCTGGTCGCCTCAGAGGGCCATTATTTGTGTCCCAGACAACTGGACTAAAGGACTGCTTTAAGGCAATTTTACTAACTACAGTCCAAACAACATCTTTGATAGGGAGGAGTTTTACTTAGCAAAATGGCCAGTAGTCAAAACTCAACCACATCCTCCACTATGGCAAAACTCCCAACTAATGTGTTTGATTGAACACAGGTGACAGTATTGTCATGGAAACAAGTTGCCCAAGGAGTATAGTCTCCAAGAGGCTTAGAGTGGCCTGATTGAAATGCAAGGCCCAAAACTTGAGGGGAATTTCTCAGGCCTCCTCAGGCGCGTGGTAAGCACTAACCATGGAGGTCACCTCTCGTTCATCCTTGTGGGATCCTGGCTCCATTGGGGTGTTACGAGGAGCAGTGTTTAACTGTGTGCCATCCCCTGGTCATTACATGGAATTTCCCAGTAAACAGTTTATTCTTCATCGACTAAATACTCATCTCTCTTGGTGATGGGGAGCTGGGTCACGGTGTGCTTCAGCGGTCGTTGTCACTGGGGCTGAAACGGCACAGACTAAAATAGAAGTGTACTCTGAGTTAGGACCCGGCCACACCTCTGAGCTCTCAAGGGAAACAGCAGCAGAATCCAGGTGTGGTGGCTGCACACTGTGATGATCCCAGTCCTGAAGAGGCTGTGAAGCAGGAGAAGTGTAAGCTTGAGGCCTGCCAGGTAGGCTACGTAGCAAGTTCCAGAACAGCCTGGGCTGCGTAGCAAGACCCTGTTTCGGCAAACATAACCAAAATATTTTTAAAAAATATAAATAAACGAATCTGGAAAACAGGCTAATGGTGGGCTTACAGGGAGGTAGAAGCTGGGTGGTGCTCAGAACCCGGGGAGTTCTCCCTGCAGCTTCCTACCAAAGAAGCTGCCCTGCTGGAAGGGATGTTTACTCTATTTGCCATTGTGTCTTCAGAGCAGAACCATGTAGAACATAGTCCTCACCTCCACTCTCTGTCTGTCCTTTCCTCTAGCAAAGGTGCAGTTCCCCTGGTTTTGTTTTTGGTCGTTTGTCCTGTAAAGACGACGTTTGGCTCCTTTCTTCCTGCTTTTAGAGGCATAGGCGGTCTAGTTTGGACAAAAACTTTGCAACTTACCTTCAGCTTTCTCTGGCCAGGAGAAGTTAGCTGAACTTGGCGCGCGCGGGGGGGGGGGGGGGGGGGGGGGGGGGGGGGGGGGGGGGGGGGGGCAACTAACCACGTAGTACGGAAGATCTTCCCTCGAACAACATTGTATCACAAGCTTGCTACTGTCTGCTTGCTTGTGATCCACTCACCCTCAGAGGTGTTCTGAGACTTCCTTTCATCCGCCCCCACCCCCAGAAAGTTAAACCTTTCACGAATATGTTGAAAAGAGATCTCAGTCCGTCCGTTCTCCAGGACACATTACTAAGTTGCTAAGCAAGGTCAGCTTTTGTGAGCTCAATGAAGGACTCTGAGCCATACAGTTTGTTTTGCTTAAAGGGGACTGGTGAGGCTGCAGTTCCTGAGCTCTCTGATGAGAGCTGCTCAGGGTAAAAAGACTCCAGGGAAAGGCTCTCACGCTTGGAGGCAGAAGTGGCGCTTTGAGTTCTAGAAAATCACTGGGGCGACAGATGCCTTCCTGCAGGCTGAGTCACTGCAGCGGATCATCAGGTCTCTTGCTCTGAAAAGTAAGGGAAATTAGGGATCCTCTGCAATGACTTCCCAAGTTGTTTCCAAAGATCCCTGTGACAGTGACGGCACACAGAAGAGAGTTGTCAGCTTAAGTGGATTGTTTCCCATTGCTACCACTGCCAAAGCCTTCCTCATACCTCACAGGAAAAAGAGGAGCGGGGAGTCCAAGCCCCTTCGAGGTCCACATGGGCCGGGCAGGCTGAGCCTGGGATGCGGGGCTGGTCGTCTTTGCTACTGGGAGTGTTTAGCAGCTCAGGCCAGGCTCCAGACACATGTGGGAGGGGCGTGGCTTGGTTACCAGGCAGCAGCATTAAGAGCCCTGGCTCTGGAGCAATGACCCCACTCGTTCTTTTTTTTGCCTCATCGGACACCAGGCTTTGCCATGATCCCAGTTCAGTCACTTTCTTTTATGTAAGCTAAAAATATCATTTACCTTTAAAAAGACTCAAACGTTAAAATTGAGAACAGCGCCCCCTTCCTTCCTCTTCACTTACTACAAGAGAAACAAACAGGTTTCTTGCCAGCAACAGCATATGATCTGTGAACTTGTGGGTTTGACAAGAAACATCTTTGATTGTCTGGAGCATATGCTGTCCCCTAGGACAAAACCAGAAACACTACCCCACTAATCTCCTCAGATGCCGCAAAAGCACACTGCCTCCCCATTGTACAATCTAGGTACAACTGACCAGAAATTGGTAAGGACCCAAGCATAAACCCTTTGACCAGGGAAGTAAATGTTGAGTAGTGGTTAGCAGGCAGATTAGAGCCACGCATCTTGCCTTGGAATCCTGGCTCTCTCGCTTAATACTTTGGGAAACTGGCCAAGTCAATCAGTGGACCTTTGACCTCAGCTCCCACATCTGTAAAGTGGAGAGAGTAACACTCCTTATCTTGTAGACAGGTTTGGATATTAAGATAAAGCTTCGGTGCCTGGCACATAGTGTCATGTGACTACTCTTATTTGTGGCTGTTTATTTATTTTGTGGTTCTGAGGATTGAGCCCAGGGCCCTCACATGTGCTCAGCAAGTACTTTCAGTCAGATCTGCCTCCAGCTGTGTAGTGACTTACTAAATAAAGAGTAAATAAAGTGAAAAAAGAGAGTTATTTAAGATAAAAAAGGACTCCCTACTTCTTCAGAAGGTACCTTGGAACAGTTAAAGAATGGGGTCCTTGTCATAGCAGCACCTTCTGAGAGATCGGCACAAACCACTGGTTCTGGGTAATTATTTGCTGGTACTCTTTGCTATCTCCAGTGGGGGATGTTTCTCTCTCTCTCTCCCTCTCTCTCTCTCTCTCTCTCTCTCTCTCTCTCACACACACACACACACACACTATTGGTAATGTCTAACACTCATTTCTGATTCTTTGTACAAGACTTATATTGCCAAAAAAAAAATCATACAGAATTCCTTAGCCTGTTAACAAGTGTTCTCAGCCTTTTACAAATGGAATTTGAAACATATTTCCTGCCTGACTTAGGGTGGGACTCGGCTCACAAAGCCCCTTTCTCATGCCTCTTGCTGTGGTATGCCTGCCAGGAGAGACACTGGAGTCTGAGCACTCACCTGGGGCCCAGACCTGCTGTGGTATGCCTGCCATGAGGGCCAGTGGACTGAGCGCTCACCTGGGACTCAGGCAGAGGTCTGGAGCCTGGCCTTTGCCCTGGGTCTGCTCTGTTCCATGATTCTGATGCAAGGGGTGACAATGTTCACTCTTCCTCTCCTATGGACTAGAACAATCTCAGCAGCTGCTCACACCATGTCACAACAGTAGAACATGAGTTTGAAACGAGCACCCAGTTTCTCCCACAAAAGCACTTTGGTGCAACCTCAATAACGTGGGTGATTTTAATAGGCAGGACTTGTTTGACATTTTGAACAGTTACATGACACTGTCTGTCTGCTTTAATAACTGATCCTTCATTACAACACATGAAATAAGTCTTTCTGTAACATACCTCTGTGGCAGTGGCTCTGCATCAGTCGCAAAAGTGCAATGCAAAGACACGGAACACAGTTTGTTCCTGTGGTAGTGAATGAGACCCTGGTGTATGCAGCACAATGTGTGTATGTGGGGGTGGGGGGAGAGCTGCATGCATGTTTAGCCTGGGCAGTTGCTTCATGTACAAACAGGAGAAAGTCTTGGTGACTTTATCATGACTTGTGAAGGTTCTCGGAAAGCAGCCTGATATTGTGTCGTCTGTTGAGTCATGTGGAATTGTTTTTCTGGCCAATAGTGATCAAATGCCTCCCAATGGTTAAGGTTCAGCTTAAAAGATGAATGTGGCTTTAAAAGGGTATGTTGGACTCTACCAAAGCTACTCACGCAACACACTCTATGTCTTGTTATTAGTGTGGGTCATGTCTAAGGACACACAGTAGGGCTGTAACACTCAGGACTATTTCCAGCCTGAGGAAGGAAATGAGAGAGAAAGAGTATAAAATGGTTGAAGGGAAGAAAGGGTAGAAATAGCCCAAGCATCCCACTAAGAGGAAGTAGCAAATTCAGGTAAGGTCCATCCATGCACTGAAGCATTTTGTAGTTGTTAAAGCACTGTATGTCTTAGGAAGATATGCGCCTAACAGACTTAGCACATAAAGCTAAGAGAAGTCTGTTGCATACAGGACATGTGAACTCTTTGTTCCCCCCTCTCCATTCTTACACACACACACACACACACACACACACACACACACACACACACACACCAGAAAGAGAAAGAACAAAAAATAAAAAGTCCAGAAAGATACTAAAAGTGGTTAAATTCTATATGGTAGGATTAATTATTATCTAAATGAAAGTACATTAGTTCTACAAAAGAAAAAAAAAGGCCCGTGAAAATAGGAAATCCCAGAGCCTTTCACAGTTATAGACACACGCATATTCAGATACCTAGGTGACGCACAAGTAGACAGGAGATTAGAACAGGTACTGTTCAGGGTCATCTACAACTCAGGTAGGTACGAGACCAGTTTCCATGGTGACCATCCACATCACAGATAGTGATGAGAACAATTGCCATTGGTGGCCATTTATACCTAGAGATGAAAACAGTTGCTTTTGGTGGCCGTCCATACCTCAGATTCTCACAGGTCATGGGCAGCTTGAACTTTGGAGATCTGTATGTCAAGAGGTTCTAGTTTTATCATTACAGTCTAGTGCAGAGAATGTGAATTGTCGTGGTTTTAAGGAAACTTTTTCATTTCTTTTAAGCTAAAAGGTCTGAGAAACATCAAAAGAAGCATCCTTGAGTTACTTCCAAGGTGACCCAGGACACGTTTACCCTTTAAGTCAGAAGCTTTAAAATTCTTATCTTTCATAGCTATACATAGTGAACATGCTTCAAAAATACTAAACAGAAAATTACAGAAAGAAATAATTTGAACGTTTTAAATTGTGAAACTTTCTGAGAGGTGTGAAGAAATCTCACATATCATAATGCCCGATGTTGCCCAAGGCACAGATAAGTCCCTCGTCTGATGTGTCCACACCATATAAGCTACCCACTCAATAATCACTTAAGATCTTCCATCTGGGTCATCAAATAAAATGTCTGCTACTGCAATGTAATATTTTCATAAGCCTTATTTTGTTTGGTAGTAACTCTAAAGCACAAGAATAGTGATGGTGACAGATTATTTTTTTACATGATGTTCTTATCAATTGTTCCATTTTATTACTTGTACTGGTTGGTTTTGTGTGTCAACACAAGCTAGAGTCACCAGAGAGGAAGAAGCCTCCTCTGGGGAAATAGTTCCCTGAGATCCAGTTGTAAGGCATTTTCTCAATTAGTGATCAATGATACAGGGCACAGGCCATGGTGGATGGTGCCACCCCTGGGCTGGTGTCCTGGGTTCTATAAGAAAGCAGGCTGAACAAGCCATGTGAAGCAAGTCAGTAAGCAACCCCCCTCCATGGCCTCTGCATCAGCTCCTGCCTCCAGAATCCTGCCCTGCTTGACTTCCTATCCTGAATTCCCTCGGTGATGAACAGCGATGTGGAAGTGTAAGCTGAATAAACCCTCTCCTTCCCAAATTGCTTTTTGGTTATGGTGTTTCGTTGTCTTAACTAAGACATTGCTATTGTTTTAGCTTTGATCCTGAGTCTAGTTTTAAACTTAACATTGCCCTAGGCATGTGTGTATAGAGAGAAGCACAGCAAACACAGAGTTAAGTGCCACCTGTAGCTTCAGATATCCATGGAGATGTATCCCTGTGGACAAGGAGGGGGACAACAATATTCAATTTTGACAAAACGTTTACATTTGCCATTTTCTCTAGAAGGTGATAGTGCTCTGCTTATCTTTCACCGGCCGAGATAGCCCCCCTGCTTCTGTACATTCACGATCTCACTTGGGTGGAGCATGTCCGTTGAAATACTCTATCTGCATGTACTGTATTGTATCAAACTCCCTCAAACACGAGGAAGAGTTTGAAAACTAGGGGTGTTAGCAGCGTTTTCCCTGAGAGACAGCAGTGATAGAGGTAAGAGGGTAGAAAGTCAGGTCCCCTGCAGTGGCCTCCTTCCCTGTCCTTCAAAGGCTGCAGGACAGCTTCCTGCCTAAACCTTCCAGAAAGGGTTCCCCAGTGCAACTTTTGAAACACAAAATTGTTTACATTAAGCCTACAGCAAGAACGTTTCTTTTATTTGGACATCCCGGCATCCCTTGCAGATGGACAAAAAAGACTTTCCATCCAGCTACAATGTTTCAGAATGAATGGTGTGACGTCCCGTCATCCAGTGCTGCATCTGGTGTCTGTGGGCATCTGCAGTTTGCTCACTCATCTGTTCCAACCATGCTCTTCATTTCATTAAGTTCTCCATTTCTGTAGGGTCGTGGGTTCAAGTGTTTGGGCTCGTCACCTGCACACAGATATTCCCTGCACTATTATCTATACAGCAGCTTCAGCAGGCACCGTTTGCCTAAAGACCAATGTGCAGGCAGATACCTTTCCACTGCGACTGAAAGACTCCAGTGAGCTAAAAGCTTAGTGTGAGGCTATCAATCTCTTTGAGTGAGCCCAGAGGTAAACACCACCTTCTCGGCATCTTCCTGCTAATGCATCTGAATTAAACCATCAGGCAAGGAGGAAGGTGAAGTCCTATTAATGTTTTTGCATGAATGGGCCAGAGGAATGTTTGGCTCTGAGATACCATGCCTGGCTTTGTGTTCCCCATTCGCTGCTTATTCCTCCTTCCCAGGCCAGCCCCACGTGTTCCTCTGCTCTGAGTTATAGCCCAGGAAGACACATGCTGGCCAGGAAGATGGGGAGAAAGAACTGCTTAAAAGAAAGTAGTCACAAATCTCCTTAGGTCACCAATAAATAAGGGGGACTTTTGGCTAATACAGGGCTGGATCCAGAAAAATCCGCTGGATTTAAAATGGATTTGTGGAATATGTGGAGATGGGATGAAGGCCTGAGAGACATACGTGGCTAAATCATGTGTTCCGTTCTTAGGACATTTATTCATGAACTGCAAACCTTTGCATTTGCTTTATTTATGGCCTGTGAGGAGTTGGGATTAAAAGCACGAAGTAAAACTCGGCCTCCCCCCTCCTTTCAGAATGGAGGGGAGCAACAATGAGCGGGACTGGGAATCCATGTTCTGGATCAAGTGTGTGTACTCAGAGTCCCTTCCCAAAGACTCTGCTCAGAGCACAGGACGATGCCTCAGTTTCTCTTTTAAAATCGCTGTCTGTTTGGCAGGCAGGAGGGAAGGGTTTCTTTTGTTTTGTGCTACACTAGACTCCTGAGTTGGAATTATTCCAGCCATCTTCAGGGTGAGGGCTCCGGGTTGTTTTCCTCTTAGTCCAGTTTCTCCTCTCCCTGCCTGCAGCTGGAAAACACAGTCACTGGTTTTATCAAAGAATTTGTCCACACTCTCTTAATGACCACAGTTGCTTCCATGGAACATCAGATTGGAAAGTCAGCGGGAGCGCGCCATTGTGTGGAATTCTCATTAAGGAAGTACACAGCCCTGAAGGTGTTACTCTTCCATCAACTAAATCCATTAATCCCCATTTAAGTTTTGGGGCTTGGGCAAGTTCTCTCTTCTATACATATTATGCCCCTAAAAGTGCAGTTTTGTATCTTTGATGGGACTTGAAACATCCAGAGGGTAAAAGGCAATGAAAAGAGCCCCTTGTAGTTGATGGCTGTCCAAATGCCTGTGGGCTGAGATGGTTCGCGTCTGCTGCACAGCCAGAGAGACAGAAACGCTTACCTCCCGTCTTGCTTCTACTTAATACCCTGTGTTTGAAAATATTCACTCTGTATGTGTAGGCTTTTAAAATGTCCTTTGGAAGCATGCTTCAGTCTTGAAGTGTGTATTGATTGCTTCTCGGCTGCTTCTGATTTAAATCTCAGGGATCCTGTAGTATGCCAACAGATGAGTCAGACATTCTTGTGTGCGGATGTAATATTCCCAGTATTTATCAGAAGAAAGCGTGGTTCTGGAGAAAATGTTCCTTTGTTGTGAGATATGTTATGTTGCCTCAGCACTGCTCTGGTGACCTAGGCATATTCTCCTTAATTCTGGCTGTTCTGCGTGCTCCAGGGACCCGGGAGCACCTTCCCCATCCCTGGCTATTCCGCAAGCTCCAGTGACCTGGGAGCACCCTCCCCATCCCTGGCTATTCCGCATGCTCCAGTGACCCGGGAGCACCCTCCCCATCTCTGGCTATTCCATATGCTCCAGTGACCCGGGAGCACCTTCCCCATCCCTGGCTATTCCGCAAGCTCCAGTGACCTGGGAGCACCCTCCCCATCCCTGGCTATTTCACAGGTAGCTAGTTCTCTGGAAACCACTCTTCAGTTATTGCTCTCTCTCTAGCCCACTTCAAGTTTCTGTGCCTAAGTCAGCATCCCCCATGGATATTTTTGGGGACCCACAATATAAGTGGTCTGAGTTTAAAAATAGATATTAGGAAAACTGGTGGCCTCTGAGAAGGTCGGAAGGGGATGTGATGAGGATGCTGGAGATTGCAGCTGCTGTGTCTCAAGAGCAATAGAATCAAAGGAAAGGCATCCTGGAAGTGTGCAGTCTGCCTCTTGTGTCTGGGTGTGTGACCCTGTGGCCAGTGCAAGGCTTCTCCTTCCTTCTGACTCTTAAGTGAAAAATAGCAACATATAAATGCTGGCATTCCTTCACACAAACGGTTTGGAAGAGGGTTGTATGGCAAGAAGTGGATTTTTGTCTTTTCTCCCGACTCTCTTTCCCCTCCCCTTCTCCTCCTTCCATTTTAATCAATGCAGGAGGTCAGTATATTGTCTTTGAATTCCTCCACTCAACTCTTCCTCCTGCCTCGGCCTCTCCAGAGGCCCAAGTGCACCACCACAGCCAGGTGGACTAGGTGTCTCTCCCCGTCATTCTGCTAACTTTCCTAGTTGTGTGCAGTAAAGCCTCTAAGGGGAGGACCCCAGGCAACAGTGTCCCTTTACCATGTTCCCAGTCATTTGCGAGCCAATGATCTTTTCTAAAAAGATCCCTGGTGTGAAAAACTGTTGCCTGCTTCCCTGGTCTTCCTGCTGGCTGTGAAGGTCTGCAGGAACTGCAGGAGAGATGGGGTAGGGAGGGGTAGTTTGCTAAACATGAAGGAAATGACCCAGGAGTCCTCCTTCATCAATGTCTGCTTTCAGTTTGTCCCTACTTCAGTTGTCCTTCTCCCCCCAGTGGAGGACCAGAAAGGTAGAAGGCACAAGTTAGCCAACAGTGGAGTCTGATTTCTGAGGCTTTCACCAAGGTGACTGCATGCTTTGCCCAGATTTCCTTTAGACTTCACTGGCTGGGACCAGATTTCCAACCTCCTACTTGAGGTTCTACTGATTGACTGAGCAGATCTCCTGCAGTTACGGTCATCAAACATAAGCCATGACAGAGCACTCTGGCAAAGAGCAGCTTAAGGGAGAAAAGGTGAATTTGAGTTCACAGTTCCAGGTTCTCTGTGGCATCAAAGTCAAGGCGGTAGAACTTCAGACAGCTAGCCACATCCACCGTGGGGAGAGAGGGGCGAGTACATGCATGCTTACTACTGCTCAGCTTGCCTTTTTCCTCTTACACACTCCAGACCCCGAACCTCAGAAATGATGTCACCCACAGTGGGTGGGTTTTCTCACCTCCATTAGTATAATCAAGACAACTCCCTTGATAAGACAAACATGTCCAAAGACCAGCCTGATCTCGACCATCCCTCACAAAGATTCTCTTGTCAAGTTGACAGTTTAAAGTAACCATCAAACCCACTTCGGGGTGCATCATAAGTGGGTAACAACCAGAGATGCAGTTGGAAGGGCCTGGGGTTTAGGATTTAGGGTTCATCTGTGAGATCAGGCTACAGAACCATACTGTGAGGATCTCAAGCAGCTGCCAGCCTCCAGGATATCCAGCTACAGAGCGGCCAGCCAGACAGCAGTGTCCCCAGCCCTGAAAGGCAGATGGTCCCATTCCCTGCCTCGGATGAGAAAGTAAACTGAACTCAGGTGGGAAGCTGGCTCAGAAAGACGGACTGATAACTGAAAGTCAGAAACCCATGCCTCAGAGAAGCCAACCCGTCAAGTTGGGGAGTGGGTATGGGCTGAGAACGAATGGAGGACATCAGAAAAGTCAATGAGGATTATAGTCCATCCCTCTTCTTGAGTCTGAAGAGAGAGAGAGAGAAAGGGAAGGGGGGCTATTTACCAACAGCAAGAGCTCCCCTTATTGTACAAACTGTAGCATTTTAACTTTTATCTTTACTCTGCTATTGTTTATCTTTTGTATGTATATAGCTATGTATGCATTTGAGTATGTATGTAGCCTGATTATTGTATATACCTATGCATGCATGTGGGTATGTATGCAGTCTGATTATTGTATATACCTATGCATGCATGTGGGTATGTATGCAGTCTGATTATTGTATATACTTATGTATGCATAACTTAGTTATTGTGATGAAATCTTCCCTAGGAAAAGGTAGGACTCACATTCCTGTCTGTGTTCCCATGAATTATATGATACAATATTGTCATCTGTGGGTATCCTCTTTACCAATCCCTCCCATCCCTGATTCTCTCTCCTCTTTCCCCACGTCTTAGGACCACACTCCTGCCCCCTATTCCTATGACCTCAGCTTGTTTAGATTCCACATATGAATGAGATCATTAGGAATTTGTCTTCCTATGCCTTGACTTATTTCACTTAGCAATAATCTCCATGTTTATTCATGGCGAATGATGTTTTCTTCTTTGTGTGGCTGCTTAGCGTTCTGTTGTGCAAATACAGCAGA
The DNA here is from genome assembly GCF_982192425.1 of Myodes glareolus. Lineage (NCBI taxonomy): Eukaryota > Metazoa > Chordata > Mammalia > Rodentia > Cricetidae > Myodes > Myodes glareolus. The sequence goes on from NC_142038.1 coordinate 25,047,118, forward strand.
TGTCCCTTGTCCATCACTGGACTCCTCTGTTGGTTCAGCAAAGCATCACTGTCCGTGATTGTCCTTAACTTTTCACTCAGTGGTAATGCCCAACTCCTAACAGCAAAGCTAATGATGATAATTATGGAATTAAGCATTGAGAAATGGTCGGTTCTCTCAGGACTAAAACAACCTTGGAATCACATTGTTTAGATGTGTGATGGACAATAATATGAGATTTTTCCAGATATGTTTGGTTTTTTGTAAGTGAATACTATGTGACACATGCAATATGGAATGTGTGCTTCACGTAAAGAAAGTCACAGCAATATGAAATAATTGATATCTGAAGGGATGTTAAGGAGGACACCCTTACCTGATCAAAAACTAAGAGCCCGCCTCCACTGAAACTCAGCTCCACAAGAGTGGACAATTAGGAAAACCAAAGATATTTTGTCCCATTTTCTGTTCCTCACAAATGGATGTAAGTGTGCATGGATTGAGCAGATACACTTGTTCTCTCGGGTGCATCAGCCAACCTTACCGCTGCTCGCTTCCTCAGTGTCCCTTCTGTTGGCTTACACAGAAACTGACCGAGCACAGCTTCTTCCAGTTTCTGCAGAAATGTCAAGATGGCCAAGATTTGGTTTATATTCTCATGTGAATGACAACCTCATGAACATCAGCCTGAGTACTTTTGTAAGCTTGGTGAGCTCTTTATGACAAAATTGCTTTTAAATGAATGATATGTTCATGGGTTTGACCTTCTAAGACTTTATATGCATTTTCCGTAAGACGTCTTTGAAGAGTTTTGGCAAACACACGCTATAAGGAAAAGTTCATAACACAATGGGGATTAAGTGAAGCCACCAAGCATAGTCTTATGCTAAAATAAAAATAAACTATGACAAAACTTACTTAAATACAGGCCTTAATAAATGACTTCACTTAGTGTGTGTAGCGTGTGTGTGTGTGTGTGTGTGTATGTGTGCACATGCATGTGTTTTGTATGTTACAATGTGGGATTGAGAGAGGAAAGTGGACTAAAATTAGTGTCCTAAGGTTATGAATCACTAATCATATTGCAGTGTTATTCATTTAAAATACTAGCTGAGGGCTAAAGAAATGGCTCAGCAATTAAGAGCACTTGATGCTTTTACAGAAATCCAGGGTTTGGTTCCCAGCACCCATATGACACCTTACAACTATCTGTAACCCCAGTTGCAGGGGATCTGGCTCCTTCTCCTAGCCTGCACAGGCACCAGGTACATATGCAGTACACTACATGCAGTAGGTAAGACATTTATACATGTAGAATAAAACTTAGCAAGTCTTTAAAAAAAATACTAGCAGAGGTACTGGGGAGATTGCTCAGCTGTTAAAAAAGCCTGGTGTTATTTCACAGGACTTAGTCTAGTTCCAGGGCCCATGTTGGACAGCTCACAACCACGTATAACTTCAGCTCCAGGGGATTTGACACTCCTTCCTGGCTTCCATGGGTTCCAGGACACACATGGTACACACTCACACAGCACACACAATACACATAAATAAAAACAAACATTTAAAAAACACTATCCAAGAACCAAGTATTAATGACTTTTTCTCTATAACCTACTTTGTGTAAGAGACCACATAGACATTTTGATTGTAGTGGTGCCAGGAAGGTGCTAACCCTCTTTTTAGGAATGTCTTGACCAAGCTTGTGGACCTGTAGTGTGTGTCCCCGTATGATAGCTCACTCCCAGAAAGTGTGCTATGCTGATGCAAAGCCAAATTATTTTTCCACAAGAATGGAATCATTGTCATCTGCGCTGCTGGAAGAATTCCAGGACCTTACTTCAGCCACAACTCCGAGAGAATATTGGTACTGACCCAGAGGATGTCAACTGCATCTTGTAACTGACTGAAGACATATGTAGCTACAAACTCGTGAAGGGGGTAGTGAAAGCTCTGTCACTAATGCCCTCCGAAAAGCTTTAGATTGAGGCCTAAAAGTAATAAGCACGTGTGAATATGAGCTCCTAAACATGTCGTGTCATACAAGATCAAAACTGAAAGACTCCTGATGTCCGCTATAGAGACTTCTCCACAGCGACTCTTCCCGAGTCCAGCCTTCCCTTTGGACCAGCTCAGCGATGCTCATGAGTTTCAGGGTGCTATGACCTGCCTACACTTCTGAAAGAAAGAACTACAAAAAGAACAGTCAGGGGAACGTGATAGCCCACACTTTCTAGTGTTCTCACCTAGTAAGTTCTTTGCCCATCTGGTTTGATTTCATTAAATTTTTACCGCGAGTCGTCTGATGGAGTTCACAGAAGAGCAAGCACATGGGAGTCTCCTGCAGGCACCTCAGAATTCCAAGCCTGCTTGAGAACTCATATACCATATGGTAAGTGCGGTAAAAGCCTCAAGTCAGTTTTCTGAGCATGTGTAATACTTGGGAGACTTATCAAACTCCCATGCACCTGGCTTTGAAATGAGTGGAACAACAGTTCCTGGAAATGTCTTCTGAAGTCGGCTTCTGAAACAGGCAGAAGGCAAAGCTACAAATGGGTAGCAGCAGCTGCTGGGTGTTTTGTTTTTAAGGTAACTTTTAGAGTGTCCTGTGGAGCCAGCGCAGCGTATCCCAGCATGCTAAGCTGGAACAATAAAAATATGCTTAGAGCTTTTCTATATCATCTAAAGTATGACTTTCTTTGCTTCATTTTGGTTCTCATGTATGTATCATGATTCTCTGTGAAAGGTATCAGCGTGTAGATCATGAATAACCATATTTATTCAAATGTGCAATCCACCAGAGGCATTTTCATGTTCCTTATGTAGCTCATTGTTCTGAATGATCAGTCTCAACTCCCTGCCTATCATTTGCTACATTTATGGTATTGTAATGGAGTACACGTTACCATGACCCTCTTCCCTCTGTCCCTTGTGAGAGGCCTTACTTGTCCATGTCAAGTCTGACCACTCTCTGCTGATGAGAAAATAGGACTTCCCTTCCTCTCTGGCTCTTCAACCTCTGCTCAGCCTTCTTCTCCATCCCCTTTCATCAGCGAAGGTACGCATGCGTCACATCTGAAGGCCTATATTGACGGTTGTCCAAGCTCTTATTTCAGGGGCCCCACCAACTCCTTACTCATTCTGTCCCCTCTCTACACCTCCATGGAACCTGACCTTAAAAGTAGAAATCTGCCCTTGTTTCCTCCCCCAACTTTGCTCCGCTCTGGAAGCTATCCCTTCTCACAATGCTCTCCATCATTCCTCTGAAACTTACTTCGTCTCCTTAGGATGGAACCCGGAGATTCGGGTGCTCCCCCAGCAGATGCTTTGCCAGGGAGTCACTTCCAGTCCTCTCCCTAAACTTCTTTGAGTTACTTGTCTCCCCCAACGGGGCCACAAAGACATGAACACCTCTCCCTAAACTTGGCCTCTCATTCCTAAAAACCTCTTCCCTTCACATTCTTGGCGCCTCCCTTTTAAAAACTGACTTTCCTCTCTGTCCTTGCTTTCTAAATGTTGTGGGTTTTCTCCAGATTCTATTTTGAGCCATCTTGTGATAAAAGAAATGTAAACATTCTTGCTGAAGCAGATGCCTAAAGAGTAGAAAGCCCCAAGTCATGGGAACGTCATGGGCTTGAATAGGTTGTGACAACATGTCAACTATAATTTTACTAATCACGTAAAGATCGTAAGTCTCCGTTTTCCCACTGTTCTGTGTCAACATAAAAACGTAAATTACATACTGGCTACTGCACTTAAACTGTGTGTTTAGATTCTTGTTCTTGGTGCTCAATTAGGTTGTTCCCATTGTTCATGTTGGGGATCTGCCAGGAATTGTCAGTCTGTAGCCATGCCTATAAATTCTTTTACTGGCCAGCCCACTAGTTCTCAAAAGATGCAATCCCGTGGGCATCCCCATGCTGATCAACCGCTGCTCAGACTCCTCTCCTACTGCCTGGTTCTCTCTGGGGGTTTGATTGGATGTGAAAAGGCGGTGAGGAGAGGAGGTCAAGGAAGAAAGGGTGGTGGTGATGACATTGTTGGGAAACACATGTGCCCACCTCACAGAACATCTGTGTAAGATGGTCATTAGTCAGTTCCTTACAGAAAAGGAACTGCTTCTAAATGAGAGGAAGACAGCGGGGAAAGGGAAGAAATATGTTTGTACATTCTTTAGGGGCTGGGGATTTGCTTGGTTTCTGTAGAGGATGTATAAAGAATGCTAGAGTCTGAGCTACAGAGTTCAGTGAAATCGATGTGCTGGCCGTTGGTCTATGATTCTTGAAAATAGATACATACTCCCCCATCCTCTCTTTCCCTCTCTCTCCCTCCCCCCCTCTCTCCCCTCCCTCCCTCTTCTCCCCTCTCTCGGTGGTTTTTCCATATGTCTATAACTACTTCAATGGGAAATCTTTCAGATTGCCAGTTGAATTATATTTTAAACCAGAAGTCAAAAACTGTTTTTGTTTTCAATCCATTATTTAATGAGGGAATTTGTATCTCATTGTAGAATACTTTGAATGCCGCTATTGGTCAAAATCTACTTTTCTATTACAATTCCATATTCTATTCATGGTTAAATCTTGACCTTTTTTTTAAAAAAAAAATAAGTTTAAAATTATTTTCCTTTCAAGAGTTAGAAACACGATGTGAATGAAGCCCCTGGCCGAGACTGTGTGGATAATTTCCTGATACTTGAGCTCTTTCTCACCCAGTTCTGTGCCAGGTGGCCTGTCTGCCTGTTTGAGAGCTCAGGTGGTATATGAAAATATTCCTGTTTTATAGGAATAAGCTGGCAAAACCCATCACTTGTGGATTATTGCTCCTTCTCTGCTAGTTATTTCACAAAGAGCAGAAACAGGCCTACGTTCAAATTGCTTCAGTGTCTGAGACACACTTGGTATAAAACCATTCAACACGCAGTCTGACACTGTTGTTTTCTGTTACATCTTGAGACTCTAAGGAAAACAGTTACTTTTTTTCTATAGTTTGAGTATGAAATTGGCTGAAAGAATGGCAGATAAAAAGAATCAGAGAGGAGACATAGTAATGAAGGAAGCCCCCATAGTGGTGCGAAGATGGAGAATTTTGCTTTTCTGCTAGTAGCATTTGTGAAAAAAAAATAAAAGTGCATTGAAATCCTCTGATCATCCTATCTAAGGGGGGTCTTATCTGAGGAAAGAAAGACATGCAGAAACAGAGTGGACACTAGAGTGCCCGTGCCTCTCTGCAAATAATGTTCTCCAGCTTCAAATTGATACCACAGAAAAAAACAAAAAGATGCTCACTCTGCTTCCACCTTGTATACACTACATGCCTGTATTTGACTTTTTACTGACATTTATTTACGTCCTTGAAACCTTATTGTGCCTTCTGAATGCTTAACAAAATCAAGGAAATGCACAGGGATGATGCGAAATGGCTGCAGCTTTGCTCGGTTTCTGTGGGAGACAGGTAAAGAATTCTAGAATTTGAGCTGCATAGTTCAGTGAAATTGACTTACTGAAAACTTCTATGCTTCTAGCATTAATGATCAGATCTAGAGCGCAAGGGGGCGGGGCAAAAGACTGAATGCCATGCTGTAGCCAGATCAAGTGGGAGAGATAAGAAGGAGAATGGAGAGGAAGCTGCTGCCTCAGCTGAGTACCACACACTGGGTAACAGCTTCTGCTGCCGGAGCGTAGGCAGTGGGGGGGACATGAGGCAGCCTCTGTTGAGAGCCTTCTGCTGCATCATAGCACCGTGAAGCCCATCACGCTGTGAGATGGAATGAGGTGGCAGCTCGAGTCTCTCTTTTTCCATCGCCACTACTGCTATTAGGGGGACCTCACTCGCACAACCTTATTAATCGTAATAACCTCAAGACCCAAATACTATGAATAATATGAATTTGGGGTTAATTAGGAAGACAAGGATTCTGAGATAAGTACCCATGCTGTCAAAGAAGGCAAGACCTGAATGCAGTGCCTAAAGTTTGGCGAAGCAGAGTGAAGCTGGCATTAATCTGAACCTTGGTTTTCTCACCTGAGGTGGGATTGAATAATAGTAATGTCTTCACTGAATGTTCACGGGGATTTGCTTAGCTAACGCGTGTAAGTCCAGCACCTTGTAAGGGTCTAATGATGTCAGCCGCTGCATTGTTAATGTCCAGGCAAACAAATACTGGGGAGGAAGATGAGGCACTTTTAAGAATTTTTACCCATTTTAAAGAATGTTTCACATTGGAAATTAACATAGCAATTAAAGGCTCACTAAAATGACTTGCTAACCACATTCGTCTATACTCAAAGATTAGTGACTTGTTCAGCCATCATCGGAGAAGCTTCCTCCTGCAGCAGATGGGAACAAACACAGAGACCCACAGCCAGGCAAGATGTGGAAAGTGAGAGACCTTGGAACACTCAACCTAAGTGGGTTGTTTCCATCAAATCCCTCCCCTCAGGACTCAGGGAACCCAGTGGAAGAGGAGGCATAAGGACCAGAGGGGATGGAGGATGCTAAGGAAGCAAAGTCCTCTAAAGACAGCAGGACCGATGAGCATATGAACACACAGAGACTGTGACAGCACGCACAGGACCTGTGGGGCTCTAAGCCAGATGGGGTTCCAGGGCTGAGAGAGGAAGCAGACGCCAGCCCCCATCCCTAGCCCAGAAGTTATCTTCAATTGACAACTGCTCACAAGGGAAAACTTAATTTTTCCAACAGAGTCTCACCTGGTCTGCAAACAACATTTAAGGGGAAGCCCCATGCCTAGCAGTAGGTGGTCAACACAAAATGAACTCATTTTGTTGTAGTAGTGTTGGAAGTTTTCTTTCTTTTCTTTTTAATCTTACAGGTCCCTTTTGTTTTTGTGGGTTTTCTGTGTGTGCATATGTGTGTGTCTCAGAGTGTGCATGCATATGTGTGTGTCTCAGAGTGTGTACGTGTTTCTTGCAGTTTTTCTTTGGCTCTTTTTCCTTGTTTCTAGTCAATTTTATCCAATTCTGGTTTGTTATTTTAATTTTATTATTGTTGTTGTTATTTTAGGTGTCTGCTTGTATTCTAATGGAAAAAGAGAGATAGGAAGGAAAAAAAGAAGGAAGGGGAGGGAGGGAGGGAGAGAGGAAGAAAGAGATAGAGAGAAGAAAGGAAAGAAAGGGTGTAGGTTTGGATGGGTGGGGAAATAGTGAGGATCTGGGAGGAGTTGAATGAGGAGAAATCATAATAAAAATATAATGTATGAAAAAAATCTATTAAAAAAATAAAATCTCACCAATAAGGGGTCAGTAAAATGGCTCGGCAGGCAAAAGCAATTGCCACAAGGCCTGATGACTGTGGTTTGATCCCTAGCATCCATGTGTTGGGAGGAGAAAACCAACTCCACAAGTTGCCCACTGACCTCTACATGTGCACTGTGACATGACACACATACACACAAACACACATATGCACATATAAATAAATCAGTCTAAGTTTTAAAAAACTAATAAGGAGACAGAGCTGTAGGATGAGACTCAAGAGGCAGAACATTCTTCATATGTAAGAAGCAATTGCTGATGTACCTTCTGGTAGACAGCATGGCTGTCTTCTCTAGGACGCCCCTCCTGAGAGTCGGCAGAGAGGCTCTATGGAGCATTGTCACCCAGGAATCCCCAGCTCAGATGTTGGGTCTTCCTCCTCAAGTGAATGTCCTTAGACTCCAGCAGGACTCCATCCACGCTCTACCACCCTCTGCTCTAGATTACAGTTCTGTTGAGCGGGATGTTGGCGCACTAACTAATGGGCAGCTTTTAAAAGTGAAGAATCATACATCATGGCTTCTAATTACACAATCCGGATTGAAAAGAAAAAAAAACTTAAAAATTTCATCCCTTTCTGTATGCTAGGAGTTTCTCTGTGTTGCCTGCCTTCTCCTGGAAAATCCAGGCATTTTAGACTCCTCTGTGGGTTACAGTGGTCCTCCTTGCCTCTGGGGACATGTTCCGAGACTCCCAGTGGATGCTAAAATGAGAATTGCACAAAGCCTTACAGATCGTGTGCTTTCTCTTATATACACACTTATGATAAAGTGTTACTTCTACCCGAGACTCGGGAAGGTTAATGACAATAGCAGCTCATAAAATAGAATAATTATGGTAATCTTCGGTAATGAAAGTCATTTAAAACTTGTGAGCCGTTTACTTCTGGAATTTTCCATTTAATATTTCAGACCACAGATGACTGTGGGTTACTGGTACTACAGCATGGAAAACCACAGGTGAGGGACCCCTGCAAATCTCATTTGGAAAGCGTTCAGTTGAAGAAGTTGGCCTTGTGCTTTTGTTTTCTCGGCCGTTTTTGACATGCAGGGCTACACTGGCAAAGGCAAATGCTATCAGCTTACTGCTGTGGACCACGGCTGATGGCTTTAAAAGAATTCCTCAGCAGCTGCATAATGAGCTGCCAAAAATATCCTCTGTGCCAAAGGATCTGGGTCTGTCTGTTCCATTTATTGAGAATTTCTTGTTTTATCCCGACTAAATGCTCACCAAGGACATAAAAACCCAAACCTCTAATGTATTGGGGGCCTAAGGGCGGAAGCTCAATTTGAATGTATCCAGACCCATTTCTAGCACACGCGGCTGGTGAGCAAGTGCAACCAGCAAAAGCGGATGAGCCTGTGATGTGAAATGCGTCGAGATCCTGCAGACCAGGTAGAAGGCATTCTCTGTCTTCGCATGGACCAGTGGCGTGGCCACATTTATTTCAAAGAGTACTGACAGCTTGAGTCAAAAACTATAAATTTGTCTTGCTTGTTTGATTAAATGTGTATTTTTTCAGAAATCACGTAGGCCCTACAAGTGAAAGTCGATCATTTCAGTTACATTTTAATTTTACCTTGACAATAAGTGAAATCAGAGAAAAGGTTTTCTTAGAGCTAAAAGAAGAGGAAAAAAAAATCTGTGAATACATTGGGAAGATCAGGAAAAATGATAGAAATGGATGAAAATTGAGCTGTGTTGTTTCCCAGTGGAAGCGGAAATCAGGAAGAATAGCATCGAGCCCTTCTCAGCATCACCTCACTGCTCCCCACGCTTGCTCTGCTCCTGACTGTCAGCCTCACCCTCTGACAGGAGACATTGTTCCCACCTCATAATGTGGTCCAGTGCAAGCACCTGGCTTCTACCCACAGGTGTATAGTCACTGCTTTATGATCTGATAGGACTTCTAGAGTAGATCATTCACCTCAAAGAATTCTTGAGATAAGGATGCTCCATCATCCTGCATGGCATTCACAGAAAGGAAGATCTTTACATGCAGGCCGCTTCTCTGGGCCTGGGGCCAAGGGACACTCCTGGCCTGGTTAGATCTGAGTTGCACTCACAAAGCCGATAGGAATTCTGCTGCATCCCAGTGACGTCATTCTGGAAAATACGTCTGAATTTGGTTTAAATCAGCATGCCGTTCATCTCTGAAATCCAGTCTTTCAAATTATCGAAAACACTCCACCATGATCAGTTAACACAGGCCCAGCCTGCTGGTGAAGTACGGCTTATGGTCCCTCAAGACTAATTCATCCTCTCTTGACATTAGTCCAGACAACCCTGGGGTTTTTTGGTCCGATGCGAGCCCCTGTTCTCCAGGAAACTGACCTGCCTCTGGATATCTCTGTGGCAGTTTGAAGATAAAGCGTTTGGCGCAGAATTCTCAAGAGTTCTGTGCCAGCCCAGTTTTCTCAGACTTTTGTGAGCATCTTCTTAGCAGCCTCTGGAGACTACATGTTGAACTCGTCACTCCTGCTTGCAGAATAAGGCACCAGTACATAGCAGGACGTGATCTGTCATGGCTATTAGCTGGTGCATACACAGCTTATGCACCAAATGCCAGATGGGGGACGATTTGCCATAATGACAAAATGTATTTGTCATTAAAATAAAGATGTAAAAATGCCATGAGTTACCACAAACCCTTAGCTTCAGCACATACAGAGTATCTGCTGGGATAGTGTTTAATAAAAGCCAGCACTTCTGTGGGTTGTGTGAATCCCATCTCTGGTCCTCCTGTTTACACAGCAAATATTTTAATGATTTATCCATCTTCCCAGCCCTCATTACATTATTTTTTTAATGAGAATAAGACTCACATTTTTTTTCTCAATTAGACATACTGTGATGTCTGGATTACGGTTGCTTGCCAACTTCAATTTGATGTGATTCCATTTGTCTGATTTTGCTTTTGTAACATTTGTGGCATCTGGAAAACTTACCTCCTGGAAAAAGAGTAAAATGGTGTTGCTAGAAGCTGGAGAGGGTGTGTGTGTGTGTGAGTGTGTGTGTGTGTGTGTGTGTGTGAGGGAGTGGTCAAGTACAAAATTACAGTTTGATGGAAGAGAAAAACTCTGATTTTGTATTGCCCAGTATTTAACTCAACCGATCAAGACATTACTGTAGTTTTCAAAATAGCCTTGAGTGAGGATTTTGAATGTTTGCATTGCAGAGATGATGAATATTTGATGTGATGAATCTAATTATCTTTTTATCACCGTATTATTAATTAAGCATGAAATTAAAAAAAAAACCAAGAATGTGCAAAGGCCATCTGCAGACCAGATGTGGGAGTGATGGCTTTGAGGGACGATGTCATTTCGCAGATGTGTGAGGTAGCAGAGTGTGCTGACTGTGGTCTCTTTACCTTTCAGGCTCGACGTGGGAAAAGACCTTCCGGCAGATTGGCTTTGAAAGGTAAGCCAGGATTAGCACAGCCCACAGTTAGCCATCACTGTCTATTTATTTCTACGTGATTTCTCCATTGTGAATCAATAGCCTTGCCATCACTTCTTTGACTTTGTGACCTTGGACATGATGTCACACCTTATGTCTCAGAGCCTCACTGTCTTTGTAAAGTTAGAGCCTTGATTCATAGAATCTTTGCTTGGTAATCATCACACCTCAGGGATGGAGACACAAAGATCAGTAACTCAAGGCCCGCCTCAGCTGTATGGGGAGTTGGAGGCCAGTCTGGATTATATGAGAACTTGTCCCCCCAAAAAATCAAATTGTAAAATACAAATAAGATAATAAGTTCCTGCCTCTACACAGAGGAGAAGTGAAGAAGAAAATGAACTTTGATTTGAGAATGCTTGGACCACAAAACAGTCGGAAAGATGAGCTCTATAATTGAAGAACTGTAGCAAGTAGACTTGACCTGGTCTTGTTTTCATCACTCTGTTTTAATACAAATAAATATAGATTTATATTGATTATCCCCAATTATTAAAGCAGCTACATCTTACCAGCTCTAAGACAGTGCTAGGATTGTGTCACTTACTCCTAATCGTTTCCACACTGGTATCTCCCCACAAGCAAGGGAGATGATTCGCAGTAGCATCAGGAAGGCAATGATATCTGTGTCTGGTTAGTGCTGCTCCTCCGAGCATTCTGTCCTTGAACTGAAGGGGGCAGATATAGCAAATGACTTTCTCCCAGAGGCATGTGGCATCCCATGTAGAACCCTCAATCTGACCACAGCTGGAGGCTCAGCAGATGAGGGTATTGCCTGGGCTTTCCCTTAGTTAAGCCAGTTAAGATAATTACTCATGGGCTTGGTCAGAGATGATTCTTCCAGGCGAACATGGGCTCCATCAGGTTGACAAGTAATACTATCACACACATACATTTAAAAAAAATGAGTAGCCTTACATACATTTACTTTTTGCGAAATATTTTGAAGATAGACTCATAAGTGCAATGTGGGAGCGAATCCACATGGAATGCTGGCAAATATACCACTTCTCACCTGTAAGCCAGTGGTGTTACCCCCATCAGCCATATACATAGATTCCCTTACATCAGAGTAAGTTATCATCCTGAGGTTTATACCATCTTGTAAGAAATGGTTTCTCAGTATCCTTTAAATAGCACTTACCTTGGACCAGTTTTCCATAAAGAACAAGTTGAGAGTCTTCATTGTCTCCTGAGCAAAATATTTTGTGGGAGAGCTTCCCCCTAAGATGCTTTCACATGATCTCACAAGTAAAGAAAAAGCTTGATCCCTGGGCTACAGGACCCCAACTCTTATTCAAGTAATGGATGGTTCCATAACAACAGCTACGATGCACCAAACATTTGCCAAATCATTTCTAGTTCATCAAAGAGGATTTGGCAAAGTTATACTATAATGGGACAGATAGCACACCTCTTAGGGTCTTGTGACCCAAGATTAAAATTTCTGTTGCAACTTCTTAATGTTGCTGTTGGATCAGATTGCAGCTAGAGATAGTGGGTTTGGCTATATCCCAAGAAAATTTTATTTGCATAAATAGGCAGCTGGCAGGTGTGGATGCTAACCATTACTTATGGACTCCCTCTATGGACTATGACCTCATAGGTAACGAAGATTCAAATAAACTCTGCATGTTTCTCCATCCAGGCACAGACCTCATGTTAACCTGTGCTAATCACTGGGGTTCTTGGTTCCCAACATTAGGGTCTCAAATGTTGTATCACATAGAATTTGGGGGTTATAGGTCTCTTTTGTTTTCTGTTTTATTTTTTCCTATCCCTGCAAATCTTTCTGACTATTCTCATTTTATTACTATGTTGAATAAAACCAGATGATATAATATCTATACTCCAGTGCCTCCCTAAATCTACATGCTTCCAAATAAAAACACTATTAGGACACATAACAAGTGGCATGTTTACTTTTGAATCGTAATTTCAACAATCGCTTTTAGTGCCTATGTTGCAGATCTACTGATATATTTTTGGTGATTATTCAGGTTTTCAAATGTTGTCCTAAAATGCTACTATATTTTCTCATTTAAAGGAAGGGAATATTTTGCATATCACATCTTAAAATGGAACAAATATAAGTCTCTAGAGCTATTGTGCTTGTATAGGTGTGAAGCTGGCCAGCAGGATTGAAAAGTATGACTTTGGTCTTGTCTTTCAAGGTCAACCTGATGTTTGCCCCCTCAGATTTCACCTTAAATAAAGCTTCAGATTCTTTGCAATAGTGTTGAGAGTTGTTGGCCTTTTCGTGGATGAGTCCTTTTGTGAATTTGTCCGTCCACATGTTGGGCAATAGATCATTTTTAAATGAGCACACCTAAAGGAAAGAAGTTATTTGCTGGATGAAGCCTCAAAGGTTCTCCAAGAAGAAGGTAGAGACCTGGTATGTTGCTGGTGTGTGGCTGAAAGGAAAACCTATGGGGTCTCTCTGCCTGCCTTCTGCATGCAGTTCTTAGTGGGACCATTCTGTGAGATACATCCAGATGCTTCCTTTCTAAATACCCTGTGACTGTATGCATGGTATATCAGAATAAATGTATACCAGGACAGAAAAGTGATATTTTTATGGGATCAGGAAATTTAAATATTGATTGGGCCTCCAGTGAGCCTAAGACTCACTACTGTGAAGCCTTGGGAATGGTAACAACAATATAGCCCTGGAAGAAAATGTCTTTTGCTTTTTCAGAGTTGAATATTGGCCTACACATAAGAAACAACATAAGGCTTGAGACTTTCTTTAATATATTTGAGAAAGAGGGGGGGTTTCTCTGTCACCTACCAGTTCCCACATAACCACATGAGACTTAATATTAATTTTAAAGTGGCCTTTTTAGCTCAGGCTTATTATTAACTATCTCTTAAAACTTAAATTAATCTATTACTATTATTTTACATTTTACCAAGAGGCTTGTGGCTTGTTACCTCACATATTGCTTCACTGGAGCTGCTTGTGTCTCCAATTTCATCTTCTTTCTCCCTGTATTCAGTTTGGCTTTAATGATTATAAATATTCTGCCCTGCCATTTATTTATAAAGAAGGGCCAAAGCAGCTTCTTTATTAACCATTGGTAATAAAACATATTCACAGCATACAGAGGGGAATCCCACATTATCTCCTCTTGTCTGTCTAGTTAAAAAGAAAGGTTTTAACTTTGACATGGTAAAATTACTTATAACAAAATGGTTATCAAGTAAGAATTATAGTTATAGTATTTACTCCTTTTGTATTTGGCAAAATTAAAGAAAATATTCTGTAATCTATTTTATCATTGTGAGTCTAAAGTTTCATATCTAATTTACAATTTATCATAACTAAAGAAAAGTATGACTATATAGTCTTCAACTCCATCAAAGACATTATAAGGATATAATATTACCAAAGAAACCAGAAAGTACATTGTAAGTAACTTCCAAAACTCTAGAACGGACAGATAGCTGGCTACCTAGACAGTTACCCAAAGTTCTCTTGTAATGCTGGGACATCCATATTCAGCCTATAAGCCTAGAGTATCTGGCAGATTTCTCAATGAAGTAGGAAATTTGAAACTATCCCATTTTTATTGGTAGTTTGTCAGTCACTTTCTTCTGTGTTCTGAAGAATGTTCAACAGACTCTTCTATGAAACAGGAACCCTGAAGAACTGTCCCATCTTGTGTTTGCAAATTCAGCAGTCACTTTTGTATTGGTCCTGCATGATCAGTTTATACAGCATATTGCCAATCAGTCCAGGAAAGAGCAATTTATTGCCCAAGTGGCTAGCCTTGGCACATTGAAAGCAAATGCCCTAAGGAGCCTCTTCAATGCCTTTTCTGGCCTTGAAGTAATTGATGCTGCCAGGAGCAGATGTGTCTCATTGTCAAGAAAAGTCAAAATTTTTAAAAACTTTAATGCCATATTCTACAGGTCTTTGAAGGGTTTGAAGATTGCCTATCCATCTGAAGTATATCTGCATATCTATAAAACCTAACTAACATGACTATAAGTTTTATTATAATATATGACTATTAATTTGTATTTCCTAACTACACATTATATTTTTTAATTAGCTGCATAAACATAAAACCTTAAACAAAAATAAAAATAAAGTATAGTGTAGCAAAATTGACCTTAAATTTGTATCAATAAACCAAAATCCATATCAGTGTATTGTGAGATTAACAGTAGATTTTTTGGATTAAAGTACATTTCTATATCATATCCCCCTTTTTTCTTTAGAAACAAATTGACTATGACCATTAATCATTTATAAACAACCCCCTTTAAATGAAAACAAACATTCACAAACAATATTTTGGGAATATGGACATAGTTTTCTATACTACTTCCTGCTGACTGGAGGTGCTGATAATCTTATGGGGATCCTGAGTAAACTTAGAATTATGGTTAAATACTTGACTGTAGGTAGTAGTCTGTGAAGCTACATTGTCTCAGACAGTTGCCTTGAAGCTGTTATGGATGTTGGACCACCTGGGCCATCACTCCCATCAGAGACTTTTCAGGGTGTTTTACTTGATCAAACCATTTTAACATGGAAGGAATCTACAACTTCTCATTTTCTGTGGAAATAAAAGCAGAACTGCTTCTCTAAAGCAACATAGTCTCAGATTTAAATTTTGAGGTCAAGATAATATATATACATATATGTATATATATTATAAAACTTAATAGCCCCCATAATCAAATATCTGTTAGCAATTAGCTTATTAACAGTCAAAAATAAAGAAAATGCAATAGTGCACATAATCTAGATTCTCTGTGTATTTTCCATCTTTACATGGATTATAGTAATTTTTATTACTTTTTTTTTCTTTAAGGACCTCATTTTATTATCTTTAAATTACTCCTTTGATCTATGACTGTCTCTATCCCTTTCCTCTCTTTCTCAAGCCTACACAGATGTTTTAAACACACTGTGACTTATTTAGAGGTTTGTTTTTGTCTGAATCTGTTATTCTTGTGTATCTGTAATCATTTTTTGACCAGGAGAATTTTAAAAGGCTAAGTGGGCATGCTTAGGACCGGCACGGTGGCTTTGGCTGTTGACTCTGCCTTGCTCGACTTTTCAACATGGCAGAGGTACATTCACTTCTAGCTCTGGGAGCCATGCTCACCGCCCCAAATCTGAGAAGCAGGACTAAGTAGCCTGCAGCTGTGCTCTCCAGCCCTCAGCTCAAGTCTAGAGATAGCGGCTAAGAAAACCTCTCTGTTTTGCCGTCCTTTTAAGAGACTGGGAATCCGCCACGCTGCCTAACTTTGGGCTTTAACCAGAAACCTTGCTTTTCTGTACTGATTTTCATAGTTTGTGATTATAAAGATTGGTAACTTAAAGCTATCTGCAAATCTAGTCACAGTTATGCTGGACAAGCGTGACAGTGTAAAGCAAGTGGCACTCTCCCTGTTCTAAGTAAGAGTTATAAACGAGGATGGCCCAAATTCTCAGTGGCAAAGGTTTGGCTCTCCTTTGCACACAGTGTGATGCAGACCCTGTCGCTCTGCAGGCCAGTGTGCGTCCGTGTCAAGTGTCAGTGGCAGCAACGCTTGTGTTTCAGGAAGATCCAGTGTGCTTGGAGAACTGTGCAGTGGACTGTAAATGCTTCTACCCGTAAAAGGCGTCTACCACTGTACCTCACACGGCAAAGGTAGCATTTGGGATAAAAAGTCAAAAGGTGATAGAATGCTAGCCAAAGGCACCACAGTCAGATCAGAAGAGGGTCTAAATGTGTTTGCTCCTTCCAAAGCGAGCTGCAGTTTTTATCTGAGAAAAAGATTCATCAGTTAATAGCCTGGAGCCCAGCCGCCTGCCCACAGAATGACAGGTTCCTGCTTTCAGGTCAAGCTGACTGCTGCCTGTTTAAAAATAACAGGCTTTTACTGATCTCTTGCCCATTTTCACTTAAAAAGTCAAGACTTTATTCTCAGTGAATGTGGTTATTGCTCCTAGACACAGATGACATCATTGCCAACATAATTGTATATGTTTTTTCTGTTGCTTTCTTCTGATTGCGGAATGAAACACTTTGTCACTCCAAAGACCAATTTGAAATGTAAAATAATACGCCAAAAATAGTTAGCTACAATGAACACATGTTCTGCCACAATTGTTCACAATGTAGGTAGGCATAATTCAACAGCTTGGTTCCATCTCTGGGGAGACTGCAGAGACACACTTCCTCCAACAAAGCCACACCTCCTAGTAGTACCACTCCCTGTGGGATTATGGGTTTATGGGGGCCAGTTACATTCAAACTACCACAGTGGGCTACAACAGGACAGGAAAGGATCTAGCATTTTCTCACCTTTACCTCACAGCACCTCGCTGGATGGTGAGACCACCTGTGCCTGTAGCAGGCCACCCTGGTTATGGAGGGAAGATGTGTCCCTCATTCCTCGTGTCTCTGTGCAAAATCACTTCATTTCCCTGACCCTACATCAACACGGCTCTGTTTCTAAGCCTCTTTCCTCCAGCTACCAAGTTGGCTCAACTATCACAATAAGAGGCGATCTCTACCTGCTTCTTGGTGGAACACCTTGTATTCCACCGCCCTGATGAACCAAGAGATCTACAGGGAATAAATAAGTTTCTCATGTTACTGTAGCACAGCCCAGGAAGGCCACTCCAGCACCAGTCCTGTCACCTTACAGTGTGCTTCAGGTCCAGTTTGAGGGTCTCCCAAAGGTCCATGTATTGGAGGCCTGGTCTCCAGGTTGGCTAATTAGTAGGTAATAAGAGTCACTGCCTTCTAGAAGGCCCAGGGTAATTCTGGAGACAGAAAATTATAATATGGCCAGAGTCTATCCCTGTGTGCCCCTCTGGCTTTCTGAAGGACTTCTCCCATGTGGTCCTTCAGCTGCACATGTTGCTGTCATCACTGTCTGCCATGATGTTGCCTTGGACCACTAGGCACTTGACAGAAGACAAGCCAACAGGGATGCTCAGGTCTGGATGTTGATGCTCCAGTACTAAGCATACCTTCTCCATTAGGTAGCCTGTCCCCTGTATCTTGTAGAAAGCTAACCGATGCTCTCATTCTTGTGATTCTCTCTAGGACACCCCAGCCATGCATGCCCACCCACTTCATCTCAGAACTCTCTTAAATGTTTCCCTCCTGGTTTTCCAACACTGCCTGTCTGCCTTTAGGATCAAATGATGATCCTGTTTATAGTGATGTGTGTACCATATAGTCCTACCTTGACTTTGGGTCTTGCATTATTCTGAGCTTCCTGGAAAAAAAGGCCCATTGTCACTTTGCAGTCTTTGGTTCTAGCCACAGGATAGGGAAAGAAGGAACATCAAAGAGATGCTTGATAAACAAGCGACATTTTAAATAACTATTAAGGTCAGTGACACAGACCCTAATTTCATAGAATTTTCCCTTCTCAAAATATTTTAGATACTATCAGCTTTGCCTTTGGAGAACAAGTAAGTCCTTTGCGAATTTAAGGCCAAATTTAAAAGTTTTTATTCTCTACATTCACAACTTAATAACTGGGTGATGGAATTTGCCATCATCATCTCTTCAGCTGATGTTGTGCACAATATTTAGAAGTAATGAAAATTCAGGCCTTAAGGCTGGTTTCATGGCATGTTGTTCTGTGCAGACGCAGGATTCGAGAGAAAACCACTGAGGAAAAATAAAGATTTGTACTTTCCACATGGCTTACTTTCTGAAATTTCAAACTGAGGTCATACATCTGTGAACTTTAATGTATAAAATGAAAGATTCTTTGTATCAAGGTGGGTATTTCTTCATCTCGCCTCTCTGAGGAGCCTCCAGAAAAGAAAAAAAAATACATGAACCTCAAATCACCTCAGTGCTTTAATCATGTCTACAAAATAAGGAGTGGTCTCAACTGGAGTTTGGCAGCACGTTTTATAAGCCAACAATAATTTTCACACAGAAGCATGTGGTCCAGCCCTTTTCCTTACACAATTCATCCTGTTGGCTGTCTTTCAGTAAAAATGAAAATCCCCTTGATGAAAAGAAAGTGTTTGCTGGAGTAACTGTCTTAACCTAACTTCATGCTGTTTTTATTTGTGAGTTCATTACAATAAATGTAGGCCTTCTGGAATAAGGGCCTCTACATTCTTTCACACAGTGAGTATATAAACATTCCTGAAAAGTTTAGTAGCCTGTATTAAAACTAGAAAGGTTGTCAAAGTAAGGAGCTAGGGTAAGGACTAGAGTAGGGGGCTAGGGCATGGGCTAGAGTGTGGTAGGCAGATGGTTCAGTGGGTAAGAATACTTCTCTACAAGTGTGGGGACCTATAAAGAGCCCCAGCAGGCAGGTGCAGTATGGTGAGTGGGTGGGGGATGAGGTGGAGCAAGCAAACCATGAGCGCTCGACCATCCAGCATCAGCTGAAGCACTGAGCTTTGGATTTAGTAAGAGGCTCTGTTTAAGAAATATTTGAGAGAGAGAGAGAGAGAGAGAGAGAGAGAGAGAGAGAGAGAGAGAGAGAAAGAGAAAGGGGGGAGGAGGAGGAAGAGAAGGGAGGGAGAGGGAGGAGGGGAGGGAAAAAGGATATTCTGCTCTGTTTTCTGTGTATGTGTCCATCTCTGAGTGTGTGGGGAGGGGTGTGGTGTGAGTAGAGTGTGTGTGTTTGTGTGTGTGTGTGTGTTTGTGATTGTGTGTACGTGTGTGTGTGAAATCAGTGTAGGTGATTTACATCTTTGAACTGTTGGGTTCTACCTAGAACTTTAGTTTCCAGCTTGTGAAATACTCAACCTTCACTCACCCCAGCAGGGTATCACTTAATAGGTGTCTGGTAAAATGATCTGTTTCTCTTTAGAAGAAAAAAAAATGTTATCCTTAATTAAAACTTCTCTTTGAAAACATGACTGGAAGAAAGTATCTCCTGGTTTGTGAGCTCTGTCTTTATCAGATTGGGTCCTTGTAGCTCAGGGTCCTGGGGGCCATAAATGGCTGTGGTCAGAACCAAAGCAGGATTCTGGGTGTTTACACTGGCACCATGATCTGGGCTGGAGATATTCTCGTGGTGGTTTCGGTTTCACTAGCGGTGCGAACAGACAAGCTGTAGAACATCTCCCTTAGGGAGTTCAAGTCTGGGTGTTTGCACATGCAGCGTGGAAAGCCTGAGATGGCAAGCCGTCTGTTCCATGCAGGATAGAATGGAGGCGTGGGGTCTAGGAAGGTCAGTGTTTGAGAGAACTGTCTTGATAGGTGCTATCTAGAAGCTCGGAGTTCGTGTTTGTATTGGTCTGTGTCCTGTGCATATTCTGAAGTCAGATCTTTCATAGCTCTCATTAACCTAAGGTAGTATTTCTTTGCCTCTATCAGAGACACACCTTAGCTAGGGATAGGCATTTGACTCAGATAAAATGGCAGCCTCTATGAAGCAGATTTAATAGGAACTGCCAGTTTTCCCTTAAGATCATGGGAAATGCTCCACCCTCAGACATATATTCAGGTTTTCATGCAAGCCTTCCTAAATGTACACAAACTACTTAGCAAACAATTACATCATCGGACCTGATTGTGGCTTCCTGCCACAGGTAGTGAGTAGAGGACACGTAAAGACCTTCTGTGGCTACTAAATGCTGTTTCCTTGCTGTCTTCTCTGTGCCCACCTCAGCTACTGTTAGGACTCCCAGAGGGTGGGGTTGGCATACCTCCCACCCACCATTTACAGAGTCAAGCATGGCTCCAGGGACAGACCTGATTTGGGCAGTGAGGGAATGAAGAAAAGACTGAAACAGGCAGAAAGCCTTGGCTCCCACCACCCAGCTCAGCCTGTTTATTATAATGAGTGAACAGTATTGGGGATTAGGGAGTGGTTGTTGCTCACAACTGAATCACAGAGACAGCATTATTGCTAACCCACCAGTAAACAAAGGGCTTATGGCATGCAGCTGGACATGGGGACTGGTTAAGCTAATCTCAGTAGGCATGCAGTCTCTGTAGGGGAGCGGTCTTCAGGCTGTACACATCCAGGAGGAAGAAAGCTATGGTAGATATTTTAGCATATGCTGTCAACAACCACGTATGGACCAGAAGGGAAGGCTTTGCCATTTCCTTCTGAGCTTTACCTCTGAGGAGAAGGCTTTTTTTAAATCCTTCCATCCTTCCGGGGTCCTAGGTTCTTAACCTGGTTGGCTTGCGTCAACACATACATTCACTTGGTGCTTCAATCTTTTAGGGTTTCCTCTGCTTTTTCATCTAGCCTAAAAGTCAAGGCCTTCAGCACCATTGATCCAGAAAATTCTCCTCCGCTTAGCATTTTCTGCTCCCGCTCTATCCTTTCTAGTCCCAGTTTCTGCCGAGAGCACTCAGCCTTCATGCCATATTGTAGCATCTTCCTTGTATTAGCTCATTCTTGAAGCCTTTCAGAAACATCTTGTGTGTGTGTGTGTGTGTGTGTGTGTGTGTGATTTTTATCAAAACTGGTTTTACTATATATATATATTTCTCTTAAGTAAAGTTGTTGCCTCCTCCATAAGTACTTTGTGCAATATCATGATACAAAGGATATATAAAACAACCTGTAAACTAGACTTTTATGATTTTTTTAATACTCAGAAGTATGTGTAGAGTTGGATCAATCTCAGGGAACATCATCTACACCAGAAAAAGAAATCTTTGTAGGATTTTTATTTTAATAATTTCATGCATGAAGTCAACTTTCACTTTTTCTACTTTGAACTCTGTTGACTCAAAAAGTTATAGAAGCCTGGACATTTTGGACTTGGGATTTTTCAGACTGATGATGCTCAGCTGTATTGCAGAGGAACAGAACAGAGCCCGACTGTAGCCTGCTCCCATCTCAGGATATACACACAGCATGGTAGAGCCCTAGGCCAGATGCAAGCATCCCCTCTCTGCTGTGTGAGCAGTGAGAGGCCTGCGAGAACAGCATACAGAGCAGATGGAGAAGACCAATAAAGGCGCACACACAAGTGGTACAGGGAAGGTTCAAGCATTGAATTAAGATACAGCCGAGCCTCACACGGCTGCAAAGGGCTTGTACCAGACGCAACATATGATCTACTTGCTATAAAGGGAGAAAAGATTGTTTTCACTGGGCCACCATGAGAAATATTTGGTTTTGAAATCCTCTGCACTCTGTTCTGACCAGTTAAGTTTATTTACTTAGAACTCCACAAAGTTAATCAGATCCATATGGGGTAGAAGATAATGAGAGTGAATTTACTCACATTTTTGCATCAGAACACTAATGGACACAGACCACAATTCAAGGAGACTGAAGAAACCTTGGTCTTTGGAGATGTGAAGTTGAGAGCTCAGGCTTTGCCCCAGGCTTCTGGATGCTCACTATCACTTTCATAAAACAGGTGTTTAAGCCAGACGGTGGTGGTACACACCTTTAATCCCAGCACTTGAGAGGCTGAGGCAGGTGGATCTCTGTGAGTTCGAGGTCAGCCTGGTCTACAAAAGCTAGTTCCAGGACAGGCTCCAAAGCCACAGAGAAACCCTGTCTTGATAAACCAAAAAAAAAAATTAAAAACAAAAAACAACAACAACAACAACAAAAAACAGGTGTTTAACTTCTTGAGGAAAAATGTTGTTAGGCAGTGTTAATACTTCTCTGACTCATCCACTGTTCCTGGGACACAAAGTCATAGTGGTTATTGCCTTTTAACTGGGAGGGATGTGGGCATGTTTTCACAGTCATTTGCTTTGGAGGGGAGTACACACAGCAAAACCAATTCTGTTTGTTACCTGGAAGTTAGGGAAGAAGTTTACAGGGCAGCCGAGTCTACTCATTCCCAGTGCAGAGTGCTGAGATCTCTTCTTCCTCCGCTTGAGGTAGGCGTGGTCACAATCAGTCCCACACCTGTGCCCCTTTGCTGCCCTGCCTGACCCTGAATGACACCGAGCAGAAGTGTCTCCTGCCACCTCTGATACAGTCGCTGAGTGGGATCACAAAGTCACTGACTTGACCCGTCCATCAAGCCAGAAGGAGCTTGTAGCCCATGGCCCACAAACACCTCAAGGGCACATGTTTCTGAGCCAACAAAAGCCATCTGAGGTATCTGAGGGATGAAACGACCATGCAGAAGTAGTAGTTCAGATCCTTTCTCTTAGAGCATCCCTAGAAACTCACTGTGCTATTAGGTGCATGTAAGACTACAGGGCAGGGTACCCAGCATTGAACTGAATCACTAAGTACCATGAAGACAAAGCAGAACTGGGCTGGAATCAAGGGACAGAACTCAGGAAGTGGTTTTCGTCTGGTGCACTGGGAAGGTTTCTATTTTCACTAGGAAAGATACGGATAGACAGGGCCTGCAAGAGCAAGTCACAAGATGGGCATGACTTGACCCGTGTGAGGATGAATGTGGCTGGGAAATGTGACCCAGCTGGAGTAGATAATCTCACATATTGGGGTTCAAGGATGAAGGCATATGAACTGCAACAGCCTTGGCTCACTCTAGGAGTGCTTATCTTTTACCAGTTTGTGAAAATAACAAATCTTTGTTTAGCAGAAATTCTCCCAATACTTTAGCCGCAAACCCATAATTCAGTCCTTTTGCCATTGACCTTGAACTGCTAAAACCATTTCCCCGAATTCCAAGTACAATGATTCACAAAAGCCGCAGTTCCCACCCCATCCAGCACTGTTAATTTTATCCTTGGCATAAACTCTGTGAGTAGGGAAATCCCCGGAGAGAGAGAGCCAGCAGCAGCTTCTGTGGAGATGTTGGGGAAGGCTCATGGGCCTCTGGGCTTTATTTCCTTTTGACTAGTGACTTCTCAACGGTGGCCATAAAGCTGTTCCTATACTTTCTAAAACTTCAGTGTTGATTTCAACAGGTTCACATCACAGCCGCAACCTTTCTAAAACCTTGCATTAGCACCGAGGCCTTGTTAGGTTTGGGCTATGACTGTTGGTTCACTGTTCATTTCCACCTTGTCTCAGGTTTGGCTTTTCTTCCTCTTCCTTCTTACCCTTTCTGTGTGACCTTCTCCATCACTCCAAAGCCGCTCATCAGAGTTTGGCTTTGGTGGCTTTGTTGTTTTGCTCTGTTCTTTTGTGAGCAGAGACTTTGGCCTTTATGTTCCTTCTCAGACCAGTGTTTTGAGACTTTTTTGGGGGCTCAGAAAGATCTGCATATTCCCTGGAAATAACAATGTTTCCTGAAAGTATGTGTTTGTCACAGGGAGATCTCTTTGACCCAAAGCAACTCAGAAGCCAATGTTGCTTTAAACTTCGGGAGTCTAAACTGGAGTGGTTCTTTTAGGCAATATATATATTTGTTTTTCGAGACAGGGTTTTTCTGTGTAGCTTTGGAACCTGTGCTGGAATTAGCTCTTGTAGACCAGGCTGGTCTCGAACTCACAGAGATCTGTCTGCCTCTGCCTCCCGAGTTCTGGAATTAAAGGTGTGTGCCACCACTGCCTTGCCCTTTTATGCACATTTAAACACAGAACAATCTGGTGAAAACTATTCTTGTGATGATTAACTTAACTCAGCCCCATAGTTAGAAACTGCTCATTGGTTCCCACCTGCCCAGATCCGAAATAATCACACAGAAACTGTATTAATTACAACACTGTTTGGACTATTCTCTCAGGCTTCTTATGAACTGACTCTTACATCTTAAATTAACCCATTTCTATTATTCTATGTATCGCCAAAAGACTCATGGTTTACCATTAAGGTTCCAGCGTCTGTCTTTTCTGGCAACTACATGGCGTATCTCTTACTCTGCCTTCTTTTCTCCTCTATCTCTGATTGGAATTCCTGCCTTGTTCTATTCTGCACTGTCATAGGCCCAAAGCAGGTTCTTTATTTACCGGTGGTAATAAAACATATTCACAGCACACAGAGGGGAAATCCACATCACAGCTCCACATGCACAACAAAGCATACCCAAATCTCCATGTGGAGCAAAGTAAGCTAAATACAGGTCAGACGCAATTACACTGAAACTCTTTGTAAAGTACATGTGACACTTTCCATAAAGATAGGTCCTGTAGAGTGACTGAGAAAAACAAGTTTATGAGAAGGGTCTGGAGGATGGTGCGGTGCTAGAAAATCTCAGCTTCACAGCTTGCAGGACAGTTGCCATGCGAGACAGCACATCTGCTCCAGCCTTCTGCGTGGAAAACAGGCTCTTTGTTCCTTCTCTTGAAGGGACAAGGCTTTGTGCTTAACATTCTGTTCTAGGTTCCTTGAGTACCTGTCTGCAGTCACAAAGGCCTCCTTGTCTCCTACAGCTGCCCTCTTCTTGTTTTTTAAAGAGAAAATCGTGGCTCTAATAGAAGCCAAGGGTGAATGAATTGCTTGCATGGCTAGTCTAACTATCACATGCAAGCATAACAGAATGCTAGGAGAGGACCAAGGGAAGGGAAAGCCATCTTAACCACAATGGTCATTCAAAGTTCACTTGAGACATTTTGTTTCTTAGTTTATGCAGATTGTCACTTTGACCATCAGTAGTGTGAGATAGATCTGTCACGCTGAAGCAACACATGCCAAGAAATTGTTGACGTCCAAGACTATGCTTGAGGAACAAATAATCTATAGTAGCTCTATTTTCTAAAACTGTGGTCCTCAATTCATTCCTCCATCCCGTGATTTACTTCTGCTAATATTTTTATTGACACTATTACTAATTTTACTAATCAAACAGGCCATTTTTGAAATCTCTCTTTGTAGTCTAATAATCACTCCTGGGACTGTGGAAACAAAAGCCATTGGTGTAGCAACCATTAGAATTATGTTATCTATTATCAATGATTTATAAAATAACTTCTGGTTTCATTTGGTACATGGTAGTAAAAAAAAAACCACAATCCTTTTGTATCAGAGGACACCTGTCTATTCCTGAGATTTGAGACAGAAATTTATATGGCGTAGGAGTTGCTCATATGCATTATACACAAATAACAGGATGAAATAGAGGCCATCTATGTCCATATTCATAGGGCTTCTCCCAATAGTTCTGTTAACAGTATTTTTAAAATCACATTGCTTATGCTTTAAGTATAATTATAACCATCCTTATTATAATTCCATTTCTAATCATCCTCTCCTCTCTAGTAAACAATTGCCTTGGGGTTGACCTTTTTGGGGGGTAGGGAATGCTACCTATACTGTCCTTCTTGTGGGTTATAAAGGCTTCCGTGGGATAGACTTTAGTAAGTAATACATCAGATATTCCTTTCTTCATCTTCATGCAACTATAGTTTCCACTACAAGAGCTTTCTAAAGAGTACTTAATGCTAAAGAACACTTATGCTAAAATCTGTATCATGACATTTGGGTTGATGAGATAGATTACTCCAACCAAACTATCCTCCATTCAAGTGACCAGTATTTGGTATCATCCTTTGTTCAGGCAACTGGTTCCAAAAATGTAAACAATCCTTAGCATGGCCAAACAACATCCTACTGTGTCATATCACAGATGTGCCTTTTCCCCTCCACCCTGACCCCCAGCAAAAAATCATTTGGATTCTGCATTGACCGACTGCGAATTAATATGTAATATAGTCAGTAAACTTAGCAGCATTGTTTTTCAGGACAGTAGCATAGTATACTTATCCTTTCCCCAAGGTCGTGGCTTTAATGAGTTAAAATCTTGGTGTCTCCCTAAGTCATCAGCTAATTCTTCCTCTTGGGACATCTTTTCTTGCTGCGTTTGTCATCAGGCTTCAGACACTCCATTTGTCCAGTGGTTCCTGGGATGCTGTCCTGGTCAGGCGCATCATGGCGGGAGACATCTGGGACTTTGTTCATTTCATGCAGACAAACATATCCTCATCCTGACTTAGAAGAACTCCTGGGACTTTTCATTGACTAGTTTATCTAGGCCTTTTCATCTAACATAAACTTTTGGCTGTGTCTCCTTTGGGCAAAAATGCTTGCTCTGGAGCAGCAGAAAATATAAATAAATAAATAAATAAATTCAGAAGCACTATCCCTCAAAGTGAAAAAAAAATATAATGTAATCAGGGCTACTGTAGTATAGTATGTGGTTTAAATGAGTATATATGGAGCTTTTATTTTTGAAATTTGTCATTTAATTATTTGATCATGTCCTTTCACAAATAGCTTGACCCTGTGAATTGTAAAGGATATCAGTAATATGATTAATATTCCATGAATTTGCAAACTTCCCTAAAGTGTTTGCTCGTATAAGCAGGACAATTATCAATTTTTCATGGTAATGGGAATCTAGAGAAGATGTATGTAACAAATGAATCATGGCGTCTGATGTGGTTCGCCTACATGAGTGAAAGTGACAGTTGTATTAGAAAAAGTGTCAACCGTTACATGAACATATTTTAAATGTCCAAGTTCCGAGATATAAGTAAAATCTATTCATCAAATTGCATTAGATTTTTAACCCTCAAGGATCAATTCCCTTTTAAGGGACATCTTTATAATAAGAGCTTATCTGTAGATTCTGAGTAACATGTGAATGCTAACTGCCAATTTTTAGCAGTGTGAAACAAATAATCAAACTGCATGTTACCTAATGACACAATGAGTTCTACAGTCTCTAGTGCCGCCCTTTTCTTACCTCTAATAATTAAAACTTCAGTGAGTATTTTGGTCATAGGCTACTGTTTTATTCCTTTAGCAGCAGTGTTAATTATATTTTAACAGTTTATTATTCACTAGTTATAATTAACTTAGGCACAGATTTTGATACCCTTCACCAGCAAATTCAAACGAAAACTAGATTTGTCCTTATTTTTGATGGCAAATCTGACCCTACTCAAACTCGCCTGGCTGACTTAGGGGAGACTGTTTCATGTGGATACTCTCCCCATGTCATACCCATAACATGTCCCTTTGGAGGTCTGAGAAGTATGTCTTATGAAATACATCTAGTTCTTAAAAATATGAACATAGAAATTGTGCTATCTTAATCTGTCTCTCCCCTCCAGAGCCTCCCACCCTATAGGAGTTTCCCCAGAGAATGGCTTTCAAACTTTTTTTTTTCTATGACTACTCCAAGAAGTACACTCTGTGTCTTGATATGTTACGACACATTGAGTTTCAATGTTTTCAAAAACATGTAATTATAAGGACCTGAATTTGGGTCTCCAGCAACCTCATGGAAGCTGGGAACAGCAGTACACATCTGTCACCCCAGTGCTGGTGGCCTGGTGGACAGGGTGGAGATGGGTGGATCCAGAGGACTTGTTTACAAGGAAGTGGAGCTAAATAGCCAGCTCTAGACTAAAAGAGAGACCCTGACTCAAAGAAAGAAGGTGCAGTATGGTATAGGAAACATTTGATGTGCCTCTGACTACCTGCGCAAACGCTACACTACACACACAAACACACACACGCACGCACACACACATGCACACATATGCACACACTTCCTGTACCTCTTAAGCATTTCTCTCCCTCTCGGTCTCTATTGCTTGGAAAAAGTAAATGTCTTCCTCCACGTTGTCAGTGCCGGGTCTGCCAAAATTCTTGTGATGTGGCAGACATTCACACACGTTTGTTGACTTAATTCAGCAGGAGTTGGGTTCGGTTTGAGGTCTTATATTCCAGAGCTCATGCTGAGTGCTTTATTCATTGTTATGCTCAAGTCACACACAAAGACTCTTCGCTGTTCTGGCCAGAGCTTCTGAGGAGAATAAATGTCTTCCTCCGCTACTGTCCCCCACTGTGTATCTCAACAAAATTAATTTGATCTTTCCAAAGATAGTCAGTGCACTAGTCCATGAAAAGTGGGATATCTGTGATGACAGTGTGTTCATTACTAGTGTGGTTGAGCAATTGAGATCTCTTATTTTTCATTTCTCCTTCAGTATTTTGTTTTCTGTGTATGGATGTTTGGCCTGCATGTACATCTGTGCACCTGTGCATGCCTGGTATGCACAGAGACTAAAAAAATGAAGCAGATCCCCTGGAACTGGAGTTGCAGGAGGTTGTGAGCCACCTTTTGGGAATCAACCCACATCCTTGGCAAGAGCAGCCAGTGCTCTTAATGCTGCACCATCTCTCCAACCCTAAACCTGATACTTCTGGTTACCATCAGCATTGCCCTTATGAGCCTCCCTCCAATGGTCCCAGCATCTTCACCAGTTAGACCATGTAGTCACTGACCAAAGACGTCAAAGAGCCTCAGGGATGAGGGAGTTCAGAGAGGCTGCAAGGTTAGATGGAGGATACAGGTACAGAGGGAGTGCTGGGGTAGGGCCTAGCGGGCTAGAGAGGACTCTGGGCTTGATGATGCTGGGCCTAGGTGATGGTTCAGGATCTTACCACCTGAGGCACCGGGCAAAGGGAGTGAGTGACACTCTTACTGTTTCTGGACTCTGTCTTCTTTCTTTCCTCTGTTTGAGTTTGCCAGTGGCAGTAGTGTGCTGGTAAATGTGCAACCGCTGGTCCCACACAGAAACATACTTGCTTTGCAGCGTTTGCCGGTCCCCATGCTGTGCTTGCTGCCCCCAGAGGGCTCATGTGAAGCCGGCAATGGTCTAGGACCATGTTCTCAGGGGCCATTGAGAGGACAAGTGCTGGTGTTGGGTAGCTGCAGCACACTCCAGGAGAGCAGCACACACAAGGACTAGCACGTGGCAGTGTCCTGAGCAAGCGCTGCATCTGCCGCCCCACTGCTGCGACTCTCTTGATGCAGGCAAAGGAATGGGCTCCTTTAAACAGACTCTTCCTAAATGACACGTGACAACCCATCCACACACTGATGTGAGAATAGCATGTCTTTCCAGTGGAACTGTGACAGCAAGCTAAGAGGATTGAAATACTTAAGCAGCATTGTAGCTTTATAGTATACAAACCCAGGAACTAACTGGGGGGTGGGAGTGGAGCACAAACGATCCCCTGTGATAATTAGAGCCCCGAGCTTGACTGTTTTCTCAATAGGAGAAAAGGACTTAGTTTCAGGTTCACATAAACAAAGCAATCCTTGCTTTTTAAAAGTGAATCATTAATTATAGAAGCCCTTGACTTGAATACTTAAAGAAACTGTAAATCCAGTTTAAGACTTTTCCCATTCACATCAAATGCATTATTCCGCTACATGTGACATAGCTATCTCTGGGGAGATGAATATTAAATTAAAAAACAGAATGTGTATGTGTGTGTGTGTGTGTGTGTGTGTGTGTGTGTGTGTTTGCGTACGTGCATGTGTGTGTGCACGTGTGTGAGTAGGAGCAGGAATCAGGTTTGTAAGTTTTTGTAATTATATCTGCATTCATTTCATTGCTTTTAATGTCACTGAAAGCCACTCAGTGGTGGCACATTTCATACAGAGTCCTACTTAAGGTAAACAACAGGAGACAGACAATTCGTAGTGTGTGAGCTTCAGAAACCACCAGAAAACTCCATGAAAGCATTTTTGATAGCTCTCATTTGTTTAATGGATGGCCATGTGGTGTTTTAATTCTGTTACCACAATTCGCTTGTAGTTGACCTTTCTGCTAACTCTGCACCAGAGGATTTGCTCCCCCGAGAAGAGCTGTGTGGAACAGAATTGGTCTCTGCGGGTTTTTTTTTTTTCTATGTTGGAGGTAGAACCCTGGGCGTGATTGCCCTTATGTGGATGCTGAAATGTCACCTCTCTTTTGTCTGTCCTGCTCCCGCCTACATTTCCTTTCTTCTTTGTCTTGACTTTTCATAGTCAAAAGGACGTTTTAGAGTAGGGAAGACCTTAAAAAGTCATTTCCCTGAGGTAGGGAAAGTGAAACTTGTGAGCACGACTCATCTTGTCTTTCTCTGGCTGTGGACTGGAGAGTGGAATCTGACCAAATGCCATCATGGGCAGGAGGCTATAAGTTGGCTGTTAACCTTCCAAGTCAAAGTAACCGACTTAATGTCTTCCAGATGTGGTCTACACAGGGAATTTTCAGCAGTTGAAAAAACAGCACGTTAAAGGCATGCCTTAAAAAAAAAAAAAAAAAACCTCAGATGAGGGTCTCACTCTGCACTTCTAACAGCCCTACATATCACGATATAGATCAACCTGGCCATGAATTCACAGAGATCCCTCTGTCTCTGCCTCCAGAGTGTTTGGATTGGAGGCGTGCACCACCACACACAGCCTGAAGACAGCCTTCTCTATTCAGCACAGGCTCAACAGGCTTAAGGTCTTAGAAGACTCCCTTGTCATTCCATCTAGCCCCTTTGTCATGGATGCCTAAACGCGTTTTGATTTGTGAGGCATATTCAGCTTCCTAGATGTAGACCTTGGCCTCACACACATTTGCATTCACTGATGGTTTGTTAGGGCATTTTCTGAACATGCCATAATTTAATCTGCTCTACCGCTTTTCAGAGGCATCATTCTCTATGAAGAAATGAGATCACTGTGATTCCAAAATGACTGGAAAGGAAATACTTTTTGCTATTTAAGATGATGAACTAAATAGATATTTTCTTTTTTTTTTGAAAGTAAATTTTATTAAATTATAAAAGTTTCCATTTCCGCCCTCTTCCCAACACCCTCCCACTCCCCCCACTCCCTCTCCTCCTCCCTCTTCGTCCCTTAGGGAAGTCAGGGTTTCCTGCCCTGTGGGAAGTTCAAGTTCCTCCCCCTCCCTCCAGGTCCAGGAAGGTGAATATCCAAACAGACTGGATCCCCAAAATCCAGAATATGCAGAGGAAACAGGTCCCAGTATCATAGTCAGTGGCTTTTCAGAAAGACTTCGGGCCAGCCACATTCAGAGAATCCGGCCAAATTCCGAGAATCTGGTTAGATCATGTCCTCGTTCAGACCCAGTCCAACTGGCCTTGGTAAACTCTCATTAGATCCGTTTCCTTGTATCAGTGGGTGATAGCATCCCTCGCAGTACTGATTTCGTTTTTCATGTTCTTCCTCCTTCTGCTCCTCATTTGGACCTCGGGGGGCTCAGTCCGGTGCTCCAATGTGGGTCTCCGACTTTATCGCTGTCCTTCGCCAGATGAAGGATCTATGGTGATAAGCAAAATATACATCAGTATGGTTATGGGCCACAGCCGATTCAGGCACCCTCTCCTCTGTCCAGAGAACAATCTGGGGGATCTCTCCTTGGACCTGGGATCCCATATATAATCAAGTCTCCTGTAAACCCTAAAATGACTCCCTTAGTTGAAATATGTCCCTGGCAAGTGCCCTGGAAAATGCATGATTTAGGCTAACGTTTTCTTGACAAATGCACATTAATCTCACCGATTTGTGTAAGCATGTGTATGTTATATGCAAACACCACATGGTTTTATATAGGAGACTGAACACTCAAGGATTTGGGTATCCACAGCATCCGACGGAACATGGGGCAGTCTCCTGTGCCAATCAAGGGATGACTGCTTGAATCCCATATACCATTCTGCAAGGTGCAAATCCATCTGCCTACCTTTTGCCTCTTGTTTTGCCCCCTCTGGCAAACGTCTTCAAAGACCTAAGCCGCCTTTGAAGATTCCATTTTCAATGACTCCACTGAACATCACACTTGCTCCATTGACACAGTGTCTTGACTACTCTACCTGTAACGCATTGACCCATTGGATCCCTGGTCATTTCGTTAGTTCTCCTAACACGCTTTCTCCCTTCACATTTTGGTGATGAGAACACAGCGGCATGTGTTCCTAGTCTAGTGTGTGACATGCCTATGTAGTGATGGGAGTATGTTGCTCTTAATCCTTTCTTGCACTGGAAGACCTGGTCTGTGTCATGTGCCATACAGCGTGGCAAGTTTGCCAGTGACTCTTAACCTCAGTTTTTTTGTTTTGTTTTGTTTTGTTTTGTTTTTTTACTGAGTGGTGTGGGTTTTTCTAGACACATTCTGGCTAACACATATGCTGACTGGCTGAGCCAGCATCACAGTGTGCCCCCTTCTAGTCCTGTTTTCATTGCCCTTGGACATGTCCCAAGGTCATAGCGTCTGAATGGCCCTTCCAGACGGATTCTTCCTCCTCTTCCACCTGAAGCCCCTTCTCCTCATACCAAGGCCTATCTGTTTCAGAATCTCAGTTATGACCATGCGGGCCATGTATGCATGAAGAGTATTAAACACCAGTTAATGTTGCTGTCTTAAAATACAAGACTTTTGTGAAAAGGAGGTCTATATTTTTACAAAACCAAATCCACGTTATTTGATACATATGTACCCATCTTTTTTTTTTTCTGAAGTCATGACCTAGTATCTCATTTCACTGAACTCTGATAAGGAAGGCAAGTAGTTTAATGTTTTTGGCACAGAAAGAGAGCGGAGGATTGTGGGAATTTGTAAAGCAGCTGCCTCTTATCAGGCTTGGACTTGACCACAAATCTCCTCAGCTGAACATCATTTCTCAATGATTGCAAGAAAAAATTAAACACACTAGATCAACCTTTCTTGGAGCAATGTGGAAAAGAAAACTCGGTTAAGCACAAAAATAATTACAAGATTTTGGACTGCAAGATTCTTGGAGTGTTTTCTTTTTCTTCCTGTTTTCCCTCTGGCTTTGACCTATATTTTTGTTACACTGTCTTCTACCATTTACTACATACGGGTTTTAAATGGCTTCATCCAGATGACTGACAAAGGCATAGTGCACACATGCAACATCAGTGTGGTTTATTTGTATGCCTGGAGTGGTCCATTTGGGTTGATTGCACCACCAAAGTTCCTCTGTTCTTTGTGGCTCTAAAACCATCAAGAAGGTTTGGGATCTGCCTGTATCTCCGTAGATTTGGGAGTCAGTGAAGAACTTTCTGGTAACCATTAGGCAGAAGTGGGCATCTCTGATTTTACATCACTAAGAGACGTAAGTATGCAATAAGATGTTTGACCACACCTATGTGAAATAACTTCCTCCCATCTTCTTCCCTCTGTAGCTTGAAGGGAGCTGATGCTGGCAATGGCATCAGGGTGTTTGTGCCTGATGTCGGGATGTTCATTGCAAGCCTGACCATCTGGCTGGTCTGCAGAAACATCGTTAAGAAACCAGACACGGAAGAAGTAGTCCAGCTTAATTCTGATTGTGAAAATGAAGAATTGGTAAGTGTGACTATGTGCATCTTTCTTCTTCAATCCCCAGGGCCTTCCCTCTGAGACTGTGTGGAGTCCAGAGTCCGTACGCAGAGCGTGGTGGGGCTCTATGCACATGAGGCACAAGTCAGCGCTGTCGTTGTGCACAGCCCAGGTGACACTGCTGGGCAGACATCACGCCCACACCTTGGTAATGAGGACACAGATGATGGACATGTGAATATCGTCTTTCACGAGGGCCTCACAGTGGAGTTACAAGCAGCCTGCTTGTACTTTTGTCACCTCAGCTGACCATCTGGCCGCCCTGTGCTCTAGTGTCGTATCGGATGGCCCCACCTAAAATGTTACCCCAGCATCACAACCCACTTGCTCCGCAGCTCACGACTGCAGAATATTCTGAGAAGCAGTACATGGTAACTTTGGAAGAAAAATGGGCCTAGTTTCCCCTCCCCCTAAACTTTCCAGCCTGTGCAGTGCCATCCTGAGGTGTGGCTGGATAACTGTGCCCTTCGCCCTCCTGCTCTCTGTATTAGGTCAGAATAGTTGAGTCAAGCAATTTCACAGTGCTCCACAGGGGAAAAGATATTACTTAGAAAAGTAAGAGAATGCTTTAAAATCTATAATGTGTGAAGAAGTTTCAGGAGCACCTGACAGATGAGGAACTTGCTGGAAGTTGTGTCTCGGGTGGGTACATGTTACCTGCCTTGCCACACTCCCTCCTGACCCACACCAGAGCTCAGCCATGTTCTAAAGACTGCGCATTGTGTGGTCAGTGGCACCAGTTGAAGAAGTAGTTGACATTTTTAGATACAAAGATAGAAAGCTCTCAAAGAAAAAAGCTACTCAGAAGTACTTGGTTTGGACACTCGACATAGTAACTACCTGATGATTTAGTCATGAGTTTTGCAAGGGAGAATTTACCATGCATGCATTAGGAATTGCATGCATTAGGAACATTCACCATGCATTCATCAGGAGTTGCATGCATTAGGAACATTCACCATGCCTGCATCAGGAGTCACATATGTTAGGAATATTAACCATGCCTGCATCAGGAGTTGCATGCATTAGGAACATTATCCATGCCTGCATCAGGAGTTACATGCATTAGGAACATTCACCATGTGTACATCAAAGGAAACACCTCTGGTTTTGGTTAAGGGTTTATTTACTTCACAAATAAGCAGAAAATTGCCACAAGTGCTTAGGGGAAACAAAATAATATGGAAGAGATAGAGTTCTACACTATGAAAATTAGAATTTATATTACTGCTCAAAAATCTTATGAATTGAAGATAGGAAATCTATTCTGATATTTCAGGGTGAGAAAAGATATGAAGTATAGAAAGTAATTACTGCAGAGTGGCTGCTGAACAAATCTCTTTTTCAGGTCCACAAACCTAAAACCAGAAATGACGTGGAAATATTTTTCTTCCTGCTGATGGTGTGGTTTTAAGAGGGAATGCTGATAGAGGGTGTTTTGTACTGCACTGTTATTTTAAAATGTTTTGAAAATGTTTTGATTAAATAAGCATTGGCCCAAAGCACCCTAGTTTGTGGCAGTCAAGCACATTAACTGAAATGGTACACATTCAGGATTTTGATACCTATAAAGACAAGGCTATGTTTTGGTACTCAGGATTTTCCTTATTGATTCCTATAAAGACAACATTATGTTTTGATACTCTCCCGCTGCACATGGTGCCTAAAGGATGCTTGCTGGAAACTGGTCTTTGAGAAGAGACATGTTGGCTAACACACAGTGGCTGAGTAATACTGGAGACAGTTATTATCTTTCTTATTCTGTAAAGTGGGATTAGCAGACAGGGGGTAAAGCTCAGTAGATAAGCATGTGTTTGACATTTCTGAGGCCCTGGGCTCAATCAGCAGCACCAAAAAATATTACTAATGCATGGTGTATTTGTTGGAACTATAAAATGAAGTATCGGATCAGTAGCACGTAGTAGAGTGTATGCTTATTTGGGGGGTGATTAGTAAATTATCGCTTCCTTTCTTTAGTGGTTCTCTGATTTGAGAATTACAGACACTTAATATTCAAGACACCCTCTGTGCCACTAATAACTCAACACAGAAGTGATTAATAGTCATGAACAAATGCTGTTTCTGTAGAATGAGGAACACTTGCAGGCATCAATGCAGGCCTGGGTTGTAGCTAAGGGCAGGGTACCTCTGGTAAGAAAGAGAATAGCATGAACACACATATTAATTATAAGGTCTGGTTTCACCCCACTTTCATACTTAAGCCTGTGAAAACTCTGTCCTGTTTGAAATTGATTTGAACAGGCATACAAGGCATCTACATGGTTAATCCCTTTTGTTCAAAGACAACACAAGATAACCAGGCTGGTATCCCAAAGAGCTCTGATTCTGAGCTTTGAGAACAACGGCAAATATCAGGTATTAGGGGCTCTTTTCTCTTTCAGTTGAATTTGTTTGGCACTAATTCAGATTTTAGTGCCCTTCTCTCCAACCAAGTGGGTAGGCCAGGGGAAGGGCGCTGAGTGAATCCTGGAGGAGTCACCATCAGGGAAATACTTCTGACTTGACAGTCTGGAGTCAGTTTGAGAGGAATTGGAACTCATAGCAAAAGGAAGCAGAAGAATTTATTTCACTTCTGAAGGGCCCTGCATGCTTTCTGCTACCTCCAAAGCTTGGCTTTTGCACTAGGATGTTTAGTCCTGACTATGTTTCTTCCTTATTTTCCCCTGTGGAGATAGGGCACCCTGTTGCCAGGGAGAATTCCTTTTCAAATGCAGCCCTGTTTCCAGCAGTTAGGCCTTCTTTGATCCACTGATGAGGCTGATATTTGCTATGCACAAGCATTGTGTTAGAGGTTTTTAAAGGCTCCCGATGTGTGTGTTGGGGGAGGGGCAGGGTGTCTGAGGTCTTGTTTGTGTGTTCACTTTTATTCAGAATTTATTCAGGATTTTTAATCATCCCTTGGAGAAAGATTCTCACTCTGGAATCTTAAAAATAAATAAGAGTTTAGTCATGAAAAGCGAATTGTCTAGAAAAGCTTATCTCTGCAAGGAGACGGCACACGGCATCACTAAAGTGCACCCACCTGCTTATTTCTATACTTGGAACTGTTTCTCCATATTTTATGAGGTTTGAGATCTTACTTTTAAGCAATTAATTTTTTTCAAATAACGCTTTGACAGAAACTTTTTTTTCCAACAGAAAATACAATCATAATTTGGCCTGTGTCAAGAGGCATGTTCAATCAATAAAATGTGTAAAGTATAAATGACTATTACAGCCAGGCATGTGTGGCGGTGCATGCCTGAAATCCCAGCATTTAGGAGGGTCAGGAGGGGTTCAAGGTCCTCTCAGCTACATGAGAACTTGTCTCAAAAACAAAAGAAAAAAAAAACCAGGAGGGAAAGAAGGAAGGAAAAAAAGATGGAAGGAAAGAAGAAATTATATCCTAGTAAAAGCTGAGAATCGAGGCTATATCTCTTAGCTGCTGCTAATGTGTTTTGTAAATCCATTCCTAAGCTCAAATTTTGCCCTTGGCTTTCTAGCACCCATCATTCCTCGGGCTACCTTGGCACTAGCATTCTGGCAGACAGAATGCTCACCTGAGCTGTGCCTTCACCAGAAGGCTGTGCAGTCTGGTTCATTCTTTTCCTTTTTCAGGGCAAGAAACAAAGAGCAGGGGAAATCAATCATTCTCCTCGCACCTTCTAATTAGACACTTGGCATTCGCTCATTTCTAACCCGAGATTTAATCCAAAGTCACTGGCTTTAAATTTCCTAGGCCCTGGGTTTTCTAGCAGACATTTGCCACATGGAACTGTTCAGAGTGGCAAGAAGTTGGGCAGCTGCCCAGGCACCTGCAAACCCCACGCCTGGCGACTTGTAGTAAGAGAAATGTCTTGTCTGAGCTGTCCCAGACACACAACGCTGCCTGCCATTCCTAGGGGCTCATAAGCTCCTGAAGGTCACAGTCAGGAATTTGGGAAACTCCCAGTCCTCTGAGCCTCAGTGCGTGGCAATGCTCACACAGAAGCTTGGGACAGAGTGGCCCTGAGGGTAAGGTAGCAGGAGCCAAGCACCCAGGGTGAGCCTGGGGCCAGAACTGGTTTGTGGCAGACTTGTGTCTTTCTGTACTTAGGGCTTTGACTTATGGTAGACTGGACCTAGATGCAAACAGTCTGTCTTGAATAATTGCTCTGCTGGGGCTGAAGATGAAGATGCTTGTCCAGAGTCACATTTGCCTATCATCCTCTTTACTGTGTGCCTGCATGCTGTATGAACATTATCTAACAAGCATTGGCTTTTGTTTTCTGCTTAGTTTCTCAAGAACTGGCTCTCTTTCTAATCATGTCTATAGATGTCTCAGGCAGCGAATCCTCTTTCCTCTTCTTACCCTCAGGATCTTACATTCCAATTTTATGAAGCTTTATTTATCTGGTTCCCCCAACACACACGTGCACAACTGAGTATCACATAACAGGTTCTCTTTTGTATCCCATCCCACATTTAATACTGCACATGGTAACAGGGTGCTTGGTAGAATATGGAATGGATAGATAGGTGGATGGGTGGAGGCACTAAGGATGGAGATGTGTGTGTGTGTGTGTGTGTGTGTGTGTGTGTGTGTGTGTGTGTGCATACAGAAGGGGAATAAAGGAAATCTGTTGGCTCCAAAGCAGACCTAGCCCTGCTTGACCTTGTGACACATTCATAACTAAGACCAAAAGATGCCTACTTGGTTTTCACTTTAGACCACACATTGTTGTATGGGTTCCAAGACCGTGCTTAGCAGATCCCCAGGAGAGGGAATAGGCAAGGCCGCCAGTAATAATGCCTGACACCAAAGATACACCAAGTGGTTCTCACGGTGTATGTGGAAGGATGCCTGCCCCACATACCTAAAGACTGGTTTGGTTTTATGGTGCTCTAGTAAGTGATTTCATAAAGAAAAATTCTTTTAAGTGGCCAATCTAATTTAGTTCATCTCCATGTTCATTTCTCTTTCAAATGATGTTAGGTACCTCTTAAAGCCCGTTTCCAGGTTAAACTTGGCAGTTTCTCTCCCTGTGTCAGAAATGTTCCCAAAGGTACCGCGTCTCAGGTACAGAGATATCTGTAGACTCCTACTGAGCTTCTGCTACCTGACAGCCCCTGTCCTGCACCTCAGTTGTACTCTTGTTCTTTGGAGGGGGTCGCAGGCAGCAACTGCACTCCCTTTCCAGATAAGATATGAGACTTACGCTGCTCTTACCAAGTGGGAAAATGATGCTCCCAAAGCAAAGCCAGCCACAGAATAAACAGCTTTATTTGCAGTGTTGCCCCGTTAGCCTGACGTAGCGTACGTGACGGCACACTAGCCACTCTGCCCTTGCCTCTCTCCGCCATCCCAGCAGAGGTTGTCTGTCCTCTGTGATGAGCCACAGCACTTTCCCCTCCCATCTGTGGACTCTTCTGTGAGAAGAAGCCATTTCGTTAAGATAAACTGTTAACTTTGAAAAGTAAACAATGCATAAACAAGGGGTACTTTTTAGAAAACATTCCCTTGGGCTCTCAGACCTTTGGACTTACTTCTTGTGACTTTGATAGACATCCATGGAAATGCCTATGAAAGCGCACTTTCACCACAGAGAAAATAAAGGGGTTCAGCTGCAATAGAACCTCAGGTTTGAGGTCTAAGGCTTCAGTGGAACCCCAGAGACACATCTCTCAATGTATTTTGCAGAGAATGGAATCTTTAAATGGATTTGCACTGTAGAACACCCTTGCCACCAGCCTCCAAGCAGCCAGAATATGGAGCCAAGATGGCCGCCTAGAATTACTATGAAAAAGTCTCTGACCACCCCTGCCAGAAACTTCCAGATTCTAACTCAGTGAGTCTGAGTTGGAGCTTGTTCTCCAGATAGTCTTGGGCTTTATGCCCTTAGATGGAAGGATATGGTGTTGAGGGGAAGAAATACAGATGCTCAGGTTCTATCAAAAGTATTTGTGTGTCTTTGTCAAAATTGGTAAGAAAGGACAGCCTGTGAGACATGCCACCTCAGGTGCAGACACCAAATGTCCTGGGAGGAGACGGTGTCCACAGACACACCCTAACATGCTGTATCTACATCTAAAATCAGCAGCTTTTTCTTTTCAGTAGTACTGTTATCCTTTGTTTGGAATTTACATACAATATTTGCAGTTATTTATGGGGCACAATGTGGTGTTTCAGTATATGGATACGTCGTAGGATCATCAAATGATATAATTGATACATCTATTACTATGACTACGTCTTTGTGTTGAGGACACTTTAATTCCTCCTTTAGCTAGTTTAAAAGAAGTATCAGTTAGTACTACGGATACTCTGATGTGCTGTAGATCCCCAAACCCTTTCTTGTTGATGGGAACCTTCCACCCTCTGACGTTCCTACACCTGTCCATCTGGCCAGCCTCTGGCCACCGACAGCCTCACTCTCCACTCTGAAGCTTGGCTTTTAGAATCCATAAGCAAGTGATATCTTGTCACATTGGTCTTTCTAGACCGACATGCTCCAGTGAGCACAGTGTCCTGGAAGTCCATCCCTAAAGTCACAGGGGAAAAGGACTTCCTGTCAAGATCAACATCTTCTAAAGAGGCAGAGTGAAGGACGTAAAAGTCTAAACAAGTTTATATCCACAGAAGACATAATTTCACACGCAATTTTACTGGACATTTTATACTGTGAAAGGTTCGTCTGCCTGATGCTTGGCTTCTGAGGTGGTTTAGGAATCATGGGAGTTAAATCTTTGTTTCCAGCTGCGCCTTATTTGCTTCAAGATGGAGTTCAAGTCATGTTCCTGTAATGAAGAGTCCTGCATGATTAATCCTGCATGATTAATAAAAACTCAGAGACAGATATTGGGGCTCAATCTGAAGACCAGTAAAGCTAAGCAGCCAGACACTGGCTCTTACCTCAACCTCAGTCCAAAACTGGTGATCCTGCCTCCAGGAAACTTCAGAATGAGACTGGGACTGAGAGCTGTCTCCTCCCCATTTGTAATCCTCTCTAGTTCTGGGATTAAGGGTATGCACCATTACCGCCTGGTTTCTATGGCAAGCTAGTATGGCTCCTGGGATTAAAGGTGTGTGTCGTTGCTGCCTGGTCTATAAGGCTGGCCAGTGTGGCTGTTTTACTTTTCTGATCATCGGGCAAGCTTTATTTATTAAAATACAAATGAAATGCCACTACACTGTAAGGTGCCAGATTTCTTCAGCAAGCAAGGCTGCTTGTTAGTAAGTCTAATTCTCTACTCCTGCCAAATTCCAGCGCTTATACGTCAGCAGAGGAATTCTCGATGGGGCAAGGGCCTGTTAATGTGCCACCTAAGGTGACTAGTGGCAGCAGTTCTGACCCTGTCTGCATGAATGGGATGATGGGACTCACAGACACAGACCCACCTGCTCTCCGCTGGGCAGGCTTGAGATACAATTACCTCTGAGGGTATCAGAGAAACTGGTGTAAAAACACTTAGAGCATCTAGAGCCACGAAGTGCGATGACATGCCCTTAAAGCCCTGGGATCCCTTCTTATCTCTGAGAGGTCAAGAGAAGGCATTTGTGTGACCCAACCAAAGCTTGTGAGCAGAGAATGCTCTAATTTAATCAACATCTGTAGCGATTCTCTAATAAAAATAATGAGTCATCTGTCATGCAAGTGTTGAATGTGTTTCTTCCTGTTACTCAGGAGTTCCCTACACATGTTTTTACTTCTCCAAGTGTAGCAAGATTTTTGCCACATACTTCCTTCCACGGGGATAGGGAAGAGTCGTTGAGGTGGTGGTGGCAGTGAGGGCGCTGCTCCCCTGGTGTCCAGAGGGAAACGGCTTTCCTGTGATCAGCAGAGGTGGAATCTTCTTCTATCTGCACATCATGATGGGTTCTTCTTGCAGAGCGAGGAGTAAGAAGAAGGACTACCTTGAAAGCCAGACCTGCTGTGGTAGGAAAGAGGCCCCATAGCCTGGAGATTGTATAGCCACAAGGAAACAAGATAAAGAGAATCTGTGGATTCTGGTTCCCCAGCTGTTCCCTGTAGGGCGTGCGTGCTCCTAGGCCAACCATATCAATATGAATGGAAAGACAGGCCTAGGTGGGCAGCGTCCGTCTGAAAGATGAGCTATCTCTGAATTGTTCCTAGGGAATCCTTCAGTCGGGTGCCAGTGACCCCAGATTGACCTTCCCAGTTCCCACATTCACTTTCAACTTGTGCTAGCTGCCTGCTTAGCATCTTGGCGCCGAACTTGAAAATGGGGGAAGGTGACCTGAAGAAAAATTGCTTTCTTCCTAGCTGTCCCCTCCCTTCATTAAAATAAACAAACTAGGCTGCCTCCCCCTCTTCCCAACCCCCCCAACCCCCTGCATATTTACCAATGAGTTCTGTGCCTGCGCCATGGGCAGCCACTCACGCAACAAGACAAACTCAAAGTCAACTTTATCTCTTAGACTTCCTAAGTTCCAATCATGTATTCCCAGGCAACCACCGGAATTACTCTGTAAAAGATACTGTGCCATATTCCTTATTTAGAGAGATGCATGAGATGACAAATTTCAGTTAGAGCCAATTAAAGAGGAATTATGTATGAAGAAGCTGAATGGAGTTTGGCTAAATCTTACCAAGAGCTTCACCGGGGGAAGGGATGCATCATTCTAAGACTAGACAGAGGACAGATTAGTTTGTTGATGGTGAACTGAAAACCATGGAGTGCATTGTGTTGTGAGGTCCCAAAGAGAACCACTGGCCAAGCAGATGGGTCACCATGGCTGGTACAGGAAGAGAAAAGAGTGGGCGTGTCACACATGGGCAGGCTGCAGAGAGGTGCTCTGGGAGATCCCATGAGGTTTGCAGACAGTCCATCTAGGATGCAAAGTCATCTATTGAGAATGCAAAGGGGAGGAAAGAGCCCCTGGCTTGGGGACACTTGATTCCTGTCACTCTCTCCTTCCCTGCATGGAGCCTTTGAAGGGTTCTTCCTTCTGCCCAGGATGCTCTTTCCCGGGACTTTCCCATGGCTGGTGACTCTGTGACATTTAGATCTTAGTCTAAATGTCTTCTCTTTGGAGAGGGTCTCCGTGACCTCAAAATCTACCATAGCCACCCCCTTCAGTCACAGCTGCATCCCACTTGACCTCTCTGAAGAGCCCTTATTATGGGATATTTAGCTTACTCGTTGGTTTACTAGCTTCTGTGTGTATTACTGAGTCTCCCACTAGACCTCTCAGACACACCGGGTCTTGAATGAATGAACCTTGTTAATGAGTAAGTGTAAGCTCCTTTTTCCACCCCAGGAAAAATGTAAATACACTCGTCTATTAGCCTCTAAGAGAGGTCTGATCTAGGAGCCTTGAAGATCCCCAAATTTGCACTTGCTCAAGTCCTTTATATAAAAGCTGCCAAGGGTGTGCTCAGGGCCTGTGCACATCTTCCCCACCAAATGTCAGGGCTCCACGGACAGCTGTTCAAAGGATAACGGCAGACAAATGACTGCACATTCAACAGTTACCAATCTGACTGTTAACTCATGGGGAGGTCATGATGAATTGCGAAGAACCTAGTTTACTTTAGTCAGCCCAGGGCTAATCCTGTCGGGGAGAGTGGTGTGTATGTTTGAGTTTGGGGATGTGTTAGTGTGTGTACATATGTTTAAGTGCATATGTATGTCATGGGCATGTGTGTATATCTGCATGGATATATACATGGCTGTGCATGGGAATGGACTTGAACATACAAGTGCATATGTGTGTGTGCATAGGCACACAAATGGTTGTTTGGGAGGTGTATGCTTGTGTATGCAGTGTTCCTGGGTGTGAGTAGGAATGAACTGTTAGATTAGATTAGGTGGAGGATTACCTTCCAGCTTTTATTTTACTAAACGGATAACCCAAGTCCCTTTTGCTCTGTCCGCTTCTTGCTAGCAAAATGTCTTTGCATCCCCCAAGCCTCTCAGAATGTTCTTCCCTTGGCACCAGCCCCTCAGTCCTTTCTCAGTGAATTTAGTCTACTAAAAACCACAGCCTCAAATGAGTGCTGTGAATGTCTGAACCGAGCAGCTCAAGAAGGAGCCTGTGGCATGAATAGAGAATCCGGATTTCACTGGTCTTCCCAGATGTGTAGACCAGGCTGAGAGTCTCTATGGCCCCTAGCCAGATGCTCCAATCATCCAGGGCAAATATGTGCAAACTTTCAACCTGGGACAAATGCAGTGTCCCTCATCTTGACCAGACCCTTTTTGTCTTTGGGAATAGCGTCTATGTATGATTCCTTAAAAAAAAAAAAAAATCCCAACCCCTTTAAAGAATGATTCTAATTAGAAAAAAATAAATCCTTATTTAGTCTTTAAAAACACCCCTTTATAGTCTTAGTTAAAAATAGTTCCCAGAGATTTGTATTTTTTCTGCTGTCTGCTTCTCCCTCCATCCCTAATGAGACAAAACCAAGGCACTGAATTCTGTAAGATCCAGTTAGCACAGCAGCCTCTTAAAAGACCCGACAGGAAGCCACAACACTGTTAGGCAAGCAACCCAAGACCACTGTCCTGGTCAGGAAATCCTGTGATGACCACCAAAGATAAACTTGAGAAGGAAGAGAGACGCCAGAGGTCTGATCGTCACCCATCCCCACCTCTGCCCTAGTTTGCTTCTGTGGTTCTGTAAAACTAGCCAGCAACAGAGAAGGCTAGAACTGGGGGAAAAATCCAGATAGATCATAGCAAAGATTGTTAACGGTCCTGGTAGCTTTCTTCTACTTGTAAAAGAATGGTTGCAGGTAGGGAGCATGGGGCAGAATATACGTAAGAAGTATAGATTGTCACTGGGACCCCAAGACTGGGGATATTATCTGTATACTCCTTCAGGGAAAATTGGAGTGACTGAGACTTGCTACCAAGAGACCTGGGCGCTGGTCATTTTTCTGATTGGTGAAGCGACCCCAGTGACCGACCCACAGACTAGAAACCATGGGTCCCCAGAAGTATGACCTGCATTCTCTGTTTTTCATTTCTTTAGGCTGGAGCAGAAAAGATGGATTCAGAGGAGGCACTGATCTATGAGGAGGACTTAGATGGAGAAGAAGGCATGGAGGGCGAGCTGGAAGAAAGCACAAAACTAAAAATGTTCCGCAGGCTCGCCTCCGTCGCCTCCAAGCTGAAGGAGTTCATCGGCAACATGATAACCACGGCAGGCAAGGTCGTGGTGACCATCCTGCTGGGCTCCTCGGGTGAGT
Source organism: Myodes glareolus (assembly GCF_982192425.1). Classification (NCBI taxonomy): domain Eukaryota; kingdom Metazoa; phylum Chordata; class Mammalia; order Rodentia; family Cricetidae; genus Myodes; species Myodes glareolus. The sequence goes on from NC_142038.1 coordinate 25,092,010, forward strand.
GTGCCCCACCGTGGCTTCACCCTGAGATAGTCACAGGCCGGGATGTGCACAGTGAAAGACAGGATTAAAGGGAAAGACCTAAACAATGGATTCCAGACCCTTGTAAAGCCAGCCACTTGGGAAACCAACTCAGCCTCATTGCTCCAGCTCGTTTCTAGTCTTGAGGCTTTCAAAAAAAAAAAAAAACCCTGCTAATCTCTGTCAAATCATCTTTTCCGTTTCTAAGTGAGCTCATTTTATATGTTTAGATTAAAATAAGAGCTATTTCTCTTCCCAGAAACTTTGAACTCTGATCTGTTGGCAATTAGTTATTTGAGTGTACAGGGCCAACCGTATCTTTATATCATGGAGTATTTGAAATCTTAATTTAACTCTCCAGGATATACAGTTTTTCTTCCTAAGTTAGATTGCAATCTTCCTCCACAGACAGTAACTTCCTTTAAATGTTGGCCACATTCTGATTAGTTCATAATAATGTCATCCAGAGCTATCTCAACTTTCCCCTCCTCCCCTCCCACTGCCTACCACACTGGGAACTCTTTTCCCTGCCATTTCTTTTTGTTCCCTTTTTTAATTAAGAATTTTTAATGCAATCTCTTCTCATTTTACTTAGCTATCCCCATTCCCACTTTCTCCCCTTCCCCCACTCCACCCTTCTCCACACCCCTCCATCCACTCCTCAGAAAGGGTAAGGCTTCCCATGGGGAGTCACAAAATCCAACACTTCACTTCAAGGCAAGACCAAAGCCCTTCCCACTATATCTAAGTTGAGCAAGGTATCCCTCCAAAGAGAATGTGGATGCCAGTTCAAGTACTAGGGATAAATCCTGGTCCCACTGCCAGTGTCCCCACAGACTGCCCAAGCCTCACAATTGTCCCCCACGTTCAGTGGGCTTAGTTTGATCCTATGCGGGTTCCTCCTCTATCAGTCCAGAGTCAGTGAGCTCCCACTAGCTCAAGTCAGCAGTTTCTGTGGGTTTCATCATCACGGTCTTGACCCCTTTGCTCATATTATTGCTCCTCCTTCTTTTGGACTGGTGTGGCAGGAGCCCAGTGCTTTACTGTAGATCTCTTGGATAGGTAGGATCAACAGTAAAAATGGCAGTCCGACCAAAAGCAATCTGGGAACTTCTTAAAGTGGACTTGCTCAGACTAAAGTTACAAAGGTGAAGTAACTTCCCCTTAGTAGGGGAAAAACAAGAAGGAAGTAGAATTTTTGTACAAATAAACTTCAGTATTTTATTTGAGAAGTCTGTTCAAAGTCCCTGATAAAGTTGCTTTATACCTTATATAAATGAGTTGCCTCATCAGGTAGAACAAAATTGTAATGAGACTATAGTGTCCACAATATATAATGTTTTTTTTTTTCATAAATCTTAGCTGGAAAAAAGTCCAATGCCATGGTCATGCAGACAGCCCTAATTAAAACTCAGTGGACCGTAAAGCAAAATCCAGGGGCTGGACAAATGGTTTAGTGGTTAAAAGCCTTTGCTGCTCTTCCAGAGGATCCAAGTTAGGACCCTAGCACCCACATCAAGTGGAGGTGGCTCACAACCACCTATAATTCCAGTTCCACCTATTAAATGCCTTCTTCTGACTTCTTTTGACACTTATAAGTGTGCGAGTGAGGACATACACACGTGCACATGCACAAACACAAGAACTAAAATAGACACCTGCAGGTGTGTGAGGACTCACATAAATATACTAGTGCACGCGCGTACACACACACACACACACACACACACAAACTATGATAGACATCTACAGGTATGTGAATGAGGACACATACACAGACACACAAAACTGAAATAGACACCTACAGGCATGTGAGGATATACACACCCGTGTGCATGTGCACGCACACACACACAAGAACACACACACACACACACACACCAAAATAAATCTTTAAAAAGTAATAGACATGAATGCGAGACAGAAATGTGTAGGGAAGAGGAGAGCAGTGGGGAGCGGGGAGAGGGTTGAGGCGAGAGAGGTCCAGTGTGTATATGCACAAGTGTGAAACTGTGAAAGAAAATTTTAACTAGTAAAAAAATTTGGTAAAAAACAAACTGCTCGAGAGAAAGGATGGAGTGAGTGTACATACATTCCTGGAACTTGGAGGACAAGTTAGAAAAGGAAAACACCAAAGTGCGTATGCAGTTGTGCGGAAACGGAGGTGTTTCCTCAGCTTGGATCTGAGCCAGGGCTTCCTCATCACTGCCCTGAGCTGAGCTCACAGCATTACTCACTCCATGTGTGGCTTCCTCCTACAAATTGTAGAGCATTTAGGATCTGATGACGTCGACAGATTCTGGTTAATGGTGTTTAAGTCTTGATCAATAGCTAAAGTCCACAAAGGGAATTCACATCATTTCCAGCCAGTGCACTCACCGATTGGCAGGCAATACCCTGCCCCTTTCCCTTGTCATGGTTGTGTTTTCTTCTCCTCAGGCATGATGCTGCCATCCTTGACCTCAGCCGTGTACTTCTTTGTGTTTCTGGGTCTGTGCACCTGGTGGTCCTGGTGCAGAACTTTTGACCCGTTGCTGTTCGGCTGCCTTTGTGTCCTGCTGGCAATCTTCACTGCTGGGCACCTGATTGGGCTTTATCTGTACCAGTTTCAGTTCTTCCAAGAAGCGGTCCCACCCAATGACTACTATGCAAGGTAGGAGAAACCATCACTGTGTCGGAACGAGGCCACGACTCTTTGCCACCCCTTGCGGCCTCCGTAATACCTTGTTAATCTGCCAGCTGGTACATTAAGCAAAGATTTGGCACAGCCGGGAAGCAGTCTAGTCCTGTAGTTTTATTGAGAACACAGTCTAGCAGGAAAGGAAGGGTATACTGGGATGAAGGTGCTGCTGGCATTGGGGACGGGAGTGGCTGCTGTCTGGAACAGACAGGAGGGACACAGGGTCTGAGCCGAGAACACAAAAACATTTTACAGCATCTAGCTAGACAGAGCTCTCACGGGTCAAACATATCATGGCAAACTGAGCATCCGAAACAATAGCAAATTGACCGTAGGCACACCTAAAACTAGAAATACTGGAATCCAGGATTTTAGAGAATGTGAAATAGATAACTATTTGCCTGAATTGAACATGGTTATTATGCCATCTCCTGTCTGGGAAAACGGGAATTCAAGAACTTAGAAGTCTGGGGGAAAATTCTAGGCCACTCACAGTTCAAAGGGGAAACTCCTCGCTACAGGACAGTGGCAGCTGACGAAAAGCAAAGGAATGAAGGGAGTTGAAAGTCACTCCTTCTCATTCCAAATGAAGTGTTTGATTCTGGCCACAGTCTGAAGTCTTTCCTTAAGTGTTGTAGGGGTGAAGACATCTGCCCTGTTGCCTCACCGCTGTCTCCAGCTGCAAAGGGAAACAATGTACAGTGTGCTTGACACCTTCATCAATGGACCAGTGTTGGTATTCCCAACACCAGGAGACCTTGCGATTTTACATCTTGGCTCCATGCAGTGTTGGAGGGACACAGTGTCATGGTGTCCAGTGATGAGACCCGATCTCCAAACTAGAAGCTACGTAAAGCTCAGAAATGATTCGGATTGCCTGAGATTAAAACTGCCAGAAATTCCCAAAATGTAGTTCTCTATATTCTCTCTCCAAAAATCAGCTTAATCTTGTTTAAAATGATCATATTTAGAATGTGTCAAGGACAAGGTTGCTTTAAAAGAAAACTGGACAGCCAGACATGTGTGCAGGGCATGTCTATGTTGAGCCAACAGTAGGTCCCTCAAAGATATTGGGGTTAAGTGAGGGACTTTGTGGCTGCTGGACATAAGAAATGTGGCAAATTTCTTAGATTTATTGCTGATTTCTTTATTTTTGTGTATGAGGCTGTCATTATTTTAGGAGCTACACTTAAGGATGAAGTGTTGTGATGAAATTTAAGCATTACAAATTTTTTGTTTTGATGGCTTAGCAACCAGAACGACAGACTAAGGAAAAAAGACACAGGGAGTAGCCAGCGTTATTTGCATGCTCAGTATGGAGTCATCTGTTGTCTGTTCATATGTTCTTTGTCTATCTAGAGTTCACAATTCAAAGTCACAGAAAGAAAACAGAACACAAAAAGATGTCTGAGAGCATGAGTGGGAAGAACCAAAATTCCTCTCTCTGCTACACCCTTGGGTGTTGTTCTCTCATTGAGAAATGAGGAACTTGTCTTGGATAATATGTCAATCTCGGTGGCAGAGGTCTGCAACCCAGTGTGGTTGCTCCATGGTGGTAATTATGAAGAAGAATGTATAGATCCATTGATTCATGTATAAAGAACGTGCTAGTTTGAGTTCGTGTCCCTATAGAACTAACACATTTTATTAGTCCTAATGCCATTTATGTTCAGCTAAAACAGAGTTGGCAACATACATATGCATGCACATATGTACACATACATATACACACACACAGAAGCATGCACGCAAAGGCACACACATGAGCATGCACACATGCATTCCAGTAATGACAAACCCAGTTGGATCAACTGATGGCACTAATCTATAAATTTAAGAACTGTAATCCAGTTTAATAAGAGATTTATGCAATATAGACACATTAAAACTTAAGAGTTTTTTTAATGGTGCGTAGTGCATATTTGTTTTGGGTGGGGGTGAATAAATGCTAAACTTTAGTACAGACATTAGCAGTGAGCTAAATGAATCCTTCAGTTTCTTTGGGGCATTTAATTTTTTGGTTTATTGAACATATATAAAACTACTCTGTACTGTTGAAAGGGCTGGCTTTTTAGGGGATGACTTAATTGGAAATGTAAACATCCTCCATGGGCCAGCAACCTTCCTCCCTCCTAGCTTAGGTTATTTTCTGCCACCTGGAGGCTGATGGTGGGAAAAAGATGACTTCCAACCATCATGAGAGTACATCTATGTCCCCAGCAGCTTTGGTGTCTGTAAAGAGTCACTTTGTGCCTTGCAGGTCATAAATTCTGCCATAGTTCTATGGAGAAGTTGTCCTCTGCTGAAGCAGCCAAGACTAGACTTAAAGAACCAATAGGACCATGTCCTAGTAAATTGTTCTACCAGGACATTGACATTTCCATTTTGTATTATTTTAATATTTCACCAAATATATTATTTTTCTTTTGAGATTCTCTGACAGTTTACAATGTATAAACCATATTAAGTTGTGCATGAAGCAGAATGGGTGGTAGACTAGACTTGGCCCTTGCTGTTCTGTGGCAAATATGATAGTAGTGTCAAAGGGCGCCATGATTATTTGTTTAAACTGCCACAGAATTAAAATTATGCTTTATTATAGATATTCTGTAGATCGGTCTGTTATTCCCAGCTCTTACAGCAACCAGCAGCAAGTTATATTGCTCATCAGCATATGAGAAGGCCAAAGCTTGGCAACAGTAAATTCCCTTGAAGTAGTGTTTGTTCCCAGCTTGAGGATCATGAGTTGTTACATTGTATCTTTTGGATATTGAAATTTAAGACATTAGTTTTCCCCTAAGAATCATTCCAATATGTTGCTGTTAACCTTAAAATTATAGGATCTAATTGAAGAAATCTAACTAGAGGCTAACAATGATAGATAGATAGATAGATAGATAGATAGATAATAGATAGATAGATAGATAGATAGATAGATAGATAGATAGATAGATGATAGACAGACAAACAGGTGGATGGATGGATGGACAGATGGGATGGACAGGTGAGTGAGTGGATGGATGATAGATATATGATAGATAGATACATGATAGAGAGATACATACATACATACAGACAGACAGATAGATAGATACATGATAGATAGATGATAGATAGATATCATTTTGCATGACACTGGTTTTTTTTATAACCAAGAGGACTTATACTCTGGTACTCTTCCAGATAAGTTGATCCTGGAATCAGAAAGCAGTTTTTGTCTTCTTTTCAGTCTTCAAGTGGGCAGTCTGGTAGTAATCACCTTTATTTTCGGAAAAAAAAATAATTGAAGTTTTTGTCATCGTTTGATACACAACTTTGTTGGTGATATTTGAAAAAAATGAAATAAATAGTAAATTACATACTTTTTGCAATGGAATTTTAACTCTCCAAAATAAATTCTGCTGATACTTTTAGCCCGTATCGTTCAGTGTTCTTTATATGCATATTAATACAATTTTTAAAAACTTTAAATCCTGTCCATATGTTTTATAGCATACCATACTTAGTGTTTGTTATTTTCCTGGTTAAGTAACATTCTCCTAAAATAGACTCTTTGTAGGCTGCAACATGCTGGCGGCACAGCTGTTGTGTCTTGATCCATCCTTGAGCTTTGACCAGGAAGGTTGTTCCTCATTTTTGCTGTCATAAATGATGCTGTGGTGAGCATCACTTAGCTTTTACTCCAAGCCAGCCTCATGGTGAGCAGCTGCAACCCTGGTCTTCTTGATTGAGAAAGAGCCTCTGCAGAACTATGAAGTGCTTAATCCTTCTGGAAAGTCCAGAACTTTCCGTAGTCTGGGGTCAGAATTATGTTAATCTACAAAATTATAATGCTGTCATCATGCATGTGCTATGTGGAAATTCATGTCTATGAGTAGCACAGCTTGGAGATTCTGTTCCTCTTTACATTACTCTGTCATTAAATGTTGTGGTCCCAAATGCTGGATCCCTTTTAGGTTATTCCAGTTTATGGTGGAAATTCTCAGTTCTTTTACCGAGCAGAAAATACAGAAGAGATGGTTGGGATGTGTGGGAGAGACCAGGGCTGGTGTGGAAGTTTTATATGATATCCAGTTGGGAGAGAGGTAGAGGCCACTTCCATGTGTGAGCACCGTGGGGTCATGACCAAGTTTTCCAAAGCAAAGTTAGGACTCATGATTTGGCAGTGATGAATATATTTATAATGATCAAAATAATGCTTCAAAAATGCATCATCTTAACGGAGTATAAAATGATAGAGAACATTTGGAATGATCTGGTACTTGTAGAGCGTCCCATTAGACCTGGTAACCTGGCTCCAGAAATTTCCTGTGAAAATGGAGAAGCCTGTGAGGCTTCATCATCAATAGGGACCTTCTGCTTGAGAGAGGAAGTAACAGTGGGAGAACTAAAGGGATGGGGCTGCTACCGAGTCCAGCTCCATGTTTGCGGGGAATGTGCAGAGATGCCCCAGCATCTCCCTGTGAGAAGATCACCAAGCTTAGGAATCTGGGAGTGCAGGACCACTTCTGTGCAGAAGGCCTGAGTAGAAGGCAAGGATGCAGGTGGGAGACCCTAAGAGCGCTGCCTGTGATGATCAGGGAGCTTTATAAGCAAGCTGTGCATCGCCAAGCACAGGCATTCATTTCTCTGTGCTCGGCGATGACATCTACTGTAAGCCAGTGTTGATAATTTGCTAACATAGCTTTGGACTGCATTTCCTTGGAAGATCATCTCTAAAGTAAGTTGGGCTAAAAACAGCCTGTGTATGACATTGGCCTGGCCCCTTGCTCGTTTGTCTGAGTTATCTAGAGCAGGTTTTGAGATAGGTGGGGGTGCTGGACAGGGAAGTGGGCTGAACTAACTGCTTCTGTTCTCCCAGCTGGATCATCAGAATGCATGCCTTCATTTTTTGATCCTCTTCTCTTGTGAACATTTCATTCTTGGAAAGCACCAGGTACACTCTAAGGTGTCCCCCTTCGCCTGCTTTTGTGGAACTTATCACAACCCCTTCAACTTTTTCCAGCTTGTTCACAGACTCACTAGAAAAGTTGGGCTCTTTTGCTCAAATTCCTGTTTCCATTTTGCTACTTCTTTTTCTAACCCTAAATTACAGTTGAAAATGCAACAAGGGAAGCAACAGGAAAGATCCCTGGGTCATCCTCATGAAAATAACACTATTAAATGAACCCACAATGACTTGTGCTGTGACCCTTTATCTGCTAGCTCGATAAATCACGATTAGAAAATGAATTGTGTTTGATGCAAGGAAAGCCCTTGTTTATTTTAGCCTTAACGCCATGTAAACAAAAGAAGCAGCAAACTCTGGGACACCAACTTTGCAAGCTTACTCTGTGACAAACAAGAAAAAATTTAAAAGACAAACATTTAAAAGTTCAGGGTCGTTTGTGCTGTTTGTCCTTTTGAGGGGTAGTGGCTAAGTGGCTTTGTGTGAAAGGGGAGATAAAGTCCCACGCTGCACCTCTTTCTCTCCTGGTGTAAAAAGAGCAGAACATACTCAGGATGTGAAGGATTATTAAGTGTTTCTCTGCTAGGAGCCTGAACTTTTCTTGCTTTGCTTAGAAGATCCAAGTGTTTTCAGCTGCAGCTGGCATCGCTGGGAATGCCGGCTTGCATTCCATGGGTATGAGGGCCAGCAATCCGAATCAGCAAGTAAAGGTTCAGGTGATGTCAGGATTTTTTTTTTTTTGACAAAATACTTCATGTGAAAAGAGCCCAGTGAGTGGCAGAAAAAGAAATCAATGTAGAATATTTTATTTTAATGCTAGGGAATGTCGATTTGACCCAAAGCTGTTAGTGCTTCTTTGTTTGTGACAACAGTCAGCATGTCCTATAGCATTGTTTCACTGGCAGTTTGGCAGAGGACACAATTGTAAACAAACACTGATAGCATTTTAGGGAGAATCCTATGGTTAAGTGACTTAGTCTGTAGGTCCCAGGCTTTTGTGTGTGTTCATCACACAAATGAGCAATGGGAGCCAAAGAAAAATGAATTACATTCTCCACAGGTAAATGGAAGTCTATAAGTTTATATGTCAATGGGATCTAACCACGTGGACCCCACAAGTCTATCTGGACTGCAGATCACAACACTGTGATCTCGTAGTATGGTGTAATCTCCAGTCCTCAGGCAGCAGGGTACCCTACCAGCCATGACACCTGCAGGTACAGCTTCTAACTGGCTACAGGACCTTCATCAGGGCTGTTTATTAAGTCCAGTGACCACCGTCTTCCCCACTTTATCGTTCAAACCTTAGGCTTAGATTAAATGCTGTGGACAAGATTTTTTTTTCTCCCTTTGCTACCTCTCAGGAAGAATTTCTCTTAGGATTTTACAGAGAAGATGTCTTATGCGCTGCAGCGGCAGATAGAATTTCTTTCAGTTGGTCAGACGATGTAACTCATTCAACAGAGTCCACAGCTATGACATCAGCTAACCTGCAGACCCTTGACCACAAGTCGTGACCTTCTGTCCATAAGTTCTCTTCTCTTCTATCAAGAATTACATGGGCCCCACAGTCTCAAAAATACGACAGTCAGAGCGTGATGCTAATGCTTCACAGCTTAGGAATCTAGAATCCTGACCTTGCTCTTCCCTGGGCAGAGCACCTGTACTTGGAACGGTTCCCCCACCCCTTTTTGTTAAATAGGCATGGGAATGCATCCTCGAAAGAGTGGGGCTATTGCATTAAGAGGATAACACATTCCAAGTGCATGGTGATATTTGGATACTAAATTTATAAGAAGGAAAAAAGAAAGAAAGAAAGAAAGAGAGAGAGAGAGAGAGAGAGAGAGAAAGAAAGAAAGAAAGAAAGAAAGGAAGGAAGGAAGGAAGGAAGGAAGGAAGGAAGGAAGGAAGAAAGAAAGAAAGAAAGAGGGAGGGGAAAGGAAGGAAGGAAAGAAGAAAGAGAGAGAGAGAGAGAGAGAGAGAGAGAGAGAGAGAGAGAGAGAGGGAGGGAGGGAGGGAGGAAACCCTCTAGTGTTTACTTTTAAAGTTAAACTCACAGTGTGAGCCCTACAGCCCATATAATTTTGAGGTCCTGAGCACATGGAGTTGGACAGCCTTGTCGCTGGAAAGGTTCTTCCCCTCCATACTTACCTCACTAGTCCTTCTCAAAGGCTAGCTTGGCCATTTTTTTCTAGAACTGTTCATCCTCCTATTGTAATGAGAAAGTACTGCCTTCTGCACGTTTTCCCTGGTATTTGCTGCAACGGGCCATAGTAACTCAGGGTGTCCCTGGGTCCTGATTCTCAGGGACTGTGAAAAGCTCCTGGGTTCTGGAAGGTTACACACTGGGCTCCCAGATCTTGGTTCAACCTTTTTATTTCTCTCATGGCCCCCTCCCAAGCCTTGTATTTTAGTCCTTCAAATATCATCAGACGCAAAGCAAAGACTTCCTGAACTCCAAACCCCAGAGGTAGCCATGATTGGGTAAGATAATACATGGGGAAATGATTTCCTAAGAAAGGTCACTGTCGATTTTCAAATGCCTACTGACTCCCTGACTGGATGGCCCATGACTGAGAGTCTATCTATAACAAGGCAGCTGAGAAACTAAGAAGCATTATGATCATAGCAGTTCATATCTATCACGTTCTCTAGGTGCCGTGTTGGTAAATACATAGCTTTTCCTTTTCAAATGATTAGGGTAGACATGGCAATGTACTCTTAGAAGCCCAGCACCTGGGATCACGAGGCAGGAGGAGTTAGGACTTAAGGCACAGTATATGTAAAAATGTAACAATATTCATAGCAGACATTGCTCTATCAATTTCCATTATTGGCTTCCCCTTTTCTAGTTCGGATATCCAAATAATGGTAGCCCCATAAAGTGAATTGAGAACACTGACCTTTGAAATGACTTGGGAATTATTTTCTCTTCTTTGATGATTAGCATCACTGTTACAGAAAAATAAAAATAAAAACCCACCAAGTTTGATCTGATTGACAATGGAAAGTATTTGGATTTAGATTTGAAGTATTCTTTGTTGGAATTTTTTTCTAGCCCCCCCAAAATTCAATTTCCGTTGTGGCTATAAGACTTTTTGAGTTTCAGTTGTTTGTGTCTTTCAAGGAATTTCCCTTTGTGTATATTTTCAAATGTGTTGGTGTGGAGTTGCTGGTGACACTCTGTGTGGGGTCCTGACTTGAAGCCAGGAGACCTGACACACCACTAGCGACCTTTCTGGTCACTGAGCTTCAAAGCAGCATGTGTTGTGGCAGTAACACGGATCCTTTGCCGGGTTGTCATGAGGCACTCATACAGCTCATGACGGAGAAGCACACCACATGCTTGCTGTAGATCTTTTCTTCCAGTGTGCACATGACTGATCATCAACACTCAAGAACTCGAAAATGAGGGACGTCAGCTCATACTGACATTGCAGCCAGTTAAGAGAAATTTTATCTGTAACAGAAAGGCCTATGCACTACACCTCTTTGTCTGGTATCCCCTAGAAGACACAAGACTTTACTATCTCAAGAAATAGCATGGGGCATGGAATATTCACAGGGTTCACAACATCCTGCTTCTCACTGGCTTCTCACATTTTCCCCATGGTGAGATGCATCCAGGAGACGGGAAGAAGCCCTAGATTTAAAATCCGCTCAGCAAGTGTAAACACTCCCGTGAGTCCTAGGTGTGACATCAGAGAGGTAATGCCTGTAAAGCTGCTCAGAAAACATTTCCCAATGGCCTCAGTGTGTTCGCAGTAATCACAGCCCTGAGTATGGAGCATTTCTGCCGGGTACAAAGTTGGCCCTTGGACAGAATGCTCTTATAAAGCAGTGTTCCACAAATGTAGCCTAACACTCAGTTGCAGGAAATCGGAGCACAGTGAAGACGTGCCTGTGCCTTTAAACACTTCAAAGGAATGATGCAGATCCCAGGGGACTCGGGGTAACGTTTTTCCAAGCTTGCAAAAACAGTGCAGTGTGAAATCTGTCAGATTAACATTTTCTTACACACATGGAAACATGTTTAAAGTCTAAGTAAGAAACTAATGAAAAGGGAAGGCTCGGTCTTGGCTGTGTTTTCTGTATGATGCAATGCAAGGGAGGACTGGGAGGCCAAAGTACCAAAAGCTCAAATGGGAAAGGCAGAATTGTACTCAGATAGATGGAATGCCATGGAACTTGAGATTTTTTTTTTAAGTAAGATTCCTTAAAAGTGTTTTCAATCTGGTTCTAACTGAGCCATTTGCCTAACATGGAGGAAATTTTGTAAGACGGTTCGAAACAGAAACATTGCTCTCTGTGAACGTCTGAACAGTTCCTGTTTTCCGGAAAGGGGATCTTTGATCTCAGTCATAATTACAATGTCATTCTTCGCCACTGAATCCCAAGCCCATCCCTGCTCTAGACTTGGATAACTGTCATAGGGGTCAGATCTTGCTGTGGTACCAGTTCTCAGGTTCCCTGTCTCTCCATTTAGGCACCCTCTCCACTATTGCTTAGGGTCTTAGCTGGGGTCATCCTTGTGAATTCCTGGGAATTCCCCTAGTGCCAGGTTTCTTGCTAGCCCCATAATGGCTCCCTCAATCAAGATATGTCTTTCCTTGCTCTCCCTCTCTGTCCTTCCCCCATCTCGACTATTCCTTTCCTTCAAGTTCTCCTCCCTTCTCCTTTTCTTCCCTCCTCCTCTCCTTCTACCCTCCCTTCCCCTCCCACCCCCACACTCCCAAGTTTCTCAGGAGAGCATGTCTATGTCCCCTTTCGAGACGGATCCATGTATGTTTACTCTTAGGGTTCTCCATGTTACCTAGCTTCTCTGGGGTCATTAACTATAGGCTGGTTATCCTATGCTTTACGTCTAATATCCACCTATGAATGAGTACAGACCATGTTTGTTTTTCTGGGTCTGGATTACCTCACTCAGGATGGTTTTCTCTAGTTCCATCCATTTGCATGCAAATTTCAAGATGTCATTGGGTTTGTTTTATTTTTCCCCGTTCAGTAATAATCCATTGTGTAAATGTACCACACTTTCTTTATCCATTCTTCAGTTGAGGGGCATCTAGGTTGTTTCCAGGTTCTAGCTATTTCAAATAATGCTATTATGAACATAGTTGAACAAATATCCTTGTAGTAAGACTGAGCATCCTTTAGGTATATGCCCAAGAGTATTGCTGGGTCTAATGTAAAAAGTGGACATGGATATTCTGATGGACAGACAGTACTCTTAGACAAGAGCAGAAGACCATAGGCTTGGCTGAAATCTGTCCACAGCTGTGAGTGCTCCCAGTGGTTCTTTGTCCTTTCTTTGATTGTAGATGAAAGAAATATATTTGGCGAACACCCTGATATTAACAGTAAGGCATAGTTAACAGTGCTCGTAATTCTTCTACACACTATCCCAATCTTCCCCCTGGGTGCCACATCTCAGCTTCTCTGTATGGACATTATGAGGAGACATATATGAAAACATATATGAAGAGATATATAATCCCTCTGTAGGGGTGCACAGTTCAGAATCATCTTAAACGGAACCCATATAGAGTCTTGTTTACTAGTGCCAGCATAAGCAAAGCTTATGCCATACTTCACAGCAATAATACTTAGGCCGGCAGCAGCCAGAATATTTGGAGCACGTATTCTATGTCAGGTCCTGTGGTATTACATCTCTATACATGACATCATATAACCTAGAAATTACCAGCAACGTATGGAGATTAACAACAGGTGAACCACGTTTTCAAATGAACTGTTTTCTAGTTCCCATTGATTTCTGATCTTCAGTAAATTGTTTCTTGGCATGAAAAGTAGGGAGGGGGTGTCGGGGAGATGTTGGAAAGGCAAGGTACTGATAAGTGACAGCTTGTGTTCTTCTCAGCTCATATACACGATTTGAAGTAGATCCCTAAGCTTTAAAGTCAGTCATCCAGTAAGCACGGCGAGGCATTGTTTGCCTGCTGGGGAATGGCTTTACTATCAGCTGCTGAGATTCAGCACTATGCATCCCAGCAATAACCAGAAGGAAAGGAGCCGAGCCAGGACGCCGAGGGGAGTGAGCCCAGAGACCACGAACCAACTGAGAGGGACTCCTCTGCACTGTGGGGATTGGTGAACGCAGTACCTCAGTGGGAAAGTCACCATAGACCGTGCATTAAACCAGAAATTCACTTTTGGATTCTAGCTGGGAGAAATGGAAATGACCCTGACAGATGGGGTCCATTTGTGTGAGCTTCTAGTCCTGCACTGCCAGAGGACACAGATGATTTTTACAGTGGAAACGAACACAAAGACCCCTATTGGCTCTCTGGAGGGGAGCATTTTTGGAAGACTCGCTGATCAGAATTGAGCTTCAGTGAAAACTGCTATAATGTAAATGATCCCTGGAACAACTGGGTTAGGAGTTTCACTGTGTAGCTAAGTTTAGCCCCAGGCATATTGCCAGCGTAACACTAGGTTCATATTTTAATGAAACAAAGGCATAAAGACTGCTAGAAACATGGAGAACAGCTATCTGGAAGGTTTCTCTGGCTCTGTAGCGACATCTATTTTGTATCTGATGACAAACACCTGAGTGGCTGCTTGCTCAATATTCTAAATCTGGAATGTCTGTTTCTCATTCTGTTTTCTACCTTCTTGCCAACACGCAGGATTCATTTGTGTCGCCTAGGAGCAAGGAAAGCCTTTTAGTCCATCTGAGATGCCCTATAACGTGAATGCAAGACTACATGGCTTCTTCACAAGCTCGTCTCAGGACCTGAGACTGCAGAAGTCAAAGTTGAAGGGACTGCAGGCTTGGAATAGGGTCAGGTGAAGCGTCTGAGGTCACAGGCGCTTGACTTTTTGCAGTGTACTCCCATGGCAGAGGGGCTAAGAGGGCCTCAAGAATCTCTTTTACAAGGCCGCCAAGGACACTTGTAAGAGTGGGTGAGCAGAAAGCTAACCTTACTGAGAGCATTACAGAAAAGGGAAAGAATAGGGAAAGAGAAGATAGACCAGGATATTGAGATTTAATAAATAGGAAAATTAAGCTCTCAGCCTGAATGAGAGGGGGCTTGAGTGGGTTGCCAAGGCTTGTTTATCCAGGGACATTTTAATCGTTTATGGCCAAAGACTATAATAATGTCATTATCTAGGTAATTAGAACCTCCACCCCACCCCACTTAATACATGACCTCCAGGTTCAACCAGAGAGAAGATCATGTTGGTTTTTCATATTGTCCACCTAATCAGGCATGGTTGAAGTTCCCTTTATCCATATCTGACTCTGGACTTGTTAACTTGTTGGCCTTAACCGTCTGCTAGCCTCTAGTCAGCCCCTAGTGTTGCTGCTGCTGACCCCGAAGTGTCTCAGGTACAGTTAATTACCTTACGCTCTTTGTTTCTCCAGACGACCAAGAAGCATTCCAAGGTGTTGTTACTCAATTCCTTGTCTACAGGATGGTCTGAAGTATTTTTCTTAAAATGGGCGGAGGCTTTGTTAGAAGCCAATTGCTCTTGAAATTTAGACAGTCATAATTAGCTGCAGTAGAAGTAAAATATATGGAAGGCCATTAGTGTCTTGTTTTGGATTTCGAGAGGGCTTTGTCGGGGCGGCAGGACCAGAGCCTTGTTCATCTTCTCTCTTTAGGTGGGTTATCTCATGTTAGTTACAAGCCCTCGTGCATCCTTCTCAGCACTGTGGACATTACCATGTTGTTTTAATCCTTAATCTTCCTTCTAACCTACTGTTACTGCAATGTGTAACTTACATTTTTCACTGTTTTTCTTACTGTCTAGAAGAAGCTAACTCCCCCTTTATTAGGAAGCAGAAAAATAGGGGCATTTACCAAAGGAATACGCTAACAAATGGAAACGGATCCTAATAATGGTCTCTGGAAAACTTGAAGTAACAAAGTAAATATCATAATGTAGTATTGAATTAAAACCCAAACTATAGAGGCCGGGAGATTGCTCTGTCAGTAAGGTGCCTCCTGTGCCAATATGGAGACCTGAGTTCAGATTTCCAGCACCCACTTAAAGGCCATGTGTGGTGGCACATGTCTATAACCCCAATGGTGCGGGAGAATTGTCTGTATTCTGTCAATCATGTTTTAAATAAACGCTGATTGGCCAGGCAGAAGGTGTAGGTGGGAAACCCAGACAGGAAGTGGAAATGATGCAAGGAGAGCAGGAGGAATTCTAGGGAGGAGGAAGCTGATTCCCGCACTCCTGCCCAGATCACCGAAGCAGCAGGATGTGAGCTGCCCCACTGAAAAAGGTACTGAGCCACATGGCTAACATAGATCAGAAAAATGGGTTAATCAAGATGTAAGAGTTAGCTAATAAGAAGTCTGACCTAAAGGGCCAATCAGCTTTATAACTTACGGAGTCCTTTGTGTGATTTTTCTCTGGGGGGGCAGGCAGGACAGAAAAACCCCCAACAAACAGGCCCCCTCATGTTACACCCCAACACTGGGGGCAGGGAGGGACAAGGACAAGCACATCTCTGAAGTTCTTGGCCACCCAACTTAGATGAATTGATGAGCCTGTTTCCAGTGAAAAACTTGTCTCAAAATAATAACAATAGTAATGTAGAGAGTGATGGGAAAGACATTCAATGTAGACCTCTGGTCTTCACATTCATGTGGACAGTTGTACCTATACATACATATGGATATATCCACAGACGCCTGTATATACAACATGTGCACACTCACACACATGCATAGCCACATATGACCAAGCTGTACAATACATATCCTTGTGTAATGACATAAGTAAATGATTGAATAAATAAATGTTCTGCATGGTGATTCAGCAATGTAGTGTCTTGGCATATGGATCTGGTCTGAATAAAGAGCATTAAGTAAACAGTAAATAAGTCTGAATAGAATTTGCACTTAGTTAAAAGTGTTATATGAAGGATCTAGGGAGATTAATCAGTAAAGTCAATAAAGTTCCTGCCTTGTGACTACAAGGACCTGGGTTTGATTCCCAGAACCCACATTTAACAAAGAAAGCCAAACCTGGTAGCACATCCTTCCTATCCCACACTGAGGAAATGGAAACTGGTGGCTTCCTGTCGCTCACTGCCCTGCCTAGCTTGCTTGGTGAGATTGAAGCCAGTTCCTGTCTTAAAGAAAAGCTGGGTGTAAGTCAATGGGACAGCGTTAAGATGTGCAGCCTGTCGATACGATTACGTTGGGATTACAGTGTCTGTGATGGGATTGATGATCTTATAAAACAGATATTAAAAATCCTTTCTTCTCACTTGCCATGAGAGGGCACAGCAAAATTTTGCTGGCTTGAAAGCAAAAACCAGACTCTTAACAAACACAGAATCAGTGTCTATGGAATTGTAGGCAATGAGGCTGCACCTCCCATTTGTGAACTCTCCAGTCAACCAGTCAAGGTTTTGTAGTTGTTGTTAGAACAGTAGAAATGGACACCGTGTTGTATCCTGTTGTCATCAACACAGATGAGTAACTTAGCTCCTCCAAGCCCTCTAGAATTTGTCCTTACCTTCTTCCATGTTAGCCACTCTGCTATGTATACTGCTGTCTCATGGTTTTAACCTATTTTTCTTTGTTGAATATCCTTTGATCCTGATTGTTTTTTTTTCCAACTGGACACAAGCTAGAATCAAAAGGGAAGAGGAAATTCAATTGCAAAATAAACAAATGTCTTCATCAGATTGTAGGCAAGTCTTGGGGCATTTCTTGATTTCTAATTGATAGAGGAGGGTCCAGCCTACTGGGGAGAGTGGATCCTGGGAAGGTGGTCCTGGATGCTATGTGAGATTGGACTGAGCAAGCAGCACTCTTCATGGCCTCTGCTTCAGCTCCTGATTCCGGTTTCTTTAGTTCCTGCCCTGACTTTACTCAGTGAGGGACTGTTACCTGGAACTATAAAAATAATAATCCTTTTCTTTCTCAAGTTGCTTTTGGGCATGGTATTTATCCTAGCAACAAAAACCTAACATCAAGATACTTTGTATGCATATTAGTGGCAAAAGAATACATTCAAATGTAATCATATATATATATATATATATATATATATATATACACACACACATATATACATATATGGTTAAATACATGCAGAATTTGTATGCATTATCTATGAATGCACAATAACTCCATATGTAACAATTCCTTAAAATAAGCATAACATAAAAGTAAAATAAATGTCAATGAGCATGATATGCCAACCTCCCAAACTCGGGGTGATGTCCAGGAAGAAGGAAGAGAGGGAGGGAGTAATGGAAAGAGGTAGCTGTGTTCCTGAATTTCTTTCCCTTAATGCTGCCAGCAGAATCAATGTGACAAGAGATAGTTTCAGTCTAGTCTGTCAGTGTGCAACTATGCATGCATCTTCTGACACACAGTGTACCTATTGTCACATCTATGTCAAATTTTAAATCCTTTTACTTGTCTTTTCGGTTCAGTCACTGACATATTCGGCAAGTCTTCTTGGGCAGATTCTTGTCCACCCACATAATTCGCATTCGTTGCACTTAAATGTTTCTCCCTTTCCTCTATCTCTCCCCACAGCCTGCTTTCAATATTGGGTTACTACAACTTCAGTGATGCATGTAAAACGACTGAACCTGGCTCAAAGGAAAAGGATGACCTTCTCAAGTTTCTCCAGAATAGTACGCCATTCTGTACTGTCTGTTCCACATTACTAAGTAGCAGATGGCGATTCCACACCGATAACAGTGTGCGAGAATTCAAATCTCTCATTTTTGAGTAGACAGTTTAAGGAGTCACAGCAGTTATGAAGGGAATAAAACTCTTTACTGCAGTGGTTTTGCTAGAAATCTCCAAATGTGAAATGATTCAAGCCCATTCATATGGCTTTTCAAAGCCAGGTAATCTGAAAGCTCAAAACAATTAAGTAATCTCTCTCTCTCTCTCTCTCTCTCTCTCTCTCTCTCTCTCTCTCACACACACACACACACACACACACACACACACACACACACACACACAGAGAGAGAGAGAGAGAGAGAGAGAGAGAGAGAGAGGGAGGGAGAGACAGACAGACAGACAGACAGAGAAAGACAAACAGAGAGATGCTAAGATATAAGTTATCAGGATCATTTGTATTGAAAGCAAAGTTTCAGGGACTGCAGATGGTTCTGTGACTAGGAAGGAGCATGCATCGCTCTTACAGCATCCGTGTCTGGAGGCTCACAACCACCTGTAACTCCAGATGCAGAGGAACCAATGGTCTCTTCTTGCCACAGGGCTCAGGGGACATTGTAATGCACATACTTACATAGAAACACACACACGTAATTTAAAAAATAAAACAATGAGTCTTTTTTAAGAAAGAATTCAAAGTTTCAGAGTGGTGGTATGAATTCTTATAAAACCCATTTCTGCGTGGAACTCTGTCATTGAATGAATGTTTCTGATAATGACTGTGAGCTCATAAAATACCCTAACTGTTTTGGGGATCCTAAAAAGTTATGCCATCTTTAAATTATTCTGATATTAAGATATAAACTCTGTATTTTTAGAAATGTCGTTTTCACATCTAAAAACGCTCCCAGATTTTTTAAGATACCTAAATTTCAAAAGACTTTTTAGACTACTAATTTATCTGGATTTAGATGTCTATATTATTTCCCAAGTTCAATTTGTGAATATGAATTTGATCCAAATTTATCAGGCTTACAGTTGCTGGCTGTCTCTTGGCTTATACAATAACTTCTTCTAGAAACCAGAAGGTAGACAAGCAAGGACAGCTTAGCCATCCTAGCTTATGATGCCCATTACATCTACAGGAAACAGGAAGAGACCCAGAAATTGCTTTCAGAGTCTCTCCATCTTTTTCGTGAGACCTGATTTTGTTAGACGAGCAGCCCCTGGTTTTCCCACGCTTCTCAGGGACGCAGGATAAGGGTATCTTAATTGCTTTTCTATGGCTATGAACGACTAAAGCAAAGGATAGAAGAAATAGTTTATCTGCAGCTTACAATGTCAGGGAGGGAGTCCATGACCATCATGATGGGGAGCATGGCAGCAGGACCACAGGCATGGTGCTGGACAGTAACTAAGAGCTCATACAACCACCAGGAAGAGAATAGCTTGCAGAGACTACATTAGGAATAGCTTGAACTTTGAAACCTCAAGCCTGCTCTCACTGACACGCCTCCTCCCACGATGCCTCCTAATTCTTCCTAAACAGTTCCACCGACCGAGGCATCAAGTATTCAAACAATGAGCCTATGGGGCATCCTCATTCAAACCAAAAGTAGAAAAAAACAGTGAGGGCCTTGGTGGACCAGAGTTTCCAAAGGAGAGCATCTAGAACTAGCTTGCCGGCCACACTCTTAGATGATGCACAAATGGGGAGTGGATTTAGTGTTTCTCAAAATCAATAGTAAACATCCTTACTGAAAAAATGAATCTTAATGGTCATCATTACTTATTCTGGTCATGGTCATTTTTAAAGCCTTGACTGTAATGGGAATCTTAGCTGATCACTTGGAATGATGCAGCTGCAGGTGGAGAATGGAGAATAAGGCATTAATAAGAGACTTCCAAACCCCACCTGACTGGGACTTGTGGGTTCTCTACGTCACTGCTGTTTAAAGTGGTAGAAGAACACTGACCCATGTGCTCAAAGCAGTTTTTCAACAGGGGAACTGTGTAAAGATTACATGACAGTCTGGGATCTACGGTATCAGTGTGATGTCCTAATATGGAGTGGTTTCTCTACGGACTATTTAGTTTTATTTTACAAATATATCAGTACACAATGACAAGCTTGATTTGAAAAAACAAGCCTCTGAGAAAGTTCTGGAAACAAACTCTAGAGCTTGTTGTTAGTCTCTTCTCAGTGTGAACTGTTGACACAAACTAAAGTCATTTGACAGGAGAACATCTCAACTAAGAAAACGCCACCCTATGCTCTGTCTGTAGACAAACCCGCAAAGCCTTTTCTTAATTAATGATTGAAGGAGGAGGCCCCAACCCTTTCATTATAGGTGATGCCATCCCTGGGTTAGTGATCCTGAGTTCTATAAGAAAGCAGGCTGGGCAAGCCATGGGGAGCAATCCAGTAAGCAGTACCCCTTCATGGCCTCTGCATCAGCTCTTGCCTCCAGGTTCCTGCCTTGTTTGAGTTCCTGTCCTGACTTCCTTTATGATGAACTGTGTGTGAAAGTGGACACCAAAGAAACCCTTTCCTCTCTTACTTACTTGTGGTCACAGTGTTTCATCCCAGCAGAGTAAGCCTAACTAGACAACTGTGGCACTTCTACTTTCCCAGACACAAGCTCACACTACCACTCTTGCGTATACGGTCCCTCCCTTTATGATTTCCTCATGGCACGAGAAGAGAGCTAGCAGAGAAGAGGGGCTTCCCCTGAGATTCTCTGCCGTGTGCGCTCCCAAGATACATCATCTTGGTTATTAAGCATTGGTTTCCTGTTTCAGCCAGCAGGATGTGGACATATAAGAGAGGACAGATATTACAAGTCATGTTTAGACGGGGAACATCAATATTAAGCTCACCAAATTGTGACTTGTGCAGTTCACTAATGAGAAAGGACCAAATTCCACTACAGAATCCACCCAGAAAGCTATTCAACCAGGTAGAATTTCACAATTGTTTCACCTTATGGCGACAGAAAGAATATTCTGCTTATGAGAGAAATCACACATAAATATTTTGCTCTGTTGTGAATGTGCCATTAAAAGTCCCCTATTTATTCTTTATAAACAACATATCCAAATGTTATCTGAGTCCATTGCTATCCACACAAAAGATACACCACACTAGTTTGAAGCATTCATGAATGAGAGAGATTAATTCAAGAGAGAAACTAATGTCCATTGTGTTAAAAAAAAACTTATTAACCATCTTGTTTGCAACACAAAATACTTTTCCACGATACAGCCCCCAAGACCCTTGTTAAGGTGTCACCCAGTACCTCATGGATGTTGCAGAGACCAGCAGGCAAGCATTAGGCAGATTCAGGAATCCTGTGGAGGAGGAGAAGGAATAAGTGTAGGAGTCAGAGAGGTCAAGGCCACCACAGGAAGGCTCACAAAACCAACTAACTTGGGCTCTTGGGGGCTTGTAGGGACTGAACTGCCAACCAGGGAGCCTGAATGAGACTGACCTAGGCCTTCTGTACATATGTGACATTAGTGTAGCTTCTCTTGTGGGACTCCTAACAATGGGAACAGGGCTATTTCTGACTCTTTTTGTTTAATATTTATTTATTTTATTATGTATACAATATTCTGTCTGCATGAATGCCTGCACTCCAGAAGAGGGCACCAGACCTCATTACAGATGGTTGTGAGCCACCATGTGGTTGCTGGGATTTGAACTCAGGACCTTTGGAAGAGCAGGCAATGCTCTTAACCTCTGAGCCATCTCTCCAGCCCCTATCTCTGACTCTTATACTGACTTTTGGCGCCCTACTCCTCCTCTGCTCCTCATGCTGGGTCGCTTTCCCCAGCCTTAACACATGGGGAGGCGCTTAGTCTTACTGCAACTTGATATGCTTTAGTGATGCTCATTCTTATCAAATTGATATCACATTGATATGTTTTATTGATACTCATAGGAGACCTGCCCTTTCCTGGATGGAGAGGAAGGGATTGGGGGATGGGAAGGAGGTTTGGAGGAGAGGGACTTGGGAAGGGGGACGATGAAGGGTGCTGAGGCCAGGATATAAAATAAATAGACGAATAAAGATAATAAAAAATAAAAGAGTTCTACCGGAGACTTTCATAAGCATATTGTGACCATGTCAGTTCCCACAGTAGCTTCAGTATTAGCTGCTATTCTCATTTGCCGGATGAGAAAGTTGAGGCTGCATATGACAAAAGGCCATATTCCTGATTACACGGTTGAGAACACAGGTAGGATTTGATTTTAATCTATATCTGAATTTCTATTCTTTCCATTTTATGCTGTAGCTTGTTTATTTTTTCAAGTTTATTGCAAGTTCATGTTACAGCAATTGGATACAAGAGGTACGCTTTGAAATCAAATTATCAAGTATCTATATGCCACCTGGGTCTTCATATCCTTTAAAAATAAAACCTGCCTGTGGCTGCTGTTGGACTTGATATTAGGTGAGGGAAAGGTGGGCAGGCAATGAACGAAAATGAACATTTGGTTCCTTTTACGTGGGCAGTAGCTCTTTGTTTACAACTTTCTTCTTCCCTGTGTATGAATGCTTAGGTCCACAAGGTGACCAGTGGCCGCTGTTATACACTCTAGCTTTACAGCGCTAGACATACTCCACAAAGGCGGCTATGCACAGGCTGCATACCTTTTGAGCATGGATGCAATGGGTGAGGGAAAAGCCAACTGCATAGCATTTGGAGGACGGAAGAAAGGTTTATAGTTTTAGAGCAACAAGGAGAAGGCTGGAGACGATCCCAGGGCTTTGTCTGCGATGCAAAGAAGGCAGAGTGACCTCCGACTGAGTGAGTGGTCTCCGTGCATAAAGCATGCTCGACTGGAGACCTGTATCTGAGTATGCTTAGTTCAGGTCGTGCCTCATATTTTACAGGTTCAAAAACTGGTAAGCAAGAATGTCTGTTGGTAGAGACTTTGGCATTTGAATGAGTGAACTTTATCTTAGGTCCCCTGAAAATAAAGATGTTAGGATGAGAACAGTAAACATCAGACAGTGCAAGAGGTGGCATCCTCTGCACATGACCAGCTAGAAGGAGCACCCTCTCCTCCTCCTCTCCTCCTCTCCTCCAAGCTTGTTCTCTGCCCTGCAGCCTGGATGTGATGCGCCCGTCTCTCCTTCACCGCTTCTCTCCCTCTCTTCCTCCATCCAGTTTCCTGTTGATTTCAAAAGATAGGAGGCTGAAATGAGATTAAGACCTGTGAGGATTATTTGTCCCAAAATAATCATTTTTTTTTCTGGTTGGAAAGAGTGTTCTTGCTGGCATCATTAGAGGATTTAACACTTGCCTTAGGTTTTTATCAACCCATTACACACGTGCTCATTCTAGTGAGCTGATGCTTACTTAATTAAAGAATGTGGCTTCCCATGAGAGACTGACTAGGTCATAGAGGGCTCTGGACTCTTGAAAAGAAAAAAAGGTAAATTAAAAGTATAGTGTCTTACCTTCACACCATCAGCATGGTTGCTCTGCATACAGACACACACACACACACACACACACACACACACACACACACACACACACTCACACTCAGGTATGCAGACTTTGAAACCGTTTGCATTGCTGATGGAAATTAAGATGGTACAGCCACTTTGGAAGACTGTACTATGGGTCCCCAAAAGGGTACACACAGAATCACCTTCAAGTTTGAAACCTTAACAGAATCAAAAGCAAATTAGCTCCATCTTGACCAAATCTAGTTACATAGTCCAAAAAGTAGAATGGTGGCTTCCAAGAACTGGGAAAGAGACAAAGGGCAATTGTTGATTGGCTAGAGTTCCAGATTTGCAGGATGAAAACATCCTGGGTATTAATTGCCCAAGGTTATTAATAAATGTGTACTTCTGGACAGTGTCTGTAAACACACTTAACACGGGAGTGTATGATAGTATCTTTGACAGTTACAGTTACTTTTGAAATGTGGGGGTGGGCGCAACACTAGCGTTTCTTTCACGTTGACCGGACTGCAGTGGAGACCAAGCAGATGTCTGAGTGAACCTGAAAACAGGTGGTGGCTTCCACATAAGTCTGCCAACGTGTGCAAGTAGAAACAAACATCCTGTCAGGTCACCATCTCCATGCTATCAGATGCTACAGAGCCTTGGAGGGAGAGAGACCAGCTTAACTCCCCTGGGGAGACATCTAGAACGAGGACTGTAGAGCATGAGGACCAGCTGCAGGGATGTGGGGGCGAGGGACAAAGGCAGAGTCAAAGAAGGTGACGAGAGAGCCCGCTTGCTCCTCTGCCACCTTCTATATTACAAAGAGTGAATAAGCTTTGCGTACAGTGCTCTGAGCACAATACCTCTTGAGAGGATCGGCCAGGTGGCCTCATACTTCGCCTCTTTGGGGCATTTGATTCTGTCCCTGTTTCTGTGCCTTAAACTAGGTAAATTAGCAGCTATCCGTTACCCAAAGCATGCTAATTTTATGAAGAAAAAGGAGGATGTGTGGTCCCAGTTCTAGAGATTGGAGGGCGTGGTGTCAGCAATGGCTGGGTCTTAGAGGACCTGATGGCAGAATTCAGGAGCCTAGGTGGGAGAGGTGACATCAACAAATAAGAAGACAGTGGGAGATGCAGGGTCTCACAGTCCCATCTGAAGGAGATCCTCTGAACATGATCACTCTATTAGAATCACTATCCCAGAGCACGAAACTTCTAGAACAAGCCACCTCCAGCCCACAGCACCTGTGCTCTCAGATATTCTTAAGCAGCGCTGACCTACATACATTCACTTAATGCTTCACTCAGATGCCGAAGAGCAAGATTCTTGTTCTCAGCCCAAAGAACAATAAATATCTACTCTATGTGACCCAAGATGCATGTGAGGTAAATGGCAGTGGGTTTCTTGATCCTTGTGTTATACGTTTATTCTGCTTTTTTTTTTCTTTTTTTAAATTTTCCAAACCAAGATGGTGAAAGTCATGGATGTCGCAGTGACATTTCTCTGAATACTGCTGTGAGAATCCTAAGTTCCTTCCTTTCTGTTTCAGAAGGAGAAACATTACCATCCTTAATCCTTATTCCTCCCACAACCATGACCGCTTCCACGTTACAAGTTATTCTTAGTGTCTTAATTCAGTTAAATATGTTTGCACACAAAACCTTTACATGTGGTGTGTCCTGAAGACAAGATGACAAGAAAATAGAATTTGACTGAATAGCAAAACAGAGTCCAGAAACTAAAAATAGAAATTGAGATTATGACAAGAAACGAAAGTTTTCTGGGGTGTGGTGGAACTCTACTACGGAGACACTGGCAGTCCTGAGAAGACTGTGAGGATAGGGTCAGGCTTGGCAGCACCCATCCCTCTTACTACACATTAGTAGTAAGAGGGAGTCTTTGGTCACATGCTACCATCTCTGTCTTCCCATCCCCACCCCAAAACCTTTCCAATTGCACCAGATCCCCATGCTCTCTCTTCTCTAACCTACCTGTCTCCTCTCTTATGGACTAACTGACCCAACGTCATGCTTTCTCCCATGGCCTACTCTTGACAGCTGTTGTCATCAGACACAGGCAGGACCTCACACCACCTTCCACTGGGGTGTCTCAGTGAGTCTCTGCGTGCACGCCTCATGCAGTCATTTTTCCTTTGGTTGTCAGTGCCAAGAAGAAATCCTGGAAAAGGAAAGACTAAGCAGATTATCTAATGATGAGATTCTGCACAGACTTCCGGAATTCTGACACTAGAAAGGATGTGAAATTTCCAGTACAAAGGTCTCATCTGACATGCAAATGTTTGCTACAGTATATAATCTGTGTGTGTGGGGGGGAGATGACGGAGGGAAGGAGAGAGAGAGAGAAAGAGAAAGAGAGAGAGAGAGAGAGAGAGAGAGAGAGAGAGAGAGAGAGAATAGGTCTTACACTATTTACCCTGTTTAAAAAAAAAACAAAATTCTAATAATGGATAATTCATGGATAGCCTGTTGTCATATTTTGTAGTTTGAGTTTGATGCGACCCTAGCATACTTATATGTTTAGATATGTGGTTTCCAGCTGGTGGCAGTATTTAAGAAGTTATAGACCCTTTGGGCCATGTGCCCCATATGGTGAGTTTAGACCACTGGAGATGAAGGCTCTAGCTGAGGCCCACTCTGGCTAGAGCTTGCCGTTTCCCGATCCACCACGATGCAAGGGGCTGTGGCCACCCATGTCCTCGCCAGTCTTTCCCACAGTGAAGACTTCATAGTCTGAGGCATAACCCACAATAATCCCTCCCCCAC
This sequence comes from Myodes glareolus, assembly GCF_982192425.1. NCBI lineage: Eukaryota > Metazoa > Chordata > Mammalia > Rodentia > Cricetidae > Myodes > Myodes glareolus. The sequence goes on from NC_142038.1 coordinate 25,118,550, forward strand.
CGACGTTGCTTCTGTCAGGTTTTGTTTATAGTGATGAGAATAGTTAGAGAAGCTATTCTGTAGTTTTGCCCGTTTGTTGAGGCCAGTGGGCTACAGATCAAACCGCGAGTCTGTTTCTTCAGTGTTGATGTAGAGATGTGCAAATTCAGTCTGGAGTAAGACATGGTGTTGTTTGGAAGGGATGAGAAGCTGGTTGTGTAGTGAAATAGTTGGCTTTTTTTGGTGAGCACCTGTGCGGAGTTACTATTGAATGTCTGAGGGAGCCTAGCTAGGTCTATGCTAAAGATGATGAGTTTTTTTTCCAGTTGGAGGAAGGTGAAGCCTCCTGCTCAGATTAGCCCCAAATTCTCCAGCTTACCTGATGAGCTTTTCATTCCATGTTCTCTATATAGAAGTCCGCATTGTCATCTAGGGCTATGAAAGCATTTTCAGGAAGTTTTAGGGTTCTAAATGGAGTATAATACTTCATCCTCTTTTGAGTTTTATCCATTTTATTTTGCCTTTGATTGACATGTATTAATTGTACATGTAAATGTATTCAACCACTTCTTATATGTTTTATTTTCTCTTAATTAGGATGTATTAGTTGTATATATTGATGTAATACAATCTGATCTTTCAATACTGGATGCAATATATTTTTATTTCAAACCTAATTTCAATAAAGACTTCTTACTGAGCTTAAGAAAAAAGATCTCTATAATAAAGACCTCTATAATAAAGCAAATTTATTATAGGAAGTGCCAATTCAGTTGGCATGTGTGAAACTGAAGAGGATTGGATTTCCTTTTGGCTTTCTTTGAAAGGCAAGCTCAGCAGTGCACGTACACTGCCCTTCATTGATAGAGAAAACACAGCACATGTGATATTTGATGATCTTACACCTGCACAGAGCATGCTTGGTTCAAGCGAAAGAATATATGCCGGACATAGTGTTGCCCACAGGAGGCAGAGGCAGGCGGATGTCTGTCTTCAAGGCTAGTCTACATAGGGAGTTTCAGGTCATCCAAGGTTGTATAGTGAAGCCTATTTGAAAAGGGAAGGAAGGGGGAGGAAGATGAGCAGAAGGAAGGAAGTTAGTAATTTCTTTTAGAAATTGTAAAAATTAGGCTAGAGAGATGGCTCATTGGTTAAGAGCACTAGCTACTCTTGCAGAGGACTCTATTTTGATACCCAACTCCCATACGATGCCCCACAACTGTCTGTAACTTTAATCCAGGGAATCTGATGCCTCTTTTGGCTTCCCTGGGTACCAGACATCCATATAGTATGTATACAACCGTGCAGGCAAAACCCTCATACACATAAAATAAATAAATGCGTAAAAAGACTCAGCACAAACAATAGAAAGAGCTGGAGCTCATCCATGTGGAAAAACTTAACCATTTATTAGCATCATTGATTAGAAAACGACACGCCAAAATGACTTTCTTAATATGTCACATTTTTGACAGTTCTTAACAAATCATATTTTGCACACTTTCCAATTATGTAATCAGGAACTTTCAGGCTACATAGTAGAAATTAGTATTAAAAATAAGCCATTCCAAATTTTAACAAGCACCATGAAGTTTCCTTTCAAAGTAAGTCTTTAGTTACCAAGCTTTGAAAAACTCAAATCGCCCATAAATGAAGCCTGACAGAAATAAACTTCACAGAAATTCTACTATATAATATTTGGCTTTTAGGTCTGAGCTGTAGAACTCTGACCAAGTTCAATATTTGCTCCCATAATACTGGCGCTGAGAAATTATTCGTGCCAAGTCTGATGTGAATTGAAATATTTGCTCATTTGATTGACCTCACTAGCATGTTATCACACATTTGGAATTTCAATAATTCCATAATTTTGATAGGGTTGAGAGGCAGCTAAAATATAAATTTCTAAAAACTGTGTCAGGATTTAGTGCAATCTGCATTTTGAATCAACATAGAGATCCTGTGGCTAATGCGGTGTCAGATTTGCTTACATGCTCACATGTGACAAGGGTGGGTTCTAAGCAACAGAAGCTTGTCTGGGGAAACTGTACGTTCAGTCCTGAAAACTCTTTTCTCCCTCTCTCCCTCCCTCCCTTCCCCCTTTAAAGTTTTGTTTTATGTGTATGGGTGTTTTTTCCTGCATGTGTGTTTGTGCACCACATGGGTGCAGCACCCGTGAAGGCAGAAGAGGGCATCGGGTCCCCAGACAAATGATTGTGAGTGGCCATGTGGGTGCTAAGAATTGAACCCAGATCCTCTGGAAGAGTAACCAGTGCTCTTAACTGCTGAGCCAGCTCTCCAGCTTCCTTTATGAGCAGGAACATTACCACCCTTCAGTCTTTACTCCTCCCATAACTGTGATCACCTGATTCATGGTGCACTTGGCTTCAATTATATATGCTTGCAGGTAAAACCTGTCCTACTAAGCTGTCCTGAAAACAAGATGACAAGACACATTCTATGTTCAGAAGAACTTAAAATTTAACTAGCACCAAAGTAACTAATTAAAAGTTCAAATTATGATACAGATAAAACTGTCGTAGGTCATAAGGAAAATGCCACTTCGGAGATCTGGGAAGTCTTGAGGATTCCAAGAAGATAGAATGAGGCAGCAAGATGGAGTCTTTGATCTCACTTTATCATTTCTGAGTTTCTTCCCAGCCCAGCTTCTCAACCCGGCAATATGCTAACGGTTGTTCAGATCCCTTGTCTCCCTCCTACTTACCCAACCTTGAAGTGTGCATGAATATTAGATGTCTCTGTATATATTATGTAATTGCATGGCTTTATATCTACCCTCAAGTGTGTAAACCTGTCATGGTTGACTGCGGCTATCCACGCTTCTCTGTCTTTGAACAGGTTGTTTGGAATCAAATCCGTTATCCAAACGGACTGCTCCAGCACCTGGAAGATCATAGTGAACCCAGAGCTGTCCTGGTATCACCATGCCAACCCCATCCTCCTGCTGGTGATGTACTACACGCTGGCCACGCTGATCCGCATCTGGCTGCAAGAGCCCCTTGTAAGGACCTGGAAACATTTCCTAATCTTATCTGCACTGTACCTGGAATGTCTGGGAGATGTGGTTGTCCCTCCCGAGCATCTACTCAGCGCTATTTCAGCAGCACCGTAGTTTTCCTAGTGTTGATATAATTCTACAAGTATTGAGTGAGTGCAAATGCAGCCTGCACAGATGCCAGCTCCCTGTCAAAAGCACCAGTGTGTGTGTGTTGCTACAAATGGCAGCTGGTAACAATAATGACAGATTAATTTTTATTTGACACTCCCTAAGCCAGGAGGCAGTGTGCTGGCTGCTTTTGTGTATCCTTCTTTCCACCCTTAAATAGCTAAAGCATGTGTATTGTGCTTGTCTCATAGGTGAAGGGAACTAAGAGAAATAAGCGTTCTGACGTCACATGCTTACTGGATGGTACAGATTGAGTTCATGCCTAAATTTGACAGCACAGTTAGTCTTAGAGACCATACAACCCTGTATTCCAATGTTCTCTGACACCTCTGGCCTCTGAGGATTGAAGCCATCATAGAAGTTCAACTTTCACTGGTACCCATGACTTCCATTGTGAGGCATGGAGATTAGGACTTTCCCCTCAAGCAGCATGGAACACTAGCTTTTTCCCTATAGGTATACTAACAAGAGCTTGACACTTGGGACAGGAAGATCAATACATATGTGGTTTCCCCTTTCTTCTCTGTCCGCGGTCCTTTGCTGTCTCCTTGATGTGACATCTGTTTTAAGGCAGGCAGGGAATTGGTGCTTGAAAAAGGCGCCTTTCTCCTTTCTACCTGCAGCGGGCACTGCACAGGTATGACAAACCCAGACGGAGATGCAGCTGCATCTAAATTGCTGCTAGCCTTGGGCCTGGGAGCAGTTTTCATTTTTCTCTTTCCTGCTCTTACTCTCATTGAATGTGCTAGGATTACTAGGGTTACCGGTTTCAGGAGACACATCGTGAGGGTCAGATGTGTATTGGGCTAACTTATAGACCAATATGACATAACAGTAGACAAGACACAGCCACTGAAACTTGGTGTTCTACAAGATAAACAAAGAAGCAAACCAAAATACAGCTCCCCCCAAAGTAACTGCAATCCAAATTAAACGGTGTCAAGGAAACTGGATGAGGCACATGCCTCCTTCTATCCCTGGCAGAATTGCCACCTGCAGTAGTTAAGACCAGGTTCTCAGGTCTCATCCTTGTTAGTTCCATTTGCATGGATGTCTTCATGTTGGGGCCCAAATAATGAAAACAAAGCAATGGATAGTTTTTGAGAGGTCAAAAAAAAAAAAGGAATCATCTTGAGTTACAACTTTATCCCATTCTTTTTTTAAATTGATTATTCTAATAAAAGTCTTTAAGATTGTATTGTTAGCCTCCTCCATAAACACATGATCATGTGTATACATATGTGTTATATCTATGACATATATGTATATATATATATATATCATCAATAGAATTTTCACACAAAACTTAAAATGTGTGAAGGGAGGAAACTATCTTTGAATAACGTCATGTACATTACAGGAATTAAGATCTTCAAGTTATTAAGATTTCCCAGTGTGTTTATCTCTTCCCATTGCATTTCATGTAGCTATCCAGGTAATACAGTAGCTTAGTGACAGGTTTGTGTGATTCTCTGGTGTTAATATCATGGACCATCTCTGGAGCTGGGGAGACAGAGAAAGCTGTGAAGGCAATGGTCTGAGCTGTAGGCTCTGCAGGCAACAATAGTGTTCAAACCAATGTCTGTGGGGCAAGTGGAACACAGCCCTTAGAACAAGTGTCAAGCATCACAATCTGCCATTTAAGTGGGATGAGGCAGAAAAGCTTCTTGTTGAGGCCATGTGAGAAAACAAGAGACAAAAATAGCAGTTTCAGAACGCTCTGGCACATTTGGTGAAGAATGCCAGCCATCATATGTGAGCTCTGAGGTGAAAGTCTACCAAACCTGTAAGAAAGGGGTGGGCAGGAAGAGGAGGAGGAGGAGAGCGTATCAGGAGGTAAATATCCGAATGATGCTCCCCATCGCACAATGGGGTTGCTTCCCAGTGAAGTCATCCTAACTTGAAAATACTCTGGTCACAAATGCATTAATAATGCACCTGGCCTGCTGTCCATCACAGCCTAACATGGACTACTCAGACCACAGAGCCTGAAGTTGCAGAAGTCATATATTGCAAAGACTGCATTATAATGTTGTATCATTTCTTATAGCACAGTGAGTGTTGAAAGTGATCAACAGTACAGTCGCATGAATGTTCACCTCTAGCTGCAGGTATTGTAAGTCTAAGTACCATTCTTACTGGATGCGTTATCACTTATGATCTTTGTGAAGTGAAAAATGACTAGGTTGTCTCACCACAAGTTGGAGCTATGTGTATGTGGCTGGCTCTGGCCTCTGGAAGGTAAGATGCTTTCCTTGGGTGCTCTGCTGCACATTGAACCCCACGATTGGGCAGTGAGCTCAGATCCAAACCTTCTACTCCAATATGAGTTACACAGCAATTCCCTCTTTACAGGAACACCTTTGCTTGAAAGACTCCCTAGTCTGCTCAATCCTTCTGTTCCCATTACTCTGTGAGTGCTCCAGATGAATCAATCTTTACTAAATAAAGGACTGGACATGTGACACATGTCTGTGATCCTAGCATCTGTAGCCTGAGTCACAGGAATTGTAAGTTTAAGGCCAATCTGAGCTAGAGAGCAAAATTCTGGGTTTAAAAAGATTTTAATGGGAGATTCACCTGTGAGTGGCTTACACCATTAACTGTGTACTCTTTTCGAAGTGCTTGCCCTAAGAACCAGCTGCATTGCTTCTTTATGGCGCAGGTTAGAATACACATGGAGAGTCATGGGTATTTCACGTCTGTAACATGTGAAGCTTTAGCAGAACCAGACAACAATCCATAGTGATGGCCCTATGAAAGACATGACAGTGTTTTGTCATCACTTGTAGGAGAGTGTTGATCAAAATCCCATCTATGTCATACGCTCACTCTGAACACATGAGGCAAAGAGCCGCGGTGTGTGGATCTGCCTTGGGAAGCAGAGCTGTTCCCATGATTCTGTCTTTCAGGTGCAGGATGAGATGGCAAAGGAAGACGAGGGCGCCCTGGACTGCAGCTCTACTCAGAACACGGCAGAGAGGAGGCGGAGCCTGTGGTATGCCACCCAGTACCCAACAGATGAGAGAAAAGTAAGGCACAGAGCAAGAGTGCTCGGCTTCCATTTAGTTTTCTGCGTCTGTGTTCTGCTGTTGAATGTGGGGTTCAATACCAGTGGTCAGCTCACTTATAGAAATAATATGTCTTAGGCAGCCATTTCCAAAACCCTCTGTCAAAGTCAAACCTGGGGCTTCTAAAGGAAGTAGTGACCCCATCAGACCCCAGAAGAGAACAATTTTATATATCCATCACTTTGACTGAAATATATTAATCCTAAAAAGAAATTTTGATTTTTTTAAAAAAAATTAAAATAGTTAAAACAAAGTAAGCAAACTGTTGGCACTGAGAGATGGTAGCTTATACTACAGCAGAGTTGTTCCGTGTGTCAAGTAGTTGGTCACTGTGGTAACTCCATAACCATCTGGGGACGGCCCAGCCTCTGCCTGCATGTGGTTATGGGCCTCTTGGATTTTTAGGCACTGGCAGGGTGAGTGTGTTGGTTCATATAATTCCTGTAATGTGTAAGTTATATGTCATATATCACTAGTACCAGTCAGCTTGAATTCATTCTAGCTGGTGCTAGACCAAATTAAGAGCCTGTTTGCAAACTCATCAAGATATATATTCTTGTTTTGAATGGGCCTGGCAAGTTAGTCCCAGAATTTTAGAGAACCCAGAAGGAAACTCCGACAGAAGAATTTCTTCAAGGCAGACGAGTTTCTTCAAGGCACACAGCCCTGCTCTCACTGCCGGTGTCTTGTGAGGGAGGACAGCACCATCGGGCGGATGGGATGCTTCCGCAGGGCTGGTGGAATGCAACGTGGCACAGGTGTGGTGCACCATGGGACGGGCGTCATGCCTGAGATACCTAAAGGGTTGCTCTTGTCTCCCTGGTGTTGTCAGGCCTATTTCACCAAATAGTAAGAGAGAATAGTGAGAGCAGGTGCAAACTAAGTCCCATAGTGTGCTGAGGGTCCCAAGACCCTGTCAAGAGAGAAAAGGTCACAATTATTTCTGGTCATATGTTGATCTCTGTGTAATGGCTAAAACGCCACGGTGCCAGACTGCAAATCAAAGCCAAAACCCCCAATATAGCAGTGATTGTAGAGCCACCACCGCCACCACCTCCACCACCACTGATGCTGGGTATACACAGAAAACAAAATAAAAGCCATTTCTCCTAAGAACCTTCATGAAGAACCAGGAACAAAAGCCAAACATGGCATGAGGATAGCCCACACAGTGAACATTGGCCCAATAAGATGACAATGACGTCAGAAATTCTTCCGGCCTGTGATGTGGTATCACAGTATCAGAGCCCAAAACGTGGTTCATATGGTAAAATCACCCTGTTGAAATAGCTCTAGTGCAGCCTAAGTGTGTAGCGTGTATAGATTCCACTAGAGGTGCAACCGCATGCTAGGCCGCCACATCCATTTATTGTTCGTTGCTGACTTCCTCAGAGCCGTCTCTAGCCCTCCAAGCTTCATCCACAGCAAGCTGCCCCTTTGAAGTGGATTGTTCTTACCTTTTCTATCATATTTTTATAGCACCTAATTTTAGGTATATATATCTATGATCTTTGTGCTTCCTCTGGGGCTAGTCTGCAGTGTGGTAGCCTGCCATCAAGTTTGTAGCTTGGGCGTGGTAACCTGTGCCCGATCTCATGGTAATGGAACAGGCTGTACCTTTGAGATTAGTGTCATGAAGGTATCACACGGAAGTGAGGTTGCCTAATGATGCGGTCCTCACAGTACGCCCAGGCATGACGCAGCACACGCCTGTGTTCGTTTTCTCTGATATTAACTTGGAATTACATGCTTTTTAAACACTCTGCATGACAGAGCAGGACTTCTGAATAGCATGCCATGTCCAAAATCTGGGCAAAGTCCTGATGAGAAGTACAGAGTGTTCTAGAGTCACGGGAGGACAAGGATCCCTGTGTCCGTAAAAGTGTTTATAATCTTATGGCTTATGATTGCTTATTTGTTTGTATAACTGAACGGCAGAGTTGGGAAATGGTTAAATAAGCGATGACTTCCAGATCAGTGCTCTGTTGTGTTTTGCATGGCCTTCTAACATACTAGCGTCCCGCTAGGGAGAGGTTGGGTTTACATATAGGAACATGTACAAATGAAGATATGCTTTCAACTGCTTTGAGCTTACCATTAACACGCTGTCCCACCTTGCCTTTTGCAGCTTTTATCCATGACCCAAGATGACTACAAACCATCTGATGTTAGTATATCCTTAGAATTGTCATTTATGCTTATGTAAGTGACTTCGAAGCGGCAAGTGGAGTTAGAGCCTCTAATTATATTTGAGCTACCTGTAAATTTCCATAAACTTTTCAATTTTTTTTCCAGAAACCATATCGGATTTATTACTCTAAAAATTCTGACGCATGTGATATGATAGACTGATTAGAATATGCAAAACGTATTTATACCTCGAAAAAGCCCTATTTGGAGCATTGTTGTTTTGTGTGTAGGCATATGTGTGTGCATATGTGTACCTGTTTGTGTATCTGGGAGTGCACACATATGTGTAGGTGCATATGTGTGTGTAGGTAAATGTGCATGTGTGTGTACGAGTATGGAAGCCAGAGGACAACCTTGGGTGCCATTCCTCAGGAGCTGTCCCCCAACTGCTGTTTTCTAAAGCAGTGTTCTCACTGACCTGGACCTTTCTTTAGTCTCTGTAGTCTCTGTCAACTGGTCAGTGAGTTGTTTTTTTTTTTTTGTCTCCCTAGCTCTGAGACTACAAAGATTACAATACTACAAAGACTACCATGCCTGCCTTTCTTTGCGTAGATTGTGGAATCAAATTCAGGTCCCTGTTCTTGACAAGCAGGCACCGTACTGACCAAGTTAGCATTCCTAGCCCTATTGACTTGCCTGACTTTAAAACATCCCCATCCATAGTTGTGCTAATTATTACATAAATGGGAGGTATTGCCTATCTGTTTATTTATATTTATCTCAAATACATAATCTAGAGAAATGGGAGGAAAAGAATGCCCAAGTATTTGCACTTAATGTACCGTAGCCCTGCAGCTGGAATGTCTCACCCGAGACCTGAAGAACATTTGCTTAGCCCTGTGTAAAGCAAGTGGGGTCTGGAACAAGATGAGGGTGGAGCCCCGGGGAAGGTATGGAGCACTACATAGCCAGATGGTTGGAAGATTGCCATAGAGAGAGTAGACCTCAGTCAGGGTGGGCTCCACAAGCCTTTTACAGGAGTTTGCATTATAGTGAGGTCAAAGACTGTCCCCTGGTTTGTGGCAGAAGGACAGAAAGATTGGGGATGCATTTTACTCTACTAGTCTGTGGAGCACACAGGGTCCATCTTGATAAAAATATTTGGAGATTTATCAAATGGTTCAGCCACTAATCAGCTTTTCATCCTGGGTTATGTGTGGAGGAAGGCAGAGGAGTGACTGCCGAGAGGCCAGACCGTAATCACTGCTGTCCTCTTTCCTGCTCCTCCGGCAGGGCCTGCTGGTGACCGTGAATGGCAACCCTGTGGACTACCACACCATCCACCCCAGCCTACCCCTAGAGAATGGTCCTGCCAAGACTGAGCTGTATACTACTCCCCAGTACCGATGGGAGCCCTCGGAGGAATCCTCAGGTAAGGCCTCCAGGGGAGTGAACAGACTCGCTCAGGGCTGGGCTCCACTCTCTATCATTTGTAAAGTTGCCGCCACTTCCTGTTGTTTCCTGTGTAATTTGGTTCTCTGCTTCCCAGCAGCCTCTGTTTTTAAGCAGGGATATTGCCATCCATGACCTGGAACATCAAGCCTGTTTTCTTAGTGCTCCGTTTACACCAGTACACTTTGATTCACGTGTGACTCTTGCACACAAAATAAGTGGCAGGAGGGACGGGGGACCTTGAAAAATAAAATGTGAGAAAAAAAAAAAGAATTTGAGCCTGCTAACATTTGTGAAACAGGTTCTTGCTGAGCAGCCCTGCCTGGCCTGCATACACATCGGGCTGGCCTCAGACTTGAGTAATTCCCTTGCCTGCATTTCCCACATGCTGTGATTGCAAACATGAGAAACTTCACCTGGCAACATGTTAACTTTTTATGGCATTCAACCTATGTGTAAGTGTTTTATACACACACACACACACACCTACATACATATGTGTGGGGGGGATGTATCTATCCATATGCTGGTTTTTCTATTAGCTAATGTGAAGACTGAAAGTTTTTCTAGTTAATCTTTTAGAATATTTTTAAAGAAGATGCTTTTTTTAACTACACTAAAAATAAGAGAAGGCTGGATGATTTACCCCCACCCCTGGTGAGGGGAGCCATAGCATCAAACAGGGAGCCTCAGAACATTGGCACGGTACCCAGTAACAGACACTTTTAAAGGTAGGGGGCAGAGGAAGGGGACAATCATTGCTGACGGCAGTGAGAGGAGGAGAGACCAGGGGAAACAACCCCCCTTATTAACCACCAGCGCAGTGGTAAGAGGCCATTCAGAGACAAACCCTGCTCTTCTGGCTGCTGATGCTCTCTCTCTCTAGCAGCCCAGAGCAGATGTCGTGGAACTACATGCTGAAACCCAGGAAGCAGAATATCTCTAGACCGCAGAGAAGAACTTTTAAATCCAAACCATACAGTATTCAGGACGGGAGATACCTAGTCAGAGTCGGAGTCTCTCAGGGGATACAAAGTCAGGTTCAGGAGTGTGTGGCTCACTTTAGGAAGGACCACACAGAGGAGGGGCCAACACTACGGTTAAACCTATGAAGGTCCTGGCAGAGAAGTGACTGCCATTCCACACCACACACTCATTCTCTCTCTCTCTCTCTCTCTCTCTCTCTCTCTCTCTCTCTCTCTCTCTTTCTCTCTCTTACACACACACACACACACACATACACACACACACATACATACACACATGCACACACGCACACACATATACACACACACCATACCAAGGTCTTGGCATGCTGGTAATTCTCATATCCATTTGTTGTATCTTTTCTTGCTGGGCATGATTCATGAATTTTACTTTAAACCTTAGTCTCGTCCAACCATAATGTTGCAGAATTTAGAGACACTGGATTGTTGCCCCAAAACCTGACTGCAGCCAGTGCAGAAGAAACTGAGTCATCACTGTTCTGTGAATAGTTTGTTCTGCCTCACGTGGTATAGCTGTTATACCTTATTAAAAGTCAAAAGGAGCTGATGTAGATCAATATTCAGTACTATACAGTCTCTCTGGGTCAGGTGTCTGGTGTCACAAGGCCGGATCCTCTGGCTTAAGGTCCATCATCTAGTTCTGGTCATTCTTAAGGCTGAGGCTACCTTCTCATCTGGAGGCCTGACTGGGGCAGAATCTTCCTCTAACCCTGCTTTTCAGCTGCTGCTGACCCGAGACTTGCCAACTGATGGCCAGCTGGACACGTCAGGTCCTGACTGCCTCAGTCCCTGCATTGGGAAGTTACAACACCGTAGCTGGTTTCTCTCTAAAAGCAAGACAGTGGTTGGTCGAGAGAAGATTCCAGGAGTGAACGCCACATTCCTTTCCAACTGAATCTGGTTGGGCTGAGAATGTAGCTCAGTGACAGACATTTTTCTAGCTTACATGGAGCCTTAGGTCCATTCCCCAACACCAAAACAAACAAAAAACAAAATAGAAAACCTGATTCTGGGAAGTGACAGTCCATCTCTTCTAGATAGTTCTATTCAAGAGGCAAGATATACAAGTCAAGAATACCAGAGGATGGAATCGTTGAGATCATCTTAGAGGGAACTCTCTCTACTTCCTTCAGTGGAACTTTCCTGCTCAGCATTCCTGGGCCCTTATCTCCATTAAGCAGAACTCACTGCATCTGTTTCTCTTCTAGAGACCATATTAGTTGGAAACACTTCCTAGCTCGGAAGACTCTGGCCAAACCACACACATGACGTAGTGTGGAAGGTGACTTTGTGAGAGATGTCAACTGTAAAGAGAGACTGCTTTTCACTTCCCAGCCACCCCGACCCAAATAATCACACAAAAACTATATTAATGACAACACTGTTTGGCCAGTGGCTCAAGCATATTCCTAGCTAGCTCTTATATCTTAAATTAACCCATTTCTAGTATTTTATATTTTACCATGAGGCTTATGGTTTGTTACCCTTGCTTCTTGGGTGGCTACATGGCATCTGCTTGACTCTGCCTTTTTTCCTTCTCTATCTCTGCTGGATTTTCCACTGTGCTATAGTCTGCACTGTCACAGGCTAAAGCAACTTTTTTTTTATTAACCAATAGTAATAAAACATACTCATAGCCTACAGAGGGAATTCCCACATCAGTCAACTACATGCATACGTAGTCATATGAAGTGTTTGTCTATCTAGAAAAGAAAGAGGAAGATGAGGACAAGAAAGAAGGCTCCGAGGGAGAAGGGAGCCAGGAGGAAAAGAGGAGTGTGAGAATTCATGCCATGGTCACGGTGTTCCAGTTCATTATGAAGCAAAGTTACATCTGTGCCCTCATCGCTATGATGGTAAGTACGTATAATGGCCTACAGGGCACAGTAGGTACAGACCCCAAGCCTCTAACCAGGGTAGGGGCATCAGCCTTCCCTAAGCCATGACAGACATTTCTGGATATGTTAATTTTTCATGGGATCTTTTTATGTTATAGATTCCAAAATTTTATTGTCTTCACTTATCTTCTTTTCAAATGTTAATGTGTTTGTCTCAGATTAGCTTATCAGGTTCAACTGGCTCCTGTTTTGCAAACTTAAGAGGACACAGGGGTAGTGTTTCTAGAAGCTATTAAGGGTATTTAAGGCTGATGTGAGCTGCTTTTATTTCTCTCCGATTTGGATGAAAATTTATCCGTTATTTGCTATGGTCGCATTCTTCCTGGGACAAGCACCCAGCCATCATGGTTCTCAAGAGCTGCTTTGCAAACTTTCTATTTATGCAACCTCAGCTCTCTACCCTAAAATCTCCACCTCCAGCTTCAAAGTGGAAGATAAAGGATGCTCTAACCCCTCCTTTCCTTAAGACAAACTGTCTTGGAAGAGAGGATTTGTTTTGAGAAGCATAGTATCCTTATTTATTTGGAGGAATTATACTGTTTCTAAAGAATAATGTTGTCATGAAAATAATCCAGACAGTAGAAGCCATCATACTAAAATAACTTAAATAAAAACAGGTTTTATCCCTAATTTATTCTAAACAATAAAAATAACATTCACTTATAAAGCAATTTGTGCTTTATTTCAAATTGCTGAGAGGAGATGTGTGTCCTGTTTGGGCTTCATTTCTGTTCATTCTTGTCTGGTTTCCAGAGTCAAAACAAACTGTTAATACCTCCAGGGCTTGAGGATTATTTTGGTAATTCCTGGTGTTTAGGAATTGGATTGACTTCAGTTAGCCTCAGCCATATCCAGAACACTTTTCAAAGGGCCTTTTCATGAAAGAGTGCAGGGTGAGAGAGTCCGGAATCAGGTAGCAGGTTTCCGGGCATTAATAGTATCCCTGAGTCTGATTGGCAGTTGCTCTGCCAGCTGGCACTAAGATAACACCCCTAAATCTGTGAGAACATTGTGGCAACAAGGAAAAGACATCATTTGTCCATAGGATCTGACCTGTACATATAGGACAGAAGCTGAGGTCAGTCTTTGCCCCTGCTGTTTATTTTAGATACCTAACATGCAGCTTTTTAAAGTAAAACATCTAGTTTCTATCATGTGTGCCTACTTGACATGAATGTTTAATCTCAACTTCGGGTCCTCAAAATTCCCATTTCTCAACCAGCTGTAGCCCACACTCATTCATGAACCAACTCCACATTACTGGGGAAAGTAAAGTTGCTTTCATATCGCAAAGTAGGGTAAAGATAAAGAGATTTGGGCGAAAGGCCTTTGACTGCCCTAAGAGAAGCACAAAGCTAAGGTCACGTTCAGCCCTCTCTCCACCTCTCCTCCCTTCCCTGTGCTGGGATCTCTCTACTCTCCCTTCATCTAAATACTACTACCTTTTCTGTATAGAGAACTTGGAACTCCCTAGAGTTTCTTGTACGCTGACAGCTGCCCTTTGTCCCCATGGCTCTGCAGGCCTGGAGCATCACCTACCACAGCTGGCTGACGTTCGTGCTGTTGATTTGGTCATGCACCCTTTGGATGATACGCAACAGGAGGAAATACGCCATGATCAGCTCGCCTTTCATGGTTGTCTATGCAAATCTGCTGCTGGTATTGCAGTACATCTGGAGCTTTGAACTTCCTGAAATTAAGAAGGTCCCAGGATTCCTAGAAAAGAAGGAGCCAGGAGAGCTTGCTTCAAAGGTAAATGAATGAAGAGACAGGGAAGAAAGATCAGTAGTGGTGATCATAATCACCGCAAACAAATTTTCACAAAAGTAGCCTCTAAATGATTGGGAAATAAAAATATGGGAGATCCAGACACCTTTCTTTTTGTTCAGAACTGGAAAATAGCCCCAATGATCTCCCCATTAGCCTACCATCTCTGGTCCCTGTTTCGCTTACATTTTGTGTCTGGGTCCTACCATTGCTCAGGTGCACAGGCGAGGCTTGAACTGACTGACAATCCCTCTTCAACCTCCTGCGTGGCTGGGATAAAAAGCCCATCTAGTGTGACTGGCACAGCATGGATGGCCACACGCTTTTAGTTTTGACTTAGAAATGACAGACTTTCTATTAAACAATTATAGTCATTATGCATAGTTTGTGTGACTCAGCATCTCCTAGGTTTATTTTAGTAAATTTTTCATAGCACCAGCTGTGTTACTCCCAGTTTCTCCTGCATCGGTAGATGTGGAAATAGGATTATACAACGTGAAATAGAAAATGCAACATAAACTATATGGAGAACCTGCAGAATTGTTTGACAGCTTAGCAGTTTGTAAAATTCAGCTTCTTTGCATATGCCACTGGAGGTAATACCTTATTGTGGATTATATTTTCCTGTTTATGGTCTAAGAACATTCTAGCAGCAGAAATGAAACTATAACTGTTTTGAAAGACAACTTGTTGTAGACAAGGGTCTCCATTTAGATAACTGCTAACTTACCAAAGCTCCCACGTGATGATAGTCATCAAAACACAAGATTACCAAGTCAGGTGGCCCAGGCCTGTAAACCCACCAGCTCAAGAGGCCAAGGCAGAAGAATCTCAAATTTGTCATCGCTACAGAATGAGACCAAGGTCCTTGTGAGGACCTTGGTGAGATCTTGTCTCAAAATGAAAAGCTATGATGGGGTGGAATATAGCTCAGTGGTCGAGAGCATCCAGAGCCTTGAGTGCAGTCACCAGTTCTGCTAAATAACTGAGCAGGTGAACAATAAATAAATAGATAAATAAATGCATCCTACTGGCTAGCAGCATGTCATCTAGAGTATAGCTGTGAGCGAGACACAAAATGAGGAAGCAAAGAATGTGGCCTCCAACCTTCTCACTGCTGCACCCCAGAACATCTGGACTGAAGTGGTTTGCCGCAGTGCCAAAGTCGGACTCTTGGTCCCAGCCACTCTCAAATTCTTTCCTTCAGGAAAGACCCCATATGCTTCTAACTGTCTCTAACCTCTGACTATACGTTAGCTATACAGGTTTCTTTCTCAGTTCTTGGCTACAGTGTATGTAGTAGAGACTTCCAAAAATGTAATGCCAAGTTTTGCACTAGTCCTCCAACGCTTGGCTTCATTTGTCTCTGCATGGTTGTCAGGGTTTACAATCACAGGTTTTAGTTGAAGGCGAATGATGATTGGCAGAGGTGACTTTGTCACGTGAGTAAAGATGCCAAGCGGCGCCGCCTCAATCCTAGATCCTAAATTCTTTTCTTTTCTTTCCGTTTTGGCAAATATTTACTGAAAACCTTTTCTGGACCCCAAGATATCACGTCACGTCCGTCCACTAAGAGGTCCAGAATCAGCAAAAACAGACAAATGTTACCAAGACACTGGGACTATCACACACTGCTGGCAGGGGTGGAAGTTGGTGTAGCAACTTTGGAAAATATATGTTTGTCGATTCCTCCAAAAGTTAAACACGCAGCACGGATGGGCAGTGCCAGGCGTAGCTTTATATAATGTCCCGAGACAGGTGGAAACAAAGAGACATGGGAAAATGATATAAATGTTGATAGTAGTTGTTAGCCATTGTAGCCAAGCAAGCAACTTAAATGTCCTCAACCGATGAGTACGTAAGCAAATGCTTGCATCTTTATAAAATAATATGCTGGTCCCTAGCAAAAAAAAAAAAAAAGGAATGAAGAACTGTATACACATTATAATGTTATTAAACCTACGACACTAAATAAGTACATCATTTACAAAAGAGTATGCATTACATAATTCTCTCTACTTAAATGTTCACATATCTGTAGGTAAGCACAGACAAGAAATAAATTAATCATTGGCTAGAACTGATATATGAAATAAAGGAATGACAGAAACTGTGCTGCTTTGGGAGGCAATGAAAAGACATCAAAATAGATTGCAGTAACTGTTGTGCGACCCTGGAAGTGGACTGAAACCCGCTAAGTAGACAGATTCTTGGACTCTTCTCCAGAGCCTCATGCATCCTAAGTATCTAGCCTACCTATGTGTGTATATATATATGTATGTATATATATATATATATATATATATATATATATATATATATATGTATGTATATATATATATATATATATATATATATATATATATATATATACCACAGTCTTTGAAACGTACTCTCTTGAAATGAGTAAGTTGTGTGGTATGTGAATTGTATTTCAATAACACTATTATCAAAGCCAAAAAATGTCCCTGCTATGATCTAGACAGCATATTCTCTAGAGGAAGGATCTCCTATATCAGGAGTTTATCCCCAGCCACAAGAGAATGTCAACATAGACATGCGTCGGCTTAGAATTCTTTCCTCAGGCACTGAGAAGATGAACAGGAATAACAAGCTGGTATGACATGAAAAACTCTTTTCCATATCTGTGGGATCTTCCAAATAAGGAATACCGAAGAGTCAAAGGAGTGTCATACAAGACACACCAAACTCTCTCGGGGGCTGGCTGTCAGGAGGAAGTCAGTCTCTGACACTGACCTTGAAGGAGTCCATTCGCTGATATTGGTTTCTTGTTACCTTGAAATTGTTCGTCTTCCCGGTGCCTTGAACAGTGCTCCACATGATCATAGCCTGTGAGTGACGCTCACGTGCAGAAAGACGTGTGCACTGTGTCCCCGCGGCCACAGGGAGAATGCACTGCCGACATTGCTGAGTCCCCACCTCCCTGTTCTGCTTTCAGATTCTCTTCACCATCACATTTTGGCTGCTTCTGAGGCAGCACCTCACAGAGCAAAAGGCCCTTCAGGAAAAAGAGGCGCTTCTGTCTGAAGTCAAAATTGGAAGTCAAGAACTTGAGGAGAGGGGTAAGTGGGGGACTGGCTGCTCTTCTAGAGGGCACAAGTTCGATTCCCAGCACCATGGGGTAGCTCACAAACATGGAAGCTCAGGAGACCAAATGCCTCTTCTAACCTCTACAGACAGAAAGAAACGTTTAGAGCGTACGTGTGAGCCCATAGGAACTACCTGTGTTGTTTGACTTTCAAAGAGGTGACTCCCAATGGAAGACAACACCAAATATCAGAGAAAATTTCTCTGAAGACATACTTCTAGTGAGAATTGGGACCAATAAATTAACTTAAATCTTTGGATTTAAATTCTTGGCTGTTTAAAGATAGGAAAGAAACGAAGCGGGCTTGGGGAGCAAGGGAGAGGTAGTGATTTATTCACGGTGTCTTTAGATTTAGTCTTTCTGTACAGGTAGACAAATCAATGAGAACTTGCTTTCTAATTCCCCAGGCAGATGAATAAGGATGTTTATTGTTTATAAAATGGGTTAGATGATATTAAAGAGGTATGGGGACTGGAAAGATGGCTCAGTGGTTAAAAATACATTCGGCTTGCGCAGAGGATGTGGGTTCCATTCCCAGCACCCACATTAGGCAACTCTTAACTGTCACTCCAGCTCTTGGGGGATCTGCTGCCCTCTTCTGGCCCCTACCAGCATCTGCTTTCATGCACACATATTCTCCTCTGTCACACACACACACACACACACACACACACACACACACACAAATAAACTAATTTTTTTTAAAAAATAAAAAAAAGAAGAAGTAGCACTATGTAAAGCTAAGTAGCATCAGTACTTGGAAAAGATGGGTCAGCAACCCTAATGCAGTAAACACACACACACACACACACACACACACACACACACACACACAGCACAGACCAGCAAATGTTGTTTGTTTAGTTGTTAACTTAACTTTGATCCTTCTTTCAGGAACCGTACTCCCTAAGATTTAAATGTGGCCTCTCTGAGCTTGTCTATCCAGCACAATGATTAACTCCTCAATTTTAGTAAAGAATGGTTAATTTAGTATAAACAATCTAACCCCCAATTCAGTTGTAGTTCCCTCACTCTGGGAAGCCACTGGTTTCTTAAATAAATTATTCAAGTGTAGGTAGCTTTGGAAAGACAGTGCAGGGAGCTTTGACACAAATTCCTAGATACCAGCAGAGTTTAAATGAAGACAAGATTTTCCTTTCATACCAAGCTGTTAAATTATTTTAAGCTTATCTTAATAATATTTACAATTTAAACTTAAAGGAAATTGTATTTGGCCTTAACTCTTATGCTTTTAGTTAGTTCAGTCTTTGGGTTAAGACAGCTAGCATCGGTTGCATTCTTGCCCTGCTTATGTTTCTGTCTATTTTCATGAAACAAATAGAATCAGAAATGGCCTCACAGTGTGATTTTGACTATTGTTACACTTCATCTTTCCACTGTCTGACCCTCGATACTGAAAATGTCAAAAGGGCTACAAAGAGATTAGCATACAATACTCTTTTCTATACTCCATTTTAAGAAAGTTAGAAAAAAAAAACCTATCAGTTAGTTGTCTTATATTTTAGAGTCATCTAAAGTCATTTAATAACTCAGAAAACACATGCTTCCACGCCCACATACATCACCCGGAGCCAAAGCATGGCTGTAGCCAGGACTAACGACATGGTCTTCTGTTTAGACGATGAGGAACTCCAAGATATACAAGTAGAAGGAGAGGCCCCAGAGAAGGCAGAAGGGGAAGAGGAAATAAAGGAAGAACGGCATGAGCTAAAGAAGGAAGAGGAGGAGGAAGTGGAGGAAGATGATGACCAGGATATCATGAAGGTGTTAGGCAATCTGGTGGTGGCCCTGTTCACTAAATACTGGATCTACGTGTGCGGGGGCATGTTCTTTTTCGTCAGCTTTGAGGGGAAAATCGTCATGTACAAAATCATCTACATGGTGCTGTTCCTGTTCTGTGTGGCCTTGTACCAGGTAGGTAAGCATTATATGCCCAAGGTTTTAGTTCTCACACGTGATCTGTGAGTAGAGATGAGTTCTCTCTTAAAGATAACCACATTCTAGAAAATGATGACACTCAGAATCCTAAAGTCAAGAATGACTTAGAATCAATGGATTCTCTCACTGTTTAAAAAATTTTTATTTGATCAGTGTTTATAGCCCACAGCAATATATTTAAAATAATCTTGTAGGTATTTAAGTATATCAATCATTTATTCTATAACTGATAGTTCAAACCGTTGAATAATATTTATAAACTTTATGGAAGAGAACCAGCAAAAAAAAATACCAATATTAAAAAAAATCAAAGTCTATACATCTTAATGAACTCCCATGCAGTGGAAACAGCCATTCTGAAGCTACGGTCCTTCATGTTAGAGGTTACACATCTGTTATCCAGTGTCATCTTCTGCGCTTAAAAGTGAAAAACCCATGGTAGGGATAAAACTAGAACTAATTTAGACATTTTTATTTTAAAATCTTTAAAACTTAAAAATTTCTAAGTTTTCCAAAATGCATTGATTGGAAAACTGTCTTTAGATCATATTTTTAACATTTATTAATTTAGGAACAATGTGTGCATAACCTTAAGTAATTAAAGATTCTCTAGTTTGCTCATATTGCAGGTTTTGGGATCAGGAAGT
This sequence comes from Myodes glareolus, assembly GCF_982192425.1. Taxonomy (NCBI): domain Eukaryota; kingdom Metazoa; phylum Chordata; class Mammalia; order Rodentia; family Cricetidae; genus Myodes; species Myodes glareolus. The sequence goes on from NC_142038.1 coordinate 25,138,756, forward strand.
GGTTTGTACGTCTGTGTGTGTGTGTGTGTGTGTGTGTGTGTGTGTGAGAGAGAGAGAGAGAGAGAGAGAGAGAGAGAGAGAGCGTGCTTTGGTAGTATAAACTAATGATATTCAAATGAGTTGGCCTCTTCACAGACTTTGTTTGACCTGATTTGAGAAGGGAGCCCAAGGACACAGGCTAGAGTAACTACAGTATTCTTTCAGGCATCCAACAGAATACCTGACAATCACCATAACAAGACTTCTTTAGATGTGATAATGAGAGTTCGAAAATGTTCTCAGCATAAATTGATGAACTCTTGAATACCTCTAAGGTATTCAAGAAGAAAGAAATGTCCTCTAATGAGTATTTTACATTTTTGCTCATTAAATACAATATTGAATTTCAAAATGAGTGCAGTTTACTGTAAACAACAAAACAAAAAACGTCATGGCTGCCATCACTTGTTCTCCTAGAGATGACATGTGTTGAGAGGCTTCTGGATACTGTCTAGGAACTCTGTGAAGCATGTACTCACGGAGGAGAAGCTGGTACCAGCAACTTATACAAAGCCGCAGTTAGCTATAGCTACTTCAGCTGCAGTTCTAACGCCTAGCAACACAACTACACTGCCAAAAGAACCTTAGAAAACCTAAAACCAAAATAAACTTCACTTCAAAGATTCCTATATGTATTCTGTGCCTTGCTTAATTAAGCCAGGTGCCTATATGAGCCTTTTTTACCCAGTCATTTTTCTGTATTCTTTTGTTTCCTTTACTTTCCATTGTCTGATTTGCAGGTTCACTATGAATGGTGGAGGAAAATTCTGAAGTACTTCTGGATGTCGGTGGTCATTTATACCATGTTGGTGCTCATCTTTATATACACTTACCAGTTTGAAAACTTCCCAGGCCTGTGGCAAAACATGACCGGCTTAAAGAAAGAAAAGTAAGGGATCCGTGCCTGGGATGGGATGGAGCGGGAAGGGGGGCACACGTGTCGATGCTCCCAGCGCGCATTGTTCCTGAAAACTCAGTGCACAATTTTAGGAAAACGTGATGCTGTGAAGGTTTGTAAGGTCTTCAAAGGCAAGTTAAAGAGCCCCCTTCTCCTGTGTTCCCTCTGTCAAAATCTGAGCTTGAAATGTAAGAAAAGGGTTCATGATGGCTGGCCGGTGAAAGATTTTTCATCCCCCTTTTAATGAAAGATGATTTTTAGTTATTCATCCCGTGGAAAACACAGCTGCCTTGTAAAATGTTCTGCCTTCTGCTCCCCGGATCAGCGCATAGTTTTCCAGCCTATGGGAGGCTCCTGGGTTCACTTCCCTCTTCCTGTGTCTAGGCTTAGACCCTAAGGAGTAGTTGGTGCCACAGAAAAAGGCATTCCTGCTGAGCTGCTGCCCCAGAGTGACAGGATTGCACGCAACCGCATGCAACAGATTAGTCTTTCTGATCTTCTCCTACAAATCCCTGGGATTAGTTTAGAAATCCAGCTATATCTGGGTCTTGATTTGAAAATGCGGAGGTGCCAAGAGATGTATGTAATTAGACAAATACAACCACACGGATTCATTATAGATGCTTTTTGAATACTTGTCCTGTGCCGGGGATACAATAGGAAACAAGAAAGGGAATTGAAGCTTGGGAAGCCAAAATGATCAATTTACTGTGATGCGTGTGAGAGCATTAAAACATGCATTAATCTGTGAAGGAAACCCTAGGCTGCTGGAGGGCTGCAGGAGAAGTAAATGGCATAGTGGTCTCACAATTCTTTGGAGAGGGGTCCTTTAAATTCTACCTGGTGCGCAGAAGCCAAACTGTTCTGAGAAAACTGGGATTTTGAGTCTAGGATGTGGGAGAGCATCCTAGGCAGAAAGTAGAGCAAATATAAAGGCCCAAAGGCAGGATAGAAATGGTTGTGGGTACAGAAGGGATGAAGGAAAGTACCCCCTCTGAGAGCAAGAAGACAGCAGAGAGGTGAGAGGGCACAACGAAAGTCCAGGCCAGGTACAGTAAGCAGTTTGTATTTTATTCCTGCTGGAATTTTCTTCAAATCTTGGAAGCTTCTTTGGGAATGGGACTTGTGGGGAGCAGGACCAAAGTCACACCACATGCACTTAGCAACTGTCCTGTGAGAAACACAGGATCCTCTTCAGACCGAGGAGAAGGAAGACAGGTAATGGTTGTGTGTGTGCTGGTGGGGGAGTGGTCCATAGGCACTTAGGGGGTGAAACAAGCCTGCAGGAGTATGCTAGAAACCAGAGATGCTTTCAGATGGCTAAACTTCGCACGAGGCAGACGTTGGCCCCATTGAGTGGTTCAGGAGAGGCCAGCGTGGAGAATGGCTTTGCCAAGGAAAAGAGGGAAGCCAAGGCCAATACTGGAACCACTGCTTTCCAGTAGGAATATGGGTCTGGTTGCATTGGAGGTCATGGTGCTGTTAGTCAGCAATTTTGTCTTGGCAACAGAAAGGTGGGTAAGTTCGTGGGAGGATGATGAGGTCAGTCAAGAAGAGCGCAAGAAAAGGTACCCCGACTGAATCAAATGGATTTCAGTTGCTAGGTACAGTACAAAGAAGGAGATGGGGCTGTAGGAAAAACCAGAGATGTGTGTTGCGTTGACCCCAAAACTATTAGAAGAGTCTGCATGTTCGAATACAAGAGAAGGGCAAAGATGTAGCTGCTGAATTGGTCTACAGGGACTGGTTACTGACTGCTGTGAAGACGAGCTAGTTGGATTGGTACAGATAGTAGGGAGGAGTTATAAGTGGTCAAGGCAGAGAATGGCTGCTGTGGTTTGTGAGAGAGGCTGGCCGGAAGTGCCTCAGAGAGGTCCCTGCTTTTGTTCTGTCTCCTTCACAGGCTTGAGGATCTCGGCCTGAAGCAGTTCACTGTAGCGGAGCTGTTCACACGCATTTTTATCCCCACTTCCTTTCTTCTGGTGTGCATCCTCCACCTCCACTACTTCCATGACCGGTTCCTGGAACTCACAGACCTCAAGTCTATTCCCAGCAAAGAAGACGCCACTATCTACAGGTGAGCAAGTCAAAGGGGCGGCGTCTCCCATCTGCGCTGGTACCCCGGCTTCAGTGGAAAGCCAAATCCAGCACTCTCACTTGGACTTTCAAGCTTGAATTTCTCACTGGTGTGTGTGTGTGTGTGTGTGTGTGTGTGTGTGTGTGTGTGTGTGTGTGTGTCCCAGGCAGCAGAGTCACAAGATGCCCTTTGAGAATTTACCCCGTGGGGATAGGGTGGGCAACAGAAACTGTCCCCTGTCACTCCTTCTTCCTTCAGTGATAGTCAGTACGCGACACTGAGTAGTCGTTAGAACTCAAGGGATTTCACAGACAGCTTGATGGAGGGAAAATGATCATCAGTGACACTTGTCAATTATCAGAAAAAATTACGACTTGATGTTCTTTGATGTTGCTATGATGCCTACAGCTAAAAACTATTTACTATTGAATTCTGATAATATGCATGCTTAATTTAAGTATACTTAGCAAATCTTCAAAAGTCATTTTCAAATAATTTAGAAATAGGTTTTAGGCTTGACGTGGGTGACACCTGCCTGTAATCCCATCACTGGGAAGGTTGACAAAGGAGGATGTGTAGCCACCAATTCAAGGCCAAACTAGACTACAAAGTGAATTAAAACAAATAAACAAACAAAAGCCAAATAAACAAAAATGGGGGGAGGATGGAGAACTCTTACATTTGTGAGATTTAACTGTTGATCATTGCTAATGATGACTTATAATTCTTTTTGTTCCTAAAGCGCTCTCTTCCCTTCAATGAGTATTTTCTTCTCTTTAAAATTTCTTCTTGTTTGTAGAATCTTTCTGTCACTTAATAGTGACATGTGTCTCATTGCCATGTGTCTGGGTTTTCTGATATATCGTCAAATAGGATATAGGATATAATTTGTAGAGAAGAGTAAGTGTTTTCAGAACCACAGTTTTATGGAAGACAAAAGGCTCAACGAAGCTTTTACCAGACTAGTCACCTACCTGTGTTGGCTGTTTTTTGTCTACTTGACCCAAGCTAGTCATCGGAGAGGAGGAAGCATCAACTGAGTAAATGCTTCATAAGATCATTCTGCAGGCAAGTCTGGAGGGCGCTTTCTTAATTTGTAATTGATGAGGGAAGGCCCACGCCATTGTGGGTGGGGTCATCCCACGTAAGTGGTCCTGGGTTATAAGAAAACAGGCTGAGAAAACCATGGGGAGCCAGTTAAGCAGCTTCCCTCCATGGCCTCTGCATCAGCTCCTGCCTCCAGGTTCCTGCCCTGCTTGAGTTCCTGTTCACATTGCTTTTAATGATGAACAGTGAATGTGGAACAGTGAGGGAAATGAACCCTTTCCTCCCCAAGTTGCTTTTGCTCACGGTGTTTCTTCACAGCAATAGTAAACCTAACCAAGACACCGCCTAAAAAAAGATTTAAACTGAGTGTGTATGTGAAACTTGAATTTAGCCCAGAGTTCCCTTAAAGGACAAGTGTACTGTCGGGCCTGTTACTTCCCGTGACACATATATGCTGTCTACTTTCTACAACTACAGCAATACAATACTGACCTGTCAACCAGTAAGAGAAGGCAGCCCTAAATGATTCAGCCTCTTTGAGATCACCACTCCCTTTCTTCCTGCCTGTGGCTCAGCCCTGAGCCTTCCTTTAGTGGCGACTTTTCCAAGAAAACTTAGGAGCATGAGAAAAGGGGAAGTGTTGAAGAGTTCCTTGGGATTTCCCTTTCAGATCTGAAAACAAAATTTGTTTTCTAGGTCCTTACAGAAATTAAATAGCCTTGGTGTTATGAAGTTTTCTGTAAGAGTGTTCTAGGAAAGTCACAAAAGTTGAATTTAAATATTTGGTGTGTACATCATCTTTTTAAAATTCTCTCTGATTATATATTTTTCTAACTGATAATTTTCACCTCCCAGTAAATTTTTGTCCTGAGTTCTAATCACTGACTGCATTTAGAGCCCAATGGTGAGGGAAAATAAGTAAGTTCAGAGTTGGGGTCGACTTCCCTACTAGCTTTCTCTTACCTTTTTGCTTTGTTAGTTTTGTGAAAAAAAACTGGTTGCAGATGGGGAATAATGGGCTCTTATTAAGTTGGTTTCAGCACTATTGTTTCCACTGGTGTCCTGTTGTCCTTTTGCTGTCTTGTACAACTCTGGTGTGTGTGTGTGTGTGTGTGTGTGTGTGTGTGTGTGTGTGTGTGTGTGAGCATATCCAGTATAGGCAAAGAACACTTGCAGATGAAATAGAATTTGCTGTGTTTAACCTTTCAGAAATTATAGTTAGAATTACAAAAAGAATTTATATGCATGCATAAGAAAAACTGTTATAATTTCTCAGTAGGCAACCTCAGAAATATCATTTTACTTACCAACATGACAGAACAATAATACACTTTATGTAGTAATAATTTTTCAAGAGCCACTTAAATTACTTTGATATCATTACAAATTATTTATGATTTATGTTAGAAAATCGTCAATACATTTTAGCTTAAGTTTTAAAGATTGTAAAGAAAAGAGACTGAATTAGAACATTTTTAAATCTGAAAAAGGAGCAAAAGTTGATCCTTCAGATTCTAGTTTTGTCTCTGGTAATGTGTGTCTTCAATTTAAGCATCGGTACTCTTTAATAACATCTGTGAGATGGGAGGGAGGAGGCAGAAGGGGAATGTGGTCATTGAGCGTTTTTCCTGTGTGCATCTGACTTCATGATGCTTCTGAATCTTGCTGCCTGAACATTTTTTCGAGGCACAGGATCTGTGTGGATGACGAAACACTCGCCGAACGCCTAAGGGACAGGCTCCTCCATGGCCTCTGTCTAACTGTCTCCTCTTTCTCTCCCGCCTGTCTCCCCTTGCATCCTTGTGCTCCCATCTCATCGCGCAGCCATGCCAAGGTCAATGGTCGCGTGTATCTAATAATAAATAGGTGGGTATGCTGATGTCTTCTCTCTTCTTTTTACTTAAAAAATGTTTCCTCATATGTTAAACCTTTTCCTGCTTTATGAATTGAAAGTGGCGTCCTCAGTGGACGGTGACCTCAGGTACGCTCATGGTTGCACTTCGCAAGCCAAGCCATTTTGGTGGTCATGCCAAATGGTGCTGTACAGTGGCTGTGGAGGTGGTCCAGGGTCTTCAGCTGGTGCTCAGTATTTGGTCTGGGTCCCGACTTCTACAGCCCATTGATTTTGCTCTTTGTTCAAGCCTTCCCTGAGAGGTTAACACCTCACTGATCATAAAATCGAGAGCTCAGCTCAAGAACTGCCTCCTCCACACAATCCCAACAATGTCAACGTCCTGCTGGCACCTGTCTGCCCTGCCTCCGGATTCCCGCGGCAGTTTCTCAGGCTTTCCTTCCAGAACCCTGCTTGTCTTAGCTCCCTTGCTAGAGGTGTAAGCTCCTCGGGTCTGGATGCCCTGTGCTGTACACAGAAGATGCCGCACCGCTGAACCCTCGGCCCTACTCATTAGTTGAAGAAAATGGCCACGGTGCTGTGTGGTTTTTAACAAATCAGTTTCCAAATACAATTCTACAAGAAAGATCAAACTATTAAAGAAGGGTTTTTTTCCATCCATAGAATTCAGTGTGTCCCCACACCACAGGAAATACAAACTAAACATGGTCCTCCCTTACAATGAGTGTCACTTGAGCTAATAGAGATAAACATTGTACAAAGACTGTCTGGCATCTGCTGGAAGCCAGTGTGAGAGAAAGTCCCAGCTCGGAAAATCCTAGCTTCTGATTAGAGAAGGATTCACTCTAGTTGGGGATCTTCACCAGCTACTTAATTCCTGTGTCCAGACAAAAGATAAGTGTCTGCTTGCTGTTTTTCATAAAGCATGCATCACTTATCTTAATAGGAGATATGTATCAAGATCAGACTCACCCCTAATAATTAAAATTACCAAATAATCCAGCTTTGCCACTACCTTCTTTCAGTGAAATCTCTCATCCGTGGAGGAAGTCAGAAGAAAGGCTAACATACCCCCAAGAGGAAATGTTAATTAAATACATTTGACCCTCATTTCAAAACATGTGCTTCATGTTATCTTTAAAGTGTGTATGAATTTTAATTGGACCTCTTACTCAATTTGAATGGCAGAATGAGCCCTTCATCACACATATTTGAAGTTCAGTTTTATTTTATAAGGAGAAAAATGTGTTCAGAAAAATGATTTTGTAGATTTGAAAAAAGAGATACACCTACACATATAGAATATGTACATATAGAATATGTACATACAGAATACCAGATAGATATTACTTTCCCCAAAATATGTAGTAAAAGAAGGTAGCATGCACTGAGACACTTGGAAAAGATAGAGAATAATTTTATTAAATTGTGGGAAAATTGACAAAATATCAAGTCGGATATTTTCTCAGGAATGAAGTCATTCATTCCATGGTGTAGAAGGAGAAATGTGCAGCCTCTCTGGATTCCATGCAGAGAACTCAATGCCGTACATACAGTAAGATGGGACACATACATGTAAGGTGTGAAGCTAAAGTCACACACAGATCAGCTGTTTCTATGTGAATACAGTCTTCCTGATGTTGTACTAGCTCTGTAAAAAAAAGCTTCAGGTGTCACTAATACTGTGAACCCTGCAGATGTACAGTACACCTCCTTCCCGAACGTCAGGCATTTCTTATCCCTGTGGGAGGGGTGAGCACAATGTGTATTTCACATACTTAGGATAGTTTATAGAATTTAGACTAATGGATTTTACAATGACCGCTTTCCATTTTCTTTAATGGAAGCTAGCTTAATATGCAGCTTCTCAAGGCCAAGTCCTAGTACTGAATTAAAACCTCTGTGGCTTTCACACAATTCGGTTCAGTGCAGAGAGTGTCTCCAGTGCACAGGATGCCCTCACTAACAGTCACTGAGTTGTGGTGTGAAAACGCACAAAACAGAGGAGGTGATGGAGCAGGACCAGATTGCTGCCTGCCAGAGGAGTCCCCAGAACACACGCTAAGAATAATTCTGGCAAAGCAGGTGGAGCGGGGTATACACAGCCCTTAAAGGAAAGATCTGGATTCATAAATGAAGGTGAAAGTCATCTGCCTTGTGGTGGTGTGAAGGGTGAAAACATTTCTATTCCAAAATTAATAGTGAGAAGCCCATAGCTCAGAGTGTAAATCTCACAACCCCTCCACACTTTTATTCCAAAATTAATAGTGAGAAGCCTATTGTAAATCTCACAACCCCTACACACACACACACACACATGCGCACACACACACGCACACGCATGCACGCACACAGACGCACAGATGGATGAATGGCAACAAGGATACAAGAACAACTGGGAAAAAGAAAGAAAGAAAATGTAAAGAAGTGAAATGAACTTTTTGTGAAGACAGTTGTGTGAAGTGGTTTGATGTTCAGAGGCAGGAGGAAGACTCCCCAGAGTCACCCCACATCTGCCTGGTGTCCCAGGTTAAAGCCTGTCCTCTGGGCAGTAAAACACTCTATGAACCCGGTGAAGAAGGACAAGCATCATGAGCTCTGCAGCCTGCAGTTTCAGGGACTGTCTCCCTGGGGTGGCATTCTCTGGCTCGAAGAGACATCAGCTTTTCTGGAGACCAATCCAGCCGCTGGGTATAGCAGAGGTCAGTCAGTTCCTCCAGCCCTGGGCCCCAGAGTTTGCCGTGACTGAGAGCTCCGCACAGAGCCGTGAGCAAGAATAAAGAGCAGATTCCCTTGAGAGACCCTGGGCATCTTCCATGAGAAGGGTTTTCTTAAATGTGCAGATGGGCAGGCAGCAGAATCATCTCCCATGTTTAGCCTCTTCTCCACTGCCCTTCAGTGAGAGGACCCCTGCAAGAGTACATGCTGAACCCTGATTTTCACGAGGATGAACTTATAATGCAGGCGACCACACCCAAGCGTGAAAATCTCTCCTTCGAAGATGGGGGCTTTGCCTTAAAGTTTTCCTGCATAACTCCTCCTGATGTGAGTCATTCACAGAAACCGCCCTAATTTTCAAAATATCCTATGAAGTAGGCCCAACAGTTTCCATCCTACAGTTAGCAGGCTGAGGCTAAGGAGGCAGGCCCAGTACTTCGTCAAGCGATGTAGGTAGAGACTTTTCCCACCGGGAGGTTCTGCCCCAGGCTTTCTGTTGCTGACCCCAGGCCTTTGGCATTCTTCTTGATTATATTCTCAAAAAGCAGTATGATAAAGATAAAAATGAGAGATCTGAAAAGTGATTTTAAAATAGGATGCTCCAACCAGCTGTGCATTTAACATATTTTCATTAATGCGTGTTTCATGTGCACACATTTTCCTGAATATATAGTGAAAGAAAATGGTCAATGAAAATCTCAGAGGGTTAACAATCTCTGGTGTGTGTCTCTTCCCTTTTCCTTTGTTGTTACCCATCCTAAGACATAAAGTGACATGCTTCGGACACTACCTGGATGTCCCCCTGTCATTCCTCATGAATTAAATCCGAGCGCAACAAACATGAGTTGCAGAACTCAGCGCTCTTCTGCTCTCAACTTTGTCTGGCCCAGAGTGCTTGTAAAGAAGTGTCTGGAAATGAGTATAGAGCTACTTCCAAAAGCTCCAGTTCAGAATCTTGTTCTACTGCCTTCATTTAGTTGGTGTCCTCAGTATGCCCTCGCTGTGACAAGCAGTTTGGGGGCATCTTTACTGAAGACATTTCACCATGTGGTCCCACAGTGACTAGAAACAGTCTCATGACTAGGAGTCTTATTCCACAAATAGCAGGGATTATTAGAGAGTTATCTTGTCCCTTCAAAGTTTCTACCATCTTTAAAATGTAATCTGATATCACCACTTCCATAGGATAAATGACCGGTCTTTGTCCTCATGACAGATACCCTCCTATGTGTACATTGGAGGCCTGCAACAGTTCCAGAATACGTGTGTGCTGGTGACTCTGACACCAGGTTGCTGCTGCACCCAGACGCATCTCATACAGAGCCCTGCCAGATCGGCCGGCAGATGTTATTAATACAAATGCACAGCACTGCCGTCGGAAAAGAGTGTGATGGTTACAGTTTTAAAACTTATCAGCTTTCCAGCAATTGAGAATATGAGCTAGCTAGCTTAAGGCAAGGGTAGGATGTCAGCATAACCCTATCCCCAGCCATTTTCCCATCCGTCCCCAGCCACACCCCCATGACCAGCCACACCCCTAGGCTGAACTCTTCTGCAGACACTCTTTCTGCCTTAAGTTAGGAGTTTGCTCCTGGCATGTGGTACTCTACCTGCCTGACCCCTGTCAAAGAGAATGTCTTTTTAGGTACTATCTAAAAGCCCAAGGGAAATGCGGACTCAAGCCAGCATTACCTTCAAACCATAGATGTGTTTTTAACTATTCTGTCAATAAAGATAGCTTAGAATTTATCCAAACAAATCTACTTATTTGATATAAAAATTAACCAAATTTTAGAAAAGTTAAATAATTTTCTGAGATTCTACAATCCTGTTTGTAGGATAGTATTGTCTATTCTGCCATGACCAGGTTGAAACAAATAGAATAATTATTACAAATGGGAAAAAATGATTAGCATTTCTGGAATACATGTTCCATAAAACACTCTTTATTATCTACAGTGTCTTTTATAACATTCACCCAAAGAAGAATAAAGAGCTTCCCATTTTTCTGAAGCAATTAGGAAATTAGGCACATGGTACACACCCACAGTCCCAGATACTTGGGTAGCTAAGGGAAGATTGCTTGGCCTGGGAGTTTCGAGGGCAGCCTGAGCAACACAATATTCTGTCTCAAAACTGTAGTGTGGGACGAAGCTCTCACTTGTGCTGTCTGCTATGAAGTAAGGTGTGGGACCAGGCTGCTGTCAGGGCCGTAAATCCCCACCCGCTGTATTCTCGCTCCGGCTCTGGCTCCTCCAGAATCCCCTGCAGCTTCCAGTCCAAAATGCACATCAGTGGTCCCCAGACGAGATGTGCTGCAGATGCCGTAACCACTCCCAGAAGTGCGTGACTCTCCTCGCATATGCTTTAGCCGCTGGTAGCATGAGATTAGCCAATGCCAAGGCTGGCTGAGAGCATACATTACTTAATCCTTTGAAAAAGCCTTCGGTAACCTGTGAATGACGTGATTCCTGCAAGGTGGTCCAAAACCTTGCTAAAAGAGCATGATGCAGTTTGACTGGGGAGTCTCTAAATCCTCTCCCCTATAAACTGATCATTCCGCCCTCTCAGATCAGCTGCTAAGCCTCGGTTCCTAGGGAAAGCCCACTACCGTTACCATTCTGGAATGCACTTGGCATTAGGTCGTCACCGCACCTGGCATACCCCTATGTGATAGTGGATGATGTAAGGCATGCTATGTGATCTCTGACCTCCTTGTAATTCCTCTGTTCTCATCTCCTTCTCTTTCCTTTCTATTTCAATTACTTTGAGCAGCATCAAGAAAAAATTACCAATCCACCAGAATGAGTAAGTCCCCCTGTGAAGCCATGAAATGCTTGCTCTACATGACGCCATTTCATGCTTCTACATCCTAAATTCTGACCATTTTTTTTCCACCAGGAAAAAAAAATGTCAAGTTTAGGTGCTAATAGCTCTCATTCCTGACCTATCACTACCACCTGAATAAGAAAACCTAACAAAGCTGAGTTGACAGTGTGTGTTTAGAAAGAACTTAAACAGACTTACAAAACACGATGAGACGCTAATGCCCATGGCACAGGGTCCTCGTACACATACCGATTTGCCTTGGTTTGGCCTTCATTACTTGCCCCTTGACTGCACCCTCCTGGCGCGCTTTCCCCTCCTCACTCGGCTGCTCTCTGCCCACAGATTGGCCCACCCTGAAGGAAGCCTCCCAGACCTAGCCATTATGAATATGACCACCACCAGCCTGGAGAAGCCTGAGGTGCAGAAAATGGCGGAGCCTGGGGCAGAGAGGCCAGAAGAATGTGCCAAGAAGGCAGAAAAGGGTGAGCCGGGGAAAGACAGCGACGAGTCTGAAGAGGAGGAAGAGGAGGAAGAGGAGTCGGAGGAGGAAGAAACCTCAGGTAACCAGCCCCTCTCCTCGCCTGCCCTCGCAGCACAAATGACAGAGTGCCTTTCTCCAAAGCACCTGCCTGTGATTTTGTCTAATAAAAGTTGAAGAATAGTCTTGGTTGCTATCGTGATAATATTCATATCCCAATTACTGCAATAATTTCCCTTCCATCTGCCTGAAAGGGAAGAGGGCAGGTGCTTGGCTAACCATTCATGATGACAGGCAGAGTGTCCGTGGGGAGACCCAGAGGGGTGTGTTCTGGTTTCTGCTGCTCGTGGGAACCTCTCACAGGACCTATCCCACTATAGGCCCTTGCTCAGAGCCACTGGCAATTCTGATGTTACCTTCAGAGACTCATTCTTGGGGAAGGCATTCTGAGGTTCGTCAAGGAGAGTGGCAATATGCATACATTGCTACTTCTGGTCCAACACTTACAGTGTGCGAGCTAGAGGAGGTGGTGTGTAATTGCACACTTGTCTGAGTGCTCTGCAGTGCTCTGGGCAACACTGACTTGAGGGCTCCATCTTTGTCAATAGACACCCCGCTCCACTCCAACTTCCTTCCCAGAACTGCACTAACCAGGAATGAGTGGAGTGGAATGGCCATGGTTATTGAGAAATGTTACCTGACAGAAGATGCAAAAGGCAGGGAGTTTGGACGCTGTCATAATGCTCAGACAGTGGCATAGCGTGGCCTCTGGGCCAAGTGGGAGATACTGTACACGTCTTAGCTGGATCTCTGCTAATGTGACATAAGGAGGAAAATTACTCTTAAAGACATGCCCTGAGACCTTGTTACTTTCTCCAATTCGTCTTAGAAGACCCAAGATAAGGACCAAATGCCTTTTTCACATCTGGATTGCACCCCACAGTGGAGGATGGGCAATCCTGCCAGACAAGTAGTTAAAGCTAGGATTTCATTATACTACTTTAATGAGGACTTTGGACTCTTCTAAAAGGGTCCTATCAAAAATCCCCCTACACCCTTATTGCTCTGCTGTACACACCTCTGAATTGTTTCTTTACGTTGACTGTCTACCTGAGTCATAGGCATTTTTGATGTAACTAAAACCTTACTAAATGTTCAGACCAAGGACAGTCACATTACAGCTATCTCTGTTGGGTTGACACTCTCCAGAACTGAAATATGGAGAGACAAAACTGTCCTCTGTAGCTTTCAGTAAAGTTGACAGTACAGGGATATAGTGGTGTGAACCCCTAAGGTAGAAAATATGCAATGGATTATTTGAATAAGAAGATGATTAGAAGGGCAGGAGAGATGGCTCAGAGGTTAAGCACACTAGCTGCTCTTCCAGAGGTCCTGAATTCAATTCCCAGCAACCGGGGGGGGGGGGGGGGGGGCTCAAAACCATCTATAATGAGAATGGGTGCCCTCTTCTGGCCTGCAAGCATACATGCAGGCAGAACACTGTATTCCTAATAAATCTTTTTTTTTAAAAAAAAAAAAAAGAATGATTAGAAGTTGGCCACACTTTATGAAACCATACTGATTCTAAGGGTGAACAAGCTGTCTCTGCCCACAAGTAGATCTGATGGTCTTGCTTACTAAAGGCGATTGAAGAGCCTTAACCACCCATTTGTCATTTGTGCTTGATGAAAATGATGTTATTTACAGAGAGCTCAGGTCATTTAGCATAGTCTCAAAAGTAAATCAAGACGAAGTTCTTTTCACTGATTTAATTATAAGGCCAATATAGTAACACGGTCCCTTGTGTTTCGACTTACGTTCTGAATCAGCAGTGTGGCATGGGTCGGGGTCTTGGGTGCTTCCACTCCAGGCTCACAGCACGCATCCGCTAACTATTGAGCAGACTCTCATTTCATCCTAAAAGCGACAAGAGCTGCTCCGGCTTGTTACTAGCGCCGGCCGTGGCCATGCTCCTGGCTGTATTTCCTGCCTTGCAGATCTAAGGAACAAGTGGCTCCTGGTGATTGACCGCCTCACCGTGCTCTTCCTAAAATTCCTGGAGTATTTTCACAAGTTGCAGGTGTTTATGTGGTGGATCCTGGAGCTGCACATCGTCAAGATCGTCTCGTCGTACATCATCTGGGTGACTGTGAAAGAGGCAAGTGTTAGGGGGGCTGGAGAGATGGCTCAGTGGTTAAGAGCATTGCCTGCTCTTCCAGAGGTCCTGAGTTCAACCTCATGCCTTGTGTTCCCCGAAACACTCCTGCCAGTGAGCCTAAAACTGAACCCATTGCCCACATCGTCTCTCCCTTTATATAACTAAGAAATACACATCTTTTCTCCATCTGAAACCTCCTGCGTGTTGCAACTGGACATCCTTTCCAGGGTGTAAAGGGGATCACATCAGACCTGTCTACCTAACATGTTGTCATGGGTAGCTCTTATTCTTATACTCACATGGAGTTAAGACCCTTACACTATAGCCCAGACCACCTCAGGAGTGCCATTCCTGGACCATCTGGGAGATGTGGGGTTCACATATTAGACAGCTTGCTTCTCTGGGAATGCAACTGACCTTCTCTGTCATCTACAAGGCCTGCAATCCCCCAGCCCACATCACTCCTATTTAGATAATTCCATTCTCAGCTCAAATTGCTGGCAGCTGGACCATCTTTCTCTACAGGAGTTAGGCTAAGCCAGGAACCCCAATCACAGCAGGGCTCACCCCATCAGCCTTCTTGGTGTGTGGCTTTGCCTGGGACATTAATGGATTTAGTATTTTCTACATGTTCCCTGAGTGCATGGAATCCTCACCTTGAACTTGGTTGGGAATTAAGACTTACTATCTTTGCTTATCACTTAGAAAATTTTTTAAAAAATGTGCAAATTGCATATACTACCTTTATACAGAGAGCCTTAAAGATATACAATGAAAGAAATATGAGGTTTACTTCATAGTAAATACTTTTAATATAATTTTCTCTGTAACATTCAAATTGACCCTGCCTTTGGCTAAGGGAGAAGAGTCAATTCATGGCTCAAAGCGTTTTGATAAAACACAATGTGCAGTTTGTTTTACTTTCTGGGTTCACTTTCTGGGCTGTTGAATATCCCTATGAACAGCAGATCTTTCTCGTTTGGTTAATTCGGGGCATCATCTCTTGCTATCTTACTATCTCAGCACGTAATTCTCAGAGAGAATCTTTGCCTCTAGTATTGATAACTGAATAAGAAGAGTAGCTGACAGCGTGCTGCATACAGATGGTTCATTCCTGTTTTCTCCGTTTTCATTGTCTAAGCCAGATTTGAAACCTCTTCTCTCAAAGGTCACAGAACTTGATGCCTGCTACATATTCAGTTTTATAGTGAGTGTATGCTGTAATTTTCACTTGTGAGTGTTAGTAGCCCCGAGAGAAAGTATCAAAATAAGTTCATTTGTTTCGTGGCTGAAGAAGACAGTGATGCTTCTGTATTCTTCAGGAAACTTTGAGCTGTGGAGACTGATTAGACCTGAAGATATCTGTCTCCCTGATAAACTCTTGTGTGGCCCAGAGCCAACAGTCAAGCTAAACTCATTGTCCTTACCCTTAAGTCAGCATATTCTTGATATTTCAAATCTTAGCAGTGAAAATTCACCCACTTAGATTCCCCCACCAAAAAAAACTGATGTTATGTCTAACGCTTTCTACCCTTAATCATACCATGCTCAAACTAGTTAGCCATCAAGTCAAGCTAATTTTACTTTCTGTTCCAATCCAGTACATGTATATTTTTAATGCAGTCTCAGAACCACATACTTCCGTGCAACTATGGAACTGTTAGCTACTCTTAGCTACTGTTGTTATTATATTGATGCTACCTGATTGTATGTCTGTCTGCTTTATGAGATAGAGTATCTTCAAGACCACAGCGCCCCTATGTCCTTGGAATGACCAACACCTAGAACAGCACCTTACACATAAGAACCTAGCCAGTTTTTGCTGAACTGGAATCACATTGTCCCGTCTTGTGAATGTTGTGCATTGTCATGTATTTCTGCCCCCATTTCTGATTTTGTGTTTCCAGGTGTCTCTGTTCAACTATGTATTTTTGATTTCTTGGGCATTTGCTCTGCCATATGCCAAACTCCGTCGCGTGGCTTCTAGTGTCTGCACTGTCTGGACATGTGTGATCATCGTCTGCAAAATGTTGTACCAGCTGCAAACCATTAAGCCTGAGAACTTTTCTGTCAACTGCTCCTTGGTGAGCCTCGAAGTTGGGGGTTCTTCCTCAGTGACCTTAAGAGGATCAGGGGAGATATTCGGTTTAACTTAAGTCACCTCACCCACGTTAGGACCACTCTGGCCCCTTGTGAACCTAAAGCTGCTCTTCACCTGAGACTCCTCCCCATTTGAAATGGGTCCTCCCCTCCCTACCCCACAGAACTTCCTTTGACCAGAGCTGAAGAGGATCACTCTGAACACTGTCAATCTCATAAGCTGTTGTCACCCCACTTTCTCTTCTTTTCAGCCCAATGAAAATCAAACCAACATACCCCTTAATGAGCTGAACAAGTCTCTTCTCTACAGTGCCCCTGTTGATCCCACTGAGTGGGTCGGCCTGAGGAAGTCCTCCCCTTTGCTCGTCTACCTGAGGGTAAGGCTTTCTTATGTCTCATCTGGGCCTCTGGACCTCTATAGTTTATGACCTTCCCCCATTAGAAGCTTCCTAGCCCCTCCAATGGTAACTTTGTTTTCTTAGTAGATCTCAAAAATGACTAGACATTAAAATCAGTATTATACAGTATTATTTTGTGCTGAAAGAAATCCACTTAGCAGATAAGCTCAGTTCTTTGAAATACACCAACACCTTCACTAGCTCCTCGAATAACTGTTAAAGGACAAAGTTGGTGGGCACATCAGACCTGAAGCAAGTCCAAAGTACACTGTTAAGTGTTTGAAAAAGGAAAATTTGTAACACTGTACACATTGTAACCTTTTCTAGAAACAAAGAAAAGCCCTAGATAAAAATCTACCAGATATCAGTAGTAAGTATTTCTAAGATGGAGGCATAACAACATTACAAGAAATACTTGCTATTGATTTCTGATTCTTGAACGCTTAATAAAGAATACACATTTACATTACAAAGTCATACAGCATATTTTGATCAAAAATAATCACTGAGATTTAATGACATAAAAACCATTTAGATTCTTATACATTTTTGTACGTTTCATTTTGATGAATAACTCAAGCAGCCTTAATCATTGTCCTAACTGCTGACAAGACCCTTAAAAATGAAATCTTTACACTTGGCACCTGAGGGTTTAAAATGTATTAAACACCATATTTTGTAATTTCTAGATCTTCTATAACAGTTACTGTCCAAATAGCTGTCACGTAAGACAAACTGATATTTGGAAAGTCTGAGAGATGGCCCCTGCCACCTGTTCCCATGTGTCTACCATCTTGTCGTGACTATTGTTATGACAAGGACTTTTCCATCGTGATCTTGCCTCTGGCCAGAGACCAGAGGTGTTAAATTCAATCTCTGCCATCCCCAGCTCAGTGACTTTCCCAGATGTCCCTGTAATATGTTGCATGTAAGGGTTGCAAACAAGGTCAGACTGTCCTCCTCAAAGATCTCTGGGTGCTGTACCCTTGGCATGTGCCATGTACTTACCAAGCAAGGAAAAGAAACAACCACAGTCTTACATCCAGAGAGGCTAGATCCTGCGAACACAGCAGTTTCCATTTCACAAGAAAGTTAGGTCCTCAGTAAGACAGAGAAATAGGTTCAATGCTACACTGAATACAGTGAGATCTAATATGACATTGTTTTTTACACGTCCGTACTTAAATACAGTGAGTTACTGTAGTTGCTCAGAAGTACTAAATCACAAGGCCTCTAGGATACATAGATGTGCTTTCTCGCTTTCTGCTTGTAGAATAATCTCCTGATGTTGGCAATTTTGGCCTTTGAAGTCACCATTTACCGCCATCAGGAGTACTATCGAGGCCGAAACAAACTGACCGCTCCAGTGTCCAAAACTATATTTCATGACATCACAAGATTACACCTAGATGATGGACTTATCAATTGTGCCAAATATTTTATAAACTACTTCTTCTACAAGTTTGGCCTAGAGGTGAGTTTTCTTGTTCATGTGTTGGATTTTTTTTTCTTTTTTTGTGTTGGATATTTTTTCATAAGAATTTAAATAGTTTCTTTGGACTGGCTGGTCACTGGTTGGTCAGGATGGCTACACATCCCTGTTCATTCACAAAGCCACTGGAGCTGAGGAGTCTGCTTAGCTTGAGTTGGAGTTTTCAAAAGCCAGGAGTCAGTACCCCACTCCATAGCAATACATGTGCTCCCTAGGTCTCCCGAGTCATCTATACACATCTGAACTGTCATTTCTTAATAAGAATAGAATGGACTTCCTGTCGTCATGTGCATTTTGAAGTATAAACTGGGAGGGGGACTCTTGTGACCTGAAGTGGTAATGAGAGAATAGTGAGAGGCTGAGCAGAGGAGTGGGATTCTATCACGATAATCTATAGTGGAATTGATGGAATGAATTTGCAATGGTGGTATTTTAACCAGGACATCATAGCTATCATTTTTGCCACTGTTGAAGCCATTACTATGAAAGGCACAGTCAGTTTTCTCAGAGGTAACTATCCAGCATTTCCATATTCATGCTAAAAGACACTCAACAGTGACCCTCCTCAGGAACCTGTGCATGAGCAGATAGACTGAGAAATCCTGGTCTCTGGCATCCCTTCCGTGTCTGATAAACCCAGTCTTTCTTGTCTCCTAACCATCCTTATGCAGACCTGTTTCCTAATGTCGGTGAATGTGATCGGACAGCGGATGGATTTCTATGCCATGATTCATGCCTGCTGGCTGATCGGTGTCTTGTATCGACGCAGAAGAAAAGCCATCGCGGAGGTCTGGCCCAAGTACTGCTGCTTCCTGGCTTGCATCATCACCTTCCAGTACTTTGTCTGCATAGGCATCCCACCTGCCCCCTGCCGAGGTGAGCGCTCTGCCTGGGGAATCTGCCCTGATCCCAGCCATAGGCCGTGCACAGCGGAGAAGGTAGAGATGCGCCAGGGAACTGATTGTGCCTGCTCATTCCTGCCCCTCGCAGATTACCCGTGGAGATTCAAGGGTGCCAACTTCAATGATAACATCATCAAGTGGCTGTACTTCCCGGATTTCATCGTGCGGCCCAACCCTGTGTTTCTTGTCTGTAAGTGTTTCTTGTCTGTGTTTCTGCTTGTAGGACCACCGGATGTAGGTATTTGGGCTTATATTTGTTATTATTTTTCATGTGTTAGGCGTTATCACCTTTAGTTCCTCTGCTGAACTTTGTAAGTGTATGAAGCTTATCTTATGTATTTATATGCAAAGTGACCAATAGCATCTACTGGTTCGCTTCCATTTGCAAAATGAATAGATTAACGTCAAAGTTGATTCACTTCCCAACACCTCTCCCCTTCAAAGATAGACTAGAGAGGGAGCTTTGCAAATTGAGTCCATTTCCAGTTATCATGGCAAGAAGACCCAAATGAGAGACAGGGCTGTGGCAGCAACAGAGAGCCCACAGATGTCAATCACAGGAGAGCTGCATGCAGAACCTTCCAGAGAGCCCACAGGTGTCAATCACAGGAGAGCTGTCAATCACAGGAGAACTGCATGCAGAACCTTCCAGAGAGCCCACAGATGTCATTCACAGGAGAGCTGCATGCAGAACCTCCCAGGATCTCTGGAAATGGATGGTTGGAGCAGCGCTTCCAAAACACTAGGGATTGACAGTGCCACGGAGAATTCCAGAGTGGCTTCCCCACTACAGAAAGTTTGGGCCATTTTAAAAACAAGGAAGCCACCTGTGCCTTGGGAGTATCCCAGAGACCTGGCCAGAGCTCTGCTGTGGGCAGCTCAAAGCCGTGCCCATGTTCTTTCTATGACCTGTCTGTACCTTGGCCACCTGCTCACACCTGCTCAATGTGATCCCCGAGAAAAGTCTGGTTACAAAAGCAAAGGAACTGGTGAGAGGAAAGAACAGAAATGTCCGTATCTAGTTCCCGTGGAAAGATGTGCCAGCGTTCCAACAGCTTTCTCAGCACCGTGAGGTGAAAAGTGCACCACATCCCAAGATTCATGGGGGCAGGCACCTAGCATCTGGACATGACAACACTCAGAGGCCACCATTGTCAGCCCTCCAGACCTGATACCCCCTCTGCTGTCCCCATACTGGGATCACGAAATGGGGACTTGGTCCCAGCCTTAGAAGTTAGTATGATCTTTGGGGACTCAGCTCACTTGTTTGCTAAGGCTCACACATGCCACGTGGTGACCGTGTGTGGCCTTTTAGAAACTGAGGAGTGACTGCTTCTGTCTTGCCAGATGACTTCATGCTGCTCCTGTGTGCCTCCTTGCAACGGCAGATCTTTGAGGATGAAAACAAGGCAGCTGTGCGCATCATGGCGGGGGACAACGTCGAGATCTGCATGAACCTCGACGCCGCCTCATTCAGCCAGCATAATCCTGTGCCAGATTTCATTCATTGCAGGTAACAGCAGCGTCACCTCTTGATAGGCAATCTTTGTGTGCAAGGTCATTCGAACTGCCCTTTAAGTACAGTTCTGTCAGTGTGGCACCAGGGAAGTAGATCAATCTCCACCTTACACCCTTGTGTCCCTCGAGTCCCTGCCAAATGCCTTGCATGGCTTCAGTCCCTTCCAACAGAAACTGCTTTAGCCCAACAATACCGTAGGCAGCTCTCCAGCAAGAACACTCTCCCCCTTTCCTCCCCACTCCTTCTCTATTCATCTTCTTATCCCTCTCCCCTTTTTGTCTCTCCATCCACTTGACCCTTCATCAGCCCTCTCTCCTCCACTCTCTTATTTACTTCTTATCTCTCCTCATCTCGAACCTCCCTCATCTCCACTTTCCTCATCCTTGCTCCTCCTCGTCACCTCTTCTCCTCTCTTGCCTTTATCATTCCCTCCTCACCCATCCCTCCTAATTGACCCTCCTCCTTACCCCTGTACCTCCTCACTGCCCTATACTCACTACCCCCCTCATCACACTGCCTCTGTCACAGCCCCTCCTCTCTTCTGTCTTTCTCATCCCTCATCCCAGTCCCTCCTCACTGCTCCTGTCTTTCTCCCTCCTCACCTGTGTGTTCAGGAGTCCCAGGAGTGAAGCCCCTAGAGCTGCCCTGTGTGGTTTTGTCCTTATGTCGCATCTCCCTGAGCCCTCTGTGGGCTCCCGTTACAGCACTCTGGCTGCCCTCCCGCTCTCTCCAGCCAGGGGACACTCAGCCTTGCCTTCCTGAGCTTTTCCTGGGAGCTTTTTCCACAAGCCCAGCTCAGTGTCTCATGGTGCAGGCTTTCTGTATCTTGCGCTCTCCAGATTTAGTTTCATCCATGTCCTGCCTGATGTCAAGCTCCCCTTCTATCCTCATCCTAGGAAGCCTTTTAGATTCACCTTCTCCATGGTGTAGGAACCTAATAGCACTGTGGGATCTGTCCAGGCCTGATCCTCCAGCCTCTGGGGATCCTGGCTTAGTGTCTGCCCTCTCCCACTGCTGGTAAGACTTGGGCAGAGGGGTTACCCTGGGAGTACACAGGGCACCTGCATGGAGCACCCCAACATCTGCCTTCAGAGAAGAGTGGCATGTGTCACTGACTCCCTAGGGTTGTTGTTTTAAGAACCTGTCTTGTCTGCTTTTATAAAGCATAAGGGGCAAAGGTCCTTCTAATTGCATGGTTTTGTTTGTTTGCTTGTTTTAAGGGGTTTTTTTTGTCTATATTTCTGCATAGTCCTGAGTCTATATAGTACACACATAACTTAACTAGCTTTCATTACCCAGCTGTTTTAGGTGCCAGGCTCCATTCCAAGTACCTTACTTATATTGCCCCATACCAGACAGAGTGACATCTCCATTCACCTCTGGTGGGGCACAAGCTGTCACATTCAGCTGTATCTGTAACAAACTATTAGGTTTATCTCATCTCAAGAATGGCTCTCCTG
Organism: Myodes glareolus; assembly: GCF_982192425.1. NCBI lineage: Eukaryota > Metazoa > Chordata > Mammalia > Rodentia > Cricetidae > Myodes > Myodes glareolus. Next base: position 25,160,723 of record NC_142038.1, read on the forward strand.
CTTTGTTTAGAAAAATTACAGAAGGATTATAATTGTAATTTCAGAAAAAAATATAATTTTGTTATCCTCTTAAAATCAGTAAGTGTCAAAAGTTCACTTATCTGGTAAAAGCATTAAGATACATTTTATTTCCCAATGCTGCTGGCAAGGCCAAGGACAGCGCACACTTTACGGAGATGATTTATTAACCTCCTGCAGAAATGCAGCCCGTTAAACAAAGAGTGAACCTAGAATTTACTCTCTGATCCTTTTCCTAAAACCCCAGAGGAAAACTTCCAGAGCAAGCCCTCAGAGAAGCTGTGGTCAAGCAGAACTGAGCTCTGGCCAGCAGTTGTACCACCTGCCGCCCGCAGAGTGACCCAGGTTCTGGGAGCTCCCACAGTTGCTAATTATTGTAGAAAAGTTTGGGCCCCATACTCTAGTCTCACCTTGCATCACTAAAGCCACTCTGGGTGGACAGTGCCTCAAAGAGCCTTGAATTGACCCAGTGACATCCAGACAGAATGAGTTGTTCTTCCATCAATGACAAGGGATTGTTTTTACTTCTACTGAAATCTTTGTATGTAGTATGTACTTTTTGTAATATAATAACATAAACGTTTAGTTCCTTGAACGTAATCCAATGCTCACTTTCCTGTTAGCCAAGAGGCACCTATATCTTGGAATGTTTTTAGCCATGCAATTAATTATTCATGCCTACCATAGAAAGACCAAGAAAATTTTGAATATTCAAGAGGTAGGCAGAAAATGTTCCGGGAAGGGGGGGGTTGTTATTGCCATGGTTTTGTTTTTTGAGACAGGGTTTCTCAGTGTCACAGTCTTGGCTGTCCTAGAACTCACTATGTAGACCAGGCTGGACTCAAACTCACAGATATCCACATGCCTCTGCCTTCTGAGTGCTGGGATTGAAGGCATGCGCCACCACCACCCTGCCCAGAAAAAATGTTCTTATTTTGTGAGAAATTGGTCACAAATGAGATGATGAGAAGCATACTTATACATAGTGTTTTTCCCAACTTACCTATTAGTCTAGTGCTGGTTATGCAGGGCTTTCTTAGGCAGCAGGCAGTGGTATGCAGAGGCCTTGGCACACATTTTGCAAAATGCTTCAGTGGATAGTCCAACGTTGAATACGAGGTTCTCTGCCCCTAAAGATGAAGCCTTGATTTTCTTTGTGTCACACTTACCTTTCTATCACTCGGGGTGTGTCTTCCAGATCTTACTTGGACATGTCCAAAGTGATCATCTTCAGCTACCTCTTCTGGTTCGTCCTCACCATCATCTTCATCACGGGAACAACCAGGATCAGCATATTTTGCATGGGTTACCTGGTGGCCTGTTTCTATTTCCTGCTCTTTGGGGGTGATTTGCTTCTGAAACCCATCAAGAGCATCCTCCGCTACTGGGACTGGCTGATTGCATACAATGTGTTTGTGATTACCATGAAAAACATCCTGTCGGTGAGTGGCTCCCACTGCATAACACACTTGTGGTTCCAGTGTAAGAATAAACAGCCTACTCGGTGGTTCCTAAAAGCCTTGGACTCTCACACGATTCTCAAAAGTCACAGCTAAGACACCACCAATTCACCAATTCAGCGCCCGCTTGCCGCTGATGGTTTTCCCATGTCACACAGAATCTTTTCCATTCCTTTCTCCCATTTCAGGGTCATGCAATTGAAGGTGACACATTCAACAAATCAAATCTAAAATGGTTTGCTGCTTAAAATCCCACCCTTCCCTAGGAAGAAGCTTCCCTCTCCCATAGTGTCACTCTGAAGTGGCCTTTTTATGACTGCTGGAGTCACTAGATGTCTTCTCTTATCATGTACGTCACAAAGGAACTCTCTTGCCTAGAGAGAATTGTAGAATGTGAGACAAATTGAGATGTCCTCTGAAATGCCCTGTCGGGTGGGAAATGAGGTATCGGCGAATCAATCCCACACCAGTTATGTTTTAAGGGGTTATTTATTTTGGGGGGTAAAAGTTACATACACCATAAACCGTCAGGAAGGGAGCCTAGTCGCTGGAGCAGGAGCCGGGAGCAGGAGCCAGGACCAAGCGCCGGAACCAAGAGGGCCTGATGCGGGATCTGTGGCTCTTTTTAAAAGAGAAATATGCCACGCCCCAGTGGGCTGGTATTTCAGCGGCTATTGGCTGATGGAGCGGAAGGCGCTCCCCGCCGCACTGTGGGCTCAAGCTTCAGCGACTATTGGTTGAGGCAGCGGAAGTTACTCCCACAACAATGAGGCAGGAAGGGCTTTTAGACGCAGACACATTTTATGCACCCAAAGATGTGCGAGAAAAAGTCAGCACTAGGTTGTTTCTGAGTGTGATGGCAGAAACCGTGTGGGGCAGAGGAACAATGCATGCTGCCTGGTGAAATCAGACGTAACTTTTACCCTGATGTTCCAGACAACTCACACCACAAAGAGAGAACCCCAGCATTGTACCCGTTATTTAGGCCACCACTGGAGTTATTTAGTGCTGCAGGGAATTTAACCAACAGCCTTGATAAGCTGAAGGGATGGGTGCCTTTCTGCTGGGCTACAGCTGATGGGCCTGCTTCTGGTGACTGTGACTGATCATGCATTCGGGGGACAGTGCTGTGATGGTCCCTGCTTCTTCCTTTCCTCCCTTCCTGTAAAGGAACTCACGAGGTATTCATGGGTCCAACTATTGGGTGGTTCTTTTTAAAAGATTCTTTTCATGTGATTCAGTGTGTTTAGAGGTCTAATAAAGTATGCGTAGCCATCAATAGCCGAATTATTTATTTTTATACAGTCTATTGGAGCATTAGTTTTCTAATTGACAACAAACTGGCTTTATTTTAGCTCACTAATGCAAACTTTCACAGGGTATGATGTTAGGAAGAGGTGTAACACAGGCCACCGACACGGTAGCTCATTCAAAAGCTGATCTCATGGAGAGATCAAACTCCAAAAGGCTGATCCTGAAAGATGCATGGATGTAGTTTCTTCACCCATCTGTCTATCCATCCACACCTGTATCCATCCATCCACAACTATCTATTCAGCCATAAGGTCCATCTACCCATCCATTCATCCACCCATGTATCCACCCTTCTTCCATCTACTCATCAATTTATCTATCCGTCCCTCTATCTATCCATCCACACATGTATCCATCCATCCACCCATCCATCCATCAATCAGTTTATCTATCCATCCCTCTATCTATCCATCCACACATGTATCCATCCATCCACCCATCCATCCATCCATTCATCAATTTATTAATTATATAAATGTACATTGTAGACTAAGCTAAGCAGTTTGGCATTTTGAAGGTCCAGATATCAGTAAGACTCGGATATAACCTTTGAGGTAACGTTCTAACTGATCATATTTGGAAAAGGAAAATAGCTTTTGTTATAAATAATTACAATGCAGTCATTGGTGACAATGGTTACAATGTTGAGGTGAGTGAACAGAAAATGGTTGTCTACTATCTTTCCTAGAAAACGTCAGAGGAACTTTCAGGAGGCAAATACAAATAAAAACAAATCAACCAGATTAAAAGTCTCTAGAGACTAAATGGGAAGTCAGTCCCTGCCCAGGAAAAAAAACAAAACAGACACTTTCTGACATGGGATTAGAGCCTAGGTTGAAAGGTTTGTCTTCAGGGCTGCAGCCCCCAAGCTAAGTAACTGCTGTCTGGGGAATGATGCTATTTGAATATCCCGGGCAATGTGCACAGCTTCCCCAATAGCATTGATATGTTAGCTTGCAGTGGTTACTGTTTATTTACACTACCTAGCTCTGGATTGGAGCTTGGCATAAGAGCTTTGTTACTCGGAAAGAACTACATACCAATCAACAGAAAAGGCTTCTGCACTCCTTGGATCGGTCAGACAGGCTTCAGAGCACATCGACTTCCCTTGGTTTCTCTTAAGGATTTTTTTCAGAACTTCCATGAACTCCAAGACCTTCAGCTTCCTCATATTGCATAGTCTTTGCATAGAGCCCACACACACATCCTCCTGTATATTTTGCATCTTCTCCAAATAGCATAAATATCCATTCCAAGTACCCAATACACAAATAATGCTCTACTTCACTGTCTAGGGGACAATGACAGTGAAAAGTGTGTATAGATTCAGTACAGGTCCTCTCCCACACCAAATGTCTTCTGTTCAAGGTTGGTTCCTAGGATGTTGGGCCTATGAATGGGAGGGCAGTGTATCATCCATACCAGCCCTAAGAACTCCACTCTTCAGCTTAGATCTGGAGTGATCTTCTGGGGATCAGTACATGCTTGAATCACATGACCTCTGAGAAAATAATTCTACCCAAATTATAGTCCTTGTCTTAGTGCAGACCCATCGGGTCAAGGCATGTCCCACAGTAGTCTAGTTCTCTTTGTAAAAAGCAGTGCTTCCGAGTGCAGAAACATCACACTGGAGATCCTTGCCATTCCCACAGGGAAGAACTCCCCCTGAACTTACCTTGCTCTCTAAACACCTAATGCTTCCTATATGCATGAGATGTGGAAGCTGGTGTTTTAGATACTGTAGTCCCCTTATGGAAGGGCTGACATTTGTTCTAGTGAGTTCTTGCACATTGGATTTGTTAGACATCAGATTTGTTTTTTGGATTCAGAGCTTGAGGTGTGCCTCCCTCCTTTCGCCTTTCAGATAGGAGCCTGTGGCTACATCGGTGCGCTAGTGAGAAACAGCTGCTGGCTGATCCAGGCGTTCAGTCTGGCCTGCACAGTGAAAGGCTATAAAATGCGTAAGTATGAGGGGACCCTGGGGGGGAAGGGATGTGGAAAAGGGAGAGCAGCTGTGTGGTTCTGGCTTCAAACCTCAAGGGCAACGCACAGAGGAATGAGATAAAGGTCAGAATCAGTTCCACCCTGAGACAGAGGCTGTGAAGCTATACTGGGTGATGTCTGGCTTAGGACAGAAGGTGCCCCCCCCCAACGCCCTGCCACACTAGTGCAGGACGGGTGTCTCCGCGTGCTTTTCTGGGAGAATTAAAAACAATTCCCGTTTCCTCCACAAGGCTGCAGCTGCTCCAGGTAGACCGGTCGGTCCTCAGGTGCCTCGGGCTTCCAGAACCTCTCTCTTCAAGAAACCGAGAAGGGGTGGGGGTGACTTCAGGCACAGAAAGCCAACTGGGAAGAGTCCTGGGGTATCTGGGAGGATTTCCCCCACTTTTCCCCCACAGAGACAATGGGAAATGCAATTTCTGTCACCTGCCTCAAGCTCAGAATCACAGGTTGTGTTAGCTATGTGCTTTCATGATACTCAGAAGGCTACTTAGATACAATGTACGCGATGCCTGTGGCTCCTAATTCAGGCCGTACTCAACAGAGGATTAAACTATTATCTGGAAATTGCTAGTTAGTGTAAATGTGCTGACACAGCCTGCTAATAGACTATCAAGCCCGTTGACCCTGGATAGAACTTTTCTACATTAGAGCATTTCATCTACCATTAAGCCATTGTTTAGGGGAAGTCCTTGAAGAAAGGATGTTCAGGAATTCCCTAACCTCACAGTGCCGGCAATTCGTTGGAGCCCCCTCATGCTGCTTGTGAAGTGCTCAGCTCATAAGTAAATCAGCCCATTGGAATTCCACGCTTGTGTCGGTGGGATTTCCCGAGCCCGGCTCTGTAGACTTCATGCGACAGCGGTGCACACGGGTGTTCATTTGCTCTTGGGTTCTCTCCCCTGCTTGATGCCGCAGCTGAGGATGACTCCAAATGCAGGCTGCCCAGTGGGGAGGCGGGAATCATCTGGGACAGCATCTGCTTTGCCTTCCTCCTGCTTCAGAGAAGAGTCTTCATGAGTTACTACTTCCTGCACGTTGTGGCTGACATCAAAGCCTCCCAGATCCTGGCATCCAGGTGGGTTAGGCGACCTTCACCGACAACTCGCCTGAATGTGATAATGCTCAATATTATATATCTCACGTTGCTCAGAGAACCCACAGGAAGCTTTAAAGTCGCTTTGAGGAAAACCATTCCCTAAAGCACTTGACACCAGTCCCTTTGTTTCTAAACTACAGTCCTAGCAAGGAACTCAGTGACCAGCACTAACACCATGGGCAAATGATCTGAGTGGACATGTCACAGTAGAAAACATCAGAGCAGGGGTTGGGATGTAGCTCAGTGGCAGAGCACACTTGACCTTCCACGTCACACAAAGGGTAGGGGAGGGTGCAAAGGAAGAGCATGCACAGATGTCCTAAAAGTATACAAACTATCTCTGAACAACACAACTCATCAGCAAAATGTAATTTTAAAAAACCTGCAATTTGGCATCATTTCACTCCTGTGAAAATGCCTAAGATTGAAAAACCAAAAACTCAACGCAAGTGAGAATGGTTAGTAAGGGAGAAAGCCTTACACACCATTAGCAAGGATATACATTAGTATAGCCAGTTTGGCGGTTCCCCAGAAAGCTCAGACGTTGAGCACAGGACCCAGCACCCCTCTGCTCCTCCACCTTCTCCTGCCCCTCTCTTCTCTTCCCTTCAGTCTCTTCCACTAAAATTCGCCTGAATTTCTGCTCTGGGACTCTTTACATTGCCACGTTCTTCTCCTTGGACGCCATTCCTCCTCCAGCTTTTGCCCTTCTCTTCGATTTAGAAAAGGCTGCGGAGAGTACTGGCTGCCAGCAGGCGTGCCACTGCATGGAGGGGGCAGTGACTGAGTGTGCAGCCATTTGTCTGGAGCCGCCAGCCTTGCTCAGACAGCATAGGATCCATAATGCTCGCTCCCTGGCAAGCATTCGTTAATTTCCCTTACGAAGTTGCCATATGCCACCTTTGAACTTGAGACTCATGCATACACACATAGGTGATTATGACACCAGTTTCTCTAGATTTCATCTCCTTCCCCTGCCAGGAAGTTCATTTATATGTGTGTGGCACCAGCCTTTGTCACCTAAGTTGGAGCCACATAGAGAAAGGATATAGTAAGAACCTACTTTACATTTAAGGAGCCTTGTGGCATGTTCGGTCCTCATTACATAGGTGAACAGTGACCTTATTTAGCTTCAAATATTAATCCTGTAATTTATGAGTATGATTATTATTAACTGTCCAGGACATCATGTTCAGAAATGGCAGAGTCGGATAGAATTGTCTTTGACTTTTGGGGCTGCCATAACAAAAGTATGGCATGGCAGGCAGACTACGCACACTGTAAATGTATCCCCAGCCATTCTGGTAGCTAGAAGACAAGTATTGAGATGCCATCAGTTTGGGTGTCTTGTGAGAACCTGTAGTCATTCTATGTAGAAAGAATAAGAGACTTCCTGGGCCTTATCTAAGCCATTCATAGCTTAGTCATCTTGCAAGGCTCTACTTCCCAATGATGTCACTTGGGCATAAGGATTTCAATGTGCTACATAATTCAGACAATGGTGATGATGTAAGAAATAATGAGGAGGCCATGAGAGTCAAGGATGTGTTAGCAGTTTCACAGCATGAGCTGGGCTGCCTTCCATCCCAAGAAACGATCTAAAGAAGGAGCTGAATAAAAGAGGAAGGGTAGGGAAGCAGCCCCAGTGACATCACTGTGAAAAGTTTTTATTTGACTGCAAGAGCAGTGGTGCCTGGGTGAACAGAGGAAAACATGGGGTGAACCTGGCTCAATTTCCATTTCTCAGATTAGCAGAGCGTTAGTGTATGCATCAGTTTGCAGTCAGAGAACCTGTGGTTGGAGAGATGCCTGGCGGGTAAAGTTCTGCTGCACAAGTGTGAGGTGCTGAGTCCAGATGCACAGCATCCATATAAAAATGCAGGCCTGGCATTGTACATCTGGCTCTGGCTCTCCATGGAGGTTAGAAACAAGCAGCCCCCAGCGACTGCTGTCCATCCAATCTAGTCAAAATGACAAGTTTCACATTAGTGAGAGAACCTAGCTCAAAAAAAAAAAATAATGTAAAGAACCTGGAGAGATGAGGGCTCAATAGTTAAGAGCACATACTACTCTTGCAGAGGACCCAAGTTCAATTCCTGGTACCCCTATCAATTGACTCACACCTGCCTATAACTGGTGGGGATCTGACACCTCTGACCCTCCATAGACACCTGCTTCACCCCCACAGACCTACACACAAACACATATAATGACATTTGAAATAAATATCTTACAGAAATAACGTGGAAAAATGGTTAGAGAAAATATCCTAATATCAATATAAGTTTTGGCCTCCACATGCACCCACATGAGCAAGTATGTCTGCACATATAAATACATGCAGCACACACATGTAAAGAGAGACGAGAGAGGAAGGGAGGGAATGCTCGTAGCAATAGAAATGTGAAAAAATGAATAAATTCCTCAGGCTTCAGGCAAGGCAAGAAATCAAGGAAGGAGCCCCAAGCATAAGGCGTGCCCTTGGCAAGAGGAATGTATTCCTTTCCCTGTCATGAAAATAATAATAATAAAAAGGGATGACAGTGGAAAGGGTGTGTGTGAGAAGACGAACAGCTTCTTGCCTTATGACAAATATTCTGCTAGAACGGTGGTTCTCAACCTGTGGGTCAGGACCCCTTGGTGTTCGAACAACTTTTTTTAGGGGTCACCTAAGACCATTCTGCATATCAGATATTTACATTACAGTTCCTAACCATGGCAAAGTTACCATTATGAAGTAGCAGTAAAGGAATTTCACAGTTGGAGGTCACCACATGTGAGGAATTCTATTGAATGGGCACAGCATTAGGAAGGAATGGTCACAGCATTGAGAACTGCTGCTCTAGGGAGTCTGGAAACTTGAAGGACGTTACTAGAAGTGAAAGGAAAGTCAACTGATAAATGTCGTGTGGCCCTCTGTAACATGAGGGGGCCTGCTTGTTGGTGTTTCTGTCCTGCCCGGTACCCCACAGCCGGCAATTCACAAAGAAAATAACACAGAGTCTATATTAGGTTATAAACTGATTGGCCCATTAGGTCAGGCTTCTTATTAGTCCTTGTAACTTATAGTAATCCATTATCATTATCTATGTTAGCCACACGGCTCAGTACCTTTCTCAGTGTGACAGCTCACATGTTGCCTCTTCGGTAGTCTGGGCAGGAATGGCGGAAGGAGCTTCCTCTTTCCTAGCCTTCTCCTATTCTCATTGCCCCGCCTCTAGTTCCTGCCTGGTTGACCCACCTATACTTCCTGCCTGGCCAATCAGCGTTTTATTAAAAATACATGATTGATAGAATACAGACAATTCTCCCGCATCATTTCCCTTTTTTTTTTAAACAAAGGAAAATACCCATAGTCCATTTGTTGGGAATGTGGGCATAGTATTTCAGGCTACTTCCTGCTGGTTGGGAACGCTGATAATCTTATGGGGAACTAAAGAAAATTATTATCAAGTCCTGGCTGCAGTATCCTGTGAGTCTTGATCACCACAGGCAGCAATCCTGAATCAGTTCTGGATGTAGAACTCTGTATCCAGGCCATCTGTTCCTACCGGAGATTTCTCGGGTGGTCTTCCTTGAACAAACCTGATTTTTCTTAGCTCAGAATGAATCCACAGCCTCTCATTTACTGTGGAAACAAAAGCACAATCTCTTCTCCAAAGTAGCATACCTTTTGACTTCAATTTTGAATCCAAGGTATTTTCAAAATACCTATATTGGATTAATTCTGCAGCATTTATAAGCAAGTATCTTTTAGCAGCTGTTGCTCCTTCCTCAGCATTCAAACAATTCAAAGAGAGCATAATAGCATACAGTATCAAGATTCTCTGTATATTTTCCATCTTTATTTTAACCTCTATTTCTTCTATTTTTACTTTTACTTTTTGAGGCAGAATCTCTGTTTATCTTTGTCCTGGCATAACTCTGTAGACCAGGCTGTCCTTGAACTCACAGAGATCCCTTTGTCTCTGCCTCCCCAGTGCTGGGATTAAAGGTGTGTGCTACAACACCTTGAACTCATAGAAATCTGTCTGTCTCTGCCTCCCAGGCATTGGGATTGAAGGTGTGTGCTACCACACCTTGAAGTCACAGATGTCAATCTACCTCTGCCTCCCAGGCATTGGGATTAAAGGTGTGTACCACCACATCCAACTACTCCCTTTTTTTCTTTTTTAACTTTTAAGAACTTTAACCTTTAGCCTGCACATATTTTTACCACAGCATAAACCATTTAGAGGTTTTTTCATCTTTGAATCTCTCTTTACTGCATCTCTCTCTTTTTCTGACTACGTGAGTCTTTAAAGAGAGTACTAGAGCCGTGACTTTGATAGCTGAATCCAGCCCATTCCTCAGTTTTTCAGCCTCATGGCGGACGTACTGCTGGAACCATTTTTATTGCCACAACTCTGTAGCGGTTCAAGGTCCTTGTCAGCAAGCAAGCTGCAGCAGTCTGCTCACAGACCACACTCAGTCGGACCGCCTGCCTGAAAGAGTCAGAGTTTGCCCTAGCAGGACAGCCCAGAAAGTTGGCATTTTAAAACAGCGCAGGTTTTTTCCTGCTATGGCTGAAAACCAAAAAGCATTCCTTCAGCTTTTCATCAACACCATTTAAGTGTTTCGTGGCAGGACCTCTTAAAAGGGCTGCAAGGTTTTGCAGCTAAAGCTGAGTCAGGAAGCCTCTCTTAGATGAGAGCATTTGCTTGCCTCTAGCAAGCAGAGCAGACCCAAGAAATTGCTGCTACCAAGAAGCCATGCTTTACCCTATTCTTTCCCAAGCTTTCTCAAGCTTTCTGTGGATTCAGTTGTCCATGTGGGCGCCATCTGTAACATGAGGGGGCCTGCTTATTGGGGTTTCTTTCCCGCCTGGTACCCCACAGCTGGCAATTCACAAAGAAAATAACACAGAGTCTACATTAAGTTATAAACTGATTGGCCCATTAGGTCAGGCTTCTTATTAGTCCTTGTAACTTATAGTAATCCATTATCATTATTTATGTTAGCCACACGGCTCAGTACCTTTCTCAGTGTGACAGCTCACATGTTGCCTCTTCGGTAGTCTGGGCAGGAATGGCGGAGGGAGCTTCCTCTTTCCTAGCCTTCTCCTATTCTCATTGCCCCGCCTCTAGTTCCTGCCTGGTTGACCCACCTATACTTCCTGCCTGGCCAATCAGCGTTTTATTAAAAATACATGATTGACAGAATACAGACAATTCTCCCACATCAGCCCTCAACTGAAGTCATGTTGTGTTTGAAAAGCAACCCATTTTCTCTCCACTGGCTGCCCAGGCTGACAGACAGCCCACTTACTCCTTGTTCAGTCACTCATAAAGGGTATCCAGAAGGAGTGGGTGACGTCAGCCAGGAAACATCTGTCAGCCCCAGAAAAGGGTCACCGTGACCTCTGATCCGTAATGATCATTTTCAGGAAAAGATGAACAGCCACAAGAATAGTGACATGTTCTGTTTCCGATTTTATTTCAGAGGGGCTGAACTTTTCCAGGCTACGATTGTGAAAGCTGTAAAGGCAAGAATCGAGGAAGAGAAAAAGTCCATGGATCAGCTAAAGAGACAGTGAGTACTCTCTTCGCTCTCCTCTCTGCCTTTTTCTAGTTTGTATGGGGGGAGTCAACTTGGCTCTTGGGATTTCAGATCCCTGAAAAAATATATCCATTTCTAACAATGAAGGAGACTTTGAAGGACTGGTCCACCCCTGTATTTTGAGAGCCAATTACTCTGTCAGGTCAGGCACTAACACTGCCACACTGAAGATGAAAGCAGTTTAGCAGGGTGGTCGCTCCAGGATCTGGGAAGGGGACCTTCTTGGAAAACAGCAAGGAGCTACCACAGATTCAGTTATTTTGTTCAGAGTCCCGAGCTGGTCATTTAAGTTCTCTGAAACTCCACCTGGGTCACTCAGTTAGGGTATGCAGTTGTCCCTTCTGAGCTGTTACAAGGATTGATAAATTAATGAAAGAGGCTTGGCTCAGAGCCAAGTACTAGGCAGGTTCGTTGCATTTCTGGATCCAGGAACTAACTACGGAGCCAGCTTCAGAGGCATCCTATACAACAGTACAGTACATGCTCAGAAGAATGAGCTCTGATATGTAGAATCTACAGTAACCAGAACCAGCACTGGTATGACCAGCTCTTCCTGATGTGATACAACACTTTCCCTACCACACCATTCCGAATGGGACAAGGGTGGGCTGACAGGACTCGGGAGATCTGGGAATTGGATTGAAAAGAATTTCGGGGGGGGGATAAAATTTCTAACAATGGCTAGAACTTCTAAGGACAGGTACACACCTTCATTTTGAGTATTAGTGTTCAGAACCTAATAACTGTAGGATTGGAATCCTAGACAACTTTGTCAAGAAAGTTGAGGCCTTGTCCCACCCTTCCAGGAAAGCCCCCTAAATTTGGAAGAGCAACTTCATTCCATTGTGACCTCAGTTCTTAATTCCCTTCCCTTAAAGGGTATTTCCTTGTGTAAATTATTCCGTGGCATGGTTATGTGCACAAAGGCCTAAGATGTATATGAAATTGGAATGTATATGCAGTGGGCTGCAACCATTGTTATTCCTCTAGCTCAGAATTAGAAGGAAGAAATGCAGGGCCATGTTTGGAATGTGTTTCCATGAGACATGACTCTTCATTCACATTTTGGTTATGAATGCAAAGCTGGGGCAGGAGCGATCTATACTCCATCTTCAAGTAATCCAATACCCTTTCCTGGCCTCTGCAGACACCAGGCATGTACATGGTGCACATACACACATGCATGGAGACAAAACACCTGTTCACATAAAATAAACAAAATAGCAAAAATGATGTAAAGCCTTTGGTTATCATATGCTGTGTTCAGACTGGCAATGATGCAAAATGAGAATAGGTATCAAGGACTTCATGTGAAACCTTAGCATCATGACTATTGATTGTATGACTAACCCCAGTATCTATGAAACACAGACTATCATGGACTCATGTATGTGTGTATGATATTTATTGTTAATAAGCAATTATCTCATAACCTTAAGTACTTCAAAGTAAGATAAACACTTTGCTCATGGATTCAGATATTTGCAGAACAATGTACGTCCACAGAGCTGACTGTGGCATAACTGTGCCTGCGCTCTTACTGTTACTAACGCTGCCTTGTTTATAGGATGGATCGCATCAAAGCCCGGCAACAAAAGTACAAAAAGGGTAAGGAGAGGATGCTGAGCTTGACCCAGGAGTCAGGGGAAGGCCAGGACATCCAGAAACTCTCAGAAGAAGATGATGAAAGTATGTCATGTTTTTCCTCTACTCGAGTGCTTTGACATCTGATAAGAGCATGCTCTTGGTAAAGCTGTAAAATACTGTTCGTTTCATTCTGTCAGTTGTCTCACCATGTTTCACTCACCTGTCATGAACAGATATGTTCCTTGGGACATATTTAGTGAATGAATGATTTTGCAAGCATCTACTCTTCAACATACCTTCAATGAACATTGTCTGGTTTAGGTCACAGACATGTTCCTTATGAGATTGGCATGATTTTTGCTTCATTTGTTCCTTTAGGGAAAGGTTTTAGATATGCTGCTGTTGGTTTTTGTAAGTTTAACGTGGAAATTAAAGATGCATGCATATTTTATGTCACTTGTGCATATCCATAGTTCAAATTTCAGCTGTTACGCATTCCAATGAAATTTACTGAGAAACATATAATGTATTATATTTAATTATATATTTATCCAATTGCAGCACTAACAGTCTTGCTGTAGGAGCCTGCATGCTTTCCTGCTTAAGGGAATAGAAAAAATAATGCATGGTCTCTTTCCAGTTCCTAGAATCCCTTCATTGGCAACAACTATCTTCCAATCATGCTAAATTAATCAAAAGAAAAAGTCCTATTCCTTGTTCTTGGTACATTTCAATGACTTATTTACCACTACATGGTTCTTTGAAATGGGCAATGATTCTCTCATGCTAATTTACTGAAAAAATTCAGTGCAAGATGCATTTTTGGCAAAGAATACTTCTTTTTAAATGTTTCTTTACGTATGCCCTCAGATCCTAGGAAGAAAGTGAGCATGGAGCATACAGTTAAGAGCATTCAGTGTCTGCAGCGGACTGCTAGTACATGAGTCCTTTTGTAGCTAGTAAACTTCCTTTTCCTGATCTCTGATGTGTTTTTGCAATTTATCTAGACTTGACAATTGAGTTTTTAAAACGTGGTTTTCAAAGTGTGTGTGCTCACTTCCTAAGAATTAATGTCTGGACATATTTCATTTTAGGAGAAGCAGACAAACAGAAAGCCAAGGGCAAAAAAAAGCAGTGGTGGCGGCCTTGGGTTGATCATGCTTCCAGTAGGTTCTCTTGATCCTCTTCCGATCTCATCAGTTCTAACCCTTATATCCTTGACCAGAATTCAGGCTCCCCATGACCTGTGTGCCCCATGCATGGTTTGATCCTTGTGACTCGATAGGGGGTCAGAGTGTAAGAACACCACAGTGCTAATGAGCCTCTAGGTCCCACGGATCAATTCTTCCGAAGAAATTAGCATATTGGCGAAAAGGAAGCCAAAGTTGTGATAGAGAGAGTATTATCTCAGAAAACAAAGAACTGAGTTGTTAACTAAATCCCCAGTGTTCTGCTCTCCACTGTGTGGTTTAAAGCCCTTAAGAATAAATCTGCCTGGTGCCAGGACTCAAGAAAGATGATTGCTCTCCTCTAAGTGTCTGTGGCCCTCTTTGTTAGGCCCTGGGCATGGCTGTCAGTGAACCTCCTGCCCTATCTTCCCAGAGATGGGATTTCCTTCACATTTAAGAGTTTCAGAGTGTGTGTTTAAAGATGAGGGATAACCTAAAATGCATTACTTTGTACTTTAACCTCTCCCAACCTCAAAATGGTTCTGCAACAACCAATATCCTAAACACCCAGGCCCAGAATATAGAGCAGCCTCAGATATGACCAACTAATAGCAAAACCAGGAAAACAGAGTCTGCTAGCCACGTAAACTACAAGGTATTTCCCTCCTAATGGTAAAAATGGATGTGTGGGTACAGACACCATTGGCTGTATTTGTTATGTTTAGTTTAAAAAAAACAAAAGTCAGTACTGGTCAGTGGCTTTACAATGGAATGGTGAATGACCCACTACAATCTAGTCTTTCTGGATTCCTTAGATGTGATTATTATTTTAAAAATAATGTGTAGTATCTTCAGCCTTTTTTAGTCTTACACTGCACGGCCATAGCTGCAACTGGTCTAATCAGACAAAGAAAGTCACACATGGCTGAGAACAACCCTGATCGTAGGAAACCTTTAGAAAACTAAGGAAATACCAGTTTGTCACCTGAATTATGAGAGTCACCATGACCTGCAATGGGCTAAAATCGGCAAGCTGATATAAATGGCATGAAATTTGAAATTTGCTTGGCATCTTTGCATTTAGTTAGATTTCATCCATGATGTTGAACTTCAATAGTACAGTTAAAAATGAGAGAGAGAGAGAGAGAGAGAGAGAGAGAGAGAGAGAGAGAGAGTCACAAAGAATTCCATTTAATTCTATGCCCAAGTTCAAAGACAAAGGTTCAAGTTGAAATCCAGTGTGGCTCCTCTGTGATTCATTGGCTCATTAGTCAAGTTAACAACATGGGGAGAGCTCTGAGTGCCTATTCTATCAAGTCACAAGTAAACTGTGCCTACTTTTCTGTTTTTAAAGGGCCTTTGCTGGTTTAGAGTGACCTATCCATTTTGGAAACCACCGCATATTGAGTGTTTGTCCTCCAGCGGGGTAAATTCCTACTGTGGCCACTGTGGCAGTTTCTCCCCTTTGGCAACTAAATTATTTAAAAAAGAATTGGATATGGTCTCTGGTAACCATCGTACACATTGGTAATAACTTAACTCTCTGTGACGGTTAATGACTTTAGATTTTTTTTTCAATTCATTTCACCCTCATTATATCAGATTTTCCTGGTGTTCAACTCCGTGTGCTTTGTTACAACGTGTTACAGTGCAATAATGCAGGACCGTCTGTCACACGTGGTTTGGAATCATGTCCTGACCAAGTGGCACTAAGTTACTACTATATAACATATTTTCCTTGCCAAATTTGAAAGGAACAAAAGGGAAAGAATAGCCTTGACAGTTTTTAGTCTTCGGTGCTCCAAAACTTAGCTTTAGATCTGGAAGGATGTTGCTAGAAGCCATTGACTGATCTGTTAAAATGATTGGGCTGGGTTTTCAGATAGCTTCTGAGAGATGCTGAGTTCAAGTGCAGCTGCCATGTCCATTGCAGCTGCTGCTTGTTGATGTCGTTGGTCGGCAGCAAAGATGTCAATGTAAGCTGTGGAATTTGCCAGTTCCAAACCTATGCACGCACACTGGACTGCATTATTGCTGTTCAATAATACCTTCCTCCTTCCCACGATCGTGTGTCTCTGTGTCAGCTCCACACCACCCTAGGCAGTACCTAGCTCTGCTTTCTTGATAAATATCTGAAGAGCCACGTTTCTGTGGACACAAGTGGTGAGATTCTAAAAGTTAATTTCCTACCAAGCAACTTAGCAATGACACCAGCATCTGTGGTCTGTGGCTGGACACAGCCTGAAGGCAGTGCCTCCAATCTGCGCTAATGTGCACGGAAGAACTTCTTAAATTATCATTAGTAGCACACACTAAAAAGAAGTGATTTTCCTAGTGTTACTTCAACAATGTTTTTTTTTTGAAGAACTAAGAGACTTTAAAAAGTATTTCATTTTTTCAATGTACCAGTTTCACTTGTTTACATAGCAAATTGGTGATATTACTAATGATAAAAATCAATGCTTGAGATTAAAAAATTATTTAGGCTCAACCATATCAATAAAAAATGATAGAAGGTATGATTGAATACAACTTCAGCTATTGTTGATCTTAGTGCCTATAATGAGGGTAAAATGGTTCACCTTATGATGCCCTGTGTTTGTCCCAAATGACTATGTGTTGTAGAGTCCACAAAACTTCCCTGCAATATCTTCCAGCTTACATGAAGGCATTACTTTAATGGTCTTCCTCACTGTCAAATGTAATGCTGTGACTTTGGTTTGTTCTTGCTTATTATTACGTTATGTTGTACTGCATTGATTCCCTCAGGCCTGGATCCAATACTCCCAGCCTGGTTGTTTTTCTTCAAAACATGAGTAACAAATCACAGTGCTTCTGTTCAAGGATATAAGGCCCAATTCGTTCACTCTGCATCTTCTTGAATGAAGTCTCAGAGTCATCCGATGTTGTAAACAAAATTGTTCAGCTTTTGACCGTAGCTAATGACATTCACCCAACTGGTTTTAAACAAGCCAAGGTTTCCTATGACCAAATCGTAGTTTAAGACATCACATCACCACCCCTGGATGACTCCACAGTTTGAAATACCAGCTACAATTAGAAAACCTGAGTGTGCTTCCCCACAATGATGGTACAGTTCTTGTAGCATCAGAAGTGAGTCTCTTCTCTCTATTAAATTTAAAAGTTTTCAAACATACAAAGATGGAATTTCCTAACTTTCTCTAAGTCTCTAGACATCTCTGGTTTCTCTGTTCCCATTCCTGACACAGACAATATATTCTTGCAGGGCCAGTGTCAGATGAGGCAGAAGCAGGGCCATACTGTTTGTGTTCTGGCCCTGATGGCCATTACCGTTCTCCTTGAATTTTGTGATGCTCTTAGGGAATGGCTTGTTGGCCAGAATCAGGGCAGAACCAAACCCTATGACCAGGGCTGCTGTTCCTCAGTCTGTCCCTTCGCTACATGTAGAAGCAGTCAGAATAGATGCTGTTGTCTTGTTTTCATTGTTGATGTTACCTTCCCTTTTCCTCCTTGTGGCAATGTGTTTGTTGTTGTTGTTGTTTATTTTATTTTGTTTGTTTTTTTAACTCTTTCGAATGTCTTGTCTTACGTTGCCTCGTGTGTCACGTGTGGACAAGCCAGGTCTGCATAGTATAAAGTGAAGTAGAGACTGGTGGTGCCAATCTCCATCCTGTACCACCCTGGTCGGCTTGTCTGTGACAGACTATGCCAAATCTGCTACTTCACTTCGGCCTTTGTCTAAAGGATCAAAACTGATGAATTGCGAAGCAAAAGTTGTCCAGTATTTTGGCATCTGCACAACAAATGGACTCAGCCCAATAAAACAATGAAGATGGAAGAAATGGCCAGGTCAACACCATAGTGGCCAGCCTCATAAATGGCACAGACAAGGCCTCATGCTCTGTAGACCCAGCCATGCCAGCACCATATTGCACTAGATAAAATGGGTTCTTTGTATCTGTTTTCTCCTGCTAACATCTCTGGATGTGGTTCTCTCGAGGACCATCTATGTGTCTTTAGGGAGGAAATTTCATGAATAGGCCCCCAGGTTTCTCACATCTCTTCCCAGAAGTAAGCAAATATTTTGTCTCGCTTAGTGGTCAGGAGCGGAGACTATTATTTATTTGAAACGGATAGTGAAGAGGAGGAAGAAGAGGAGCTTAAGAAGGAAGATGAAGAACCCCCGCGGAAGTCAGCTTTCCAGGTAACTAGAGGGATGTGCACACTGATACCCTTTGCTAGTTAGAAACACGGCGTTTGGTTTTTAAATGAACGAGTCTTGCTTACAGGCCTAGATGACCTCTTCTGTAGTCTGTGATACGGTGCTCAGAATCTTCTGATTGACGTCTGGAATTGTCTAGTTCTAATTAAACTACAACACTGCTCCCTCTCAGGAATGTTGTAACAACCACATCGTGTGAACGGTGCGGGTCAGCACGTCATCCCTGACATCCAAGCCCTAAACAACAATGGTGCCCTAAACAACAATAACAAAAAAATTTCTCTTGCAAGTAGACAACTTCCTCAGCATTGCTTTGGATTGCTTGGATGCAAGGCTTACAGCTCCCTGCGTGAATGAGTTGACTGTGTAAATAAAATGCATGCTCCTCTTTGAAATGATTGCTTAAATGTTGCATTGGGTTTTGAAAATTAGCTTCATTTGTATTGCTAATGATACCAGAACGATTTAAATAATAACTGTAAACATCCAGCCTGGTTCTGATTTTTACACCTGAGTTCTCCCTGTTGAGGAACCTGCTGTCCCAAACACAGCTCTGACTCACCAGCAAGCACAGTGTTAGTGGGGGGTGGGCAGCAGGGTGCAGTCCATCCTTCTGAAAGATGAGGCCTTGTCAGAAGACAGGGCATGAGCTCTTTCTACACATTTCTCTAACTTCTGGACCTCAGGCTGGGACAGTTCTATCCCACGTGTCATAGTACAGATCGTATAGAAAGGTTCTCAGAAAACTTTGTGATTGCCCATGATAAGGCCATCCACTGCTCCCTAGACAGGCCTTCATAAATGGGCAAGCCCAAATGCCTGGTCTTCCTGATGACATTGAAGAACCAAGCGCCTTGTGGCGCTTCTTTGGTATGGTGCTGCCTCCCTGGCTCCATTGCCCCTCTGTGCGCTTGGGAACATGATTGTGTGCATGAGTGGGGGTGCCTGCCAATACTAATGACTTAACAGCCTTACTTTTTAGCTAATGAATTTTATGCTAACCACCACTCATCGTCCAACAAAGAAGAGAACGTGGGCCATCTTCACGGTGTTTATGGACTACATGCTGCGACTGAGTGTGCTCTTCTTCCTAACTTCCAAGCTCAGCACATTTTATTCCAGCTTCAGCGAGTGGCATGGTTTAACCTCAGTGTTAATTGTAGAGACAAGCTCATGTGACGTCATATATTAAATTGTTAACTTGGGTTTTTTTTTTCCTACTAATTACTCTTGCTTTGTCCTTCTTTGTAGAGAGCTATTGGGAAGTTTGCCTCAGCCATTTTAGCCTTGCCAAAGTCTGTCATTAAACTTCCTAAAACTATTCTTCAGTATTTAATCCGAGCTGCAAAGGTATTTCATGTTCTACTGATGTGTAGTGTGTGACTCTCTGCTCCATAGAACTTTAGCAAAACATCCTTCTATCTACATTTTCTCTCTTCTATGAATTGTACAATGAAAGCATCGTATGGATGTAAAACATGAAATTTTCCAAAAAAGAGAGTTCTTAGGAGCCAGACATCATTTTACTACTGTTTAAAAGTAGACAGCAAAGATTATAAAAAATAGGAAGAGAAAATGCAGATATACATGTACTTTCTCTCCTCGTAGTTTTGCGTGAGTTACATCTCATCTTAAAAGGGTGGCGTCTGGTTGCATGCATCAGCTTCTAATGAGTAGAGCATACATAATAGTTCTTCTCAGAAAGCTGGTAAGAAATTCCAAATAAGCCTATCAAAGACTCCTCTGGTTCTGTCCCCGCTTTCAGCTTCTCGTTAGTTTCCAGCTTCCTAATGTGGATACAGATGTCTAATTCCTGTATCCAGCACATCTCCTTTCCCAGCTGCTGATGCCCAGAGCACAACAGTGCTTCTCAATAAAGTTTAACAACGCCCTTGTTCCTTCACCTAATACAGAATGGATGTCAGTCAGCTGCCTATATCGTACTCGTTTCATTATTAAAACCCACAAGGAAGAAATTATCCTCCTTATATTTTGTAGCATGTTTTTCCTCCCAAACTCAGCCTGGAGGGAGCTCTAAAACTCTTGGGCCATTATGATCTGATGGTCCTTGAGTTCACGCAAACAGTTGGGATAGTGACAGAGACCAGTGCACCTCGCCTTTTCCCTGCCAATTCATTTTCATGCAGATTCTGGTCCCACTGGTCATACAGAACCTGAAATGCAGAGTTGTCTGTGAAGCTCTCAGGTGAGGCTGTATTTCTGGTCTACCTAGGGCCTCAGAGTTCAACCCTCCGACTTCCTTTCATTCTCAATTCCAGAAGACTGGCTTTAATTAATAGTCACTGTTGCTGTTTCTGCAGGGACTTTATCTTTTCTGCTCTATGAATCCATATGAGTGTCTAAATTTGTAATTTAGAAATTATTAAAGTGAAAGATTACAAGTTATCCACCCCTTTTGTTACTTAAAACAAAGGGTGATTAAATGACAATAAAGGTATAAAGGAACTCTGTATCCCAGGCTACTGAGAGGGCAAATTATAAAATGTTATCAATTTGAGTTAAGGATATCCACTCCAGTGAAATACTCTCTGTTTAAAAGAATGTATACAGTTTTGCTTAATGACCTTCTGGTAAAAAGTGAATCTCACTCCCCTAACAATAAAGGTAAACTTGGAGATAAATTCAAAGACACACACTTGTGGCGGTGACTATTAACTGAACCTTCAGACTTTTTGTGTGTACTTCCAAGCACTTTCTCCTTCTGGCTGATGTAGTTTGGAGCCTGGCTCCCTAGACAAGCCACCAAATTGGGTGAAAGTAAAAGATACAATGTCATAATTTGGGAGGTCGGCAAAACCCTTCCATTTCTGGACTCAGTAAGGGTCAGAACCCTTTTCTGAAATAGGAGAAGGCAAAACTGGCCTTCGGTCAAGTGTTTGGAACTTTAAAATAATTACTTTTCAAAATGGCAATCTTAAGACAGCTTTGCCTGAGAATAGGGACTCAACAGCTCACAGCGTGGTTGCTCTGTCTTGCTTCCTGGACTTGCATGGCCAGAATGTTCCTCTCATCAAGAAGACACTGAAGGCTTTCATCCCTAGGGGACCGATATAGGGTTAGTAGTTCTCACCATGTCAGACACCGATGGTCCCTTCCCTGTCCTTCTTAAAGTCTGCGAATCCTGCCCTTCTCAGCCTTTCTCTCTCCCTCCCAGCTGTTTGCTTTTTCTTCAGAATAAAGAATGCCATACAACGCACACCTGCTATGCTCACAAATTATTACCTCTTAATTTCTGTTTGGCATTCTTTCATTTTATAAAACAATAGTAGTATAATACTTTCCTTGAAGTGTTTTTTTTTGAAGCCATCCTATGCTGTCCTTAAACCTGAAGACATATTTATTTGTTCGATTTCTTTTAAAGCAAACTATATTATGTAAATTTGCTTTCTAATGTCCTAAACCTGAGAGCTGATAAATGGCTAGACTCCCAAACTGACATGCTCAGTAAGGATCCACCAGCGCTTGCTTTGATCCTTTTGAGTATCAGTTAATGCCCTAGTTCCATAAAATACATTTAGCATACCGTGGGACGTTTACCTCCCAGATTTGTTATCCAGAAATAATACCAGTTTTACATTCGTGTGTGTTACCTATATAGTTCAGATTTCTTCCACTGAGGAAAAAATAGGTGCTCTTTTTTGGACCCTGTGCCCTCATATTTCCATATGTGGGAAAGTTGAATCTCTACTTCCTACTGGCATCAGAATGCTCATCTGTTTATGTTGCGTTTTCCAAAATTTTCTGAAATATGAAAATCATCTAGGGTCAAATGACAATATATGGTTTACAGCTACCCCTTATGTGCTCTTATCTTAATCTTGACAGTGGAAAACCCAGCTTCCCTGAGACCCGGGGGTTGCATGTTAAGCATGCTGGCTTGTTTTATGATTTCTGGAGGGCTGATTGTATGTATTCTTTCTTGGTTTTGTTGTTTTTGCATGCTTCTGGGGATGTGGAGGGTGGGTTCTTCCAAACCGTTGCTCCTTGGTGATTGGTTGTAAAATGTTGATGTGACTGTCCTCAGCTCTCAAATGCAACTGACAAAGGGTAACCCGAGGCACCAGTTCCCCTCTCTGCTTTCCTAGGCTAGCTCACTCTCACACTGTTTTCCCTCTCCGCTTTCTTGGGGTAGCTCACTCTCACAGTTTTCCTCTCTGCTCTTCCGGGCTAGCTCACTCTCCCACTGTTTTCCCTCTCTGCTTTCTTGGGGTAGCTCACTCTCACACTGTTTTCCCTCTCTGTTCTCCTGGGCTAGCTCACTCTCACACTGTTTTTCCTCTCTATTCTCCAGGGCTAGCTCACTCTCACACTGTTTTTCCTCTCTACTCTCCAGGGCTAGCTCACTCTCACACCAGCATAATTTCCCTTGTAAAATCCATCGGCTTTTTCTAGTTACTCATAACCACTTCTAGGAGAGTATTGACAATGCAAAACTTACTTCCACCCGAGCAAATGAGAACATTAAGGAAGACATCTTCCTTTTGACTGAGACGTTTGTGAGAGGAGAAAGTTCTCTGATGGTGTTCGTCAAGACCTCCCCAGCTCCAGCTTGTTGTGTTCAACGCAAAAATTCGGGGTTTTTTTGCTGAGGATCACAGTGGTGGTGTTTCAGAAAAACAATGGTTTGCTTCTACTCAAGTTTATGTCGTGATAATCTTTGACACCGAGTGAAGAATGTCCCCACATCTATTTCTATATTATGTCTTACGGTAGCAAATGAAGAACAGTAAGATGGTGTTAATCCCTACACTTGGGAGGCAGAAACAGACAGAGTTACAAAGCCATCCAGGGCAGTATAATGAGACCCTGTCTCAAACAAGCAAGAAAAAAGAACCTAGACCAACAGAAGTCAACTTCACGTAAGAAGCAGGGAAAGTGATACTTGTGAGAAAAAAAAAATCTTACTTCGAAGAAGCTTGACTTAGGTCCATTTACATTTTAAGTTACTTTTAAAAGTCAGAAATTAATTGAACTTTCTCCTTTCAGTTTGTCTATCAAGCCTGGATTACTGATCCTAAAACAGCACTCCGACAGAGGAGGAAAGAGAAAAAGAAGTTGGCCAGAGAAGAGGAGAAAGGAAGACGCAAAGGATCTGGGGACGGTGAGTGCCAGGCAGGAAGCAGCCACAGCCTCTGTCCCATGGAGGAGGTGCTACACGGGACTCCACATGCCAAGAGAGGGCATTTCAAACCAACTGAGTTGAAGATTTTGAAGGGATCATGTTGCCAAAGCATAATGGAATACTCTCTATAAAGTCCATGAGCACAAAGAACTGAAGAGGAAAGGATTTACTTAACCTCCCAGCTTCTAGTCTATCACTGGGGGAAACTGGGGCATGGAGTTCGGGAAGGAAGCAGCAGGCAAGAGCTGCAGAGCCCATAAGGACTGCTGCTTATTAGCTTGCTCTTCCTGCCTTGATCACCCTGCTTTCTTACAACACCCAGGACCACCTACCAAGGGGTGGCATTGCCCCACAGTGATCTGAACCCTTCTACAACAATTATCAATCGAGAAAATGTACCGCCGGCTCAATCCTAGACCAAGATGGTGTGGACATTTTCTCAATTAATATTCACTTTTCCGAAATGACTCTAACTGGTGTCAAACTGGCACAAAGCTAGCCTGTACACATACTGTTCAGTAGTTTCCCAGCATATTATTTAAGTGAAAAACAACATTTTACAAAGTAGCAATTATTTAGACCACTAACTGAACAAAGAAAGCCAAAGTACTTCAGCCAGTATTGTACATTTTAAATGGGTATGTATTATAGTGTTTAAATGTAAAAGAAAGATTTTTTTTAAAATGTGTACTAATAACAGCGGCTGCTTTTTAGAAGAGGGAAAATTAAATGGTATGACTAATAGGACCCAAGGTTTATCTGCTATCGTTTGATTCTGTACAGAGATCATGTAATCATAGATTTCTTAGAAAATTAAGAAAGTCAAACAATCAAGTTTTCCCATGCAACTAACTATAAAATCTGTTCATTTTCGCCTTCTTTCTCCAGTATCTCCTGGTGGCTATACCTGTGTTTTATTGATTTGTTTACAAAGATAAATTTAGTTACATTCAATATAACAAGAGAAGTGATAGCAGGAGATTCAGGATCTGGTGTGTGTGCGCGTGTGCATACGCAGACATACACACACACACACACACACACACACACACACACACAAATCAGCCCCCAGGAAAAATGCATCCTACCCAGATGGGGCATTAGCCATCTCCCCTTTGGCAAGTACATATTGTTTGTTCATTAACTTTTCAGAATTAATGTGCATAAAGGCAGCTTGTACTTTCATTAGCAATGTATCATGAACAGTTCTCCAATTAACTATTTATGAAACTGCAGGGTTTCTTTAATGGCTATAAAAGCTTCCATAGTACAGATATGCATAATTTATTCAATTATTTCACCATTAATGGACAAAAGATGGCTTCCTGATTTCACCACAACAAGCAATGCTGTAATAGGTACCCTTACAAAAAATTCACAGGGTGTTATCCGTGATGTATATGCACCCTCACAGAGTAGATTCTCAAGAGTAGGAAGACTGGGTTAAAGGAAATGCCTCAAACACTTTCATAACTTTTCTCCCACAATGTTTTAGTAATTTATACTCCAATATGTCAGATAAAGAAAGTTACCTTTCTTATAGCTTTATACCAAGGCCCACATTGCTCTTTTTATTGCGTTTTTCCCCCTGGGGAATAACAGATTTCCTATATTTTCATTGGAATTGAGTTTAATCTATAACTGGTGATTCTGGGCATTTTTATTTTATATTGTCTGTATAATTTGTACTTCAAGTTTAAGGTCTAAATACAACTCTCATTGTCCTCTGCCATTCTATTGGAGTATTTGTTCTTTGCTTAGTAATTAGGACCGCTTGTGTGTCGGGCATACTGCCTCCTCTGCTGTGTTAGAATCACGCTTCCCTGTTCAGTGCTCGTATTTAGTTTGTGATACACGACCCTCTAAACAATGTGAAATCAGTCTGATATCGAAACATGTCTAAAGTCATGTTTTTTTAAAGTCAATATCTCACTAAAGAAAGTCTCTGCCCCCCAATAGTAAGCAAATGTCCTGCATTTCCTACTGGTTTTTTTTTTCAAAGTTTATTAAATAATGAAAGTTTCCATTTCCGCCCCTCCTCCCAACACCCTCCCCCTCCCCCCTCCCCCTCCTCCTCCCTCTCCATCCCTAAGAGCAGTCAGGGCTTCCAGCCCTGTGGGAAGTTCAAGTTTCTCCCCCCTCCTTCCAGGTCCCAGAAGGTGAATATCCGAACAGACTGGATCCCAAAAATCCAGTATATGTAGAGGAAACAAGTCCCAGTGTCATTGTCAGTGGCTTTTCAGAAAGGCTCCGGGCCAGCCACAGTCAGAGAATCCGGCCACATTCAGAAAATCTGGTTGGATCACATGCTCGTTCAGTCCCAGTTCAACTGGCCTTGGTGAACTCTCATTAGATCAGTCCCCTTGTATCAGTGGGTGATCGCAACCCTCGCGGTCCTGAGTTTTTTTTCATGTTCTTCCTCTTTCTGCACCTCATTTGGACCATGGGGGGCTCAGTCCGGTGCTCCAATGTGGGTCTCCGTCTGTATCGCCATCCATCGTCAGATGAAGGATCTATGGTGATAAGCAAAATCTTCATCAGTATGGTTATAGGCCAAGGCTGGTTCAGGCACCCTCTCCTCTGTCTAGAGAACAGTCTGGGGATCTCTCCTTGGACCTGGGATCCCATTTATAATCAAGTGTCCTGTAAACCCTAAAATGACTCCCTTAGTTGAAATATATTCTTCCCTGATCTCATATCCATCCTTCCTCCCTCCCCCCATCCCAGTCCACCTAGCTTTCCCCATTCCTCCCCTACTCCCTTCTCTCTAACCCTCTCCCCTTCCAACAACCCTCCCACCACCCCATGCACCCGAGGTTACCTGGGACTCTTGTCTATTTCCAATCTCCAGGCAGATAGCTACATGATTTTCATCAGGTTCACCTTCTTATTTAGCTTCTCTAGGATCACGAATAATAGGCTCAAAGACCTTTAATTATGGTTAGAATTCACATATGAGTGAATACATACCATATTCCTCTTTTTGGGTCTGGCTTACCTCACTCAGTAAAGTGTTTTCTATTTCCATCCATTTGCATGCAAAATTCAAGAAGTCATTGTTTTTTACCGCTGAGTAGAACTCTAACGTGTATATGTTCCACACCTTTATTAACCATTCTTCTATTGAGGGGCACCTAGGTTGTTTCCAGGTTCTGACTATTACAAATAGGGCTGCTATGAACATAGTTGAACAAATGCTTTTGTAGTATGATAGGGCATCTCTTGGGTATATTCCCAAGAGTGGAATTGCTGGGTCCTGAGGGAGATTGACTCCCAGTTTCCTGAGAAACCACCACACTGATTTTCACAGTGGCTGCACAAGTTTGCATTCCCACCAACAATGGATGAGTGTTCCCCTCATTCCACATCCTCTGCAGCATAGGCTATCATTGGTGTTTTTGAGTTTGGCTATTCTGACAGGTGTAAGATGATATCTCAAAGTTGTTTTGATTTGCATTTCCCTGATCGCTAAGGAGGTTGAGCATGACCTTAAGTGCCTTTTGGCCATTCGAAGTTCATCTGTTGTGAATTCTCTGTTCAGTTCAGTCCTCCATTTTTTAATTGGGTTAATTAGAGTTTTAGTGTCTAGTTTCTTGAGTTCTTTGTATATTTTGGAGATCAGACCTTTGTCTGATGAGGGGTTTGTGAAGATCTTCTCCCAGTCGGAAGGTAGCCTTTTGGTCTTACTGACAGTGTCCTTTGCTTTACAGAAGCTTCTCAGTTTCAGGAGGTCCCATTTATTCATTGATTCTCTTATTGTCTGCACTCCTGGGGTTCTGCTTAGGAACTGGTCTCCTGTGCCTATATCTTGTAGACTACTTCCCACTTTCTCTTCTATCAGGTTCAAAGTGGTCGGATTAATGTTGATGTCTTTAATCCATTTGGACCTGAGTTTTGTGCATGGTGATAGATATGGATCTATTTTCATTCTTCTACAGGTTGACATCCAGTTATGCCAGCACCATTTGTTAAAGATGCTTTCCTTCTTCCATTGTATACCTTTTGCTCCCTTGTCAAATATCAGGTGTTCATACGTTTGTGGGTTAATACCCGGGTCTTCTATTCGATTCCATAGGTCGACTTCTCTGTTGTTATGCCAATACCAAGCTGTTTTCAATACTGTTGCTCTGTAATAGAGTTTGAAGTCAGGGATGGTAATGCCTCCAGAAGTTCCTTTATTCTATAAGATTGTTTTAGCTATCCTGGGTTTTTTGTTTTTCCATATAAACTTGATTATTGTTCTCTCAAGGTCTGTGAAGAAGTTTGATGGAATTTTGATGGGAATTGCGTTGAATCTATAGATTGCTTTTGGTAGAATTGCCATTTTTACTATGTTGATTCTCCCAATCCAAGAGCAGGGGAGTTTGGCAATGATTCTTCTGTTTCTATATTGTGAAATACATTAAGGAGTATAGGTATTAGCTCCTCCTGGAAGTTCTGGTAGAATTCTGCATTGAAACCATCTAGTCCTGGGCTTTTTTTGGTGGGGAGGTTTTTGATAACAGCCTCTAATTCTTCGCGACTAACAGGTCTATTTTGATTATTCACTTGGTCTTGATTTAACTTTGGTAAATGGTATTTATCTAAAAACCAATCCATTTCTTGTACATTTTCCAACTTTGTGGCATATAAACTCTCGTAGTAAGATCTAATGATTCTCTGAATTTCCTCTGTGTCTGTTGTTATGTCCCCCTTTTCATTTCTGATCTTATTAATTTGAGTGTTCTCTCTCTGCCGTTTGATTAGTTTGGCTAGGGGTTTGTCAATCTTGTTGATTTTCTCCAAGAACCAACTTTTTGTTTCGTTGATTTTTTGAATTGTTTTCTGTGTTTCTATTTTGTTGATTTCATCCCTCAGTTTGATTATTTCCAATCTTCTACTCCTTCTGGGAGAGTCTGCTTCTTTTTTTCCAGAGCTTTTAGGTGTGCTGTTAAGTCTCCAATATATGCTTTCTCCGTTTTCTTTAATTGGGCACTTAGTGCTATGAACTTTCTTCTTAGAATTGCTTTCATTGTGTCCCATAGGTTTGAATATGTTGTGTCTTTATTTTCATTAAATTCAAGGAAGACTTTAATTTCTTTCTTTATTTCTTCCTTGACCCAAGGATGATTCAGTAGTTGACTGTTCAACTTCCACGTGTTTGTAGGCTTTCTGGTATTCGAATTGTTATTGAATTCTAACTTTATTCCGTGGTGATCCGACAAGACACAGGTGATTACTAATATTTTTTTGTATCTGTGTAAGTTTGCTTTGTTACCGAGTATGTGGTCAATTTTCGAGAAGGTTCCATGAGCTGCAGAGAAGAAGGTATACTCTTTCCTTTTAGGGTAGAATATTCTATAGATATCTGTTAAGTCCATTTGATTCATTACCTCTAGCAATTCTCTTATTTCTCTGTTGAGTTTCTGTTTGATTGATCTGTCCATTGGTGAGAGAGGTATGTTGAAGTCTCCTACTATTAGTGTGTGTGGTTTGATGACTGCCTTGAGTTCTAAAAGTTTTTCTTTTACATATGTGGGTGCTTTTATATTAGGGGCATAGATATTCAGGATTGAGACTTCCTCCTGATTAATTGTTCCTGTTATGAGTATGAAATGTCCATCTCCATCTCTTCTGATTGATTTTAGTTTGAAGTCAATTTTGTTAGATATTAGAATGGCCACACCAGCTTGTTTCTTAGGTCCGTTTGCTTGGAAAACCTTTTCCCACCCCTTTACTCTGAGTAGATGTCTATCTTTGTGGTTGAGGTGTGTTTCTTGTAAACAGCAGAATGATGGATCCTGTTTTCTTATCCAGTCTCTAAGTCTGTGCCTTTTTATAGGTGAGTTGAGTCCATTAATATTAAGTGATATTAATGACCAGTGGTTGTTGATTCCGTTTATTATTTTTGTGTGTGTGTGTGTGTAGTAGAGTTTGTGTGTTTCTCTTCTTTGAGTTGTGGTTGTGAAGGGTCGCTAGTTGTCTGGGTTATTGTAGGCAGTGATGGCAATGTTGGATTCCTTGGGTTGCGATTTTCCTTCTATTACTGTCTGTATGGCTGGATTTGTGGCTACGAATTGTTTAAATTTATTTTTATCCTGGAATATTTTGTTTTCTCCGTTGATAGTGAATGATAGCTTGGCTGGGTATAGTAGTCTGGGTTTGCATCCATGGTCTCTTAGTTTCTGCAGTACCTCTATCCAGGATCTTCTGGCTTTCATGGTTTCCATAGAGAAGCCTGGTGTAAGCCTGATAGGTTTACCTTTATAAGTCACTTGACCTTTTTCCTTTGCAGCTCTTAATATTCTTTCTTTAATCTGAATGTTTTGTGTTTTGATTATTATATGGCAAGGGGACGGGTCTTTTTGATCCAGTCTATTTGGCGTTCTGTATGCTTCTTGAACCTTCATAGGAATATTGTTCTTTAGATTGGGAAAGTTTTCTTCTTTAATTTTGTTAAATATATTTTCTGGGCCTTTGATCTGCAGTTCTTCTCCTTCTTCAATCCCTATTATTCTTAGATTTGGTTTTTTTATTGTGTCCCAGATTTCCTGAATGTTTTGTGAAGAGAATTTGTTGGATTTGCCATTTTCTTTGACCAGAGCATTTATTTTCTCTATGGTATCTTCAGAATCTGAGATTCGTTCTTCTATCTCTTGTATTCTATTGGTTATGCTTGATTCTGTAGTCTCCGTTCGTTTACCAAGGTTTTCCATATCCAGCCGGTTCTCGTTTTGTGTTTTCTTCATTGCCTCCATTTCATTTTTCAATTCTTGGACTGTTTCCTTTACTTGTTTGATCATTCTTTCTTGGTTTCTCAGGGTATTATTCACGGATTTACTTATTTCTTCAAACTTTTTGTTATATTTCTCATCCATTTCTATACTCATTTCTTCAAACTTTTTGTTATACTTCTCGTCCAATTCTTTAAGGGAGTTATTCATATCCTGTTTAAGGGACTCTATTGCTTTCATAATGGCACTTTTTTCCACATCTTCTGGGTTAGAGTGTTCAAGTCCTTCTGTTGTAGGGTCGTTGGGATCTGGTGTTTTCATGTTGTTTCTCAGATTGTTGGAGGAGGTCTTACCTTGGCGTCTGCCCATCTTTTCATTCAAATGCTCTCTATTGGAACCTCTGGTAGCAGGTCAGGTTCCCTTGTTGGGCAGGGAATTCACTGATAGAATGCCTACCTTTCCTCAGGCAGGCTATTGAAGCACAGGCACTCCCTCTTTCCGGGATGCGCCTACAGAGCAAGCCCAGCGTGCAAGGCAGCTGAGCTGGGGAAATTTTATGGCCCCAGTGGGAAGGGAGAAATATAGGAATTTGTACCTGGATGGAAGCTGGGATGGTAGGCAGGAGAGCTTAGCAGGGTGGAACCAGCACTGTGGGGTGACCTGGGAATCTATGGGGTCGGGGAACGTCCGAGCTCCTCCTCGCCGGGTCCCTGCCGCAGGCCCGAAGCAAACTCACCCCTCCAATGGCCCTCTGGATGGAAGCTGGGATGGCTGGCGGGGGAGCTAGCAGGGTGGAGCCAGCAGTGCAGAGTCTTCCTACTGGTTTTTACTTACATTTTGAATTTTTATCACTCCGTACACTAGAGATATATTTTCATACAGTTAGATAGATGAGCAATGATGCTAGCCCTATTTATTTAAAAAGTCTTCCTTTTGAGTCAGAAACAAGCAGGAGCCGGCCCTCGGCTCCCATTTTGGCTGAGATAGGATTTGGGAGTGTATTCTGACTCAACTCTTCTCTTGTCAAGCTCTGGGTCTTGGCTGCATGCTTTTGCATTGAATGCCATGGGGTTAGTTTTAATATTTAGTGAAGTCAACGCCTCTCACTACATTGTTTTATTCAGCGTTGTCTTTGTTATTCTCAAGTGTGTGTTCTGCCAAAATTTCTGGATATTCTTTAGTCATAAGTATGGCACGGGGCCGGGGGGGGGGGGCTGGAGAAATGGCTCAGTGGTTAAGAGCACTGACTGCTCTTCCAGAGGACCCGGGTTCAATTCCCAGCACCCACATGGCAGCTCACAACTGTCTGGAAAAAAAATCCAGTTCCAGGGGATCTGACACCTTCACACCAATGCACATAAAAAAAATAAAAAAGATAAATAAATCATAAAAAAAAGAACGGCACAGGGCTCTATATAATGACACATCTTTTATCATCTATAACGCAGGTCCAGTGGAATGGGACGATCGAGAGGATGGGCCAATCAAAAAGAAATCCGATGGCCCAGGTAACAGAACAGAGACAGAGATGAGCTGTGAGCATTTGAAAATGGTACTGCCCCGGGGGACAAGGGGAGCTGTTGCAAAGTGGCGAATCCAGCCGTGACTCCAGACCGAGGCTGCATGACCACAGTCCTGCTGATACCCCGTCTCTGCTGAGACGGAGAAAGACTCCCGAGAGCCCACCCAGCCTCATGGGTTGTGAAGCCCTTGGTACCTGCGCCTGTGGATGAGGACGATGAATGCTGGTGCCGAGTAGAAGCCGCCAGGATGAGAGCATGGAACAAAAATACTTAAATTTTCTTCTTCTTCTTTTTTTTAATAGAACTTTTTAAAATTTACCTTTTTAACTGAGATAGAGTAGTGGTACACATGCAGATTCTGGCAATCATTTACGATACGGGATCATGACATCAGGTTAATGATTGCTTACATCATCTCAAATAGTTGTCATTTCTTTGTGCTAAGAACACTCAGAATCCTCTCTGTTAGCTATTTTTACATATATCGTCAATTACCTTAGGGCCAATGTAGAGATAAGAAGTTACGTGGCCAAATGTTCAACAACTAATAATGACTACTTTTAGGAAAGTCATTTTGAATGGGAGGAAAAATAAGAACAAATTGTCGAAAGCATTAAGGCCTGCAGGAGCATATTAGTGGCTTCTATGGCTTTCAGCTTGCAGGCCAGAACCTCCCTTTTATGGCTGTAAAAGCAGCTTGAGGTCCTCTCCGAATAAGCATGGGCATTGCCCACCTTGGTCTAGAGTTCCCTGAATGGGAAATAAGGGAAGCTGGAGCGATGATTTGAAGGCTAGGAACTCATGTTGTGTAATCATGAGGGCTGGAGTGCAGATCCCAGGACCCACATAACAAGTCAGATCCTGCACAGCCTGTAACTCCACTTCTGAGGTGAGGGGTGGGCTGAGGGAGGATTGCTAGGGCTTGCTGACCTCCAGTCTAGCCAAGAAAACAGAAAACATGAGCCCTAGGTTCAAGGAGAGAACTTGCCTCAATGAAATGCCAGAAAGTTGTACCAGAGACCACTGGACGCCCTCTTCTGGCTCCACCCATGGGCACAGACACATGCACACACAAAATAACAAATAATTAAACTAAATAAGAGACCAGAAATGCAGAGAAAAATGGGGGCCTTGTGGAGTCTCTCTCTTGAAATCGCTCTGCTGTGGCATCGGTGAAGCCTCCCTTCATCCCACTTCGTGAGGCCGTTCATCTCTGCCTTTGCTCCTTTGCTCAGCAAAGGGGACCCTCTGTTCTTTCTCACCTCCTGAAACCTGTGAAAGACAAAGAGATACCCCAGCCTGAAAAGTCCTGAGGAGGAAAAGGTAGCTGCATAGGCAGGAAATGGTTCCATGGGAACATCAGAGATTGAGATTCTGGCCCCACTTGGTCCTTACATGTTACTCTCTGCCACCCCCTCCCCTCCTGCCCCATCAGGTATGGCCTTCACTTGGAGGTTCCATTTCTTGTTTGACCCTTAGAAAAGAGCAAAACTTTACTAGACGTAAACTTACCATTCTTCCTAGACCACTGAGGGCAGTTCTAGTCCTCATCATAAAGCCAAGCTCTGGTTCACACTGTAGCCTTCTAATCAGAGAGGAGATTAGGGGAACAAAGGCGGGCCATTCGGTACTCACTCTGAGCACAGTAGACAGAAGCCTGTGGGTCTGGCATGTGATTGGGTGAGCATCCGCTTACATACGTGATTAAGACAGACAGACAGAATGATCTAGTCCTTCTGTTTAGGTTCTTCCTCATTACACTTAGTAGGATGCATATAATACATGGTTTCGTTGTACCTGCACGTAGCAAAGTAACTGCTGTAGGCAGCAGGTAAACCTGTCTGTCCACCTCCCCACCACAGTTAGAACGCCTTAGGTCTACTTGTTGGCAAATCCCAGCATAGTACGGAATTACTAATTACCACCTGTCTCTGAGGATCTCTAGATATAACCCTCCCATGTCACTGCAAGCTTGCCTCGACTCACTTCTCAGTCTTTCCCTTCCTTGGCCATGTACCATGGCTCTGCTCTCTGTTTCTGTGAGTATCACGAGTTTGGATTCCAAGTGTCAGCGATATCATCTGGAGTGTGTTTTTCCACGCCTGGCTTATTCAGTGTAACACGATGTCCTCTGTGGTCGTCCACGTTGTTACAAATTTTCCTTCTTTTTAAAAGCTGAGTGATGTCCCAAAGGGTGAGCTCACCAGTTGTAAAACCTCCTCCAATCTTTCTGGGTATTCAAAGGCCTTAAATTGCAGCGTCTCCGGAGTGTTGGGAGATGTGTGTGCATGTTGTCACCCTTTTGAGCACCACTGGACTCTGAGCTGAGCTGCTGTGTGGCAGCTCTCCCGGGTCTCCAGTCACAGCTGCAGTCCAGGACAAAACTCACACTAGCCGTCCTAGGGCTTCTGCTGACCACAGATGATGGAACCCACGTGCAGACTTCTGTTGTTGACATACAATCCCATCTGATTGTCTTAGGAAGATGGCTCAATAGCACAGGAGCACACACAGCCTGTAGAGCAAGCTTCGCAAAACGTAATAGAGTTTGGCTGAAGTATAAGTGCACAGACAGTAGACAGGTTCCCCCAACAATCCCTCAGACACTTGTAGAAAAGCCTTTAAGGGCCCCACGAGACAGGCACAGGCCATCTCTATTCTTGAGTTAATACTAGATGAAATCTTTGAATTGCAATCTCTTCACCTACTGAACTTCTTACAGTAAGGCCTCTAGATGTGTAGGCTTCACAGCCTCAGATTCATCCAAGCACTTACCAAAATGCTTTGGGGAAAAAATTCATCTGTACTGAGTGTATATAGGCCTTGTCTCTGTCTTCCCCTAAATAATGCAGTGTAGCAACCACTATCGTATTGGGTACCTAGTAGAAGTGATAAAGAGATGGCTCAAACTATGAGGGAGGGTGTGTGGAGATTCTATACATAGAGTGTAGTTAGAGATGCACATGTGTAAGGGACTTGACCATCCATGAAACGTGATATTTTGAGGGGTCCTGTTTGCCCCCAGGGACCTTGAGGGTCTGTTATGGCCAACATGAAAGATCCCACCTAAGTCTGGGTTAGTTTGGTCACTGCATGTATAGAGACTACATTGATGCTTGGGCCTCGGTCCACCTTGTTCTCTAAGTATAAGGAGTCCAGTACACATGAGAGGCATCCAGCAAAATCCAGGGCTGGGCGTGGTCTATCCCACGGTGTCACAACACAGCCCTTGGTAGTGTGGTAGAGTTCCAGACCCTTTAACCTGTGTTATGCTTCTTCTGCCTAGATAATATCATCAAGAGGGTATTTAATATTCTGAAGTTTACCTGGGTCCTATTCCTGGCCACGGTGGATAGTTTCACCACTTGGCTCAACTCCATCTCAAGGGAACACATCGATATATCCACAGTTCTGAGGATTGAAAGGTGCATGCTGACCCGAGAGATTAAGAAGGTAATTCCTTTGACTGCTTGCCACTTTCAAAGAGCTGCCAAGTCCACGTGGGTCGTACATCCCAGCCCAAAATGCATGAGGCAAGAGAAGTCTCATGTTTCCAGTTTTGGTTTTGGATGTGGAAATATTTTCACTTAGATAATGAAACACCTTGGGGAGGGAACACAGACATGAGCATGAAGTTTTACTCCTTTTCATCATATACATGGCCTGACAGTAACTCCCTAGGTCATTTCAAGTACGCCAGGGTTTTAACTGCAGCTGTTCAGGAGTGCTTGTGTAGAATTTCCCACCCGTTGGCATCTTGTCAGCATTCACGGGAGTTCAGACATGATGCATTTGGATTCCAGCTTGCCAGCCTGTGTTCTGGTTAGTTGCTTTGTTCTTCTTGCTGTTTGTTATGTTTTGCTCCCCCGCCTTTAACTTGGCATAAGCTAGAGCCGTTTGAGAAGAGGAACCTCAGGTGAGAAAATGCCTCCATCAGAATTCCAGTAGGCAAGTCATTTTCTTGATTAATGATTGGTGTGGGAGGGCCACAGCACAGCACACTGAGGGTGACATTGCTTCAGCGTAGATGATTCTAGGTGGTATAAAAAAGAAGACCGGAGAAACCATGGCAAGCAAGCCAGTAAGGAGCACTCCTCCATGGTCTCTGCTTGAATTGTTGCCTCCAGGTTCCTGTCTTGAGCCCCTGGTTGGCTTCCCTTAGTGATGGATTATAAACTGTAAGATTAAATAAATTCTTTCCACCCAGTTGCTTTTGGACACGGTGTTAGTCACAGCAATAGAAACCTAACTAGACAACCTTATCTAAAGCTCTAAAATAAAATCCCATCTTTCTGGCCAGCTGTTACATAACCACTTTGTTCTGTGTGCATTGAGGTCTATCCCATGCTCATAAACAACACAAACACACACACACACACACACACATGCATGCGCCCATGCACACACAGACACACACACACACTCACGCACATGCACACACTCACCAAGAGTCCTCGGAAAAATCCCCAGTTTTCATTTTCTCTCTTCTATCAGAGTTAATATGTTTGCTGTGCCCAATAAAGGATTATAATTTTTATCTGGGAATTTTGATCTGAAACATCCAGAAAAAAATTTAGAATATAAAGACAAAATATACAAAAGTTACATATGATTTATAGATTATACTTAAAGGTAAGTATTTTATACATATAATTTTATCAATTATATCTTAACGGGGCTGGGAACATTTTTTAAAATATACCGAAAGAAAATAAAAATTAATAATGAAAATAAAGTACCGAGCTTAAATTAATCTAATTGAAAACAGATTTGATAATTTTCTCTACTAAACTTGAGCCAGTTTCTGGAAAGGTGACTATTGTGAGATAGTAAGAATTATACCAGCCGCCTATTACCTACCTTACGCTTTGTTATTGTAAGCTCTCTGGCCAAAGCAATTTAAGGATACAAGGAGGCTTCTCTTACAGCCTGAAGAGATACAGTATATGGTGGTGACTGCAGGGAAGGCATGGAAATGGGAGAGTAAGGCAAGGCCACATTGTATCCACAGGCAGGAAACAGGGAGAAAGAAATATGGCTACTCAGCTGGTCTCCTGGGGAAGGAGACACTATTGCTATGATGAACACAAGACCACAGCAACATGGAGAGGAAAGGGCTTATCTGGCTTCTGCTTCCACAGCACTGCTCGTCATCCAAGGAAGTCAGGGCAGGAACCCAAGCAGGGCAAGAACCTGGAGGCAGGAGCTGATACAAAGGCCGTGGATGGGTGCTGCTCTGCTTACTGGCACACTCAGCCTTTGTCCTGTTTTGCCTGCTTTCATATAGAACCCAGGACCATCAGCCCAGGGATGGTGCGACCCACAGTGAGCTAGGATCTTCCTATCAATTAGGAATTAAGACAATGTTTGTGTAGCGCCTCGTACAGAGGCATTTTCTTAATTGTGGTTCCCTCCTCTCCAATGATTATATCTTGTAAAAAAAATTGACAAACAAACAAAAACTATCCCACATATCTGGATTCCTCTGTTTTCACTTTTTCTTTAGTCCAGGATCCCAGCTCATGGAATGATGTTGCGAGCCTTGACAACTGGCTCACCTTCCTCAGTTAAACCTTTCTAGAAACGCCCTTGGAGACATGCGGAGATGTGTGTCAAGTGATCCTGAATCCAGTCAGGTTGACTGGGAAGAACAACCATCACATGTAGCAATACTGACTGGCATTAATGACCGTAAAAGACCTGACATTAATCCCTAGATTATCTGCATCTCAGCGGTCCTTACTGTAGGCGTGCACGCGGGCTGAGAGTCGTCAGTATTAAAAACTGTTGGCATTGTCCAAACAAGTGCTTTCGTAAGAACCACTGTGATGTCCCCTTTTCCACAGGGCAACGTTCCAACGCGGGAGAGCATCCACATGTACTACCAAAACCACATCATGAACCTTTCCAGAGAGTCAGGACTGGACACAATTGACGAGCACCCTGGAGCTGGTTCCAGGGCCCAGGCAGCTCACAGGATGGATAGCTTAGATTCCCATGACAGTATCTCCAGGTATTTCACTTTCTTAACACTCGGTTGTTTTTGTGAATGAGGTGGATGTCAGCAAACGTGAGAAGTGATTGCGTGAAGTGAAAGCTAACCAAACACATGGGTGGTGTCCTAGGCCCTGCGGATCCATACAGCAGTGTTGAAGGAATGCTGTCCTGCTCTAGGCTGGCTGGGTAAAAGCAGACACCAACAGCGAACACTCATCTACCTCACTGACACAGTCTAGGGGTTTGTAAGATCCGGGCTAATAAGAATGGCTCATCGCATTTGGATTTTACTCCTTACTATTTGTGTCAGGGCTACGCCTTTACTTCCTTCCACGAGCTGTCTTTTGTTCTAGCATTTTCTACCTTCTGCTGATATCCCTGACCTTTTCCCTTCAGAATTGTTACTTCCCGGTTTAGAATGAAAATTTCAGAGACAATTCTGTTAGAAACAACCCTCCCTCTTCTCTAGGTTTCTGGGCTCCCATGCACTGTTTGCAGGAGGAAAGCAGGCGATTCGATGCTAAGGGTGGTGGTGCACTGAGCACATACTGCAGCCAGCCTTGATTCATCCCTTAAAGAACTGTATCAAATGTTGTACACCATTATTATCCATACTTTGCCAAGACGAAATTCAATAACAGTGTGGCTTAAAAGTGTGGTCTAAGTCTGTAAAAGTAGACCCGGGATCCAAAATCACCATGTTCTATTGAGAACCCAGGTTTTGGACCTCTTGATGTCTCTCCCTTCTTCCCCGGCAAGTATATTGTCCATCCAGAAAAGCTTCAGGAGCCTCTGCGGCACAGTGTTCTAGATCACTGCTGTCTGTTGTATAGGGCTGGCTAATCCAAGTCACTGCCTTAGGATGAAAACTGACAATACCCAGGGGGACCATCTGACTGGATGAACTGCACCATGCAACTGTCTTACAGGCAAAGAACTGTGTCTCTGAAGATGGCTGTGTATTTTATCATCTAACAGCTAAAATAGTACCCTATTCTAGGCCAGGACCTGAACTCAATTCTAGAACAAACAGACATAAAAGCCATCCCCTGAGTAGTGAAAAGGCTCTGTGACACAG
Source organism: Myodes glareolus (assembly GCF_982192425.1). Classification (NCBI taxonomy): domain Eukaryota; kingdom Metazoa; phylum Chordata; class Mammalia; order Rodentia; family Cricetidae; genus Myodes; species Myodes glareolus. The sequence continues at coordinate 25,199,627 of NC_142038.1, forward strand.
CTCTTGCCTCTTCTGCCTGCTGAAGAAGCACAGTAGACCTCCCAGGTGGTCCCAGACTCATACTCCACACACCCATGGGCGGGCACAGTGACTGCCCACCATACTTTTCCTTCACAGATACTGACTACATTTCATTCTGGATGAAAGAAAGGAGAAAGGGGATCACTTTACCGATAGCAAATTCAAAAACAGAAATTAAATATCTAAGGGACCGGGGATGTAGCTCAGTTGGCCATTTACATACCAAGCCCATCCAAGGCCCAGGGTTTAATCACTGGTACCGGAGAGTAAAACAAACAAACATACAAACAAACAAAAGTCCTGAGATTCGGAATTGTACTCATTAAAGAGAAGTGGTTAAATAGAGACTTTCTTACTTTGAAGTATAGCTTCTTATCTGTTACTGAATTATTGTCTTTGAGTTGGCCAGTTAAAGAAAACTCAAATATAGCAAGTCACCATATTAGACTTTGACACAGATCCAAATCTACTGGTATGGAAAAAGAATTTGTTTTTATTTACACACACGCGTGCGTGCGCGCACACACACAGCGAGAGAGAGAGAGAGAGAGAGAGAGAGAGAAACATGCACACACATTATATATGCATGTGTAAGTATGTAAAAACTCAAGTTTTAAAATAGATTGCTTAACTTAACTATATATATGCGTGTATTTGCCTATATTGATTTTGTGTAGATAAAGCTGTTCATGGATGTAGTCCTTCATCTCTTCCCAAACAGATGCTCCCTTAGGGTCTTTTCAGGAATAATAAAAAGATTAAATTTTCCTTAGCATGGGAATACTCCAGTTATTTTTAAGATGTGAAATCACAAACATTTAGCTAATGTGATCTTCATCAAAAGAGGAACTATTTAGGCCAGGCTCCTCACAGGGTTTCAAGGCCAACCATTTATTTCCTAATGGAGATGGTGCTTCAGATGCCTTTTAATTCCAGAATATAATAACTGTTAGGAGACAAAGTGCCATCGTGGTAAACTTCATTTTCCTTCTCTTTCTGCCCACACTTTTGCACTTTTCTCAGACATTAATTTCTGAAACTGTTAGTCATAGCATCAGCTACAAAGAAGAAATGTCAGCGACAGCTTTCAACCCGTTCCTAGCACCGTGTGTCCTGTGAGGCCGTCCCACAGTCTTTGTGGAAGGGAAGCTTTACCCTTCTTCGGTCACAGGTTTTGATGAAGCACAAGCTCACTGTTTATTATATAGTTCACTTAGACAATTTGGAAACCATAAGTTCTGTCCTGGGGAGAAGCTGTAAACCCTCTTCATCGACATGTTCCAACAAGTCTCTCTCCATCTAGAAATCAAAGCATTTAAATACAATCATTCTAGTTATTTTCTATGTCATGAATTAAAACCCATTTTATCCCCATTCTTCTTAAGTGCTTACCTATTTCAGCCCAGCTCACAGTAACTCCTCCCATCATCAGGGAAGAGTGGACTGAAGATGTTATGGTTTAGTGATGTGATATAGGTCGGTGTCGTGTGGGACACTAGGTTCAGTCCCGACCACCATAATAGTGACCGTGATGATGATCCTAAGTGAAGACTGCAGGGCAGATGTGCACCAGTGTGCAGATGTGTGCAGTCTGGCAGAGACGGGGTGAAGGAGGTAGGCATGTCTGGATGCCCTGGGCACACTCAATGTTGCTAATGCTGCTTCCTATGCAGGGGTACATGAAGGTGAGGATGAAAGAATCTTTGTTTCCAAATACACCAGATTTAGACCCAAATCATAACCAAACAACCATTTTTTTAAAAAGATCATGGGAACAATAGGATAAGAAGAACACTGAGGTGAGCAGAACCCTGGGATTCTCTAGAGACATTCCCAGATGGCATACCGTCCATCCATCCTTCACGCAGTTATTTTCCATAACACTTGCAAGTGTTCTTCAGCTCCAGACCTCATGACTGTGCGTGTATGCATCAAATATAAACATTGTTTTATTGCCTTTGATTCCAAGAAGAGTTTCAGAAAAATCTGATTGACTTGTGCAAAAGCCACACTCATATCCAGCTGCAATTATTCCCACCCACACAGTGAAGAACATAATAATATGCACAAATGATATATAACTTATTATAGCTTTTCATTTTTCTTTCATCAAGATATGCTGTCTCTTATTGTGACTTCTAACATTTTTCAGTGCCTCCTTATCTCCTTTATTGCTATTTATCTAATCAATTGATGTGTCTTCATTATTGGATCGCAAAGTCTGACAACTAAATAGGAGATAACAATGTTCACATCTTTTGAAATTTGAAGGCGTCATCTGTCATCTGGCAAAGGAAATATACACAAATACATTTTCCCACAAAACTTAAGATTCTTTATAGATGTCCTTAATATCCTACATGGACCTGTTTTAGGATAGCTACTTTAAAACCAAACTCCGAAAATATAAAGTAAAGGTAAATACACTGACAGACACAATTTCTATTTGTGTAATTTTAAATTATATGACAATTTATAATATGTTGAACTAAAACATTAAATAATTATAAATAAAAACTTAGGAGGTTACAGAGAATAGGAACCAGTTCAAATAAAACCAAGAGCCTGCCTTTAAATATGACCTAAATAGAAAACCAAGAGCAGAATGGAAAATTGGGAGTCATCAGACATCACACTTATAATAAGACCACATTATAGGAAAACAATGTTAAAATATTTGAAAAATTATAAAACTGACAATCAGTACTCCGTGAGAATTCAGAATCATTATAAATAGTCTGTAATGTATTTTTATTTTCATTTTTAAAATAAAATAAAAAGAGATGCTAAGTGCACTTTGTGAGAAGTTCATGAACCCACAAATTTGCCCTTCACAGTGTCTGAACAACATTCCCGGTGTCTTCAAACAGGAATTCACACCCATTTAAAGTTTCTGGGAACCCACGCACTAGGGGGAGGTCGCGTGCCACCTAGGAGAGTCCTCGGATACCTGCACCATTTGGACAGACAGGTCTTGCTGCCCTCCTCCAGCAAACATAACCATGGTGTGGCCTGTTCCCATTACAGCTTGTTTCCCAATACCCAAGTCACAATTTTTTTTTTCTCATAAGACAACATGAGATGGAATCAGAATGGGAACTTAGCAAACGAAAACAGATTTTCTTTGATATAAATCCTTTAAGTCCAGGGTCAGATGGCAAGCTAATTTCCAGGAGTTCCTCGTAAATTCGGGTGTGTGATTTATCTTTGCTTTTGTTGCTGCAAACGGTGTTAACTGCTTTCTGAGGATCGTTCCAATAAAGGGGTGGCTGTGGTTTGAAATCTGCCACCTGAGAAGCTGCTGCGCCCCTTCTGTGGAGGCATCTCAGTTCGTTCCTTGGAGTACCAGGAAATGAGGAATTTAGTCAACAGTTCTCTCCCTTGGGACGCCCACCCAAACTTGAAGCATGATCTTTAATAAAAATTAGTAAAAACGAAACATTAACCGACAAAATATGTTTGGCATTACTAGAATTCCTTTGTTGTTTTGGGTGCCATTTTAATATTTTACCTTGGTTGATATTTCTAGTCACATTATAAGATCAGTGTCTCTTCTACATGCAAGGAATCTGGTTTGACTTAGTCCATGTGGCTTAGCAAATGAGACGGAAGAGTCAGTATGTGGTGGCATTCCTGAGTTTCTGGCTCTTAATTTGAAAGTTGTATTATAAAACTAAAATCTTTCCTACAAGTTGTACGTGCAGGTATTCCTGCATATGCAATTGAGGTGAGATTCTGCATGGACTTGGGCTCACAATTCCAAAGAAAGCATTTTTAATTCAGTCACAGAAGGACCAATGCACTACAAAGCTCCAAGGACTTGAACACTGTCAGATGACTTCCGGGCCATGTCCTCGTTCTGCTTCGGGTCTCGCCCAGAAAGTGCCACTTGGGAGTTTATCCCTCGCCAGTAACTTTTTGTTTCAACTCCAGTTTCTTCTGTTTATTTATCCTGCCGAACAGGTCCTTCCCTGTCCTGGAGCCTCCCCCCTCCCACCCCCTGCCACAGCCTTCCTGTCGATGATGCTGTTGTGTGTAGTTGCCGCATGGTGGTGTGGTGGGGGGGTCAGCTGCCCCTGTGTGACTCGGTGCACCACTGGGTTTTAACTCTGTGTTTCTGTAACTGTTTGCGCTGTTAGCTGCTACACTGAAGCAACCCTGCTGATCTCAAGGCAGTCCACCCTTGATGATTTAGATGGACAAGACCCTGTTCCTAAAACAAGCGAGCGCGCTCGGCCTAGGCTCCGTAAAATGTTCAGCATGGACATGTCCTCCTCATCAGCTGACAGTGGCAGTGTAGGATCAAGGTGCTTAACTTGTGCATGCTTCGTTCCGTAACCTACGCCCCCTCCCCGTGAATGCCATTGCACATATGAGTTCATGAGATGAATGTCATTTTTCTTTTCTTTTTTTTCCCTTTGATGTTTTAAGAATTTGCATGACGAAATGCATAACCATAGCACTTTCTGTGACCTAATTGTTTCTAAGACAGCGCTCTGTGCCCTAAACTATGTCCCTTCCTTTGTCCATTGGGGATTAAGAACCCTGATTGAAAATGTTGTCCCCTATTTTTCAAATAGTTTTCACTTTTTGTTTTCAAAGATATATATTTGATATATATAATAGATACATATCAATATATATTAGGAAAATCTGCCAAATATAGTCATTTTCAGTTAATATAAAATAAATCTGTCTATATTTGGCATGCATATCTAACAGGAAAAATTGAATGTATTTTACCATTGACTTTTGAAAAGGATGTTATGTAGAAACATGCATCAGCTTTATTGACTACCGTCTACCTTGTTTGGAAAGGATTATTCTGGGCTTAAGTTTTTTTTTTTAAAAATCCTGCCAGAAAACAACATTCAGCTAGAAATTATCTGCATAGAACCGCAAAACCCTTCCCTCGCCCCCAACAAATCTTAGTGTTGTTACCAGGGATCCTAACTATACTGTGTTCATCCTGGCATGAAAATAACCCAAGCCAAAGTCAACTCCATTCTGACCCCTGGTGGTCAGCCAAGGCAGTGTCTTCCTTTGCTGGCAGTTGAATATGTTGACCCTGTGGTGCTGTCCACGGGGGCCATCCTCTCTCAGGCACGAGCTTGTTAGATCCTTCTACTCTGAAGATCCCTGAAGACACACTCATCTCAGAGGCCCTGGGGTGACCGACCCTAAACCTTGAAGACGATGCTTGACATCACCTAATGACCATGGTGGAAGTTAGATCTAATATTTATCTGACTCCCATGACCTGAACATTCCCTGGGGTGTTGCTCAATCCAGTGGCTTCCTAGGAGGCTCTGTGTTACTGAGATAAACCTTAGCAACTTTGGTGAGGGCTATCATTCTCAGAGCCTTCTGCAGGGTGGCGGGGGTGACAAACTCAGAACCAAAGTCCTGAGCATGTTTAGTGCCTGCATGGTCACCCAGCATCTTCAGTTACAAGGTGCCACAGAAGGTGTGCCAACAATCCATTCATTGCTCGTTGGCATGTCTACACTGGTATCCTGCATTTGAGAATCTGTGTTTGCGGAACCTACTTGCTCACATATGCCAGTGAGGCAGCAGTGTGTATTTCAGAGTCTGATACATTGTCCTCCCGCATCCAGCAGATCCCAAACATCTGTCTCCTCTTCAGGGGCCAAATAGTTAAGAAAAGGCACGCTATGGGTTTCAGCATGCGATGAATTCAGTATGGCTGCTTCGTTTTCTGTTCTAACCTTTCTTGCATGGGTTTGCCAAGGAAGGCGAGGGAAGACCTAGAGATGAGATGAGGAACACTAGAGAAAAGGCACAGGGTGGCCAGCATGGGGACTAACAGAAGAAAAACAGGGAAATTGGTGTGAGGAAACTACAGAAGGAATGCATTTTAGAAAATAAAGAAAGAATGAATGAAAGGAAGGAAGGAAAAGAGAGAGGGAGAGAAAGTTGTTGGCATGAAAAAGTAGGAAAAGGCTCTGAGACAGAGCAAGAGCTGAGAAGGAAGAGACAGTATAAGGTGGCCCCACGGGCAAGACTAAGAACTCATGAGAAATGTCTGAGAAGAGAGGAGAAGGTAAGGATTCAGTGGGAGACATGCTTATCCTGAGAAGAAAGCGGCCAAGGATGAGAAAAGCAGAAAGAAATCAGCATTAAAGAAGGGGGATTTATAAAGCATGTGCTTGTTGAGTTCAGCCAACTGCATCTGATGGATTCTGTCATCCTTAGTGGGCCTGGGCAGGTCCCTTGTGCAGGACTGAAAGTAGGCTATGTCTTGGTCAAGCACCTAGGAAACAATCAAGCATGGCTTCTCCTCCCCACATGCTCTCTCTTTTAAGGAGTGATGGCGGTAGGTATGCTCTGCTAAACGTGTGCTGATTTGGAAATGAACCTGGAGCTCATGGCTGTGGATACTGATCCTATTTTGAACACTTCTATGCATAGACGGGGTTGCTCCTTGCAAGGCGTGTCACTTGCTGTGGTTTGAACAGGATGCAATGCTCACTGTCCACTCTCGCATCTGGAAGGCTACTGCTTGCAGTTTCCGCAGAGCGGGAGTGCATTTCTGGAAGGAACAGAGCAGATGGGATGCACAGAAGGGGGTGTTTCCCTTCCTCACATGCTTGAGGTTTTTACTTGGGAGCTCTGAGGCAATGTCATAAGGAGTGGGACAGGTTCCACGCTGGTACAAATGCTAAGACGAACCCTCTCGCCCATCTTCTCTCCTGACAGTGAGCCCACACAGTGCACCATGCTGTATTCACGCCAAGGGACTACAGAAACCATTGAGGAGGTGGAGGCTGAAGCTGAGGAGGAGGTGGTAGAGGGTCTGGAGTCTGAGCTCCATGATGCAGAAGACAAGGAGTATGTGGCAGAGTATGAGGCAGGGGTAGAGGAGGTCAGCCTCACACCGGACGAGGAGTTGCCTCAGTTCTCCACAGACGATGGGGACGTGGAGGCCCCGCCCTCCTACAGCAAGGCTGTCAGCTTTGAGCATCTGTCCTTTGCCTCTCAAGATGACTCCGGGACCAAGAACCACATGGTGGTCAGCCCTGATGACAGCCGTACAGACAAGCTGGAGTCAAGTATCTTACCGCCCCTGACTCACGAGCTGACAGCCAGTGAGCTGTTGATGAACAAGTAAGAGAAGGAACCATAGAAGGAACCATCACACACATGTGTACCTAAGTCACGTATGCACAAAGCCCTAGACATAGAAGGCAAACATACAATCCTGGGACAATACCGTGACTGAGTGACTGACTCAGCCAAAAGTATCCAGTGACATCTGTGTTCATACCTGTTTCTAAAAGGTCTCAGACAGGTTGAGAATCCCTAATTTGAAAACCAAAGATGCTCTGAAATCCAAAAGAGCTCAAAAAGCATCCACATAGTACAGGAGATAGATGAATTTGTGCCATTAATCTTTGTGCATACATCAAACCATTGGAAAACATTATATAAAATGACCATCAGTCCCTATGAATATGGTATATATAAGGCATAGGTTAACTGCATGTCGAAACTTGATTTCAATATCCAAGAATTTTTCATTATGTAATTTAGTAGTCCAAGATATGAAGGCCCTCAATATCTCAGACACTTCCCAAGTGCTTTAGACAAAGGTGGATCAGCCTGTATGAGGTTGTTTATTTTTATTATCAGATGAACATACACAGAGGAGGCATGTGTCGACGCACAACACAAGAGAGCATCATAAATGCAAGTCATTGATTTGGAGCAGGCGCAGACAAGGGTCCAATTGTGCTTATTTTAACAGGATGTTCCGCGATGATGAGCTGGAAGAATCCGAGAAATTCTACGTGGACCAGCCGCGGTTCCTGCTGCTTTTCTACGCCATGTACAACACCCTGGTCGCCCGCTCAGAAATGGTGTGCTACTTCGTGATCATCCTCAACCACATGATCTCTGCGTCCATCATCACCCTCCTGCTGCCCATCCTGATCTTCCTCTGGGCCATGCTGTCTGTCCCCAGGCCCAGCCGCCGTTTCTGGATGATGGCCATCGTCTACACTGAGGTAGGCCGCTCTGCTGCATGGCCTACTTAGGCTAGCGATCGTTATCCTCAATTTCATACACCTGTTCAGGCCTCACACCTTACACAGGGTAGGTTCCGGTGTCGTTCCCGATTAAAACACACAAGGAGACCGCTAAAGTGGGATTCAGTAATTGGCCAAAGGTTGCGAAATTGCCAGAGACGGCTTTGGAAGCCTACCTGTGAGCCCTGTGACATTAACCAATGTCACTACTGCCGCTGTAGCCGTCTTTGGCCAAATCGAGTGGAGTGGCCTGAATCGGTGAGTAGCCAAAGCATAGACTCGGAATTAAACTCACAGCAAAGCACCTTGAGTGCGGTCTGATGGAGCACCGCATGTTTTCCATCTTTAAACCTGGAGTCGCTTTCCCTGCATCCCAGCACAAAGCCTTGAAAATCTAAATGGCAGGAGGACACGCTGGGGATGGGGAGCCCCTGCTTGAGCAGACCTAGGGCCTTGTTTGCCATCTTTGCTGTGAAGTACAGAAGACTGCCAAGTCTCCTACGAACTGTGCCCTGTGGTGGGGAGGTGAGACTCACAGGGTGTGTGCCCAGGCTTCTTCAGTTGAAGACAAAGGGACTCCCTGACTCAGAAGGAAAGTTCACTTTGAAGACCATTGTGATTAATGCTTATAGTGCAGTGCTCGTGAAAGATGCACCATTTTAATCTGGAACTACCGCGGGTTTATAAGAAATCATTGTAGCAAATGATCTCAAAACTATGTGGATTAAGTATTGATAGTATGTATGACATATCTTTGATTTAGGAGAGAGAGAGAGAGAGAGAGAGAGAGAGAGAGAGAGAGAGAGAGAGAGATCCACGGATAAGTGCATGTCTATTTCTCTACTTGACCTGTCCCTCACAGTCTTGCCAAAATGATCACTCCTAGATATCACTTCCATTACATCCCTCTAGGACATAGATGACTCTCCTAAGGGAGAGGGTGCAATATCGCAGCACCCAGCCTCACTGTGTGGGAGAGTTCCCTAGCACCTTGTTCTTAAATACATGGTTTTCATGTTAAATAATATTCTCGCTTTTATCTCAGTCTGCAGCTACAAGAGGAGTTTTTGTGCAAGCCAGTAGATTAGCAGAACCGCCAGTGGAATAAAGACTTTCTATTGGCTATAAAAAATAACCTCTGTGGTGTGTGTGTGTGTGTGTGTGTGTGTGTGTGTGTGTGTGTATGTGTTATTGCTTAAGTTGGGTTTTTAATTTTCTCTCTCAGAGTAAATTAAGTGAGAAATCCGGTTGGCATTCCTTCCTTGTATAATTTGAGCTGTGCTCAGAAACACAAGAGCTATGCTACACATGATGAAACAAGTAGGGAGCAAATCCTCCTTGTTTCCATGGTTCGGAGATGACTGTGGAAGGCGATATGGTGGGAGAAAGCAAATGCTATGTGTATCGGCCCTTCCCGGTGTGGAGCCTGAGGGGAGCTTGCCTAGCACACACAAGCTCTGGTTCTGTCCTCAGCACCAGATAAACCAGGTGTGGCGGCCTACGCCCATAATCACAGCACTCTGAGATTCACTGCAAAATAAATTCAGCGTCTTTTTGGAGTTTAGGGGCTAAAATTCTGCCTCTAAACACAGGCGAAAGAAAAGAAAAAGGGAAATGATGTCTACCTACACCACAGCAGGCCAGGCTTCAGTCCTCTCCACACCAAAATAAACAAAACCCCACTAGCTCCCCACAAGTGCATGGTATTTCAGCAAAATTCACAAGCTAAAGCCTTGTATAACATATAAATGTATTCATATTCAAGTTTGCCCTGACTTCCTTATTTGAATAGCTGGATAATTGAATGCATAATTAAGTCGACATAAAAATGACCCCTTCAAAAACAGAAAATGATCAGTCGTTCAGGAGGCAGCAGGAGTAATTCAATGGCTTTGCTTCACTACAGGTGATGCTTTCAATAAACAGTGTTGCTCTTATTCTGCAGAAGAGAAACGTACTACCGACACTTTCAACCCAATCGCTTTAAGGTCATCATATATAGTAGTCATGCACCGCTAAAACTGTGCAGCAGGCGTGTTCTCTTAATTCTTACTCCACTCTTTCTCAGGCATTGCTAGTCCTAGAAGGAAGGAATGACTTCTTTTATTTCTATCATCCATACGTAGGTGGCGATCGTAGTAAAATATTTCTTCCAGTTCGGCTTCTTTCCTTGGAATAAGGACTTGGAATTGAACAAGGACAAGCCCTACTTTCCCCCAAACATCATAGGAGTGGAGAAGAAAGAGGGCTATGTTCTCTACGACCTCATTCAGCTGCTGGCTCTGTTCTTCCACCGCTCCATTCTGAAGGTACCTAAGTGTTAACAGTTCGCTACCGCCATGTTGGTCAGTTCTGTCTGCAACAGTACTGAAGATCCTGAGCACTGGATCGTTGTTGGCAGTGGGGATGATAGCAGGGTTGAGCATTTACCAGCATTTGCAGAGCATCGCTTGAAGGAGATGCAGAGATTCCGAGCACTGGGATCGTTGTTGGCAGTGGGACCAGTGTCAGGGTTGAGCATTTACCAGCATTTGCAGAGCATCACTTGAAGGAGATGCAGAGATCCTGAGTACTGGGATCATTGTTGGCAGTGGGGCCAATGGCAGGGTTGAGCATTTACCAGCATTTGCAGAGCATCACTTGGAGGAGACGCAGTATCATTTCAGCACTAGTCTGAGTCAGAGCATCTGAGAACACTCAGAGACAACACCTTGTCTCTCTTCCCCACTTCAAGCCCTGCCCATCTTCTAGTGATACTGCCTTCACCAGCCAGTCTCTTATCATGAAGAAGAGACTTCCCAGGGCAAGCTGTGGACTACTGTGCCTATAAAATCTCACCATTGAGGAAGCTGTTGGCCCCGTGGCCTGAGGAAGATCTCTGCAGGGCAACAAATCCAAGGCACACTCACTCTTACCCTTTTCTTTTAGGTACATACATCCCTTGCACACGCGCATGCATACACATACACACACACACACATGTATTGTGTGTATACATATATATAATATACATGTGTGTGTGTACATAATATATGAATGTGTATGTATGTATATGTATATATTCCCTTTTATTAAACATATATTTTTCTCATACAATATAATCAGAAAGCAGTTTTCCACCCTCTACCCCTTCCCGTTATTCCCCACCTACTCTCCCATTATGTCCACTTCCTTCCTATCTCTCATTAGAAAAGGGCAGACTTCTAAGAGAGAACAATAAAACAAAACGAAATAAAATGTAAGAGTCAATGAAAAGCATCACATTGAAGTTAGACAAGGCAAGCCAACAGAAAAATAAAAGAGCCTCAAGTGAAGGCACAAGAATCAGAGACTGGTTCACCCCCACACTCAGAAGTCCAGTAAAAGACTAAACTGAAGGCCATAATCTGCAGCAGTGCAGACCTATGTAGGTGCTATGATTGTTGCTTCAGTCTCTGTGAGCTCATATGCACCTTGCTCAGTTATTTAGAGGGTCTGGTCACCCCAGTGTCCTCTTCCTCCCCTGTTTCCCCCACTCCTTCTAACTCCTTTTCTGCAAATTCCCTGGACTCGAAGAGGAGGGATTTGGTGGAGATATCTCATTGACCTGTGCGTTCCAAGGTCTTCCTCGAGCTCAGGAAGTCTCTGCTTCTGTTTTTGTTCCCGTCACTGCCTTTCTTTCCGCAGCTGTGTGTGTTTTACTTCTCACGCACTACAAGTTGCAGACAAACAGTCTATTAGCAGAAGCGGGCCAATCCGCCATAACTATAGAAATAACTCTACAGTGTCCATTTCAGAGCTGCCTTGCTTGTCAAAGTCTGGCTTTTTTTCTATTTCTGCCCTGCTCCCTTTTCCAAAATAATTTAAATCTATAATTCATTTAATCAAATCATGCCTCTATCAGTCCTTATCAGATCCTGTTTAGAATAAAGTTTGGAGCTTTGCTTTTCTGTTTGTTTTTGTTTTCATTTTTTAATGTGTCCTGGGCCTAGCTCAGCATCCAGACCTGGCCTAGAACTCCCTATGTAGCCCAGGCTGTTATCAAAGTTGTGATCCTCCTGCCTCAGCCTCCTGAATTATAGGGTGACAGGCATGGACTGCTAGGCTCGGCGTTTTTGATGCCTTAACGATGACTCACAGACCCAGGCTTGAGGACTACGTGTACAAGCAGAGCATCTGGGACTCAGGGGAGAAGCCCCCTGGAGTTTTTCACACACAAGTGGAGTCACACTACATACAGCCGATGTGTGGTCCCAACAGGCTCTCCCTCCAGCAAGACCATGAGTTTCTCAGACCCCAGATCTGTACATTCTTGCCTTTAGCAGCTCTTCTTCCCATTTTCTTACAGCAGAGATCAGGATCTCCAGTAGATGCCAGAGTCCTTGCCCTACACCTGGTCATCAAATTTCGCATAGAAATTTTGCAGTTTTGCTCTGAGTCTTGAGTAAGCTAAGGCTCACCCCCACCATGCGGGCTGGGAAGCAGACAGAATCATTCTACAGAGTAGAGATGTGGGATGCTAAGATTGGGCTCACCTGTGGATAAGAAGTGGGCCGAGGCTATTTCTAGTGAGCACTCTAATAAGTTCTAGAAGGTTCTAACACATCAAGAAGCTGTCATTTCATCCTTACCTATCTATCCTAACTACACCTACCTTGTCTTAGTTAATTACACAAACGCTTTTCAACAACCATCTCCACTCTCCTAGGACACTCACACAGTTCTGCACAAGCTTCCTTAGACACGCCTCCCTTGGATTTCCGTTTTCAAGGGGCTGAACGTTAGAATCGACCCTATAAGAAAGCCAGTTGGCCCACCTGAGACGCTAGCCTCAGCTGTCGCCTTCTCTGCTTCTCAGTGTCACGGCTTATGGGACGAGGACGACATCGTTGACAGTGGCACGGACAAGGAGGAGTCTGATGACGAGCTGTCCCTTGATCACGGCAGAAGAGGCTCCTCGGATTCACTCAAGTCCATCAACCTGGCTGCTTCGGTGGAGTCTGTGCATGTGACCTTCCCAGAGCAGCCAGGGGCCATCCGGAGAAAACGTTCCTGCAGCAGCACCCAGATCTCCCCACAATCCAGCTTCTCTTCAAACAGGTCCAAAAGAGGTATTCACTACATGGCCTTTAGGCTGAAATAAGCCCCAGGCAGTCTTATTTCTCCGGTGTCTCTGCATCTGGGAAGGGGAGCGGTTGGCTGCTATGGGTTAAAGATACTGTAATATGGAGGAACATTCTCTGGCATTAGACAGACCCAAGTTCAGGTCCTGTTTCAGTTCTGTAGCTTCCTCCATTGTTCAAGGTGTGCGAGCCCCTCCAGGGCCCAGGGTTTCGGGTAATAGAGGAGGCAGCCAGCACACAGGCTAATGTGCAGCAGTGTAAGGCCCGTGATAATTCATTCACCATATATGAAACCTCTGCTGGGTGGGATATAAATCATAACAGATTTTGAAAATGGATTTAGATTTTACCAACGGAGATTTGGGAGAGGGATGCTGGGGACTGAACCCAGGATCTCTCACATTTGTATACTAGGCAAATGCACTACCACTGGGCTCTAGCCCTACCCGTTTCTGTCTTACTAGTTTTTATCCTGAGCTATGTCTCCCTTCATTTCACAGGCTGGCTTTGCACATAGCATAGGTGGGCCTTGAACTTCCAAATCCTCCAGCTTCAACCTCCCAAATAGCTCTGATTGCAAGCATGCGCCACAAGGATCAGCTTCAGCTGGGGACTTTTAACAAAGATTTATGATTATTTCCTAAGCTAGTTTTTAATTTCTTACTAAACATTGAGTGTGATACAGAAGTTGCTATTTGGAAATAATTGGGCCTTTGTAGTTATGGGCTCATGTCTGATGCTTCTCCAGGTCTCAGACATTTGTCTTAAGAACCTGCCTTTGAGGCAGACACTGGGTGATCAAGTATATTGGTTTTCTAGTTGGAGCAATCAGAATATGAGAATAAGTCTGAGTCACGCACCCCCATCTGGAAAAACTGAGACCTAGAACACTAGTGAGCACAAGTAAAGTTATTCCCCTCTGTGTTTCTTCCTGAACAAATGCTACAGAACCATGCAGAGGAGACCCACTGGGTATGAACCCGCGGATCTATCGCAGCCCCGGGTCAGCATAGGAGTCTGCTCCTCGAACACTCAGTAGTCAGTCTTAAAGCCTTCCGTGCCCTACATCCTCTGGATCATGTGAAAGCCAGGGCCCTACACCCCAACTGAGTTCTGTTGACAGATCCACTGTTAACCCTCAAGCCTCTGACCTCTCTCCTTTTCCTCCTCTTTCTAGGTAGCACAAGCACACGGAACAGTAGCCAGAGAGGAAGCAGTGTTTTGAGCATTAAACAGAAAAGCAAAAGAGAACTTTACATGGAAAAGCTTCAAGAGCATTTCATCAAGGCAAAGGCATTTACCATAAAGAAGTGAGTGGGCAGAAACACAGGGGCTGTGCGCTCTGACTGGAGCTGGGGAGCTGGTACCAATGACTCCCTAGAAACCAGAGGTGAAGAGGGGAGAAGGCGTTTGTTGCAACAGCAGACAGTGACCCATGGCTACAGTGCTTTAGAAACCATCTCTTGGTGAATGCCTACATCAAGGGTTCACTTTATAAGCTTTCAGGCGTTGCTTCTGAAAGCCCAGCCAGGCAGGGAGGAGCGTGAGGTTCACATCGGATGGGAGTCATAATGCCCTCTTTCTTCCAATAATGGGGCTGGGTGGCATTGGGCCAGGCTCCTTATTCATCATCCTGCAGTCGGTCCCTGGCCTTCTTCACAGGTCCCTCTGCCTTGCTGGTGATTCGACAAGGCAGTGCCCAAGCACAAGCAGGGAGAAAGACACAACAGGACTGGGATTGTAATGTGACACAAGCCCTAATGCAGACAGGCTCAGACCTGGAGAGCCTGCAGTCACAGTAAAGCTATGCGGCTTGAAGGACAATAGAGAGACAGAGACATGCTTGCACAGTGGTAATGGCAAAGAAAAGAAATAAAAGCCAAGAACAGCAGGGAGAAGCCACAATGGACATAAGACTCCGAATCAGAAGAGACAGGAGACATCCGATATATGCTCAGATATGGAACTCCAGGGCTCAGTGCCCTCTAGGCTCCTTCACTTTCTCCTCCTCTGGCCTCAGTCACAGTCTCACCCCAAGTTTTATATAAGCTTAGGGTGAAACAGAGAGAATTCTGCAACACAGGCTCATGTAGAATGAATCACCAGACCCAGACAGCCACATGCCTTCTGCCTGGCTTTTAGGGCTTTATGCAATTCTGTTCGGCTTCAAGTAAGGGAAGAGTCATGGCACCCTCCAGGTCATGCCTGCATTGGCAGTAAACTCCTCTGTGCTCCCTGAGCAGGGGTCTCTCCAAGGGTCTCTGCCTCGGCTTGTAGTAGAAGGTGGGGCCTGGATAGGAAGGAGCAGGAGAGTGGAGATGGAGCAGGGTCAGCCATTTTTCCATGCTACCCCTGTGAAACGGCCCTGTCTTGCAGAACTCTGCAGATATACGTACCCATTCGGCAGTTTTTCTACGACCTCATCCACCCGGACTACAGTGCTGTGACTGACGTGTATGTGCTGATGTTCCTGGCCGACACTGTGGACTTCATCATCATCGTCTTTGGCTTCTGGGCCTTTGGGGTAGGTTGGGCCAAGGGTCTGCCCTCATCGGCTGACTAGGAGGGAAGATTTCCATCTTGGGAAGTGCCACTCAGGCTGAACCTGTTCTTTCCTCCACAGAAACACTCGGCGGCTGCAGATATTACCTCTTCTCTCTCAGAAGACCAGGTCCCCGGGCCATTCCTGGTGATGGTTCTTATTCAGTTTGGGACCATGGTGGTGGACCGTGCGCTCTACCTCAGGAAGACTGTGCTGGGCAAGGTCATTTTCCAGGTCATTCTCGTGTTTGGGATCCACTTCTGGATGTTCTTCATCTTACCCAGTGTGACGGAGAGGTAAGGTCTCCCCCACAGAGATCCGCCAGGACAGTGAAAGGCAAAGATCTCAGCGAAGTTCGGTTCAAACGCAGAGTAGGAGTTGGTTCATCCTCCTCAGTGCCTCAACTGTGTTTCATCCATGTTTGCAGAAACAAAGGTTTCAGAAATAAGAGGAGTGACAGCCTCAGATCCAGGGCAGACCAAAGAGCTTTGAGCTGTGTTTGTCTCTACCATCTAGGCAATGTCAAGAGGAGCAGAGTCAAAAGGAAAGGTGCCTCCGTCAAAAGGAAAGAGGACATGAGACAGTGTCGTATGGGAAACAGGGTTATTCAACTGGTTCAAAGACATAACAGGAGATGATAAGGGGAAAGTGATATCAGACACATGGATGATAATGGGACCCAAAAAGCCCATGTAGGGGACCAGGTAGACCCATTACGAAATGATGTTGTTTCTGTCAGGACTGTTGCTAATGGTTAAAATAGACTAAGAACTGGCATGAGTGAATTTATAAAGGGTAGATACTACTGAGCAAGTTGAGGTGCACAGTAATCCCAGCATTCAGGAGGCTGGAACAGTCAGAAGTTCGAGGCCAGCCTGGGCGATACAGCAAGACTATTTCAAGACTAAGGCAACCTGAAGTTTACTAGGGGTGGGGCTTGAAGGTGGCTACTGGTTTTCCCCTAACACCTAGAATGGGATATAGATCTAAAAGTCCTCAGTAAGCTGAGTTCTAGTACCTCAAATTCTCTTCCACTTCTCCCATCTCTCCCACACCCAGAGTTCCCCCTTTTCTCCTATATGGCCTTTGAAATCTGTACTTCCACCTCAAATGAGTCTTGTAGCCCAGTTATTAATTAGGGTGTGAACAACTCAATCAATAAATAAAAGAAAAACAAAGCAGATTACTATAAACAGAAGATGTCCGCTCCACTCTCTTAGATTATACTGGCAGAGGGGAAATTTATTTGTTTTTACTCTAAACTGTTGCTTTCTGTATGGGAAAAGCATCCTATTGCTTTATCTTCCATAATTTTATCTTTTAGGAAATTCAGCCAGAACCTGGTGGCTCAGCTTTGGTACTTCGTGAAGTGTGTGTACTTTGGGTTGTCGGCCTATCAGATCCGCTGTGGCTACCCAACGCGCGTGCTCGGAAACTTCCTCACCAAGAGCTACAATTATGTCAACCTCTTTTTGTTTCAAGGGTGAGGGCACCGCCTTGTCTCTCAGTGGTGGAGTGGAAGCAGTGTGGGGGGGATTGCGTTTCTTCCACCAGGAGGGAGGAGAGAAAGAAAGCAGGGGTGTAAGGCACCCAGAAACTCTTGCAGTGTGAGCCCCACACAAGGTCCTGCTTTAGGCACCTTTTCACACTTAATCACCAAAGTCCTGCCCGGAAGTTGCCCGAGAACCATCCACACTGCATTATTTTCACTTTAGTAACTTCCCTAGTTAGCATGATAATGTTTGGGAATAAAATGTCTTCCCAAAGCTCAAGGGTCTTTGAAGGAGAGGACATCAGGAAGATTGTAAGAGCGGGGGGGGGGGGGGGGTGAATGGGGGCCTAGGAGAGTGGGGGAGGTGGCTACAACAAAATAGTGTTTTCTGGACACAGCAAGGCGGTCACACCATTGAATTTACAACGATTGTGACGGTTGTGACGGTTGTGACCATCTGCATAAGATCAGTTACTCAAGACAAACTCTCATCTTGGAACGAGGATGTGGTCACACTAGCTAAAATGCTATTGGCATTGCTATTAGCCATGGGAGACTGGGACTCAGTTTCCCTCAAGGGCGTGGGTCCTGGCAAGCTACGCATGCTCCAGCAGATGTTCCTAAACATGTGCTCATATAGAGTGCACTAAGTGGGCTCTGTGGGTTAAACAATCAAACAGAGCACACGGAGTTGGGTGGGAAGGCGATGAGAGAGATAGGGAAGGGATTTCAGGGGAGGAAATGAGAGGTGGATTATATGCATGTGTGAAATTCTCAAGCAGTGAAGTCTCAAGCAAGTGGAGTGGAGTAGACACAGAGAATTCCAAAGTATTAATACAATTCTGGACATAGTAAAATAGAATGGCTGGGACCAGCACCTTTCCAGAACACCCTGGAGTTCTTTGTGTGCTGTGAGTTCATGCATGAAGAAGCCCGAGTGCCATCATGCTGCCTGTTTCTGGTAGTTCATCAAGCAAGCTTCATTCCACGTGTTCTTCCATATGATGATTTCCGTGATAGCATACCCTTGCATTCCCCCAAAAGTTACACCATGTCTCAAGAGAGAAGGTGGCTGTAGGCACAGCTGGCCCCTCCATGGCACTAGTTCTGATCTCTGGCGATAGGTCAGAAGTGGTTTTGGGTGCATCCTGATGTTGTGATCAACCATGTGTTCTACCCTAGGCCTGGGCCGGCTGTGTCTCCCAGGTGCTGGTTTACTATTTAATCTGTAGAGCTGAAGCAGGTAGCTCAGGGCAGGGGTTTTGAATGGTAACAACACTGCTGTAGGGGATCCTAGACCCCGCCTGCTTCCCAAGCCTGGCAGAGAAAAATCTCTGTCATTCAAGGAGCTTGGAATATTCCTCCATGCCTGCTGGAGCTCAGGGTAGCCCACTCCCCAGTACAGCTGAAGGCAGTGAGCCTCTTTAACCTAGGCAAGCCACTGATCATGAGTCTTCTCTCTGGCTCCAGTGACAGTCCCTGGTCCCTCTGCCTCCCCCATTCGCTCGCATCTTTATCAGATGTAGACTCTTTCCTGACTCATCCTATCAGCAAAGCTATAACAACTCAAACAACCCTCTGCCCATTGATTCTTATAGTACAAACACATGTGAAAAACAAAACAGAATCAACTTTTAATATGAAATCCCAGTCGGTTACAACCATCAGAGAAAATAGGGATGAAAAATATCAATCCGTATATTCAATTTATACTGCGAAGCAGTTGTACTCCCGGGTGGATTTTACTGTGAGGATTGCCTTGAGAGCTTTTCTTAACTCATCACCTTCTAAACAAATTTCTTCCGCGTGAACTTCTGAGGTGAGCTAAACAACGGAGCCGTCCTCCAAATGTCCGCATGACTACACGTGGTTCCCTGCAGGTTCCGCCTGGTCCCGTTCCTGACTGAGCTGAGGGCTGTGATGGACTGGGTGTGGACAGACACGACCTTGAGTCTCTCCAGCTGGATTTGTGTGGAGGACATTTACGCGCACATCTTCATCTTAAAGTGCTGGCGAGAGTCGGAAAAGGTAAAGAGCCCATGACAGTGCCTCGTTCCTGCCAGCCGCTCGCGAGCGCCGGTCGGTTACAAGGTTAATGCGAATGCTGCGTGTTTGCAGCCAAATGGATCGAGGTGGGGGCATGAAACCTGCCATGAGCGAAAAATACAGCATTGATTTCCAACCCACTGGGGTTGTAGGCTTTAAATTCACTTCTGCTATTGTCAGCAACAGCATCCAGATGTTTCTTCTTTTGGCCATTGTATCGTAATTGATCTAAAAGAAGGGATGTGCTGCCACATGACCCAGTCACCCTTGAATGCTCACTGGGAAGCCCAGTGCAGAGAAACTAGGGTTGGTTGGGCAATGTGGATTCATGCTCGCCATGTGCTCTCCTCTGGAGGAGGGATGGGTACTTTAACCTCCCTGGTAAAGGAAATGATCTCTAAAAATGTTCTTAGAGTAGGTAGCTATTAAGTTTAAGCATAGTTTAGCCTTACTGGATAGTCTGAAAGCTTGTCGTGTAGAACCAGAGTATCTTATATCATGGTAACAGAAACACACAACCAACATTAGCCAAGGAGTGGAAAATGTCTTCCTGTCTTACCTCTGAGATATTGTCTTTCAAAGCATCTCTTCTGATGTGTGTAACGTCTACTGTGCGTTCCCAGCTCTCCCCAGCAAGCCAGCTCTACCGTCCATCAGGAGGCACATGCATTTATGACGTCTATGGAACTGAAGGAGCTGAGGCCTGCTAGAGATGAGGAGCTAGAGACGTGGCCCCACACTGCCGCTCAAGAATTCGCACTGAAAAGTTCCTCTGAATGTTTAGGGACCCCAGCTCGGGCCAAACCAGAATTTGTGACTTTGATGCTGAAAAGAATTTCAGGACTTTGGTCATGAAGCAGAGCTGGAGATTTTGTTAGAAGTATTCTAATATAGGTTCAAGCTTAAGAAACTAGACAGCACAGATGTGGGCTCCTCCAAAGAGAGATAAAGCAACCGATTGTCTCAGCATTGGTTTCGTATGCTCTTTTGGTGGTTCTCCAGTTGTATTTCAGAAGGCCACTGTGGATTTTTTTCTTCTGTTCTCCTTTTTGTTTACTGAGGTTGCGGGGTGTCCCTGACACATCTGTGGTGGGATTACACTCTGCTAAACTACAACTGGAATCCCCTAAAATTGGTAGGATGGTACAGAGGCATGGACCATGTTCTTTCCCTGGAAATAGGGTTTAACAATGAGATTCCCAGGAAATTGCAGGCTCGTGGCTTGGAGGGACTGATAGATTCCCCGGGACTGGAGTTACCAATGCTTGTGAGTCACCTTGTGGGTACTGGGAATCGAACCTGGGTCCTCTAGAAGAGCAGCCAGACCACTGGGCCATCTTGCGGCCTCCTGTCCTTATATTTAAAGAGCACAGAAACTGGAATGCTGCCTTAGTCTATTCTTTTGTTATTGCTGTAACAAACATCTGGAACGAGGCAATTTATAAAGAAAAAAGATTTATTTTTGACTCCTGGCCCTACACGGCAGCATCTGTTTGGCTTCCTGCCTCTCTATGCATGGTGAGAAACCAAAGAAAGAGCCAAGAAAGTGTGGTAAAGAAAAGGGGACAGCCTCTCATGATAACAAGGCCATTCCTCAAGAAAAGTTGGGTTCATTCATGAAGACACCTTGTTTGGCCCAAATGCCTTGCAAGGTCCCACAACTTCTCAATACTGCATAGAGAATGTCCCATTCATTGGTCCTCTGAGGACAAACTACACGCCACCGGAAGAAAAAACATGAGCATCAAAGGACACAGGGTGATAACGAGGGTAACAAAGACCCTAGAGATGGCCACATATGAGAACCCTAGAAAGAATCAAGAATCTCTTGGCTCACTAGCAAAACATAAGAGGAAGCAGAAATAACAGCTATTTTCAACACTGACTATTTTAGAAAACCATGCAAAACTAGGTTAATTTGTGAGACATAAACCAACAAAAAGACAAGTAGACAAAAGCTCCAATAAATGTCAATGAAAAATAAGACATTTCCCAGGATCAATGCTACTCCATGACAGAGTGGGCTACCTTACAAGTTGGTTGCCAGGAAACATCCAAGTACATACACACTTAAGACCCGAGGGTAATGTTTACTGTATGGAGACACTAAGTCTACTTCCATATGTTAGATTGCTGATACTATAACTAAACTCCTAAGACAAATCAACTCATAAGGAAGAAAGGTTTATTTGTGGTTCACAATTCTGGAGATAAGGGTGTTTTCACAGACCCCACAAACCTCCCACACTATTAAATCATTTCTATAGCACTCATGATGCCCAACAGCATGCGAACGCTCAACAAATGGAGATCAGGCTGCATTCTTGAGTGAGTTAGAACAACAAAAAGAAGAGTTCCCACAATACCCCTCTAGCATATGTCATCTGACCTTGGCTGGATCCACAGTCATGGGGCCTATAGGGAGAGAGGATGGTGGCCTTCCCTTATCCTCAGAAAAGCCCCAGGTTCCCCTCCAGATGGCCTCACATTCCTGGGAAGCCTGGGGAGCTGAGGCTGAGAGGATTCTCTTTGTTGTATCTGCCACATTCCCTTTCTATGGCAGCCCAAATGCCAGAGCACGGGTAAGCCAAAGTGGCTGGAACAACATGTAACGAAGGACCGTAAACGGGAGAATGACAATATGGGGCCTTTGTCTTCAGTCTGCTGTGAACACTTGCTGAGCACCGCTGGTGAGGCCCAGAGTCACGACAGCATGCAAAGCCCCAAAGCACAGGTCGTGCGGTCCAGGAAATACATGTGTGAATATCTTGTCTCACAGTAGCACACATGTAATAAACAGGTGCTTGCTGGAAGGCAGCTTCTGGGGAAACAAAGTCACCAGGAGGTAGGGAAGCTTCGCCGAGCGAGTTAGTGGAAAACATGAGTTGACTTGGGGTGGGCGGAGCTTCTACCTTTCTGTTTGCTCCTAAGTCCGCTGCCCCAATCCCTGTCTCCTCTCCTCTGCTCTCACAGGGATGTTTGCCGGATACTTTTAAGACCTTACTGAGTTTCTTTACTCTCTAAAAACTCCTGTTCACTTCTCCTGGTCTTCACAACCTCAAAGGTCGAATTTGGCATTTTTTTCTTACAGGCCTTCCCTAGCTCCAGATTTGGTTCACATCTTTCCCCGGGGCCTTCCCAACTCTCTGCATAGCCTATCCAGTACTTAACACATTGAGACCCAAGTCCCTCATTCCAGTTCTCTGTCGGAAGCTCAGTGATAGAATCATTCTAGGGCACTCTGTGATAGGATCATTCTAGGGCACTCTGTGAAGCAAGAACAGCTTCCTGAAAGGCAAAGGTTTGCCATGAACTTAAGATGTGAACGGCCAACTTTGCACTCATCCCCAAGTGGCCACTTCCCAGCATGCTCTGGGAAGCTAATCAAACTTATAACAAGAACAGCACTGTGGTTTTCCCATCTTCCAACAATAAAACACGGAGCTACCGAGAGACGAATGGGGAAGTAGCCTGGGACAAACATCTGGCAGCCCCTTTGATAGGTCTTCTCTGTAGTCTGTCAAGGATTGCATATGGGGTAAATTGGGAGTCTGGTTCACCGTGTAGAGGGCCACCTCTAGTAACAGACTTCTTGTTGGCAAAGTTCCCAGGTGGTCAGGACATCGTATAGAGAGACAAGGAAAACACAAGAGACCCAGCTGCTCTGGCATTCATAGCAGAACAACTCTCAAGATAGCCAATTACTACAGTCTCTCCAGATGGGTTCGATGGGTTCATTCAAGACTCTAATCATCTTAATGCTCATTATGGTGATCACAACTCAACCTGAGTATCAGAAGGATCAATCCAAACCCCAACTACAGCATCAGCTAACCTGGAAAGTACCTGGGAAAGGGAGAAAGGCTGCACGCAGGAGTAACATGCAAGACACTCACATACCTCAGACACTAACTTCTCAGGCAAAGCCAGCTCCTCCCACTCACCCCCCACAGTTGGGGAAACTTAGAGTCTGCAGTGTGGCCTGCAGAGGTGACACAGCCCGCGACTGTGCTGGCTCTTGTTCCTGTTCCTACCACATGAATTCCTCCTTTCCTCTCACCAGCCATGTCCAGCACTCAGAGGGGCTTTGTCCCTCACTGGCCACAGGAGGGCCACGCTGGCCAGGCAGAGCTTAAGAAGCAGAACAACATGGTCTTTGAGAACGTGCACTGTGCATTGAGTTTAACGGGTGCCTCTTGGACTTTGGTACAGCTTCATCCTTCGATTCCAAGGCTGGGATAGTCTCTGCCCCGTGTAGAGAGGAATCAGGACTAAGTCTGTATTCCCCAGGGCAGTGAGGGAAGCACTCACCCTTGTCTGACCCTGCCTCCTCCCTCTTCTCTCAGGCACCTGCTGAACCTTTCTAAATCCTTGTGTTGCAGAGATACCCCCAGCCCCGGGGCCAGAAGAAGAAGAAAGCGGTGAAGTACGGCATGGGCGGCATGATCATCGTCCTGCTCATCTGTATTGTGTGGTTCCCGCTGCTCTTCATGTCTTTGATCAAATCCGTCGCGGGGGTTATTAACCAGCCCTTGGATGTGTCGGTCACAATCACCCTGGGAGGGTATCAGGTAAGCTAGCTTCCCCCATGTTTTGGATCCCCTCCTAATGCAGTATTCGTTCATGGGAGCCCTGACTAAGGCGCGTAGTGATAGTTCTCAACGCCAGTTTTGTTTTGTTGCTTTTTCAGGACAGGATTTCTCTGTGTAGCCCTGACTGCCCTGGAACTGACTCTGTAGTCCAGGCTGGCCTCAAATTCACAGAGATCCTCCTGTCTCTGCCTCCCAAGTGCTGGGATTAAAGGCGTGTGCCACCACTCCCTGGTTGATGCCAGGGTTTTATCTGAATGCTCTCTGATCAGAAGACACATGGCATATGAAAGAAAGTGCATGTAGTTGGTGACAGGGAAGCTGTGCTGCCGCTGAGGATGTGCAAGGGCTTGGGTGTGAGCCCTAGCACAGCAAACAGTAAAATAGCAACAACAGTAATAATAATAACAACGGTTCATTGGTTTTGAGTATAGAATTAATCCGTGTGAAAAGAGATCTCTGAGGCCAACTGCCTTCGGGGGTCAGTAGTTCATACCAAGGAAATGTTTTCACTTTAACCCAAAAGCGGGGAAGTTCCAGCGTCTCCTGCTGACTATGTACCTTTGTTTTGCAGCCTATCTTCACAATGAGTGCCCAGCAAAGCCAGCTGAAGGTTATGGACAATGCAAAGTATAAAACATTCCTAAAGTCTTTCGCCACCAACACCGTAAGTAAATGTGTGCAGAACTCAAGGAAGACCACCTCCATGTGGGCTCTCTTGGGGTGTCAGGCAGCCGGATAGCATTGCTGTGCCCCCTGGTGGTGAGATGATGAATTTTTCTAGGCTCCTCAGTTGCCTGTGGCACCCGACCTTGATAACATGACAAACATAAATGATAGCAAACGCGAGTTTAACTTGAAACATTTTAATAAAAGCTCAACAGGATTTTTCTCATTTAAACACATGCATATAATTTTTAAACTGGTGATATTGGTCTTTGATTGGCCTGCTTGCTCTGGGAACCTTGAATTAAGAAATTAATTCGAAATATGGGAAAGCAATTAGGTAGATGCTTGTTTAAGAACACATTGCTTTTGGTAGCAGAAACTGAAGTGATTTGAATGTTTAAGAAAAAGAACTGGCTCCAAAGCTATAGAGAAACCCTGTCTCGAAAAACAAAACAAAACAAAAAACTGGTTGGTTAAGGAAATCATACCAAATATATTACATGAGTCCAGCTGGCACTGGTTCCTCCAACAGTCATCCTGGAAGAAAAGGTCTGCACTTTTGATCATATTCACATTACATACTTTGTTATCTGAAAAGACGAGTTCCTAAGTAATTTCTCTTGTAATAAAAGTGTCTTTAAGAATCCTATTAGTTTTATGACAAGTTCTCAAATAAAATATAGACGGAAAAAGAATCAGACTATTATATTTTTAAATGTCAAGCCAAAAGACATGTGTCCCTTACTTGATAGTATGCTCATGGTGGGGATGGAGCTAACGTTGCTCATTTCTCTATCGTTTATTTTTCAATAAAATAATAACACGAGTTTCATCATAAAAAAGTTTCACAGGGGGCTGGAGAGATGACTCAGAGGTTAAGAGCATTCCCTGCTCTTCCAAAGGTCCTGAGTTCAATTCCCAGCAACCACATGGTGGCTCACAACCATCTATAATGGGGTCTGGTGCCCTCTTCTGGCATGCAGGCATACACACAGACAGAATATTATATACATAATAAATAAATAAATATTTTTTTAAAAGTTTCACAGACAATAGTTTCGAGTTACGGAAACAGATCAGGCAAACAGATGCTTCTATTTAAAATCATCGCCTAAAGTTCATAGCAGCAAAGCTAATCTCAAATGATTAGCATCCCTAAGGACAGGACCTGGGTGGATTGAATCCTGTCTCCTGTGAGGGGGGTCTGCTTCCTCAGTTCACGGATTTCTTGGCAATGGGGAAACATGATGTGGGTTATGAGGTGCTCCTTTCTGGGTGGATAGGAACGGTTGGGCATGTGACTGGAGCTTCCATGTTCCTGCTCTGGGAACCTAAAGCCTGGGCACTATGTAAACAGTCCTCCCTATGGAGACTTCTCCGTACAATCGGTTGGAAGAAAGATGAGTTGCTTCCTTCATGAGCATCGTGTGTAGAACCCATTCACAGCGTGTGTGTTTGTGTGTGTGCAGGGTGCTATGCAATTTCTGGAGAATTATGAAAAAGAAGACATAACGGTCGCAGAACTGGAAGGAAACTCAAATTCTTTGTGGACCATCAGCCCTCCCAGTAAGCAGAAAATGATACAGGAGCTCACCGACCCCAATAGTTTCTTCTCTGTTGTTTTTTCATGGAGTATTCAGAGGTAGTTACTGTGTTTCCATGCCTCCTTCCCTAACCCCACTCTTCCCTTAGGCTGGGGGAACAAACAGTAACTCCGCTTGACGCAATCTTTCCGTTCAACCAGTTGCCCTTTCTGCTAAAGCTCGCATTTCACTGAGGAAATATGGCTTTTCTAGGAACCAATGACCAGACTAAGAATGGCTTAGAACTTTATAAGTTAGGTTTTCTTTTTTTCTTTTCTAAGAGAGGCCACCAATGAAGTCTGTGAGCAAGACAGAAGAGAAGAGAAAGGAGGGAAAGAATGGGTTAGAAAATAAGTAGAGTCCCTGTGCTCAGTTAAGGTTGCCACAAAAAGTTGAAGTTTGGTCTGAGAAATAGAGAACTGTGTTTGCAGACTTGGGTCCCACCAGCATCCCTGCTCCACTGGAGAAGTCTTGGGAGGTCTGTTCTGTGGGTGTGAGTTTTGGGGATACATTAGGAGACCCAGAATCAGGAAAGCCAACCCTACCCCTATCCCACCAAAATCAAGCCTGAGCATTCGCCCGGACTTTGCCTTTGTTTGGAAAACCTAAGGATGTCTTACTAAAAGGTCCTGCATCTAGACATTCCACCCAGTGCTTTAGTCTTGGGCACTGGGGGACCTCAGCACAACAGAATATGGTCACTTAGTTTCCTTTGTCACAGTCTTGAGAACTGTGACAGAACCCCAGGAAGACCTCCAGCAGGCTCATTTGAAATCACAACTTGAACTTCCTGGCTTATAAGAAATCGTTGTAGCTCACACCTGTAAGTCTAGCATACAGAAGGCCGGAGGCAAGAGGATCACCGTGGGCAGCCCGAGCAACACAGCTAGCCTGAGCTACAGAGGGAAACCTTGTATAAAAAAGCTAAACAGCAAGATGAAGGGATCATGACCAGTTCTGAGGAAATCTTAGAATCTAAAGTGAACTCACAAGAAAACGGGAAAGCGCCCTTTCAAAGAGGTCGTTCAGTGTTTTCCATAACCTTATTTTCTCCTTAATGTCTCCTATCTCTCAATTTCCATTTGGACCAGTGGCCAAACACTTGGTTTCTATCCCTTGCTTTGAAGAGCCACCAAATCATAACAAAAGTAACTTCTGATTAAACACAGGGGCTGCTGGTTACCATGGAGACTGATGTCATTACTTTTGCATAAGAATATCTCTGAGATTCCCATGAGCTCATCATGACAGTTGCTGCTTGGCCAGCAGACTCTAATCCCTCTATTCTGCCTCATGGGGTTGAGGTCTCCCTCAATTTTATGAATTTGACTGCTTAAGAGAATGGAAATGGAGGTGGGGTAACCAGGACGGTTGGGATGGAAAAATCTGGGCTCACTGAAAACTTGGTGAGATACAACAGTGAGTCAAGGGTGCACGGGTCTCTCCTCCAGACTTTCGAGCAATCGCTAACCTTAAGCTTTTTCCTTTTTCTTCTTATTCCTTCCATCGCAGAAACATGACTCTGGGTGCCAAAGCAGAAATAGCAACCGATAAGCTTTCTTTCGCCCTGGCAAACGAAACACGAAATAATATAGCCAAAATGATCGCCGGCAACGACACAGAAAGCTCCAACACGCCCGTGTAAGTTGTGTAGCCCTGTGAACAGAGCTTGCGTCGAAATGTGGAGACTTCTGATGCAATCCAACTCGTTTGAGAATGCAAGTGACAGTTCTCAGTCCCAGGACTCTATCTCCAATTTGCTTGTCGTTATGTGTATGTCGTGAATGACAGTCGTGGTGGCTCCGGGGACATTCTCCATCCATGGTGAAGTGTTGTCCTGCTGTCCTTCCACCGTGAGGCACACTGTTCTCCCACTCTCAGTGGCCAATGCCTGCTACAAGGCAGCTCTCCCTCAGTCTTTAGATCCCATTCTCCACCCACTGGGGTGTCATTATGCTGATTTCCCCCCCCCCCCGTGTCGAAATTCCTCACATTCCCCTGCATCTACCTGTCCATCATAATACAAGCCAGTGCTTG
Organism: Myodes glareolus; assembly: GCF_982192425.1. NCBI lineage: Eukaryota > Metazoa > Chordata > Mammalia > Rodentia > Cricetidae > Myodes > Myodes glareolus. Next base: position 25,227,756 of record NC_142038.1, read on the forward strand.
CTTCATTTTGCTTCATTTCCCTGCTCCGAAGGTCACTCCCTGAAAGGGGTAGGACAAGGACTTCACTTAAATAATCCAGGCTTTCTGTCATCATGCCTCGCTCCTGAGCTAGGTACCATTCACCTTCAAAGCAAGAAAGCAGGATGGAGATGACTTCACAGATTGTCTCTAGTGTTGAAACCTTCCCTTCCCTGCCTCTGTCTTCCAACCTAGCAGTTCTGCCCTTACCTTTGAGTGACAAAACTTGTTCCTAACTGCCACAAATCATCAAAATCCAAGGCCAGACCCCTTCCTTTTATGACTCTTGTCCCAGAGCAGCTGAATATCGAACTGGCGGAATGGGTGGGAAGATTGAAAGACAGGAGACAACAGGAGAAAATTGGGGGAGGGAGAAACATGCCCCGTATGTGCTCTGTTTCCAACTTACATTAGGCAACTAGGAATGCGCAGAGGGAACAAGACCTATATTCCAAACCGACAGAATGGTCCACATGCCCACTGGCAGTTTTCCCAGCGTCTTATTCCAGGCTGCCGTGGCCTCATGTTGATGCACTGAATGGGAAGATTACTAGGACCTGGTCATTTGAATGCTTAGCTCCTCAACTTCACGAATCCCTGATGTTCCGGGGCGCTCATAGAGCATCAGTGCTTCACTATCCATCATTTCCAGAGGAGAGAACACTGAGTCAGGCAGCTCTGCTAAGACAAACAAAGCTTAGGGTCCAGGTCACGTGCTCTGCCCTCAGGCTCACTGCTCACCAGATACTCCTGTGTACTCTAGGTATTTTTTTAAAATACCAATAAATACATAAAGTCAGTAAAAAGCTCACTACTAAAGAAAACTGTTAAAATAACTTAGCCAGGAAAAATGTCTTTATTTTTGTTCAGTCACAAATGTAAGGAAGGCCAGCAGCTACTTTCAAACTATATGTATCATGAGCTACATGTATTTCTGGGTAGAACTGATTGACTCTCAGCTTTGGGGAGCTGTGGTTATAATAAGATCTTACAAATTAAGATGTCTCTATGTTATATTGTTGTATGAGTACTTTTATCATTGTTTTCTAAAAGGTCAAAATGGCAACAAAGACATCAGTCTTAGGTATGGAAAGAGCTAAAGTCCATCTCTTTATTTTCCTAATGTGCAGGACAATAGAAAGGATCTACCCGTACTATGTGAAGGCTCCCAGTGATTCAAACTCAAAGCCTATAAAGCAACTTCTATCTGGTAAGAATGAGAAGCCATTCCAGAACTGTGAAAATCTTGCCTGTACTCGGTTTTAGAAGTCTGCCTTTTGAACATTTAGCAATCTGCCTTCTAGGTCTCTTACCTTGTATTACCAGAGCCATAAAGCCTCTGCCTTCTCCAGCAAGGGGAACCATTGACACACCGGCAAGCCATGTCCTTCCCTTGCTTCTCCCTGACTGATCCGTACCCATGTTCTATGACTTAGCTTACTTGATTCTCTGAGCAACCAGATTGCTTATAGAGAATTGCCTCACGCTTTGGTAAACATGGTGGTTTCTCCCACTAAAAACAATAAAAAAAAAAAACAACATGAGATGTGCTTGATTGAGCCCCAGGGTCAGTACACACCAATTGTGTGTCTCAGTTATTGGATTTCTCCAGCACAGAAGTGATGGGAAAAGGCTGTTGTTTTGGGGGACAGCTATATGTCCCGTGATACTTCTGTCAACCACAGACTACATGCCTCTCTAACATTTTTGGATAGCTGCATGCACCACGGAACCTGGTTACCAGCAAACAAGTCAGGTCTGGGTTTATTATGCTGGCCCTGTGGCAACTTTCTACCAGGCTGTCTCCTGTCACTGAATAACCCTGTTTTACTTATAGAGAATTGTTTGACTTCATTTCCTGAAGCGGCTGATCTCTTTGATCATGGCAAGTGTAATGCAGGTGTCCAGCATGGGTCCTTTCGCCATCCTGGGTGAAGCACTCTGTGCCAGGCACCATGGGTACTGGCGACCTGGCTCCAGGATGCTCACTTTCAGCTAGAGAGCAGTTACAGCCTCCCATGGAGATGGCCCTAGTGAGGCGTGAGGACAAATGCAAGGCCACGTCCATCTCCGCATACTATTCTTCGCCAACAACAAATGGGCATGCTTTTATGAGTAGCTTCGACGTGCATGGGGAAATTTTCTTATTTCCTTGTAAAAGAGAGATAGCCGTAGAACTGCTTAGCCCAAGAAAGACAGATTCTCCTGAAAACACGGTGGGAGTTTTCAAGCTCTTCCCAGCCACTGTTTGAGCGGACGGCCTCCCCACTGGCTGCCAGAGCAGATTCAGTTCAGCCCAGTGGCCGCTCCGGACCCACCTCCCTCTGCCTTGTAAAGCACGTTATTCACAGGGCTCTACTTCCTTCCCTGGAGGTTCAAAGAAAGCTGTGCCCTCACTGTTTTCAAGGCCAGCCTGTCCCCGTGCCCCACTCCAGCCCTCTTTGTCTTCCATCCTGCAGTGTCATGGAATTCCCTCCTCCCTTACCGCTCCTGCCACCCCTTACATCCAATGATGTCACTCCAGACGTGTGTAGCATAAGCTGACGGTTATCTCCGGTTTACACGCAAAGAGACTGATGCTTGAGGCGTGGATGACACACCTGAGCAACATACTCAGCAAAACCAGATCCAAACCTACAGCACTCTGAACCCAGAGCCAGACGGTCCCCTTGTGACTGCCTCTGAGCTTGAGAACCCCAGTTATTACTGTACCCCAAAGTCCTAAGTTAATAATAATAGGTGGTCTAGTTTTGAAGAACTTCTTGATAGCAGTCCTTCCTGAGATGAATATCTCTGTTCTCTCCCTCCACATCCTGGAGCCAGCAAAACTGGGCACTCATGCGATTTCTCCTTTAAGCTGTCATAGATTCTATCAATCAGAAGTGGCTCTCTCCAAGAGAACAGACCTTGACAGTGCTGGCCATAGGCTAGTGGCCATATGACCATAATTGTGAACACAGTCTCTTCCCACTACAATAAGGAACATTATTAGTACGTCATTCTATCAGCCCTCAACAGCTGGTAAAGTGCCTTCCTCCTGACGAGATACGTGCCAAGTGCTGGCAATATAAATGAATTGATGAGGTGCATCCAAGGTTGATGGTGAGGACTTTGTGTGCACCTGGCTCTCTGGATGCTAAGCACAGCCACTTAGGGTGTGGGCCCTCCATTACTCTCTGTGGTTTGGCTGTTTTACAAAGGGGCGGCAGTGACAAAACTCTCATCTGAGCGACGCCCAGGGCTCCTTTCCTCTCCACCTGCCTGTCGCGTCTGTCCCTGTGCCTTTCACGTTCTGGAATTAAGTACTACATATGTTGACGGTCTTGCCACTGGGAACTTCTAATTTTCATCAGATTCTGAGACTCTCATGCTGCCTTCATTTTGCTTTTCTCCTCCTCCAGAAAATAACTTCATGAACATCACCATCATTTTGTTCAGAGACAATGTCACCAAATCCAACAGTGAGTGGTGGGTTCTCAACCTGACTGGAAATAGGATATACAATCAGGGGTCCCAAGCGTTGGAGCTGGTGGTCTTCAATGACAAAGTCAGCCCCCCGAGTCTGGGCTTCTTGGCTGGCTATGGGTAAGGAACCATGTAACGATCGGTAGTTATAGTGTCTGAACGCTGTGAAGTTGGGAGAGCAGCTTTTCTCCCACGAGGAGTTGAGTTGTGTCTCTACCGTATTGAAAGTCGCAAAGCCATGCCCTTCCATTTCAAAACACAGGACAAGAGACCCAAAGGCATCAGAATGCCCTGTGTGACTCACACAGCCCTGGGAGACCCCTTTGTTTTGTGCCTTCTTGTTATGGCATGGTTTCATGCAAGTTGGTATGGTGTTACCACTGTTTGTCTTAGGTTGCTTTCTGACCCCGAGCAAATGGATCACACAGACACCACACTTCTGAGCAGATCTAGACCACTTCCTTGCCTTCTGGTGCTTAAATATCATAATACAATACAGTACAATACAATACAGTACAATACATTATTCCCCTTAAGATATAAGTACAGCATGTTACTTGGGAAAAAAAACTTCATTAAAAAAAAACCTTCCCATCCAGCATTGTATTATTTAAAATAGACCTCCAGACAAGATTGTTAAAGGGAAAAGAGCTACTTTCAAAAGAGCATGTGCAATGCAATTGTGTTTCCACCCAATATGTTGCGTTTTATCACAGTATTGATAAATGTGTTTCTAACCATAGTAATGGCTGGGGGCTATCCCTCCTTGCTCTCTCTTTCAGTATCATGGGATTGTACGCATCAGTCGTCCTTGTAATTGGGAAATTTGTCCGTGAGTTCTTCAGTGGTATCTCTCACTCTATCATGTTTGAAGAGCTTCCGAATGTGGACCGGATTTTGAAGCTGTGCACAGATATATTTTTAGTCCGGGAGACAGGGGAGCTGGAGCTGGAAGAAGATCTCTATGCCAAACTGATATTCCTGTACCGATCGCCGGAAACAATGATCAAGTGGACGAGAGAGAAAACAAACTGATACCTTGAGACCCAGACTGCGAAGGGAGCTACCATTTTCTTTTTAATTAAGAAAAAGCACAACACTCTCATAAGAGCTAAGCATTTCTAGTCTGGCAGCAACGGTTTCTCTCTGGCAGGTGGCCGAAAGAAGCTGATTTTGTCACTCAAGCCACCTTGCGCATGAAGGCGCTGTTGAAGTTCTCTGTGCTCGCGTTTCTCTGAAATCGGGGCTCTTTGCTTTAGAGTTTTCTCAGTCGACAGCGTCTTGAATTCTTACCGATTATGTGAAAGGTTCATGGAGGGTCCCCTCCCTCAGAGAAAAGGGAAAGGCACCTGTGTTTTACTCTCTGGGGACCTCACCTTTCCTGACGTCATGGTCAAAGCGCAACACACAGCTCTTCCCACACTGGGGAAACTGCTGAGCAGAGAGCCCCGGAGCCCTCCGCACACTCCAGAAGTGCAACAGCAATAGGAGGCGGCCACACTGCCCGACGTTCAGGAGGAAAGGCGGGAGCCGTGACCCAGACGATGCTGGTGGAAGGACAAGCCTCAGCCTAAGCAAAAAGATAACATTGGTGACACTCCTACTGCCTTATCTCAACTGAAGACTAGTAAGAATCTTTCTATTAAACACCAGTGACTTCTCAGGAAAAAACACTCAGCAAAGCAACTCAGTGGACTCCTGCTTTGAGGTCGGGTGGTTGCCACCCCCAGGTAATGGTGACCATTCTGCTTCGGATGGCTCCTATTGCGCCAGAAACAGAAGGACAGCAGCGGTCAGTCCAGCGTGATGGGAACACCTCAGCTTTGTAACTCCAGTGACTGAGGCCACAGGGCTCTTCTGCCTCTCCCCGCCCCTTCTGCCTCTCCCCGCCCCTTCTGCCTCTCCTCACCCCCTCTCATATGCTTTCTCCCATCTCCGTGATTTAAGGCAGTGGTTTTTCCAGTATGACATTTTCCTTGCTGTTTTTCAGGCATATCAAAGAGTTTACATATTCCAGTTCACATTTTTACATCTAAGATGGGTTTTTTAAGTTCATAATTATGAAAGAAATATGTATATTGAGCTTGGGGAAATAAAAAAATGGCCTTTTCTTAAATTATTATCATTGGAAACACAACCTCTTCATGAATTAGCAATGTAGCATGAAAATTTATGAGTGAAATATAGTTTTCATTCAATATTAAAAATAAAGTTTCTGAGAAGAATCATTGAATGGGCTAGAATCTGTCAAAAACCCACTCCTGTGTACTTGGGATTCAGGACTGACTTAAATAAAGCACATCTTGCAAAGTCAAGACCCGAAGAGCACTGTGTTTTCATGTTCATTATTTATCTGTTTGGCCTTTGCGTGGGGTAGGAAAAGTGGCTCTTTTCCAGATAGCATACCGAGAGTTAAGATAAGGTAAGAAGGCACATCTTGTTAATTTCCTTTGCCACACAGGTGCTCTGCATGGACAATATCAGCAGAGAACAAAGTAATTCACAAAGGGGAAACAACGATAGTTGATATAGAACTTCTTAAATAGCAGAGCCCAAATAATTTCTAGTATTTTCTGAAGAATTGCATAGTACAGGGTGCCTCAGTCTGACAATATACACTGTTATAATCAATCATTGCAGCCATAAAATCAAGTCACTTAGCTGTAGAACACTCTGATGACACCAGACAGCTAGAATTATTAGCAGCTAGCCAAGTGGGTCACCTGCGAGAGTTCACAAACCCAGCAGCCCTTTCAGACTTGTGTAGTTCCTACCTTCATCCACTGATGAGAATGCATATAACCCTGCTCGCCCTTAAAGGCTGCCACCTGTGTGGCCCAGCCTGGTATTTGCTAACAGTGTATGGCATCTCTATTCCCCTCTGCCCAGGGGTAGTATTGGCATGGTTTGGGATATAGGTTTTGGAGGGGAAAATGTTGCATAGGAAATGATGATACTTTGGGTGCCAGGCGGTGTGTCTTTGACTTTTCCAGAAGTCCTCTACACTGTCTTTAACCACGGTATTCAACAGAAGAATATATTCCAGTCCAGCATGAGTTCAGTGCTATCCTGGGCAACACAGTGAGACTGTCTAAAACTAGAAGTTTAAAGGTGCTTTTAAGTATGGCTCAGTGGTAGAATGTGAGGTCCTGTTCAAGTTCTAGATATCCATATTCATCTTCATCTATGCTCAGAGAAGCCTCTTTGGTGAAGGTTGAGGGATGCACTAATTTGGGGGTATAAAGATAACTTGGGGGGCAGTTTAATAACTACACATTTATCTGAGTCATAGCTTCTCTAGGGCCTGTGACCTCACTGGGGTTTTGCCCCAGTTAACAAACAGTACCAAAGCTCCATCTTGTTAAGCAGCCCTTAAATCCAATCAGAAAGGAAGTGGTTGGTGACTCCTGTAAGATTCATGCCACTGTTGCAGCAGTGGGCATATCCTTCCCAAACAACATTACTTTTGTGTAGGATAGACTGATAAAATACAGAGACGTACTACAGCATGGTAGTACTTGATCAAAACACCTTGCCTAAGTATCCACCCATCTGCCAGAACCTCTCATGGGGATTCTTGTACTACAAACTCCACAAGAGATGTATGCATTACATTTGCCTGGGTGCTGATGAGGTTAAAATTGTCTCTAATTCCTTCATCATTATAAAGGGTCTTCCTTGAATAAAATGGCAGGCCAGTATTCACACTGGAGATAATGTATTGTTTTGTTTGGATAAAGATATGTACAAACCAAAGACAAAATGGCCATTATTCTCCAGGCTCACAGATTAGCTAGGGTCCCCTAGAGAAACAGACCAAAAGAACGAATATTTATTAAAGGGGATTTATTAGATTGGCTTGCACAGTATTGTCAGGAGGCACCAACAGTGGCTATCTTCACACTAGACAGGCAGAGAACTTAATCTCAGTCTATAAGCATTGGATACCCTAGCAGCCCCACCCTGGGGCTGAAGACCTGAAAGGCCTTTGGAGTGGTACTTCCCTTAAGTACACTGAAGCCTGAAGACGACGCGCTCTGATATTAGCAAGGGCATTCAGCAGCAGAGGCAGCGTTACAACAGATGAACTCACCAGTAAGACATGAAAGCAATAGGTTAAAATGAAGCTTTTTCCTCAGACCTCCTTTTATCTGGGGTGGCACAGGAAGATGCCACCCACATTTAAGGTGGGTCTTCCCACTTCAAATAACCTGATCATTGACATTTATCACAGGTGTGTCGCTAGCTTATCTCTTAGTTGATTTCTAATCCAGTCAAACTGACAATTAAATTAATCACCAGTGTAGTTAAAAGAAATCCTGTTTTAGACCACAGAAACATTATGCGGAATTGTTGCACATTCCCCCAGGGAAAGAAAGCAGGGTCCACTGGTTGAACCCTTTCCTCTCAGCCTCACTTCATCTGCTTCAGCTTTATCTCCATGAAGACCTTCTCTTCTTTCTTCCCATTTCTTCCCAAAGAGAACCTGAAGGAGAGGGGGAATGGAGCCTGGTCCTCAGTGACCAGAGGGGGGAGGGGGGAGCCTGGTCCTCAGTGACCAGAGAGGGAGGATGGAGCCTGGTCCTCAGTGACCAGAGGGGGGAAGGGGGAGCCTGGTCCTCAGTGACCAGAGAGGGAGGATGGAGCCTGGTCTTCAGTGACCAGAGAGGGGGGATGGAGCCTGGTTCTCTGTACCTCAAATCTGAACAAGGGTTGTATCAGATATTGTTGACCGAAGTTTCTGTCCTGCCCAGCCCCACAGCCCATTCAGTCCCAAAGAAACACACAGAGGCTTCCATGCTAAAAAAGGTACCAAGCCACATGGCTAACATAGACAAGAATAATGGGCTCATTTAAGATGTAAGAAAAAGTTAATAAGAAGCCTGAGCTACTAGGCCAACCAGTTTATAATTAATGTAGGCCTCTGTGTGTTTCTTTGGGACTGAACTGCTGCAGGGCAGGACAGAAAACTTGGTCAATAGGACGTCCTCCTGTATGCTGTGAATATATATTCCTTCCATTAGTTAATAAAGAACTTGCTTTGGCCTATGGCAGGATAGATTATAGCTAGGAGGGAAATCCAAGCAGAGATAGAGAAAGAAGGCAGGGTCAAGAGAAATGCCAGCAAGCCACCCATTAGAACAGGATGCCAGAATACCTAAAGTAATGCCACAGCCACACGGCAATATACAGACTATTAGAAATGAGTCAATTTACAAGTGAGAGCTAGCTGGTAATCGCCTAAGCCATTGGCCATGCAATTATGTTAATATTAGCCTCTGAGTGGGTGATTGTTCTATAAGCAGTTGCAGGGTCCAGCAGGTGGGAGAGAAACTGGCCCAGGGGCCCCGGCGAGACAGAAAGAAGCCTCTGGCTACAGAAGGGCAAGGCCACACGTGTAAGAAAGTCCTTTCCTGAGGAAGGTGCAATGAGAACGGACAGTATGCCATGTAGTTGTGCCCTGTGAAAAGAAAGTAGACCAGCCCTGGTGTGGAGTAGGGCTGCTACTCAAAAACAAGGGAGAATGCAGGAGCAGATTGACGAGCCTGCATCCCAGCCTTTTCCAGGACTGCTAGATACACGTGAAGATGCATGGCGTCTTCCCTTCCCAAACTCCTCCAGCATCTGTTTGTGGGATTTTGGAAAATACTCACTTGTCTATATAGGGAGTTCTCCTAGCTCTAGTGGATTAGACTGGATTATCTGCCTCCAGGTCTTTTCTAACTCCCCCCATGCTGTCATACACACACACACTTCCCATGTTTGTGTCATAAATGTTACATCCCACGGAAACCCAGACTGGATCCCAAAGCCAGTACTATAACCTTGAATATTCTTGATGGTGATTTCTTTTCCCGTGAGCATGAGACAGTGTGAGGCCTCCACACTGCAGCTGTTTAAGGTTAGACGAAGGTCAAAGGGTGGAAGAGAGGAGCGTCTCCCAAGAGGTGAACTCACTCCGAAGGGAGGCATTGCATCATTAGGAAGCGTCTGCACTTTACATTCTTGAGAAGTGGTGGACGACATGGTTAGGTCGCTCGCCAATCATTCTCCAGGGTGAAGGTCTCCCACGTCAGATTTGGTGCTATTTGAACAAAATGGGCTATCAGAGTTTACGAAAGGAAGAGCCTGTTGTCTGGGCAGTGGATGGGACCATGACCTTGCTTCTGACCCTGTGAGCCTGTGCCTCAAAAGTAGGCAGTAGGTAGAGCAGGAACAGAATGAATTGTTTTTACTGGGTGCTTTGTGGGAAGCTTAGAGAGTCAAATCAGACACCATTTGGAGTAGATTTGTTCCACAAAATAATTGCTGATTACAGAATTGTATAGAGCAAACCAAGGGATCTTAAAATATCATTGATTCTCACAGTGCCTGTGGTCTAAAAATTTAGGGTCAGCATGGTAAGTGGTCCTGGCTCAGAGTTTCTGAGGAATCCACTGTGGCTTCAGGGCTGAAGGCCTCATTGTAGCTACATGACTCGCTCACACGGCAAGCAGCAAGCAGTGGCTGTGGTGGAGCCAGGAACTGCCTTCTCTGAGAAGATCATCCCCAACAAGACACTTAAGTGTCTTGGCAAAGTGGTGGCTGGCTTGCTCCACAAACCCTGGGAACTAAGCCTGGAGCAGAAGTGTGTCTGGTCACTTTGCCTCAGCACACAGCCATGTTCTTCAGAGCTCTCCTATGGGATCCGTAGGTCAGCCATATTCTCTGAGAGTAATATGTGAGGACAATAGCGCCAAAAGGTAAGGCAATGGCAGACAATGGAATCTAGCTGCCACAACGGAGAACCTAAAACTGTTTGACAGCTTTGAAAGGAACAGAAATAATGGCAGGTTGCCAGAATAATTGGAAGGCCTATAACCAATTCATCTTTCACTGCCACCTCTGCAAGCCCTTACTGGGTAGCTTTGCCATCCTCCTGGGAAGCAGAGATTGATGCAGTGTAATTATGCATAAACCTGGTGATACACATGTTCAAAATTAGACTTGCTCATCTTGCCTCCCTTAATATCCTTGCATATTGGTAAAAAGTCGTTATGGCAGAAAAGGGGGGAGGGGCGGAGGTCACCATTGCATGGATCCATCCGTATTCTTTTGAGGATGGAAATGCTTATGTTGTGTGTGTGTGTGAATGTGTGTAACTGCCAGTAGACCTTTTGAATTGAAAGAACTTGGATGGATTCTTATATTTCAGGATGTTAGAATTAGAGTTACATGTACAGATTTATATGAAAGTTAAGCCTTTCATATTGTATCCCCAAATCTCAGTGGGCCTAAGTTGTAGTCTTAAAACTCAAGATTAAATCAGCAAACACCTAACTAATCTGTCATGCTAACATGACCACCTCTCATGTAAGAAATTTGAGTATCAGATTTTCAAATCCTGAATTTAAATTCACAGATTATCAAAATTACAAAGTCCATTCCTGAAAGTAGAAAGCAATATTAGCATTGAACCTGACTTGCTCTATCAACATGAAATGATTATTTTTGTACCTATTTAGGTTTAGCCATTAAATATAAGCAAATATGGAGAATAAGCACACAATCTTGGGAGTTTTAGAGCAGTAGAGTGAGAGATAAGGGTGTGGCGCTCCGTGAGGTCTGCTGCAGGCTGACTGCACATGCTCAGGGGAATACATGACCTTTGGTTGCTTGTACTCTTGAACCTACCTTTGAGGTTGAACTCTGTCAAATATAGAACAAGTCAACAACAGTAGGTCCAGAAAGGAAGCTGATAAGATCCCCTCCAGAAATGAGGTTGATCAGAATGACTAGATCTCAAGGCCATGGTCAGGCCTTGAAGTAGGAGAGAGGACAAGAGACAGAAATACCCGCAAGAGAAGGTAAGCCAAACATGATGGGGCCTTAAATGGAAGGGAAAGCTTTCATTTAAAACCTGAAGGAGAGCTTCACTAAGAGAAAATAAAAAAGATAAGGAAAGAGAATCACTTGGGAGGGATGGCAGAGGAGGGGTGGGAAAGCCAGAGGAGCCTCTTCAGAGAGCAGCCCTGAGAGCCCCTCCCCAAACAGATCCCCCTGAGGAGCCTCTGGTCCATCCCCACAACAGAGGGAAGACTGGACTTTCATAAAACCTTTCAATCTCATGTCGCATACGTGATTTAGTTCTACCTAGTACACATAACACATGCTGTTTAGAGGCTGCTCTCAGGCCACAGCATAGACAGCTGCCTAATTCTGCCCCAGAGAGAGCTGTGTGGAAGAGACGGCTTGATCCCCAGGCTGTGGGATTCAGCCTTTTAAAAGTGAAGTCTTTCCGAGTCAGACTCCAGTTCTAACAGACTTCAGTCTCCCAGTGCATTGGGTCATGGCATATAAAATCTATTCCCTTGGGGGTTTTGTTTGGATTTTCTATAATCAATGCTTTGTAGTTAAACTTGGAAGGTGGTTCTGTGAAGAGCAGAAGGAAATCTCTCAATGCATAGTTTGAAACAGCTTTATTGCCGAGTTGGTTTCTGCACCTTTTCATACTTCATGGATTTTAGTACATAATTTAGTAATCATTGGTAAACTCAATCTAGTAGGCAGAATGTTGATCTATATAACAATAGCTGTCCCCAAAATGTGAGCCACATTTATGAAAAAAGAAATCACCATCAGGAGGGAACCATATTATTCTGCAGTAATCACTCCCAACTCTGTTTAATACAATCAAGATTTATTTGTGCTGTGTGTCTGCCACAGATCACCTGAGAGTTCTGCTCTGGCAGGGCAAGTGAGCACTGTGGGGCATAGGGCCAAAGAAATGGGAACCTAAGTACATATTGTGCCAGCACCAAGTTGCCTAAGTGAGACACCTGTGGTTATCTGAATGAGAATGCCCCCACAGACTCATACTTTTGTAACACTTGCTCTTTAGTGTGTGGCTGATGTGGAAAATAGGAGGTATGGAAAAATGGGATTGCTCCCTGTTTTTAAAATCAATGTTTGCCTCATTTTTTTCTTTCAAGTCAGTATGTCTTTAGATCATCAAATCAAAGTGCGTCTGGGATGTCTGCGGGCATTAGTCACATCAGAGCAAAGGCCACCACTATCTCTCAGCCTCTTCATGGGACTACAAATGCTCTGGTGACCAAAAAGGAACTTGAACACGTCACTGGATCCTGAGAAACATGAAAACAGAGTCCAAGAATCTCTCTGGACTATTATTTTTACAACTTATCCTAAATTTAAATATCAGGTTATATTATCAATTTCCACTCAGAGTTAGGGACAATATTGTATAGCAAGTGTCTAATTGTAGGTGAAACCCAATTAGTAACTTACATTCTAATTAAGTCTAATTGCGAAACAATACCATTCACATTTACCTCATTTGACCCTGTGATGAACTATTCTTTTGGATGGTATGTTCATTAGTCTCCGACTTCCCCGGAGAGCAGCCTTTATAGCAGTATGTTAGAGCATAAATGACTGGTATTTTAAAAGACTCAAATAATATATAGTAACTCAGACAGAGCAAAAAAAAAAAAAACTGAGGACAGATAAATACTGTTGTTCTTCTGAAAGATAACTAAAATAATGTAAATGATTAAGAAAATGTGTCCTTGAAAAGAATGAACAAGCAAATAAAACTAAAAACATTATTCATAGAGTCTTGGGTTTTATTTTCATAATTATCTTCCTTCAGAAGTAAACATCTAATTTCCATTAACATATTAATATTTTACTCACCAAAAATATGGAAAAATATGATAATGCACAGATTCCATACACAAATAACCATATTCTGCATATTTACAAATTCAATATATTAAATTGTTTTGCACACTGACTTCACTTACTATACAATAACTAAACATTAAATGGTTCTAGCATATTCATGCAGGCTTTCACTTTCATAGAGGGTGTTAAGAGTTCCGGAAAACAGTTCTTCTTGTTGTAAACATTAAGTTTCCCAAATCTGACTAAGCTCTCCGGAGTGCAGAATTAATGCAGGTAGAAAAATAAAATGCTAGATACATAGACCTCTGTAAAAAGAAAAAAAAAAAGAATACGTGTGCACATGGAACAAAAGCTCCAAGACACCACCCAGAATAACCTAACCGACACAAAAATGAGCTCGAAATCCTGAGCGCTGGCTGAGAATGGCGGGAGGTGGACAACTGTCTAAATCCCTCTGTTGCTTTAAAACTGAGCTGCAATGCTGCTCCACAATGCATTCATGGTTCCTTTTTTGTTTAAGATGTTATGAGTAAAACTGACTCCCTACAAGGTTTTATTGAATAACAGGGGCCACACAATTGTCTAAAGTAACTTTTAAGTACTGTCAAATCTATTTTATAGAGTATTAATTTGTTCAAATAAGCATGATGTTTCTGGTTGGATCTAAAGGTAAACACAACATCGGCACCATCTTTGAAATACCAATTTCCTCTTTAAATAAAAATGCCAAATACAGCTTTAGTCATAATTTCAATGCAATTAAAGACAATGAGCTGGCAACCCAAACAACTCTCCAGGTAACTTAGGGGAAAATATAAAACTTTTATTAGTGTTTTGCATCAGATCTGTAATCCGTGCAGGGACTCTACGTGACATCCACCCACTCAAGCATGCCTGGCAGAAGATGCTAGTCTGAAGATCTCCCAGGACCAGTAACATAAAGATACTTTCCTAGATCCCAGAAAGCCAGCAAAGCCAAGCATACTATATGCAAATGCGGTGTGTCACAAAGACGCAGCGGTGAAGCATGAGGACAGGAACTAGTCCATCAGCACTGCTGCCTGGTGCATGCACTGCTGCCTGGGGCACGCATTGCTGCTGTTTGCATCCTCTTCAGTCCACACCAATTCTCAGAGGGTTGAAACCACACAGGTTTAGAAAAAGAGGAATGCTTCAAAACTAACTTTTAGGAAATAAGCATGGAAGGTCTTTTGAGGTATGAAAAGACTGGTTACTCAGTTCTAAATGTATGTCTTTCAAAAGCATTGTCACACACACACCCCTACACACCCACACTAGCTTTTTACTTTTTGTAGTATACAGAACAACTCATGCTAAATTGTGAACTCTACATCAGAACTGCTTTGGAGGTCAGAAATGCACACATACTAGACTGACAGGAACATTACCTGTCATTCTGGACTCATGCAAATGGTCTTAATCAGTCCCAGTTTGGAACGCAGCCATCTTTTTATTGTTGTTAAAAAAGAAACACCAATACTTGGCTTCACATTTTGTGGTCATGTATTGAGCTAAATATTATAAAGCTTTTGTCCCAAACCTGTCTCTGAAAATACTCAGTAATTTAAATGTATCTAATATGGTGATGGATAAATTTTCTTTTCAGAATGAGACAAGTTCTCCGTCTACAGAAACATTGCTTTCATTCTTACATTTTATAGTCCTAAAAAGAGAACCCCAAGTCTTCCTCTCTGTGTCTCCGTCAAGCTTCTTCATGGTCCACAGTGCCAGCTGAGGCTACTGGTACAGTGCAGCCAATCTGACAGGACGGGAAGATAAGTGCCCTATCTAGGTCTAACCTGGGCTGATACCCACACCTGTGTAGCCTGCCTGCAGGGCGACAACAGCATTCCCAGTTCTGTGACCATCAACGCTCTCATCACCCCTGTAAGGGTGTCAGGTGTCAGCACGCATCACCAGTCAGACTGGAGGGTGACACTGGAGTGCTGCCCGCTGAGGACCTGCTGTCTGTCTCTCTTTTGGGCACTGAGGATGCTCTTGAGAACCTTAGTCAGAACATGCATGGGTACCATGTGACAACACGGAAAGATGGTGGGAAGAACCAGACCAATTTTGAAATAATAATTTTTACCAAAAAAAAAAAGAAAAGAAAAATCATGTTTAGAAGTAACGTTAAATAAAATGCAATGACAATTATTTAACAATAAATTACAAGAACACATGAGAAAAAAGTATTTATGCCTATTTCCTGCCTCGCTTATAATTTATCTGAAATTTATCTATACATTTTAAATTCAATTATTAAAATATGACCGCTCATTTCTGCTCTTAGAACGGAAAGGACAAAGCTTCACAGGTAGCAGACACAATGGCTGAGTTGGGGAAAGGCAAGCTAAACTTCACATATATTAACACTCAGCATCACAATCTCCGTGAAGCAGATGACCACAGATGAGTCTTAACCCCATCAACAGGCTCGCCAGGATTCCCAACTTCTCATCTCTCTGCAGGCAGGGTACTAGCACAGGCCTCCTGAATACTCGTCTTCCTCCTCCTCAGCGGCTGTGCTGGCAGCTCCATCAGGCTTGGCCTGGGGTGTTGCTGGTGATTTCTTCTTGATTCCTCCTCCTGGGACCACTAGGCTTAGGCCCAACTTAGCATACTGTCAACAGTAAGACAAGTTATTAAACTGGAAAACTAGAATCTTGATGCACAGTGTTTTAGCATCAGCTAATTATAAAAAGGACTGGGGTCGGGATGGGGAAGGGAGGTGTGGAGAGAGATGGCTTAGTAGTCAAAAGGACTTGCTGCTCCTGCAGAGAACACGAGTTCGGTTCTGAAACCCACACAGCGACTCACAACCATCTTTAACTCTGGTTCCAGGAGGTGCAATGCCCTCTTCTGACTTCCGCAGGCACCCCATGTGGTGCAATACATGCGGGTAAACACTCATATACACAAAAATAAAAACAAATCTTTTAGAGAGAAGCACATGTACATGAAGTCAGCAAGATGGCTCAGTGGGTACACAAGCTTAACAACCTGGATTTAATCCCCAGAACCCATAGAAGGAGAGAAGGAAAAGCAAACTTCACACAGTTGGCTTGACCTCCACATGTGTGCTGTGACACCTCTGCCCATACACAGTTCATACATGCACAGAGCAATAAATACAAACCTTAAAAGACCAGAACCTAGTCATCCATCCTCAGGAACTAGTATTCTGAGAGAAATGCCCTGTCATTAGACCATGGAGCGACTGGTCACAGTTGTAGATGTATCAATTATGTACCTAACTGGGGACCTGGAGATAATATGGACATACTCATAATACTTCTAGTAGTAATAAAGAAAAAACATGAGTAAATGAGAGTGTAAATTAGGGACAATTTAAAAAAATACAAATTTGGAGCTGGGAAGAAAACTCAAGTAGTAAAGGTCTTGTTTTTCAAGCCTGAAGACCAGAGTTTGATCTCTAAAACCCACACTTAAAAAAAAAAAAAAAAAAAAAAAAAAAAAAAAAAAAAAGAGCTAGAGATGGTGCAGTGGTTAAGAGCACTGGCTGCTCTTCCAGAGGTCCTGAGTTCAAGTCCCAGCAACCACATGGTGGCTCACAACCACCTGTAATAGGATCTGGTGTCCTTTTATGGCTTGCAGGTATACATGCAGAACGCTTATAAATAAATTTAGGGGCATGGAGTTGGGGAGATGGCTAAGTTGGTAAAGTGCCTACTCTATAACCAAAGAGACTCATGCCCAGTCCCCAGCAGCCACACAAAAGACAAATGTAGTGACAAAAGCCAATAATCCCATCACTGGGGAGTCAGAGCCAGGAGGATCCCTGGCTTGCTGGTCAGCCAGCTAACCAAATCAATCAGCTCCAGGTTCAGACTGTCTCAAAACAAGATGGACACTGTTGAGGAAGATACCGCAAAGATACTATTATGACACAAGCATGCTTTCAAAAGCACATAAGCAGCTTGATAGAGTGGTGCACACTTGGACTTCCAGCAGTACTTCAGGGCACTGAGGCAAGAAGGAAGGCTTAAGTTCAAGGCTAGGTAGTACTATACACCAGTGAGACCAAGATGAAAAAAGAAAAGTATGTATAAAAATTTACCTAGAATAAAAAAAAAGATTATTGTTTCTTTACCTCTTTCATTATCAGAAAATCCAAGATCTTAATTTGACATTGTGACAGAACTCTAAGATTAGTAACCAGATAAATAAACAAAAGGACTGAAGAAAAAGGGCTGTGGCTCACTCAAGTGTAAGGCTATTTCTCACAGGAAGACCAGAGGATTCTTCACAATAGTCTAGGAGACAAACTGAGCTCTTCCACTTTACAAGTTAGGCTTGAAGATGTCTAATAACAGTCTGTGTCACACAGCTCTCACAGACAAGGAATGGCCACTGGCCTACAGCTACCCATGATGGCCTCTTTCAGGTAAAAAACCTAACAGCAACTGGATAAACCAAGAAACAGGGCAGGAGAAAAGAGGTAAGAAATGGGGCTGAATTTATAATATGCACATGACAACACAGGTAAGAAGCAAAAAAGCAGTCCTGAGTGCATACAGTAGATACATCACCCACACAAGGTAAAGTTCAATTAGATTGGTTGGTTCCTTTATGAGCATAGGTTGATGTGAAAAATACAGGTACAGAGGTAGAAAGCTTTCAAGTCCACAGGAGGAAAATCTCTTCAAGAGGAAAGGAGTTGACCCAAAAGGCCCACTTACGTCATTGTCCATGTACTTGAAAAGGGGTGAGTTGCAGACATCCGACACCTGATCTTGGTCTTGCTGGTCATACCCCTCTAGGAGCTGTTCCAGCGCAGCACAGTCTTCACTGCCATTAAACCCTGGGATGCTACGGAAGCACAAACCACACTTCAGTGCTCCCTGGAGACTCCTTTACCAGGGGGCACTGTCCCCAGCAAGGGCAGGAGAAGGTCTGCAGACATTCTGATGGTTACAGCTCTTGGGGTGCTACTGCCAATCAGTGGGCAGAGACCAAGGATGCCACTAGGAATCCTATAGTACACAAGACACTCGCACAGTAATAAATGACCAATACTCATTCATGCCCCCATCTGATTTGCAACATATCACACAGCAATTCTCCTCTGTTGTTGTTGTTGTTTAAAAGGCAAAGATAACAAAGTAACTAAAATCATTTCAGGAACAGCACAAGCAGAAAAGCAACTTGTAAAACTGGTACCATAACTGCTGATTGGCAAACTCTAAATGGGAGCTGGAACTGGAGTTCAGCTCTGTAGTAACGGCTTGCTCAGCACACACAAGAGACACACAACAAAACGAAAGAACCCGGCAATGGCAGTCTTATCTCTTGGAAGATTTGTAAAAGTTTCATGGCAAAAACAAAACTTGTCTAGGTAGTGATGCTAATTCAAGAAATAGGAAAGTCAACACTGGTCAGAGAAAACAGCCAGGTCTTACCTGTAGCTCTCCCTGACACACCTCTCTGCAGCCACATAATCATTTCTGTGTAGATGAACCAAGACCTGAGCGATTGTTTTCTGAAACAAGAGGGAAGGCTATGATGCAGATGATACCTATTTCCACAGTCACCTTCCTACTTAACACAACAAACCTAACTCTCAGAGCACTAGCTCATACAGGAAACACACACAATTCCTCAATAACTTGCACAGGACACCTGGGAGGAAACGGCCTAGACTACTATGTCAGAATCAAATGGTGCACAGAGCACACAGGGATTTGGGGAGACTGAAGAGGGAGCAGGCCTGAGCCTGTCTGCTCTCACCAGAACCAACTGATACGGGCATTAATGGCCTGAGGACTCAAAGTCTAAGAATGCAGTGCAAGTTTACAGAATTTCTTTCAAATATCTATATTCAATTAGTATTGAAAAAGAATAAAACAGAGAAGACTTGCAACTTTAAAATTACAGCCTGAAATTTTTAGATAATAAAAAACACTAGAGCCGGGCAGTGGAGGCGCACACCTTTAATCCCAGCACTTGGGGGGCAGAAGCAGGCAGATCTCTGTGAGTTCAAGGCCAGCCTGGTCTACCAGAGCTAGTTCCAGGACAGGCTCCAAAGCAACACAGAGAAACCCTGTCTTGAAAAACCAAAAAAAAAATAAAAAAAAAGACACTAGAGAAAACTCTAGAAAAACAGAAACAAGGGATTGCTCAGAAGATCAAGGATACGAAAGATAACATCTTATTAGGAGAATACTTCTTCATAAAGCAGTTTACTTTTTTGTTTGTTTTTTTTTTCTTTCTTCCTTTTGGAGGTGTTGTTTGATTCTTGAGACAGGACCTAACTATACAGTCCAGGCTCAAACTCACAATCCTCCTGCCTCAGCAGGACTAGGATTACAGACACACACTAGCATGACTAGCCTACACAATTCACTTAAACCACCTTTGTATATTCTTTCACTGATCCATCTTCAGTATCACTGAGTCTTAGTTGTGAAGGTCAATACTGACTGTCAACTTATGAGGATCCAGAACGACACAGGAGTCTGGCCATGTGTGAGGGACTATCTCGGTAAGTTAACCGAGAGGAGAAGACCTGCCCACTGTAGGTGGCAGCATTCTAAGGTGCTGAACTGGAAGAAGGGGGGGGGGGGGGCGCACACCCCAGTCCTGTGTCCTGACTGCAGACACAACATAATCAGCTGCCTCAGCACATGTAGCCTCAAAATGTGACCCCACACAAATTCTGTTCCTGAAGTTGCTTTTGTCAGAGCATTTTGTTGCAGCTACAAGACAAAGAAGTATTAACAGCTGTCTTCGCTGCAACATTAGTCTCATCTAGTAATTGCTTTCAGATACCATGTCTCAAAGTTTTCAAGTGGATCAGTTTTACAGCTTCTATAAAAGTACTTTTCTCTATCAAAATAATTCTTTTCCATTCAACTGTGTTCACCTTTATGTTATACAACAGCTACAGTAACTGTTTGGAGGTCTTCTAATTTGAAGTGGTAATTCTAAAATCCAGGTCACTAAGTACTGCTGTAAGTAGTTTTTGTCTGATGAGTATTTCTGGACTATTTTCTAGATTTCTGTGAATGTTACAAGGCATATGATGTATGATGTTGTAATGCTCAGGAAAAGTGTGTTGTTTCAACCACACTCAACCATCCCGGGTTCAGGCTGCAGACACGGTGGGTAGTGGATCTGACTTGTTTGAATCTTTTGTTGTGATCTTTGGGCCTGTTCCATACACTAGACTTTCATGGGCAGGATGAGACTTAGTGGTTCAGTCTGATTTCAATTCTCAGAGCAGTCACTCCTACTCTGGGTCCACCCCAGGCACACACGGCCAAGAAGACCATGGGCCACACACATAGCGGATTCCCTTCTCCCACGCTCTCCTCTCCGGGATCTGTCCCTGCTCTCTGGGAGTCACATCAGCTGCAGCTCTGTGACCAGAGCTCAACCTAAACCAAGTGGGGGTGGGAGGCCTCTCCCAGCCCCTCCAGTTTCAGGGAGGAGGGCTCTTCTGGAGTTTTTGCTGCAGTCTCTCCTGCCCAGTGCCATGACGAGGGGTATCTCTCAGGGCAATGGACAAGAGAAGACAGAGCTCCAGGAACGCACTCTCCTGAGCTGCTGGCTTCATCCAAGCACTGGGCGTCATCTGCAGGCCACCCATCTTTATTTACTGTCCAGAGTTTGAAGGAAATACTTCTAGTATTTTGTTGAAAATTTTATTGAAAGAAAGGATGGCTAAGATGGTTTCTCCGTCATGGTCAGAAGCATAAAGATCATAAATTACTGATTTATAGAAATAGACAAATATCCATAGGATCTTAGCTTGAATACTTTATACCAATGTGTAAAATATCTAAAGTGAAGTCAAGCCAGACATATTCAAAGAATACCTTATAACATGTTGGATAATTCTCAATTTCCTTATAAATATTTTTTTCTTTCTGAATAGACAGTGCAGCCTCATCAAACCTAAAGACAAAAGAAAGAAATGTCAAAGAGAGCAGATGTGAGGCCTCTGCAGATTCCACCGCTACACTGCCCTGCAGCACAGACTTTAGAGGACAGCACTTTGTCAGCTGCTCCACAGTGGGGTTTCCATTGGTTGCACTCATCACACTTCTCTCTCAAATGCCTGACTCCCTCTAAGGCATCAGGGCTGGAAATAAAAAGATAGAATGAAAGAGGTTTTTAGGTTTGGTAAAACCACCCACTAATATGTTCCTAACTACTTCAGTAAGTAGCTCTGTAAAATTTTCTAGACAATCTAGACAGGCTTCCTTCCATCCACAGGAAAAAACATCAAGGTGCCCTGACCACTCCCTTATCTGCCATGTGTCCTCACTCCCTGCCCTGCTGCTCAGGGATCCCAGCAAGCTAACCCAGCCTTCCTGTAGGCCCGGCGTCCCTCCCACACCTTGATTTCAGCCTGTGAGACCCCAGTAGAGACTTATGGCCACAGAATCCGTGAGATTACGTAAGTGCTGTTTTAAAGAGCTGGGGCTGTGGCAGTCCGCTATACAAACAGAAAAGGTAATGAAAGGAGGCCTCCCATGTGCTCACATCTCTCATAACTGTGCGAATGAGCTCAGCACAGACCCTGTAGAAAATGAAATTACAGGAACCAGACTCTTTCATTTCTATGGAAATGTCACTATTGGAAGCTTTCCACAACTTACAAACACAATAGTGTATCTGAATAAGAACAGTTAACCTTATCAATATAAGACATAGTCATACTCCATCTCTAAATACATTTCACATATATTTTATAATATGTAGTCATCATGAAGAAAAACTTACTTTAGCCTTGGAAAGGAATTGATTCAGTCCTGAATTTCTTGAAAAACTACACCTATGGCCTTTACTGTCACTGCAGAGACACGGGCAAGTTTAAACAAAGATACGTGTCTCCTTTAAGTCATGCTAAACAGACAAGTGGAGTGATTATTCCCTTAATGAGATGCTGTACTTTTTGTTCTCAGAATTCTCACCTCCAGAGCAGTACCTATAAGCAGCTGTGTAGCGTGATTTTTCTTTACCTTTTTTCTGTCTCTTCCAGTTGTTGGCCAGAACCCAAGTTTCTGATACATGGATTAATAGAAATGGGTTAATTTAAGATATAAGAGCTAGGTAGGAATACGCCTAAGCTGTTGACTAAGCAGTGCTGTAATTAGCAGAGTTTTCAATGTGAGTATTGGTCAGGGTGGCCAAGAAATGTAAGCGAGTTACCGGCTACATGAAGAGGTTAACTACACCCTAGAGGACACAAGGAATAAATAATCCCAGTATATCAACAACAGTAAATCAAGGTGGGGGACAACAATGACACTATAACAAAATAACAAGAATCAATAAACAGTGCTCATTAATAAGCCTCAGCCTTAATGGGCTTAAGTCCTCCATAAAAAGACATAGACTAACAGTGTAGATGACAAAATCAGGATTCATCTTTCTGCTACATGTAAGAAACAGACCTCACCATCAAAAATAGATATCACCTTGGGATTAAAGGATAGATTATTTTAAACAAATGGACCAAAGAATCAAGTAAATGCAAGCCATTTTAATATCTGGCAAAAAAAAAAAAAGACTTCAAACCAAAACTAATCAGAAGAGAAGAGATAGAAGAAGACACTACATACTCATCCCGGGAGAAATCCAAGAGGACATTACAATACAATTCTAAACATTTATGCACCGAATACATTGGCACCCAGGTTCATAAAAGACATATTACCAGGGTTAAAATCACATGTCAGCCCTCACACAGTGATGGTGAGTGAGCTCGGTACAGAACTCTCAATAGCAGACAGACTGTCTACACAAAACTAAACAGAGAAACACTAGTTAAATAACGGCATACCTCAAATGGACCTAACAGAATCACTTTCTCCTCAGCAGCTCATGGAACTGTTCCAAAACTGACAGTATACCAGGACACAAAGCAAATCTCAAGAGAACTGAAACACTACTATAACCATCTGATCACCACGGATTAAAGTTGAATATCAAAAACAACAGAAACATCAGAAAGTACATAATCTCATGGAAACTGAACAACTCTGTCAAGACAGGAATCAAGAAGAAAATTAAAAACTTATAAGAATTGAATGAAAATGAAAACGGAATATATCCAAACCAATTGGTCACAATGAAGGCAGTTCTAAGAGGCAAGTTCATAGCACTAAATACCTTTATCGAAAAACTCAAGATTTCATATTAGTAACTTAATGACACACCTGGCAGCTCTAGAAAAACAAGAAGAAATAAAATGCAAAGGGGAGACAGGAAGAAACAATAAAACATGGCAGAAATTAATGAAACAGAAACAACCACAAAAATACCAATAAAAAGAATCAATTAAAGGAAGAGTTGGTTCTTTGAGAAAAATCAATAAGCTTGATAAAACATTAGCCAAATTAACTAAAAGAGACATAAGATCCAAATGAACAAAATTAGATATGAAAAGGGCAACATTACAACAGAAACTAAGGAAATTCAGAGAATCATGAGGTCATACTTCAAAAATATTAATTATTCCCAACTATAAAATCTAAAAGACATGGATCAATGTCTTGATATATTAGACCTAATCAAAGTTAAGTCAAGATAATACAAGCAACTGAAACAGACTCATAACCCCTAATGATATAGAGGCCGTAATTAGGAAATCTCCTAACCAAAAATATCCCAGGGCCAGTTGTATTCAGCAAAGAATTCTATCAGACCTTCAAAGAATTAATGCCAATACACCTCAATTTAATCCGAAGTAGAAACTGAAAGAATATTTCTTAATTCTTTTTATGAAGCCACTATATAGACCAATACCCCTTAAGAATATAGATGTAAATGTTCTCAATGAAATACTTGCAAACCAAATCCAAGAACATATGAAAAAGATTATCTATCACAATCAAGTTGGGTTCATCCTAAAGAAGCAGAGATGGCGCAACATACATGAATCTATAAATATAATGCACTGTATAAATCAAATTGAAAGACAAGAACCATATGATCACCTCATCAGATGAAAAAAAGGTCTCAACAAAACCATACACCCTTTCTTGATAAAAGTACTAGAGAGTGGTGATATGAGGGACATACCTCAACATAATACAGACAATTTAGAGCCCATAGCCAACACCAACCTAAAGGGAGAGAAGTTCAAAGCATTTAAACTCAGAACAAAACAAGGTTGTCAATTCTCCCCATACCTATTCAATATAGAAATTGCAGTCTTAGGGCAATAAGACAAAGAAGAAAATCAAGGGGATACAGACAGGAAAGGAAGAAGTCAAATATGCTTATTTGGAGCTGATATGATTATGTATATAAAAGACCCTAAAAACTTCAGCAGGAAACTTTTACAGCAGATTAATACTTTCTAACTCACAAAAATCAACATACAAATGACAAATATACTGAGCAAGAACTAAAGGAAACAGTATCTTTCAAAACACACACACACACACACAAATGAACACATGCATGCACCCATGTGTGTACGTGAGTACCTTGGGGCAACTCCAATCAAGCAAGTAAAAGACTTGTATAATAACCTTATGATATCGAAGAACCCGAAGACACCAGAAGATAAAAAGACCTCCTATGCCAGTGAGTCGGTAAGATTAATATTGTAAACGCAGCCATCAGACCAAAAGCAATCTACAGATTCAAGGAAATTCCCACCAAAATTATAACACGGTTCTTCACAAAAATTGAAAGAAGCATCTTTAACTTCACATGGAAACAAAAGAACACAGGATAACTAAAACAATTCTGAATAATAAAAGTATTGCTGGAGGTATCACCGCTGCCAATCTCAAACTGTACTACACAGCTACTGGAATAAAAACAGCACAGCAGTGGCATAAAAACAGACATGATGATTAATGAAAGCAAACTGAACACCCAGACTTAAGTCCACACACCTATGCACAAATAGATTCTTATCTATCATTCTGCACAAAACTCAACTCCACATGGATCAAGGACCTCAACACCAATAAGACCAGGTACACTGAATATGATGCAGGAGAAAGTGAGGAATGAGCTTGAACACACGGCAGAGGAAAGAGCTTTCTGAACAGGACACTAGTAACACAGGCACTAAGACCAACAATTAGTAAATGGGACTGCAGGGAGCTGAAAAGCTTCTAAAAGACAAAAGACAACATCATTTGGGCAAAGCAGAGGGCTAATATCCAAAATATATAAAGAACTCAAAAATTTGAAGATCAAGAAATTAATTTTCAAATGGGATACAATTCTCAAAGATGAAACACAAATGACAAAGAACAATTAAATATTCAATATCCTTAACCATCAGGGAAATGCAAATTGAAACTACTTTAACATTGCCTCTTACCTGGTCAGAAAGGCTAAGATCAATAAAGAATGGCAGTACAAGCTGGAGAGGATATGGGGAAAGGGGAACACTTACTTACTCACTGCTGGTGGTAGTACAAGTTGACACAGTCACTGTGGAAACCAGTGTGGAGGCTCCTCAGGAAGATGAGAATCAATCTACCACAGCTTGATTCTCATCAAATATCCCGCTATATCATTCTTGGGCATATACCCAAAAATCTTGGCATCCTACTACTAAGATATTTTCTCATCCATGTTCACTGCAGATCTATATCCAGAAATTGGATAGCCTAGATATCTAGCAACTGATGAATAGAAAATGAAAATAAAATATATTTACACACCTAAATATTATTCAGCAGCTAAGAAAAATTAAAATTACAAAATATACAAGCAAATGGATAGAGCTAGAAAAAAATTATCCTGTGATAACCCAGAGCTCAAAAGACAAATATTATGTTTTCTCTTATATGTGGATGTTAGAGCTTAAGCTTTTGATATGTATGCTACAATCTGATTAACCCTAGGGGTTAGAAAACTAGCAAGAGGCCCTGGGGAAGGAGAGGATCTCCCAAGGAAGGAAAAATAGAACACAGTGCTGTGGAAGGGGAAAGCAGAATAGGGGGATTAAACAGGGAGCAATGGGGAATGAGATAAAGAGTAAAGGGAGTAATACAGGGAGGGACAACTAACACTAAGGTCATGTGAAAAGTCGTATGTAGACCTACTACTAAAATGTACACACATACAAAAAGAATCTAAATGGGGAGGCCATAATAGCGGAGACAATGCCTCAAGTAGATTCCTTATGCCACCAAGCAAAGCCTCCAGTGTCAGCAATGGGTAACATCTTGCTGAGTCATTGGCCAAATGGAGTCCCACGAAAACTCCTCCAAATCACAGGCTATTGTCAAAGCTATTGGTTGCTCTCCACCTTATGGCCCTATTGCTAAAGAAAACATGTCATCGAACAAGGAAAAGTCAAACTGGTGCCTAATTAGAAGCTTTACCCCTACTGATGGGTTTTCATGATGCTGGAAGGTATTCTGCATGATGCCAAAGGAAAAAGGCAATGTCAATAACAGTCAGGTATAAATCTTGCAACCTAAAACAATAACCTGCTTATAAGATATACTGGTAAAATAGTAGCACAATATTATGGGAGTAACCAACCATTTTTTTAAAATAGGATTTAAGGCCCATACCTGACACTGTTAAAGTAACTACGAGACTAGATAGGTCATGGACCTAGACGAAAACCTAATACTATTATTCCACTAATATAACATAGTAATATTATGCCCATATAAAATGATGCCCAGCAACATATTGTTATAACCACAAATCAGCTCAACCCACATAAGAAAAAGATTCTTGCAGTATATGGGGATTTAACACAAAGACCCAAACTGGACAAAGTGCAGCATGAGAGACTTTGGAACACTCAGCCTTCATCAAATCGCCCCCTCCCAGGCTCCCAGATCTATGCGGAAGAGGAGGAGAAAGACTGTTAGGAGCGGAGGTGATGGAAGACTGCAGGGAAACAGCGTCTCCCAGATACAATAGCACTGATGTACACACACACTCACAGCTTCTGTGGCAACACACATCAGACCTACACAGGCTCGAGCCAGGCAGGATCCCAGCACTGAGAGGGGTAAGGAGATCTGGGTTCCTAGCCCAAGCTAAGGGCTATCTGCAACAGTTCCCACTGGCCAAAGGAAAATCAGTGTCCTCCACTGGAGCGCACGCCACAGCAGGTCCCACGTTCAGGAGCAGTTTTGTTTTGGCGTCTCTGTCTTACTGGTCTTTTGTATGTCTCTTCTTATTTTTGTTTTTGGATTTTGGTTTTGTTTGAAAAGAAGAATAAAAAAACAATATAAAGTTGGGTGGTTAGGCAGGTAGAGAGGTTTTGGGAGTAGCTGGGAGAGGGGACAATGACCAAAATACTAAAAAAAAATTTAAAGAAATATATATATATATATATATATATATATATATATATAAAATGGAAAATACTAAATATCCCATTTAATGACACAACCGTATCAAAAGCTGTCGATTTTCATGGGTATTTAGGACACGTTGCTACCTACTCCAAGTAGTGCGGTGGGAGAGCACAGTAACTCTTTCACTTCACTGAGTTACCGTTAGGCAACAAACGCACGACACAGTTTGGAATTATGATAGAAAACAGGTTTTAAATCCATGTGCCTACTCTTAGGAGATGGCCACCTTTCCACGGTTTGTCCGGTGTGGACAAGCTATAGCCAAGGCTGTTCAAAAATGTAGGCCATACCTTCGTCCTCGTACCAGCAGCCGGGAGGCCTTTCCCAGTAGTTCCACTGCCTGCCGGAGGCGCTCCTCATTCTGCAGAAACCAGAGAACAGGGAGTGCGGCAGAGTTAATGTGGAGCTCTCTGACCCTGCAACAGCAACTGCACAAAGCAACGGCCATGGATGGCAGCACCAACGCTGCTAGGCCATTCACTAACCTCTAGAAGAAAGAAGGCATCGAGCTGGGACACAGAAAAACCTTAAAAAGCATTCACTGCATTTCTCCTTTCCTATTTATTATGAATGAAAATATTATAAGTAATTAAAGAAATAAATAAAATTCTAACTTACTTCGAACACATTGGCTGTCTGCTGATACAACTGCACAGCCTTCTCTGGATCTACATTTTCTATGAGCCTGAATTAGACAGAAAATACAATTTGTGAGAATTAAGAAATTGTTTCTTAAAGGACTTTAGCAAGACAAAAGGAGCCCTCTGCAAAGCCAGGGCATCCCACAACAGCCATGTGCACCCACTTTCCAGCTCGCTCCAAGGCCATAGCTGCTGTATCAGGGGTGCCATTCTCCAGGTACATCATGCTGGCTTTCTCGATCAGCTGGACGGCCTCAGGCAGTTTCTGCATCTCCTTCAGGAAAAGCATGCAGTATGGGGCAGAAAATGTCTCAACTTAAGAAATGGAGTTTTAACACTTGAAAATTCAATTATTTTATCCATACACTTCTTGACACACATACAGCACTACAGAGTAGATACCATCTGAGATCTAGGTCTAAAAATCAACAACAAAAAGCCCAACATATGATAAACGCTTGTAATCTGAGCTCTGGGGAGGTGGAGACAGGTGCATTCCAGGAACTACCAGGCACCCGTCTAGCCAACCCGTGAGCATCAGGCCAGAGATCTGTTCTCAAAAAAGAAGGTGGGTGGCGGAAGACACCAAATGTTGAGCTCTGACTTGTGTACACACACACGCACACACACAAAACCCATTTCATAACTAAAACAGAATAGTAACCTCTAACCTGCTATTAAGAAGCATAAATGTAGCATATCAGTCAAAACATTCCATTATTCCATTCAAAAGGAATAAAATAAATTGGCAATTGCTAGTTTGAGACTCTCCTGACTCCATCCTGATATTGATATTTATAAATCAAAAAATTAATAAAGCTAATTTTCCTTTCCATAACCTACAAGTAATTTAACAAAACAAACAAACATCCGTGTAAAATAAAGTTTCATTGCATCCGACGCCCTCGGGCTGTCTCCAGCAGCGCCCTCTCCTGGCTGCAGGCTTCCCTCCCAATGCACTGCCTTTCACAGGGCACTTTCAGTCCTCTGCAGGAACTGCCACAGGACGCTCACTATGGGTCCAGTTAGCGCTAACCTGGGCAAGACATCTTAGCATAGCCTTTGCTCCCACTCCCACACCCCCCACCTCTTCTTTACAGGGAAGGAACTTGTCAACTTCAACATGAACTCTGCCTTGACAGCTTGCTAGTTCACTTTACCGGCACAGCTGCTCTGGAACAGTATCACTAACCTTCAACATCATGCCAGCTTGCTCATAAGCTCTGCAAAGAGAATACAATTTCTCTGATGAGACCTTAACGAAGAGGGAGAGACCTTCTGGTGAAGATGCTGGTCACCTGACCAGCAGAAAAGAGCTCAAGCATGTGTGTCACTCGGGCCGCACCGCCACACTAGAGTGCTGTGCTTTTCCTTTCATTCATTTGCTTCTTAGAGCACTGATACCTTAGGAACATCAAACACTAAACTGAGTTTACTCAGCAAAATTAAGTCAGTCTCGGGAAGGCTAAAAGACAAACCCAATTCTAGTTTTAAAACAAATGAATATGCTCCACAAAAGGAGAACGCTCCCATGTCTTCCATGGGCACTTGGCAACCAATAAATAAAGGGAGAATTCAAGTCACCTGTATTTCCACAAGCAAAATATTATGCAGAATTTAATTTAAAAATCTTTATTACTAGAAGACATTTGGACTTTAAAGTTCAGCTGATGACTAAAACAAATGAAAATAATTATCTTAATTACATTTATCTAAGTATTTAAAAACACAGAGCTTGAGGAAAAGTTCTCCGCCTAGAGAGATCAACTTTTAAATCATCTGCAAACACAGAAAAAGGGTGAAAAGTTACTTACTTGGCAGCATGAAAAAGACTGAACGGAGAGAACGATGTCAAAATTAAGGAAAAAAAGAAGAAATCAATGGTCTTCAGAGACTAAGTCACTGGTACATCAGATTCCAAAGACAAATCCTATGAGTAAAGCAGCAATACCCAGTGCTGCTGCTGGCTCTGACCACCCCAACACTGACAAACACTGTGAAGAACTTTAAACTACTACACCAACAGGATGAAGTGCAAGAATACTAAGACTACATTTGCATGGGAGATAAAATGGACATTTACAATTGGTAGCCCTTACGACACACTAAGAACATTTTGTTCTAGAATGTTTACAAATCTTCAAAGACCCGAGGAAGACTATTTTTCCCAAGGCAGATTATGCATTCTCAATAGATGTACTTTCACTTTCTTTTGTGACACACGCCTAGAAACCTCATTCCCCCATCTCAAGTCAAATCCCTGTCAACAACACCAGGAGCAGGAGGAAATCACAGGCAAACAGGGTTGCTCACATCAACATGCACTCAGGAACACTCGCTGAATATTCCCATGACTATAGAGCGCACACTGCCCATCCTTCCCTGAATACCCCATGACTATAACGCACACACTGCCTATCCTTCCCTGAATACCCCGTGACTATAGAGCGCACACTGCCAATCCTTCCCTGAATACCCCGTGACTATAACGCACACACTGCCCATCCTTCCCTGAATACCCCGTGACTATAACGCACACACTGCCCATCCTTCTCTAACTGAAAAGCATTTCACTTCAAACGCTCAAGGGAAAGGTGGTGTCAAAATCTAGCTGTTCCATTTCTTTTTAAAGCTAAAAAAAGATACGCCCTGTTATTTTCATGGGCAACAGCTTCCCGTAGGCAGGCATCTTTTGCTTGCTCAAATTGTTTGGCATTTTTAAAAGCAACAGCTGAAACAGGAAAAGAAAAAAAAGTAAGACTTTCTATTCCCATCATTAACCGTCCTCAAATGAATCACTACCCAACTCTGCATTATGTGAGAAATAAAATAAAGATTTCAAATAGGGGGCTTCATAAAAATGTGAAATATTATTTTTACCTAAAGCAAGTTATAATCTTTCTGAGTACACTTTTAGAAGCCATTTAAAGTTTTAATTGTTGATTTTTAGCAACACATTGGTGTTGCTTCCACTGAATACCAAGAGCACCTTCTAGCACCAGCTCCACCCAAGAGCACACCTCACTCCCAGCTTCTTTCCTTCCAGCCCACGACTACTGACAAACTGAAGCCCAATCAACACATCAGTTTTGTAATAAATCTTCCCTGTGGGCACAGTCCTTAAGTGCCAACAAGTCATTTGCTTTCCTATTTAGTGATCTACACCGCTTGTAGAGCTAACCTACACTGCACGGTACCTTACAACAGGGGCTCACCGGGTGAAACAATCAGGATGGCCCTGAAAGACAATATTAGTCTTTGGAAAATTCATCAAGGGTGGATTATGAAAAGTAGAAAGCACAGTGATTTAAGGAAGTGGTGTCTTTGTCTGTTTTGTCTCCATACATGTACTCCCCAGTGGAGGACTCAACTATGCAGCCTTGACCAACCTCTGACTTGAATAGATGCTCCTGCCTCAGCCTCCCTAGATAAAGTGTCCTCAACTATTATTTCTTAAAACTACACTCTCAGAACACTCTTTAACCAAGTGTTGAAAACAAACAAAATATTCAACTACTCCTATTTTTGCTTGTCCCAACTATTTTTTTTAAAAAAGACTATAAAATATGCCCAAGAATCCATATAAATCTCAAGTTTAAGCAAATTTATCTTTAAATACAAAATACAAGTAATTTGCATAATGTAAGAAACAAAACTTACACAATATTTAAACACAAGGCTAAAGACTTCTGTTCTCCTTTCAAATAGAAAATAAACCTATGCATAATAATGGTAGTTTCAAGGTACCTGGCTTGTTTGGTTGGTTATTTATTTATTTATGTATTTATTTGGAGATAAACTGAAACTAAAATTTGGTGGAAAGTACTTGCTCTAGGAGATCTCAAAGTCAGGCTCACTAATATAGTCACAGACGAAAATGTGCTTGAGGAACTTCAAACTTGTGGTGGTTAAAGGCATGTGCATGGAGATCAGAGACAACGTGTAGGAGTCAGATCCCTCTGTCTGCACGTGGATCTAAACTCAGGTTGTGGGCTCAGCAGCAAGCACGTTCACTCTGAGCTATCACACCAGTCTCAAAATTAAGTTTTACTATGTTATAGCAAAATGACAGCAGCCTTTCAGGGCTATCATATCATTTCTTAATAAAACTAAACTTGTACTAAATTCCCTTCGTTGCATATTTCAGGTATTTTATACTTATAGACAGGTGAATTTACTGAAATGAGCACAAAGGTTTTAACCCTTCGTGAACACGTGTTTCTCAAAATGAAGCTCATAAACATTAATGTGGGAAAACACAAGGTCTGCAGATCTCCTCTTTTTAGTTTAAAAAATTAAAGAATACCCTTTCTTCCACAGCAGGAAGTCTAAGACGGAACCATGCAACACTTATGGACTCCAGTGAAGGAAGCTGGCGCCCACAAAAGCAATGCTAACAGCTGGACTGCAGACACTATCCCATGTCTGCTGTCAAGACCCAGGACAAGAACTGACTCAGCACTCGCTAAATCTGCAGAGGGTGAGTCCAGGAAAATGCCAGGGCCCGTGCAGTTGCTCTGCTTTACTCTTCTGTTATAACTAGTAAAGTTGACAAGAAGTATTGAAATTATTACGCTAAGACAAAGTTATCCGATTATGCTAATGACATACACAACAGCAAGAGGACTCCAGTCACAAATACCTGCTTTTCCATATTCAGAAGCAGCACTGTCGTAGTCTGGCTTCCATTTTAAAAACCCAGTTTTCAGGCTAGAATGAAAGAGAGAGATTTCTTAATAAAGGGTACCATCAGGGACAGGTCTCTACCTTCTCAACTCTTTCTCGACTATTCATAATAAATGCACCCTCGCCTCTGCCATCCCCACCCATCACAAATGCAGTTTTCCTCCTTCTGAGATGTCTACATACCATCCGAACAGAACAAGCATGGTCCCCAGACCAGCGGCATCACACTGCCTACCCCAGATCTACACAGTCAGAAACTGTCTGGGTGGGTGCCACAACGTGTGCTTTAACAAGCGTGAGAACCTGAAGCATACTGTCCTTCGCAGCAGAGAGGCTACTGGGAAGAGGAAAAGTAAAGACCCGTGAGCACCTGGTGTACCAAGAGACTGTAGAGACTAAGGGACAACATTCAGATGGGAAACACGGGGAGTAAAGCCCAGTGGCGGCTGACTCTCACGCGGTCCAGGGTTGACACTGGCCTAGAAGCCAGAGCAAAGGGCACCCAGTGTTCAGTGTTTATCTTTCTTGCCTTTTTTCTTTTGCAGTACTCTGTTTTTATTTTAAAAATAATTTCAAACTATTCCAGTAGGTCTCAAACTTGGGTGTGGTAAGAATTGCTAAAGGTCATCTTATATTCTACATTTCAACTCAATTAGTGAAAGTCTGCTTACATAGAACACTGCTTCATATGAATCCAGGGGCTACTGAGAGGCGGGGTCCTTAGAAGCACACCCTCCACAGGTCCACAGAAGCTCAATTACATGTAATGTCTAATGTATAAAATTGAAATAAGCAGCAAAGTTCCAGCTCTGCCCTTCACGAAAGCACCCATTATGTCCTATAGCAACATGATTATGGAAGTCTCGCCCAAGCAAGATACAATTCAAAGTGCTGGAGAGATTTTAAAAACTGCCGATCACCCCGAGGCAGTAGGGCATCACTAGTTAGGAATGAGGGCCCTGTTAATGTCAGTTTGATGTCTAACCTGTTATGAGCCTTGACTGTTTTTGTCCTAAGACTCAGTAAGAAAACTTCCCTAAGACAAAGAAAGTGTTAATGAGAGCTTCTGCCATCAGAAAATAGAATATAATCTAACTGTCTCTCCTACACACTTGGCCCATTTTTCCTGCCACCCCACTGGTTTTCTACCTAGAGCAACTTCAAACACCCTTCAGACCTGAATCCATACACCCCCACAGGAGCTACAAGCATATCCGGGCATCTATGACCCCACCTTGACTGAAGGCCCCTCCCACCATTCTTCTCCCAGCAGAGACACCTAGAAGCCAAAGGCTCAGCTCCATACACAGCTGCCATGTGGACTAGTTAAGGCTATTACAGAAATGATGCCAATCCTGGTTCCTATTGTTCCCTTAACTCAGGCGGGTCCGATCACTTCTCCCTGAAGTTCTCATAAAGCAGCTTTATTATGGCTGACAGCACATGCTCTGGTCTTTTATGTTTGCTCCCACCAGCAACACGGATTCTTGAGATCACCCTCCGCACCGATAGCTGCCTTCCTGGCCACTGGAGGCAATGTAGTATGCAAGAAAGAGCCTGGGGAGTTCCACTGCGTAAAACTGGCCCTGTTCTGTTCAGCTGAGCAGACTTGGACAGCTCTCCAGAAAGTTTCTGGCAGCCTCTGTTTCTCCTTTGTAAAGTGAGGACTTCTATTTGGAAAGTTGGTAAGATCTTAGTTTATGGTGCCCCTAACAGTGTACTAAGAAACTTCTTATAGTCGATAATCGCTAAATATGTATGTTGTAATTCACGGAAGTGGGTTAGAGGGTCATGTTAGTGTCAAAATAAGGAGAATTCGCAATTTCCAGTACCGAGCCCGGAACCAGATGGTGGCACACCCACAGGGCTAAGGAAGCAGAGACCTTGTACCCCAGGGAAAAGGACGTCTACGGATGAGAGTTCCCAGAATTAGTCTACACTCCCGCATGGCACCAGGGTCTCTTTCCTAGCAGTGGCTCTCCACCGGGCGATTTCATCCGTGGGGTCACTTCTGGCTGTCATGAAAAGGAAACAAGGTGGCCACCCCTGAGCCCGCAACTACTCTACGAGCAGAGCGGCCGCAAACCCTCGGGAACCGGCGCCAGGCAGACGTGTCTGTGATATGGGCACCTGCTGCAGATGCCGAGGCACAGGCCCGCACCGCCGACTGCAGGGGATTGACCCACAAGGGACGGCGCCGCCCCGGGACGCGGACAGCATCACGGCCCTCCCTCCCGATCCGCCCGCGCGCACGGCCAAGGGGCACGGGCTCCTAGCCCAGCTGCGAATCCACGTACTATTTCTCTGCCTTCGCCAGATGCTCCAGCCCCTCGTTTATCTTCTGGGCTGCCATGGTCTCGGTCACTTGCTGACGCGAAGAGCGAAGCCACCTAGTGCCCCGCAAACCTCGGGAGCGTCGGCGTGGGAACGCCGCGGAGGAAGCCGGGAAGGGCGCCTACGGGAAGAGAAGAGGTCAAATTTCCTGTGGCGAAGCTGGCCCGGAAAAGGGCCGGGATGGGGGAGGGTGGGGTGATGGCGCGCAGGCGCCTTGTTGCGGAACTGGCCTGATGGGGTTTTAACTCTGGTTAGGTGTTAAAGTAGTGCGTTTTTTAGAACGTTTGTTACTGTACTCGACAAATATTTAAGAAGCAACTAATATATATCAAGTACTGGTCTCAATTAGTACCGAAAAGCCAAAAACACTCCTCCCTCACGGAACCCAGCTTCTCCACGCTGTGAAAATGCTGGGATGCAATTTATTACAGTTTCTCTCTACAACATCTAGGATGGTATTTGCGCATCATTCGTCTTTCATGATTTTCGTTTTATAAGGCGGGGTCTCACTGTGTTTCCTCCTACATCCACCTCATAGTGGATTAACATGCCTCCCGTTACAGCTTTTGAATAATAGTTCTAGTTATATATCAGTCAATAAAGAAAATAGATTGTAACCCTTGGTTACTGTCTGTTATATTTCAAACATGAGGAGAGGCCCTTGCAATAATCTGGTAGATGTGATTGACTGATTCAACAACTCTGCTGCTAATCAATGGAGGTTTTGGAATCATATCCTTGAGTCCTGCAATACCTATGTAGCCTCTCAGTTTTTCATCTGCGATGATCTTCTATCTAGCTCAGCCACTGAGACGGTTTGAAGGTCCACACACTGAAGGTTTCCTCTCCAATCTCCAGTCATAATAGAGCTAATGAAACCCTTAGAAGGTGAGGCTTGGTGAAAGTAAAATAAGCCATTGCAGGTTTTTTATATCTTTCAAGGATATAAAAGGACCCTAACCCCTCTTCCATCTTCTCCTTCCTTCTCATCACCATGGGATGAGTCACATTGCTCCAACCATGCTGAACGGTCTTGCTTCATAAACTGAAAAGCAAGAGACAAAGCCATCGTGGACTGAAACGGTGAAGAAAACATAACTCCTCCACATAAATGAGTGACCTGGAGTGTTTGCAATAATAACAGAAAGATAGGGCATACAACCATATCCAGGATAGTAACTGTGGTCTCAACAACCAATAACCGTGTTTCTCTGTGGTGTCAATTTAAGCAGCCCACTTTCCTACTTCCTGGTGTCTTTTCTCATACCTCTTAATGTTGATATCTCTTGGTGGTTGACAGATTCTTCCTATTTCCCTGTTGTCTGCCCTTTCTCACACTTTCCATTTTTTTCATATCCTAAATTCCATACTGCTTCATATAGTCATTCTTTGCACATACTCTCAGACTCTTCCCTCCCTCTTTCTTCCCACTCTGAATATCTTCTAGATCTGCTGTTGAGCAAGTGCCCATGACTGGAGAAAATAAACCAGCATGCTAACATTACTCATTGTAGTGTTTGTAAACCTGAAGCAGGTCTTGGAGTGCCACTGAGCAAAAATGCTAAGTCCCACCCCGTCAAATGACGACCCCACTCATTTGGGAAAATTCTCACTTTTCTCTTCAAATTCCAACTCGCTCCCTGAGCTTGACTACCAACTCCTACCTCCTATTTAACAACAACAACAATAATAATAATAAATCAGAAGAGCTTCTCTGCTCTCTCTACCAGTCAACCAGTATCTATTGAAAAAAAATCTCTAGCAGCAATGTCAAACTGGCCTTGTGATTTGATGAGGATGGCCCACATTGGTTCATATGTTTGAATGCTTAGTCCTCGGTTAGTGAAACTGTTTGGGGAGGATCAGGAGGTGTGGCCTTATTGGAGGAGGTGTGGTCTTGTTGGAGGAAGTGTGTTACTGGGGTGGGCATTGAGATTTCAAAAACCCAGATCAGACTCTCTCTCTCTCTCTCTCTCTCGCTCTCGCTCTCTCTCTCCCTGATGACTACCTGTGAATAAAAATGTAGCTGAGAGCCATGGCTATGCCTTCCTGCCTGGAGTCATGATCTTGACCATAATGATCTTGGACTAATCCTCTGAAACTTTAAGCAAGACTCCGACTAAATGCTTCCTTCTCTAAGTTTTGTTTATCATGGTATATCTTTACAGCAATAAAATAGTAACTAAGGTAAGCCTCTTGTTTGCCTATTACTACTTCTTTTTCAGTCTGTAATACTCCCTACATATGGAATACCTTTGCATTTGATTAAAAAGCCTTACCACCTACATTTGAGATACCCTCTACTTTTGATTATCTAGCCTTAATCAATTACATATGAGATACCATCTCTGTTTGATTATCTAACATTGTGTATGGTTTGGATACACACACACACACACACACACACACACACACACATACACATGCATGCACACACGAGTTGTGAAGAAATATCTTCAATGAAACCTCATGTACTAAGAGTTAGTCAACGAATAGTGATAAGGATTTGGAAGCTTGAAGAGATGGGACCCATCTGGAGAAAGCAGGTCCCCAAGGGTTTTATCTTGACATGTTCCCCCTCTGCTTTTGGGCCACCATGGAGTTAACAGTCCCCTACTCCACATACTCCTATTGTTATAATGTTATCCCTCACCATGGACCCAGAATAAGCAGCTCCAACACCTACCTGTGAAACCGTGAGCCCAAATAAACCCCTCCCGTGTTTGACATTGTTTGCATCCAGTGTTTTGTTACCATGACAGTTTTATGCTTTCTCATAGGAGGGCAGCATCTCCAGGGGGTGAAAGTCTTCACTAAAGGTTTCATAAGGCCCAGGCTCTGGGACCAAGTGACCATTGCTTCTGCCACATTTTATCAGCCTCAAAGCAAGAGGTTGGAAGGCAGAAACACTGTGCAATATTGTGTTCCTGGTTTCTGACTCGCCACAGCTCTGGAATGAGTAATTCCATGAGGATTGTCGCTGGTGGTTTAGATTGGCGGTGTCACCAAGGCCCGCATGTTAATGGCTTGGTCCTCTAAGCAATGGTGTCAAGAGAAGGAGGAGCTCTTAGGTAGTGGTGCCTAGTGAGGGACTGGTGATTAAGAAGGGGACTTGTGAGGAAAGCAGTGAGAACCCATATTCTCTTCCATTTTCATTCCAGGCTATAAACTGAACAGGCTCTCCCACCATTCATTCCCACCATAATTTGCTGCCGCAGACCCGAAGGCAAAGGGGCTGCTTGATTGTGGACTGAACCCTGTAACCTCTTTTAAAGTTTAGTATCTGAGGCTTTTGTTACAACCACAGAATGCTGACTGGCACATACTGTTAGAATCTGAACCCCCAAATTAATGTTAAGGAAATGGAGGGGGAGTTAGGGAGGTAATGAGGTCAAATGAGGTCATGATAGCAGGGTGCTCATCACAGCATTCACAGTTTGATAAGAGGCTAACATGCATGCCCCATAGCATCATCTGAGAGCCTCTGCCATGTCATGGTGTGGTAGAAAGCCCTCACTAGATCCAGGCCCTGTGATCTTAGATATTCCAATCTTCAAAATCACGAATGAAATTAATTTATATTTTTTATAATTTACATGGTCCACAGGTATTTTATTGTAACAATAACAATGAAAACATGGATTAAGACAAAAGCCTTATGTTTAAAGTTCCGGGAAGAACCAGGGATTTTCTAGGGTATCTATAGCCTCCTTTTCACTTTCTCTTATTTGTCCTTTCTAATGAAAGTTTTTATTTTATTATTTCATGTTTATGTGTGTGTTGTCTGCATATAGGCTTCTCATTATATGCATGTAGTGCCCATGGAGGCCAAAGGAGGGCGTCGTATTTCCTGGAACTGGAGTTACAGACAATTGTGAGGGCCTTGCAAGAATCAGACCTGAGTCCTCTGGAAGAGCAGCCAGTGCTCTAACCACTGGCCTATCTCTCCATCCCCTTTGTATATTTTAAAATTATTACCTGCTATTTCTCAACTCCTCTCAAAACATTAGTCTTGTGCTCCTGGGACACAATTGGTAAGCAAGATGTGTGTTTTCTGCCCTCAAGGAGTCTGTGACTTATGAGGGGCACAACGTTCACAGTATCCCTATTTCGGCATCAGCAGATTAGGTGTGGAAAAAGAGAAAGATAGCCATGACAGCCTTTGTGTTATTTGTTCCAGAAAGTATTGCCCTTATTAGGGAAACCCTATCAAATACATAATAACTCCTATTCACACTGAAGAGAGCAAGAGGTGGCCTGGGGACTCTAGAGGAACAGCACAAATATCCCAGCTTTCCCCCCTTTTCTCCCTAGATTAGTAAGGCAGGGATGGTTCTAGGAGAATTAAGCTACGGTTCGGAAAATTCCTGCAAGGAAAAGAACAGGGAAGAGACAGATGGCAGTGCCAGGCCATATGGTGACTGAGGAGAGGGAGAAGTGGCTGACCTTGACAAAGTATAAGCGGTGTGTGTGTGAATAAGGCAAAAGAATGACAAAGTTCCTGGGCACTGAAGGCTGGCATGACCGTCAGCCCGAGAGGGAGCAGCTGTAGCTATGGAGTGGAATCCAGAACTGGAGAGCTGAAGCAGACTCTGGACAAGTAAAGTAGGTAAACAAGAAAGAATTCTCCATATTAATCTTCCTGAGATCTAGGAATTATTTTCTAATCAACATCATTGATACTTCATTAACTTATTGATTACTACTTATAAAAAATATAAATCACAATGGATGGTGTAGTTTTATTTCAACAAAAGCTAAGAGCAGTTCTCTAAACTCCCATTCCAGTTGGAAGAAACTACCAAATGATAATAAGATTAATTCCAAACC
The DNA here is from genome assembly GCF_982192425.1 of Myodes glareolus. Lineage (NCBI taxonomy): Eukaryota > Metazoa > Chordata > Mammalia > Rodentia > Cricetidae > Myodes > Myodes glareolus. The sequence continues at coordinate 25,267,768 of NC_142038.1, forward strand.
TTTGTTTGTAAAATCACTATCTGTTGTACAGAATATGTTTTCTCAGGGAAATGACATAACAGTTCCTGATTCAGTTCTTGGATCAAGTATTAATTACGTTTGTCTAACTATAGCAAAAATAATGCAGGAAAAACGTAAGAGCCGAATGAATTGTTGTAGCTCACAGATGCAGGAAATTCAATTGGGATTTACTTGACTCCACATGCTTGGACAGAATATTAGAATATTGTGCTGTTGGGAAAGTTTCAGGGTCATGGGGGCTGTCACCCAGATTTCTGAACAAGGCTGATAATGTCCTGCAAGCAGTCAGTGGCAACATGATTTGCAAATCTGTGAAACTGATGCTTTAGAGACTCCAGGATGTGGGTGGAAGCTACTTTGGGCCTATGGCAGTGCAGAATAGAGCAAGGCAGGAATTCCAAGCAGAGATAGAGGAGAAAAGAAGGCAGAGTCAGGGAGATGGCACGTAGCTGCTGAAGGAGACAGATACCCTGGAACTTTACCCAGTAAGCCACAGCCAAGTAGTGATACACAAAGGAATAAAAATGGGTTAATTTAAGATGTAAGAGCTAGTTAATGAGAAGCCTGAGCTAATAGGCTGAGCAGTATTTTAATTAATACAATTTCTGCGTGATTATTTTGGGTCTGGGTGGCCAGGAAATAAACATGCAGCCTCTGCTTACAAAATGGCACACCGACTTGGAACCACTACATCTATATAAAACCTGAGAGAGCTTAGAAAGAATTTCTAGACACAAAAGAACAGAGTTTAGCACACCTTCTTGGTAGCTGCTTTTTTTTCCCCCCAGATGGGCTCTGTTTGCTGGTAGTAAGCAGGGATACCATGGCTCCTTTAAGAGAGGTCTTCCTGACTCCGCACTGGTAGTTAGGCTGTGGGGCCTTCTTTAGGGGAGGACTTTCTGGTCTGTGTTGTTTGCACAAACAACTCTGGCTCTTTCAGGAGGTCGAACACTTAAATGGGGTCTTTGAGCAGCGTGTTACAGATTGCTTAATGGTGACATGGACCTACTGTGACCCTGGAGCTGGGTTAGCCATTTGGACAAGAAACTGCTCTTGCCTGGACTGCTTGATGGTATGCTGTATGAACTGTATGTGGAGGACCCACAGAGAAATGACTGCTGAGCTAGCCTAGAGGTGAGATGGTCCTTCCGGGTTCTTGCTTCATGAAAAGAGTCTGTCAGATGTTCTGCAGGATAGAGAAGAAAGTGACTGACAAATTGCCAATAGAGGTGAAACAGTCTTTCAAATTTCCTGCTTCATGGAAAAGTCTGTCAGATACTATTGGGGCTGTAGGCGGAATATGGACGCCTAGAAGAATGTTGCAGAAGAACTTTGGGTGACTATTGGGCAGCAAGATGTCTCTGTCAATTCTAGAGTTTTCGAAGTTGCTTACAATGCCCTTCCTGTTTACTTAGGTAATAGTATATCCTTCGAGGGTCTTCGATGGAGTTGAAGAACAGATAGTTATAGTTGTATTTTTACTTAGTTATGATTTTACTTAGTTATGATAAAAGATGAATTAGATATAAAACCTCAGATTCACAAATATAGGATATATTATAGAGCATTTTCCTTAATTTGCCAAATGTAAATAGACTAAATATTGTAGCTATAATTCTTGCTTGATAACTATTTTGTTGTACGTAATCTTGCTATGTTAAATTTAAAACCTTGCTTTTTATTTAGACAGAAAAGGGGAAGTGATGTGGGATACCCCTCTGTATGCTGTGAAAACGTTTTATTGCCATTGGTTAATAAAGAAGCTGCTTTGGGCCTATGGCAGTGCAGATAAAGCAAGGTGGTAATTCTAAGCAGAGATAGAGGAGAAAAGAAGGCAGAGTCAGGGAGACACCATGTAACTGCCCAAGAAGCTAGAAGTTACAAACCACAAGCCCTGTGGTAAAACATAAAGTAATAAAAATGGGTTATTTTAAACTATCCAAGCTAGCTAGCAATAAGCCTAGGTGATTGACCAATCAGTATTGTAATTAATATAGTTTCTGTGTGATTATTTTGGGTCTGGGCGGCCCGGAACGAACAAGAAATCTCCAACTACGCCCTTGTGCCCTGCTTGTTTTATCTAAATTTTATTTTATATGGACTCATAGCTAAAGAGTTGCAAGAGACTTTGGATTTGGACTTTTAAAATGACTTTGAAACTTGGGGCGGGGTGGAGTGGGTGTGAGCATGAAATGGCACCTGAGAAGATGGTCCTGTGTGGGGTGGTCCTGGAAGGAAGTAGGTGACTAGAGGCATAGTGTGGAAGGTTCTGCCTGAGCGCCAGGCCCCTTTCCTTCCCCTTTGCTTCCTATCCTCCATGAACTTAAAAAACAAAACAAACAAACAAAAAAAAAAAACAGGGCAAGTGAAGAAACAGGGTACATGAGAAAGGCCGTGGGCCACAAGAAAGACTCTGCTCCACACGCTCCTGCTTGTTGTCTCCCCTCAATAAAGAGGGTCAGACCTGTGTGAGCTAAAGGAGCCACCCACCATGCAGTCCGGTCCAAGTCAGGCATGGGGAGCCGAAATAGCCCTCTGAGCTTAGCTGACCCTGAAGACTCCCGGTAGAGGCTGCCAACTAAAACCCACACTGAGGCCCACGTGACTGGAAGGGGACGGGAAGGGAGGGAAGTGGGGGAGATGTGGACACTGAACAGCCAGAAACACTGCCAAGTGCATCAGGAGCCCCGCTCTTGCCTCTTTTGACCCAGAGACCAAGGCTAAGAAGCTACACAGTTTGTTCAAGGCCACAAGCTAATTCGTGAGCTCACAAGCACCCGACTCCGAAATCTATACCTGATGCGTTATAATGGACTTTAAAATAATCCTTCACTGAGTGAGTAGTTTAATACACCTCACATAAAACAGCTGCTTACTTTCATTGAGCCAACAGATCTTCGACATGCTTTTAAAAAATAAAAACAATGTACATTATAACTGTGGAACAATTTGAAATTTTAGTAATAATTAAAAAACTAGGGTTGGGAGTTTATTGCTTATGACTGAATTGAGTCATAAACAAAGTAGCCTAAAGGCCGACTTATCCAAGGGCCCAGCCCCTTTCCAGTTGTCATCCTCTTTGCTCGCAGTTTTGCAGTTCCGGCTGTTGAACACACGGTGGCGCGACGCGCACACGTCTTAGGCTCCCACAGCAAAAATGGTCCCTGGTGCATTGAATCACATTAGGTTCTGGGACATTTCAAACTTGTTACTGTGAATTCTTATAAAAATAATCGGTCTCAGTTTTGAACATCTGCCCGACGACTGGACATCTGGAAAACTCTGGAGCACTGGAAGTGGGTAGTTAGACAGCTCTGTCTCATATGCACTTTAAGGAACACGGGCAGTCTCCTCTATGATACCGGATGCTTGAGAAGACACAGAGCTACTTTGCTAGGCCAAACAGGTTTTCTGACTTAGCTCCGTGAAGTCCTCCTTTTTTACTATTTTTTTTTTAAATTGGGCAACTTGCTACCAACCTGGTACTGTATGGCAAATATTATCATTTCAAAACAGACCCCATAAATCCACCGGTGAATGGGACTTTAGCCTAATCATAACCCTTTGATCCCCCTACATGGGACAATATAGTCACATGATTACATTTATGGGCTTGTCAGCTACACAAAGGTGAAATAAATGATTACTCCTACCACGTGTGAATATCTCAAGAGTAACGTTTATCTTCCAAATTAAAACTGCTTCAAGAATGCGTCTTTGAATCTGTTGGGAACAGAGCCATGAACTGGATTTGTACAGCCCATTCCTGAGACATCCACTCTGCAGATGTGTGCAGCTGCTCGGGCCGGAGCCGTGCTGGCGCTGGGACACAGCTACAAACACCACGGGCCCAAATACTCACCTGCTTCTCTATAAGTGGGGGTGGCATTCTTGCTCAAGAAGGGTTTGATTGGAGGTGCATACAAACAGGAAACACAGTAAGTTTATGCATACCGAACGTTAGAGGGAAGACAAAACAGGTTTGGAGACGTGACAAAGCGGGTGAAGGTGTGACCGCCTTCCTCACCGGGAAGGTGACAGCTTAGTAAAGACCTGAAGGCAGCAGTGGCCTGAGTCCTTGAGATCTCTGGACCATGAGCAGAAACAGCAGTCTGTGTGAGAGACTGGACTGGGAGCGGGAGGCTGAGCCCTCTTGAGAGGCCCTGATGCCAGAAGGAGAGGGAAGGACTCTGCTAGGAAAGCAGCTCGGGTCTCCCTTTGTCAAGAGGGATTCAACTCGGGGCGCTCTGAAGTTTGCCAGTCTCCTGGGAAGCACTGCCATGACTCTTCCCCATGTCTGCAATCTGAAATTAACCAGGGACAATAAAGGAGTATAGTGGTATATTGTGTTTTCATAAATAAATCTTCCCTGAAGACCCAGAGGCAAAGCTAAAGCCACTAGAGGTCAGGAAATGGTGACACACACCTTTAATCCCCGGATTTAGGATTTCGGAGACAGAGGCAGATTAATATCTGTGAATTCAAGGCCACCCTGGGCTACTGAAGATCAATGCAGAAACAAATCCAGGTGGTGGTGCCTTACATTTGATCACAGTATGAGGGAGTCACTCCTTTAATCCCAGCACTAGGGAGTCACTCCTTTAATCCCAGCACTAGAGGGAATATGAAATGAGAGAACAGAGAGGTTCAGTCTAGTTAGTTTGGTAGCGGTAAGACTTCTCTAGTAGCTTGACTGCCTTGCTTTTCTGGCTTTTGGGTTGAATCCCAATTTGTGTCTCTGGGTTTTTATTATTCGTGCTACAAAGGAGTCTGAATATAAAAAGTTTACTTGGATGTGATGTTTTCAGAGCCTGTAAAAATGTGACAGGCTACCATAGCAACAACCAGGCCCTTATTCTGGGAGATCCTGGGGAGCAGAAAAGACAGAATACACTTTAGGATGCGTGCAGTGAGAGAGACAAGAAGGGTTAAGGAAGCCCTACCGCTGTGCGCTGGCAGGCACATGGTGAGACAGCCACCAGCGGAAGAAGACCTTAGTAGAGCTATGGATCACTAGTGCCCAAAAGCTTGGGCCTGTCCCTCTGGGCGGCGCTCTCAGGCTGCAGCTTACAGCAGAGGAGGCTGTGCCTTCAGAACTGCATTCCCAGGTAAGGAAAAGATTTAACAGGGCTGATAAAGGAAGGAACTTTCCAGATCTGGAGAGCAGAGGGGAAGAAAAGGCAAAGCAAAGTGCCCTCCTTCTCCAGCCCCAAGGATGTGCGGATGAAAGGTGGCTGTACCCTGGAAAGCAAGAGAACAAACAAGCGCTCAAAATGGATGTTTTTCCTTCTACATTTGTTTTTGCAAAGGGTTTTTCTTCCCTGAAAAACAAACCACTAAAATAGCAAGTTGTGTTTTCGTTTATAAATCCTTCTCGGGAGGAAATCTAATAATAACAAGGCTTCCCATTGGACTCCAGCTTATTTCACAATGTAAATACTTTCTGGTCCCCTGGGGGAAGAAACCTGCCTCTGGGCCAGGTACTTTGCATTCGTTGGTGTTCTGTTTGCATCCACGTGTTTCTTCTTACCTTGAACAACCTCTCAGAGCGAAGAGAAATGCTGGCTGTGTCAGACGTACACTGGCTAGACCACACTCTGCCATTAGTGACAAGATTACCAGAAGATGGCACCAAAGTGACTCACCGTGCCTTGTTCTAGGTTCCATGGGAAAGACAGAAATGCTCACAATGGCTCTTCTTCAGTTAAATGTGCAGATTTCATGAGAGCGGCCTATATACTGAAAGGAGACTTTTAGTCAGTCATTCCCGATCCTCACCTGAGCGTCTCACAACATACACAATTGGCTTTCTCCATTTCCTCTTTGACAAACTAGGAGGACTAAAAATGAGGACATTGTGGGTTAAGAACAGAAGTTGGGGCGTGGAGTGTCCCCAGAGGCCCATGGGATGCCGAAGTAGTGCTGTGGGGATGAATTAGAAGCTATTAGGAGGTGAGGCCAGGTCGCTGAAAATTAATCATTAATAACGTGCTCTTGAAGTGAATCTTGGGGTCCTGGCCACTCTCTTTTGGTTTCTCAGCTACCATAAAGTAATCCGCTTCCTTTGCCAGGTGCCCCTACCATGAAAAGCTGCCTTACCAAACCAACAAGGACTGAGACTTCCGAGACCATGAGCAGAAGTAAATTTTACCTCTTTATAATTTTAGCATCTTTGGTACTTTGTCACAGCCATGGGAAGCTGTTTCAGCTTTGCCTCTGAAACTCCTTCCATTGGGAAGTAGAACTTGTGGGTGTTGTTGAATTTGGGGTGTATGGGGGTTCATGACTGACTTCAGAGCCCGAAGGAAATGTTGGTAGTACAGAGGAACCTAGCACTGGGGTGCAGGCACGTCTTGCTTCCCATCTGGAAACAGAAAACACACGCTACTAGAACTTTGGCTGGTCCTGAGACAATAGATACTGGAGAAGGATGAAGCTAGCCAGTCAGAGAGAGCTGGCAACCATTCACTTTAAAACCCAGCCCTCGGCCATACCACCTGAGATCCCGTAAGATCAGCTGACAGCTATCTTTCGACATGCTTCACCTGAATGCCTGCGCCACTCTGTCACGTGATCAACAACCAGCTGTCGTCTTAAGCCTCTGAGCATTGGGCTAGTTTGCCAAGCCCTAGGTAAACAGGCTAAGTGCCTGTCTTGTGAAGTTTCTATCAATTTTACAAATAATGCCTCCAGGCACCAGAGTCAAGGCCCCATCCCCATCACCCCGACTGTTCTCATTTCCCCTAAGAGGTCTCGTTAGACAAGTGGGCTTTGAGTCCCTTTTACACTGACAGGGACACTGAAACCTCTTGCAGTTGGCTTGGGCATTCACGGGCTTTGGGATCCCAGACCCTCTCGTAACCTAAGAAAGTCAGGTGCAGGAGAGCCATTAAGATCAGCCACTGCTGGTACAGCCCTGGAACACATGTGGCTTAAGCTAACACCGTGCTGCCCCGGCGTTCCAGGGACTTCGTATCACACACAAGCCAGAGCCTGCACTGTTTCTGTTTGTCTCCTGTTAATCCCTCTGCCTCCCTGAACTCACCAGGCAACTGAACAAGCTGAGTTGAAAGCAGGCACGCTAGCCTGAGGGATCACAACACACTCCCTACTGATGCTAGAGTGTGTGTGGAACAGGGGTGCAGAGCAACTCACCAACCCAGAGGAGAGGCTCGCAAGACGCCCAGTCCTCATGATCCCTAAGAAACCTGATCTTTTGAGCACAGATTTTCACGGAATGTTTCTAATGGCAATACCCTGAGCCCTTTGAGACGACGGTAACACTAGAACATAAAGTCGTCTTGGTGTGTGAGCTTTGAGAATTCAGACATGCTAGGATACCGCCTGCTGATTCTCCAGCCTCCCCTGAGTGGATCCAATGCCCATCCTGGCCCACCAGAGCCTCTTCTGGACATGCTGGACCACTGCTTCTCCTGACCCTTCATCCTGACTCTGGCCTCTATAACTTCATCATCCTCTGCATCACACTTCTTAAGGGACACATGTCCCCATGCACTCATGCCCCTCAGCCATTCTCTGGTGGAGCCCTGAGTGTTGCATCCTGCTGTGGCAGGTGGCCCAGGGGTAACACTGGGGAGCAGTGGGCTTTTGGAGATAGGATGAGGCAGCCCAAAGCCCAGGGGGGAAGGCAAGAGCAATTATTTGCTGAGGAACTTCTTTTAATCATACTTTGCCTCTGGCCTAAGGAGGGAGCTTGGAGACCAGCAGGTTACTGGAGCACATAGTTTTTGAGGGAGACCTTCCTAATTGGTCCCCTGGAACTGCATAAAAAGGGAGAGATTAACAGATTAACTAAAAGCAGAACTTGAAACAGCAGAACCAGGAATGGGAACGCCACCCAGGAAGACTTTATGTAACAAAGGACCATACCCAGCCAGGCACCTGCACTTGGCTCTGTGTCTAAGGAGCATAGCTTGGCTTGAGGACTCCATGTAGCTACCAGCTCCCTCTCAGAAGCGAGGTTCCCACCTGTCCTTCCGCTCTTCATTGTACCAGCCCTGATCCATGTTCTGCACCTCACCGCTTCCAGCTGACTACATGGTTCATCCAACATCTCCTCCTGTCCAGCATCCCCTCCTGGCCTGGCTTGCTTTACCTGACCTGGACGTATGGACCAAGCTCATTTCTGTTCTCCCTGGAGCTTTGTTAACGTGAGAGGATTCTTCATTGCTTTTCACTGCCCCCAGGTGACTTCCACCTGGCCACCAAGTTTATTTCTCAGGACAAGGACAAGAGAGTAAGCAGTTTCCATCCAACCAGAAGGTGTGTTGTCACCACACAGGGTCACCAGGAGTACTTGGGTTTGTGGGCTTGCTAGGAAAGGATTTCTACTTTGATGAATTCCTGTAATCTCCCCTCTCCCCATGACCAGTAGGTGAATGGGAAGCGCCCCAACCTCGTCGTGCCAAGTGAAGAGCCCGCGGCATCCTGAGCAGGCTTTTCTCATCCAAACTTGGTTTCTTTAGGCTGTGGCCTTTGCTGCTATAGAATCTTAACCATTGATTTTGATACTGGAGTCCAAAATTGGACCTTGGACTTATATTAAGGATTCACTGAGCAAATGACCGAATGCAGCTTTGATATTCAAGATGGACTTTCCAATCACCACTTGGCTTCCTCTTTATTAAAGTACGAGTTTCTAAGAAAGTTTCAACAGCCTTCATGTTTTCTATGTCCAGATTCCTGCGGGAGACCTTGCTCGGTGAAGGCCACTCACTTTGGACCGACTCCTCTTCAAGTCATCCCGGCCTTCTGTGTCCACATTCCTGCAGGAGGCCTTGCCTTGTGAAGGCCACTCAGCTTGGACCGGCTCCATCAGGGCAGCTGAGTCGGCGCCTTTGGCTCTCAGAGGTCAGTTGTAGGTGCAGAGCAGTAAGCGTGAGGTTCTAAGACGATCAGCTGGCTCTGGGATGCTGAAGTACCTGAAGCCCGGCTCCCGGGCTTGTTAGGGGCTCCACATTGAGGACATCTGCTGCTGAGACTGTGACCTTTTCCCAGAAGAGATTCTTCTCTCTGGTTCTTACACAAATGCTGACACTAAGTAAGAGAAGGGACTTTACAGTGTGCTTTGCACCCGACAGTAGTTTTGGGTCCAGGATTAAACTAACATTCATATTAGGAAAAGAAAGTATATATTTTTCACGGAATTGAACGTTATGACTTGACTTGCAAGACAGTTTTTGATGTAAAAGTTCTTTAGTGTCTTTGCCAGAACTCTGATGAAATCCGTTCACGCTCCGGTTCTATTTCATAATATCCTATAACTTTAATTTCATGTAGAGCAGTTTTTAATGAATCAGGGCTTTGGGGTTGCTAGGGAACCAGAGGGCCTAGTGTTCATTCCTTTTGAACATCATCTTTATGTGTGGCTGTTGTGAGTAGAGGCTGGTTTTATGGGAAGAAAGGGGACAAAAAGAATTACTGTAAGCCTATTTTGAGTTGATTCCTACATTGCAAGTATTTCTAGGAAAGAGTGGGGCGTTTCTTAAAACTTTGGTTAAAAAAATAAAAAAAGAAAAGGCATCATATCTGTCTTGCTATGGAACTATTGCCCCTGGTGACAGAAGACTCCACTCACACAGTAAGGACCCTAAAGGACGTGCAGGTAACTCATCAGAGCGTGCTTCCAAATGCTGTTTCTATGCTTTAGCAGGTGATGTAGTGGGGGAAGGAACCACCCACTAGACCCTGGATGGGGACTCTAGGTCACTGTGGAAATGAAAAGGCTGCAGGCAGAGCCTGTTCAACCCAACAAAATGAACATACTGCACATGGACACACGTGCATGTATACATGCAGAGAAGGAAATATTCACATGCAAACATGCAAATACCCCATGAACATACTGCACATGGACACATGTGCATGTATACATGCAGAGAAGGAAATATTCACATTTAAACATGCAAATACCCCACAGGCATACAACACATAGCCTCATGTATGCTTACACAAATACATACTACAGATACATGTGTGCAAACACATATACAGAGCATACAATCACACACATACACACACACATATCACAAAGACACACACATACACACACACACATATATATATACAAAACACATAGCAAACAAATATAAATATATATACACACATAAATCCCAGCCATTCACAGGTATACACACTCTACATAGACACACATGTGTACTAACAGAGACATATAATGTGCAGACAAGTGTACACACACTAGATATTAATATATGTGCAAACATGCCACACAATCATCACAGATACACATCTGACACACACCACAGTTAGAGATCACAAACACATAAGCCATCTAGATAGACACAGATGCACACACCATACGGACACACACATTCATACATAAACTGGGGGGGGGCAGAGGCAGACCTGAGTGGATGCGTACTATCGACAAGGACCCAATTGTCTCGGGTGAATGGGAACTGGCAAAGTCTTCCCCAGGTCAGGCCCAGGCAATTGGCAAAGCCTTCCTCTGTTCCGTGTGTGAATGTTGACAGAGTGGACAGAAAGCATTGACAGAAGCTTCCTCCTCCTGCATATTGGCAGCCTGAGACTGCTCCCCTACAGCGGCCTCCCCTGGAAGGGAGCTAACTCCTGCTCCTGGGTTGTACTAAAAGAGCTAAGTCTTCCGGTTGTTGCACACTGGTGAGTAGATCTAGTGCACCCAATCCCAGATTTTCTGTGCACTTGGTCTATCTTTTGCCATTCTTCAATTGCCCTAGTCAGGTTTCCAAACCCAAGCCATGCTGGATGCAGCTATAAACACATGGGGGCAGGAAAACAGACATACCACACACAGGAACATACAGATATTCAGCTCACACACTGACCAACACATGTACCAGGAAGACACTAACACCCTTGCACACATAAAACGCAGACATGCGCACACACCTGTATTAGGAGGAGCAGGCATCTCTTTCCAAGAGAAGAGGCTGGCTTCAAGGAAGGACTTTTAGCAGTTCCTCTGTGAGCAGAGAAGAGTGACCTGAATTAGGAGGATGGGGTGAGGAGGGAGAATGGCCAGAGGGCTCTTATCTTGCTCGGTCTGCAAGGATGTCATTTCCTGGGCTTTCTGGGATGGTCTGTGACTGGTGGGAGTAAGAATTCCCATCTTTAATGTTTCTCTGACTTCTGAGACCACTGCACTATGGTCTACTGTGTTTGATCAGGGTTGGCTGTCTAGCGGGAGGGACACAGGTGGAATGGACAGAAGGAGAAGATGCTCATGCCTATGGCAGAGCGCCCCGGAAATGGCCACACAAGGACCCTGTATAAACAAGAGCAGAAAGACACTTCCTCTCCCCTCCCCAAACAGTCCATCTGAGATCTTCAGCAGGGACCCTTCTTCCTGAATACCACGCGGTAAACGCTTTTGCTTACAAAGAGGTAGAACAGGTTAGGGCTTTAAACCTGGAGCAGTCTAACCAAAACATAATGTCAGGCACACACGCAGCAGCACTAGCAGACTCTGCAGGCAGATGGCATCCCGTGGGCATTTATTGACACCTAATAATAGCTTGCGCCAGTCACATGAAAGCTCAGAGACAGATAATTAGACTCTCTGAAGGGAGCGAGACCTGGCCTTTATGGCTCGTGCAACCAAGAGCCTTGCTCTACCGGTCTGCCTTTTATTAGCACATCATAACATCCCCCTTTATGGGAAGTTCCTCCAGTTGACTTTCCTAATTAGATTTAACTGAAAGATGAAAGTCAAACTCTGCTACACAAAATCCCTGGGCAGGAGCTCCGTGATGGTGAACACAGTAATTCCACATAAAAGCCACGCACATCAAAGGTGTGCAAAAATGAGAGAAGTCCAGCGTCTAAAGCTCCACGGGCCAGTGGAGCCTAATTTCAGAGGAGTCCAGAGCTGTAAGCACCACTGAAAACCCCCATGCTTGGGCTGAACCCAGGAAGATATCCTGATTCCATTTCCAAAACTATCCAACAGTGACCTCTAGGGCAGCGGGTAGTCTGAAAAGATCATTTTGCCTCCTTCTCCCTGGACAGGAATGGAACACACCAAGATAAACAAGAGCTTGTTCTCTGTTAAATGAGCTCCCCAAGGGAGACAGAGAGACCTCTTCTAGCTTGTGGAAATAGTTGCTCTTTTCCAGAGCATCTGATGTCTTGAGTCTCAATCAGTCATGTTACCACTTCGCTTCCAGAGAGCTTGGCATTGACCATGGCTCACCTCTCGCTAGAGTTTCCTAGTGGGCAGCCTATCTCAAAGCATACCAAGGCCACATCTGGATTGTTCTTATTTCCGTGGCCTTCCATTCTGGTTGTCCAGATGTACGTAGCTATTTTTGTACTGTTTGGTCTTGTTGAGTTGTAGGTATTTCCGTAAGCTGCCTTGAGCCATTTTTGGAATAAAATTGGATATAAATAAGTAAATAAAGAAACACTGATTACACATTGAAGAGCTCAAATGAGTTAACCACGCAGCCTAAGCTAGAGCTGGAAAATGGAAGCCAAGAATGCAGGTCCTTCACTGAAACACAAATAACAAAGCAAGAAGACAAGCAGAAGCCGAATTGACAGCCCACCCCTCTGCTCCAGGGGGAGCTCTTCCCATCAGAGCTAGGTGCTGATATTCTGAGAGATGCACAACTCTCAAACTACTTCATTTCCATGGAAATAACCCCCCAGTGTCCCTGACTCCAATAGCCTTCTAATAGCAAGCATCTTTCCTTGCCGTCTAGATCATCCACCGCAGTAAGTACTTTCTGTGATCATCCACAAGGGCTGAGCCAAAGGTAAAATAGCTTAAAAGACATTTTGTGGATTTTGAACAATGCATCCCACAAATGCTAGGCATGAGGAGGTAAAGCTGGTTGGCATAGCTTCCAAACAGCCATCACAGCTGCGCACGCCATCATAGCTACATGCATGATTTTTTTTTCTTTTCAAAAAGTTGGAGTCTTCTCAATTGCTTTTTTTTAAAGCAAGGAGTGGGGATATAGATACGCCGGGACAGAATGTAAAGCTTGGTACATGCTATGTGAGCATTCTACCATGAGTTACCTCTTTAGCTGAACCCTGTCAGAGTTCTTTTTATTATTATTATTATTACTACTACTACTACTACTACTACTACTACTACTACTATTTTGTTTTTTCGAGACAGGGTTTTTCTGTAGCTTTGAAGCCTGTCCTGGAACTAGCTCTTGTAGACCAGGCTGGCCTCACACTCACAGAGGTCCGCCTGCTTCTGCCTCTCTAGTGCTGGGATTAAAGGAGTACGCCACCACCACCCAGTGAACCCTCACATTTCTATATCACATTGCATGAAAGAGACAGACTCACTTTTGAATCTTTAAAGAAAGAAAATTGCCAAATGTAATGTCTTATTTTGGAAACAGCCGCTTCTTTATTTCATTTATTTATCTAGAATTGATCCAGTTCAGGAACAATGTGTGAATCAGCTTTCTATGACTACAACTGACATAATCGATTTAAATAGAGGATTTGATATTCACAGCTTTTGGGATTTCAACTCATGGTCAGTGGCCCGTTGCTTTGGCTCTGCAGCAGCTGTGTTAGCAAAGACACGGGCAGAACAAAATTGCTTATTTGTCATCAGGAGGCAAAAGAGATGGAAAACACTGGCCCTCCCCCAAGCCTGTTCTTTAAGGACTCTGTTGACCTAACTTTGCCACTCTTCAGCCCCATTTTCTCAAGATTCCACCGCCTCCCAATCTCTCCCTACTGAGGACCATAGTACACTTAATGGCTGGACTCTACAGGGAAGCAGCATTACCAAGCTACACTGCCTCCTACATAGTAGGGGTGGGTGTAGCACTGTCAGAGAAACTTGCCATCTGCCAAACTGCAACTTGAGTTAAAAAACAAAATCTGAGCAGGGATTTGAATCACGGGTGTCCAAGTGGGATTGGGAAAGTGTGAAAGACTGCCCAGAGCTCCCCTTTCAAAGAGATCGGAATAGGAAAGACAGCCCATTACTTGAAAGCTAACCAAGTGGAAGAAGAGGCTAATATTTGGACAGAACTAGGACCATGGGTAAAAACATAGATTTCAGCCCATGAGAAGGAAGAGTTTCTTAATAGCTCCAAGTTTCTAAGTGGAATAAGACGCCTCTGAGAGTTGAGTAATGTCCCTGGAAGGGCTCAGCTGGCACTGGCCGTCCTCCATCAGTTCCAGTGTCAAAGAATCTCTACATTGGGTATCGGTAGAAACTGATGGAATCAAAGCTTTCTTTATGTGTACAATCCTATTTTGTGCCTACACATTTTCTACCCTTCAGAAGTGGAAGGGTTAAGTCTTCTTGATCAGTTTACTTCACATTGGTCCTATAAGAATGGGTGAATAACCTGCCAGAATAGATGTTTAAACTTTAGAATACTTGGCTTAAGTCGGGGCACCTGAGACTCGCTTCCCTGAACCTTAGGTAGCATGTGCTCTGGTGAAACACTGGCTGGATGAGTGCATGGAGGGTAAGGGTGGGACCTCACAGATCTAGTGGGTGCAGGAGCGTGACTGCTTCTGCGCTTGCGTGCTCAGAGCGTTTTAGAATGGTCACACCTCAACCTGCAGAGCTGCGCATAAGGTTGTAGAACTGTAGACTGTGACAACATAGTTCCTTCTCCTTCTCAAAAGCAATCTAATGATCGTAAAGAGAGATGCCCTGTTCCCAGAAGTTGTCCTTTTGTGACAGACAGAATAGTATAAAGTAGAATTAGTTTTAAAAAATCTTAAAATTCATTCAAACCCCCCCAAACTCAAATTTTTTAAGGCTCAGTTGAGTGGGTGAGCAGTCGTACCTTGGAGGTATCCAAGGATTTTCATAAACACAGGAAACAGACCATACTTCTGCACATGTAATGAAATGTTTATGAAAATTAATTCAGAGGGTTAGCAAGGCCTCAAGTGTTCAGGCCAAGGTTCTTTCTGCATCAGGGATTTTTTTTTCCTGAGATCAATCAAAGTTATGTTATTCCATACAAAACAGAATCAAAGTTCTAGACAAGATGAAATAGTCTAGAATAGGCAAATCCAGGGGCAGAAAACAGATTGGTGTTTGCTGACTTGTGTGTGTGTGTGTGTGTGTGTGTGTGTGTGTGTGTGCTTGTGTGTGCCCCTGCATGTGCTACATATACATACAGGTACCCAAGGATACCAGAGGAGGCTGTTGGGCCCCCTTGAAGCTACAGTTACAGGCAGATATGCTGGGAATCTACCTTGGGTTCTCTGGAAGAGTTGCAGGCCTTCTTAACCACCGAGTCATCCCTACAGCTCCAAGAGTCACTTTCTAAAGAGGACTTTCGTTGCGAAGTAATGCTCTGAAAGAAGCTACTAGAGATGAGTGAAGCGGTGAGGGCACTGTGTTTCGTGGAATGTACCCTTGAAGATGGTGAAAATGGTGTGGTTTTCAGACAGTCAGATCTTTACTTCAGAGTTACTTGTAAGTATGGTTTCTATGTAAGTCTGACTGTATGCCACTCTTTCCTGAAAATGCACGCAAAGATTCACAGAGGAAGCCTTAATTGACATCACCTTATCAATACTCCGAGGCCAGTCTTTGAAGACAAGTCAGCAAGTTCACCGCTTATATTTCTCCTGCTGCCTCCTTCAGTCTCACACACATGATGGTAAAGACAGGACATGCACCTCCACTGGGGGCAGATGTAGAGACTAATCATACTTTCTTCCTACCCTGTGTATCCATAGAGCTTTCCCAGGGGACCTCACTGAAAAGCAGGTTCAGGGGCCTGGACAGAGCACAGAATCATGCTCCTGCAGCAAACCATGGGTGGGCACGGAGTATGGGCACTTTTATACGTGTGTGCCGGTGTTTTTCTTTGTAAATCACTCTCTGCCATACTTTTGAGACAAGGTCTCCTGTCAGGGATCTACCTAGACCGGCACAGCTGGGAAGCCCCCAGGATCATGCAGTCTCCCCGACTAAGTGCTGGAGTTAGATGTCTGCCCCCAGTCAAGTGTTTACTTATATTGTTGTATTATTAACTAAATTCTGGGAGTCAGATATCCGGGTAAAAACCTGGTGGATCAGAGAAGTAGCAGAGAAGCGACCTCCTCTCCCTCTCTTTCCCTGATCCAAAAGAGCCCTCAAATCTTTTCAAGTCCCTCCCTACCGCTTCCTGTGTCTCTCTCTATATCCTGGGTCACCCAAAACCTCTATTCCTAATTCTAGTCAGCTAGTAGTTAGCTCTGCCTCCGGATTCAAAGTCAACTCCATTAGCAGCCCTGGAGTGTCAGTGTGAACAAGCATCCCACGGCACACCAGTGTGAACAAGCATCCCACGGCACACCAGTGTGAACAAGCATCCCACGGCACACCAGTGTGAACAAGCATCCCACGGCACACCAGGGACCTGGATTAAGGTGCTCATGTTTGTGTAGCCAGCAAGCTTTTCACCCGCTGAGCCTTCTCTCCAGGCCCCATCTTCTCATTCTGAAAGTGAGGAAGCCCAGTTCAGAGATGTTGAAGACTTCCACAAGGGTTCATGGACAGCAGGGGGAGCACAAATTCACACAGGTAGTTTGTTATGCTTCTGTTTCACAGTGTGTGTGTGTGTGTGTGTGTGTGTCTGTGTGTGTGTGTGTCTGTGTGTGTGCACATGTGTGTGTTTTTACACCATAGTATACTATAGAAGTCAGAGAATAACTTTGCAGGAGCCAGTTGGTTCTCTGCTTTTACTATGAGGGCCTGGGGAATTGGAACTCATGTAGGTTGTCAAGTCCAACGGCAAGTGCCCGAGCTGGCTGGTCCAGGCCTTCTCGCTTCTACTTCTTCCCTAGAAAGCTAACTGTACCAAACATGAAAGATGCTCTACTTAAATGGAGGAAATGGACCCAGCTCCTCCAGACCTTTTCAGAGAGACCAGTTAGGGGGAAACCATTTCCGGGGCAAGGCCTGGGATGCTCCCTCCTCCTTATACACCACGAGGTCAGCTGAAAGGTCAGCTGCAGGCAGGACCCCTCTCTTTTTCTTCCGTGTATCATCCTGGCTTCCCACTTTCTACTTAGCTCCTAATTATTTCAGTCACTGCCATTTCCTCAAAAACCCTGGTGTTTCTCAAGTGAATTGAAACTGAAAAGTTTATATATTCGCTCACCGCGGTCTGGAAAAATGATCAGAAACAAAGGCCATTTCAATGAAAAATTTGGTCTAATATAAGGTCCAATTTTTGTGTCTGTGTTGTTCCCGTGGAGAGTGCTTGCTCAGGAGCACGAAGAATTGCTGGGTTTAAACCTGGCTCATTATTTGCATTCATATGCCCTGCTTATTTATGCTAAAATGCACACAACTTCCTTGGATATTTGGCTCAAACATCACTTTGATGTTTTATTTATTGATGCAAAAAAATGTGCTTGCCTTTCAAGTATGTTATCTCTCATTTCAATGGAATTTTTCAAAGTCTTAAGAAACGAGCTGCCCGGTTCTGTCTACTCAGTTTTAAATTGGCATGAGATTCTGAAGTGTTATTGGTGCCCCTGGGTGTTTCCTGCCATTTAGTTTCAGGCTAATAAGGAAACACAGAGGTTGGCTAAACTTTGCTAAGAATACTGGAGTGTGCTGGAATACACTCAAAGACAGCTCTTTTGAGAATGCATTTTATCATACCAGGGACTTTGTTTTCTTGGTTATTGAAAGCCTTTGTATGAGAAATCGGAATATTTCTCATCTCTTAGCAAATCTTTCACGAAGTCTAAACTTCCGTGTTTATAAAACCCTCTGTGACATCATTAAGTGGTTTTCATGATAAATAAACAATAGACAGGGAAGGGACCAATATAAAATGCCATATATTTTAGAAAAAAAAGTCTTTAAAAGTTCTTTATTTATTTTTCTGCAATTTGTGCCTTTTACTGTGCTCCAAGACATGCTATTTGTTTGTATAACCCAGGATCTGTTCCTGCAGCTGAATAAAGCAGATCTGCTCGGTTCCCTGCTACACGGCTCCTCTTTCAGGAACATAAAACACCACCCAAAGTATTTGAGCATCTCCTTGCCTTTTGCAGCTTGCTGAATCAAAGCCGCTGAGTTTGAGACAAGTTCAAGATCATTTCTTTCAAGGATTCATTCTTTCTTCTGGGTTTGAGAAAGAGAACAGACAATACTTGTTCCCATCCAAATCCTGGACAGGGGTCCTTTTCACCCAAGGAATTTCAGATTTTAACAGTGGAGCCAGGAGTCATGTTCTTGACTGTGGTCTGGGCCTGCCTAGATGGTGCGCACAATTACAAAGGAACAGTAGCTGGTTCCTTTTAACTTTCCCACCGGTTGTCAACCTGCAGCCTCCTTTTCTTTCCAAGGGGACAGCATTTTGGTCTCTGTTCCCTGATCCCAGGGAAGTTTCTGTCACACCACTCCCAGCCTGTGAGAGTCTGACCTGCTTGCTTAGAAGACAGGAAAAGAATTTGTAAAGAACCTGTTCACCATAACTCTGGCTTTCTGAAGACTTGGTTTCAATGGTCTTGCTCATTTTGTCCTATTAGCTGCAGAAAGACAAGGCGCTCTGTGCCTAAAGTCCTTGGAAAATACAAATTCCTGGTGAATTCACTGTCACTGATTTTAAAATAAGCCTTACTTTTACTCCCATATTTATTTATTTAGTTAGTTATTGTATACAAATCTTGCCATGTATGTGAAGGTCAGTTGGTTTTCTCTCCTTCTACCGTGTGGGTCCCAGGATCAAATTCAGGTCATCAGTCTTTGGCAGCAAGTCCCTTATACTGAGCCATCTTCCTGGCCCCTCAAGTGTTGTCAACATACCCTCAACTCAGTGGGTACCCATAGCTTTATTTTTCCTGCTACTGGGGATTGATCCCAGAAGGACTTTATACAAGCTGGTCAAGAACACAACTACTGAATTACATCCTCCACCAGTTTCTTTTTCCCATCACTCTTTCCCTCCTTTCCTCCTTCTTTCCTTCCTTCCCTCCCTCCCTCCCTCCCTCCCTCCCTCCCTCCCTCCTTCCTTCCTTGTTTCTTGTTTTGTTGTTGTTGTTGTTGTTTGGTTTTGGTTTTCAAGACAGAGTGTCTTGTGTAGCCCTGACTATCCTTGAACTAGCTTTGTAGACCAGGCTGAATTAGAACTCAGAGATTCACCAGCCCCTGCCTCCCAAGAGCAGGCATTAAAGGTGTGAGCTACCATTACCCGCTGTTTTATTTTTTGACTGAATGAGATAAAGTCTGAAACAATTTCTTGTTTGGTGGCAGGGGCAAATGTGGTCACTGCCCCTGCAGCTCAGCAAGTGAATGCTAAGCTGGTGTGTTGGGTGGTAGAGTCAGGGAAGCCAGGATGCCCTCTGTGCTCACAAACTCCCTTGGTGCCAAATCACAGTTCTGTGGTTAAATGGAAGGGGTCAAAATCCCCCCCCCCAGTGGTATTTAGAGAGTGCAGGACTGTGGAGTCCATGTACAATAGAGATCAGAAACAGAGACGAGACAGAGTTATGGAAACCATAAGTTTGGTTTGGGAAAGAGAAGTCATCAGCCAGGCCCTCCAAGTGACTTTAATGAAAAGAGCAGGTTGGAGAACAGACGTAGGATTGTGTGTGCTGCATAGTTTTGTGTCAACTTGACAAAGCTAAAATCTTCTGAGAGGAAGGACCCTCAGTTGAGAAAATGCCTCCACCATATCAACTGTAGGCAAGCTGTAGGGGGCATCTTCTTAACTAGTTATTGAGAGTGAGGGCCTGGTCCATGGTGAGGAATGACATCTCTGGGCTAGTGGTCCTAGAGTCTATAAGAAAGCAGGCTGAGCAAGCCAGGGGGAGCAAGCCAGTAAGCAGTGTCCTTCTATGGCCTCTGCATCAGCTCCTGCTTCCAGGTTTCTGTCCTGTTTGAGTTCCTGTTCTGATGTCTTTCAGTGATGATCAGCGATGCTGAAGTGGAAGTCAAATAAACCCTTTCCTCCCCAAATTGCTTTTCAGTCCTGGTGTTTCATCTCAGCAGCAGACACCATAACTAAGACAGTGTGTCTGAATTCATACATACCTTTGGTGGTGCATCACTTCTTCTCTTAGGTTCTCTGGAATTGAACTCAGTATAAAATGTCAATCTGATCACATCCCTGTGATGGAGAAGTGAGAAGTCATAGCTTCCCCTATGTCTTTTCTTTCTAAGATAGTATTATTTCTTCCAGCTGAAGCTTCATGTCAGTGGGACAATGTGTGAAAAGGAGCTACCTTCATAATCAGTGACTCTCCCGCAGGCCAGAGACACTCTTGGCCCACTGTAGAGATTTTAGGACATGTGGTTTCCTAGGTAAAGGAGGAATGCTCATGAATTTTCTCTAGAATCTACATGTCTGTAGGTAGCATTTCCCCAAACTGCCTTCATTTGTTCTTGATGTAGATAAAGTCTTATGGAAGCTGTTTGGATCTGCGAAAGTTCGGGTGTCTACGCAAAGGCTGGGGGTAGTGCATGGGCTCTGTTCGCTCTTGTCGCCATCCAACCCTCTAGTGCCCTATGCCTGACTAGAGTCCTTCTTGGTTTCTAAGTCTCCATGTCATGTGCTTAGAACTCTGGAGGAATTGGATGTAGCATTGAAAACGAAACACTGAAGGTCTGTGTGGGTAACCATGAAAACCATGCATCCAGGATAAGTTGGAAGAGATGGTGGAGACCAGATGTCTCTTTTACTGAAGCTTCCCCCTCAACCAGAAGCCACAAGACCCACAGGTTGTTTCTGCAGGCCATCGTGCACATCCGGGAATGCCAACAACACTAGTTGTGGCTCTTGATGTTGGCCACTGCTGAGTTGCCCCGTGTCTGAGTATTTTAATAGACCCTTTGTTCTGTGGCGTGTGCAGGGGAGACGCCAACAGTTTCTGTTTTGAACCGGGGTGGGGGGCAAATTGATTTTTAGGGTTTGAAGTCTTGATTACATCCAGATTTTACTGTCAACTCAAGGGACTGTTTTCTGACCCTTCCCAGCATGCTCCTCGGTCAGCAAAGAAGCCCAGTGCTGTGCTTTGACTGTGTCTTGCTGAATTTATGATTGGGAACCCTAATTCCTCAATGTGACAGGGTCAGGCTGTGGAGCCAATAGGTGTGCGGGTCAACAGTGGAACCATAATGAATGGTTCTTGGCAGTTCTCAATCTCATGGAGTTGGATTTATTGCCAGGAGAACAGGTTAGATAAAGCAAGTCCACCCCTCATGCTTTGCCTCGAATGCATGTGCGACTTGCTGCCAAGTCGGAGCTGCAGGGGCCCTCCTCAGATGCAGCTGTCTGATTTCAGACTCCCAGAACTGCAAGCCAATATAAACCCACATTCTTTACACACCATCCTGTCTCATGTTCTGTTCCAGCAATGGCTTAAAGCCTTAGCTGCAGCTGACCAGCGCGGTCTGCAAAAACCTTCCATGATCTCTGACTTTCCCCAGATCTAGACTTTACAAGCAGAATTACCTGCCATTGACTGAGAGGGAGACTTGCCAGGCCCTGAGCACTTAACTACGGTGTACTTCAAACTTGTTACATAAGTGGAATATTCTATGGTCAGTCATACCTTCCTCAGAAAGCATCTTGTTCCAGGCCAGGCACAGTAGAACTAACCTGTCATCCCAGCACTTCGAGGGTGGAGGCAGAAGGAGAACAAATTCAAGGCCTACCTGAGGTACTTAATAAAACCCTGTCTTAAACGACAGGAGCTGGGGGCTAAAACCGTGTACTACTCTTACAGAGAAGCAGAGTTTGGTTCCTCTCACCCACACTGGGTGGCTCACAGCCCCCTGGAACTCCAGCTCCAGGGGATCTCTGTGCACTCTGTGGGCACGTGTGCTCTTATGTGCACGTCACTACCTACTCCACTATATGCACATAATTCAAACAAGGCAAATTTAACAAACAATAAACGAACAGAGCACCTCGGTCTTGACTTGTCGGTTTTGACCCTTGAGCCTGGACGCCCTAGAGATCCATTGTGCATTCAAGGTCACTGGGAATTCCCTATCAGCACGGGTCATGTGACCTTGCTCTAGAGACAAGTGAATCTGCTATAACCAAGCTAAGATGAATGCCCATGGGAAATACAGCAACACACTTTAGTGTGCTGGTGAATCATGAATAAATGCTTTCGTTTCTCTGTAAAGATTTATATTACATCAGAAAGTGATCATGCAAACTTCACATAGACTCAACGTTCATACACTGTGTATATGCTGATATCTATGCATTTGGGGTGGTATATGTAACATATTGTTAAAAAGTAGAAACAGATAAGTCTAGAAGAAAGGCAGGGAACTAACTGACTATAAACCTCCTGGACAATCCCTGAATTGTGTCTTAGAGTCAGTATAGGTTTTCACTTTGAAGACAATATCAGTATCAATTAAATTGACAAACAAGACTTATTTCATGGGATTCCTTCCAAATTCTTTGTTTATTAAACTTAGTAGACATTAAGTTAGTATTTTCATTTTGGATAAAACCCCTCAAGTATGCACCATGACTTAAAATATAATCTAAATATAAAGCACTCTGGTACTCCATGCCATCGTTATAACTTAACACCACACGGAACGCTACTGTTCCATAAAGTGAATTCTTAAATACATGACCGACTGCTCCTGGATCGTGGCCTCCATGTCTGCTACTTTCTTTTTCTCGGCGCCTGCCTGCATGGGTCCCCGTGAGCCATAGCACTTGGTGTCTATAGCATCAGTTGCGATAACACAAAGGAACGGGTGGCCCTCCCTTCCTCCTTCCTAAGCACGATGAAGCAACTAACCCTGAAAAAAAAAATGGCCCTGGAGCTCACAGCTGGGGCAGACCAAGTAAATGCAGAGAAGAAGCCAAATCAAGCTAGTATGTCTCATAACACGGCAACTTCTCATAAAGACTCCATGTTGCACAGAAATGGCATCCAGCAGGTTTCCAGTGAGGACGAGTCCCACCCAGGCCTCTTTCACCAGTGATCCGCTGGAGCATTGAAAAGCTCTGTCTCTGTGTGTGAAGATGGTGTGTCGGAGGTGGGGCTCTTCTCCCCACCCCAACCACAGTGTGAGCCAGGAGACGGATGCCTCAACTGGAGAAAACGGCCACAGATCTTATCGTTCCCGTGGCACTTACCATACCCTAGCTGCCCTTAGCACCGTTGCTTCTGGCTGCCTGGGAAACGGGGCTTTTCTGAATTCCCCACCTGGACCAGTCTACTCCAAGGGTTAAGTAGCAGGCTAGAATCTGAGTCACCAAAGCGAGTATATGGCACCCATCTTTGCTCAACAATTGAAAAACTAGCGCTAGCAAACCCGTTCTAAACGACTCTGAAGATCTATAGACACCTCTCTACTCGACATTCTGAAAGTGGTGACTGGCATTAAGGCTGGACCGATGATTTAGCAGAACCTTGCACCTCCTCTTATGTACATATCGGTGTCCATATCTTTTCTGTTTTGATACACAGGGTCTTGATGGCCGTCCCAAGCCAACTCTTCACTGGATTCCAGTGTAGAAAACTTGGAGTGTGGAAGGGGTTTGAAGAAACAAGAGAAGCGATGGCAGAGCAAGCTGCAGCTTGACATGTCTATGTTTAAAGCTCAGCCCAGAGATACACAGGGAGGCGGGGGGACAGAGGTAAGAAGCTAGCTACCATCCTTGCTGCCACTCCGATACACACTAGCTCCGACTCTCTGCAGACTTAAAGTGCAATCGCTGCTATGAAGTTCTCAGGCCAGGGGTCAGGCTGGAAGAAATTCAAAGCCGAAACTTCAAACACACTGCTCAGGACTCAGAGGCTGGAAGAGGGGGACAGGGGAAAGACAATGGCAGATCTCAGGCATTCAAGTGCATCAAAAGAATCAACGTCCATTCTCTGTGTGAAGAAAAGTCATAAAAGGTAGAGTCTTGCTTTAGAAAATAGCTCCTATCGGAGGATGCTCCAATGTGCTAGAGTCCAAAGGCAGGCAAAGGATGTAAGCACCAGGGGCCCCGCTGTCCTCCCTGCTGCCCTGCCAAACAGATGGGCTCGACTGTCATCCAAGTCTTCAGCTCTTGGTGAGGAAGAGGCACATTGGACCAAGGGCATCTGGTAGGATGTTGCTCTCTTCTCAGGCCTGTCTGGACTGGAGCCATCGCTGGGCCTCTGGCCATTGAACAGCAGGTAACGACCCCGGGCATCTTGCTCCATTTTGAAGATCTCATATTCTGTGTGAGGTAGTTTGATGCCCAAAGCCACACAGCCATTGGTGTGCGTCACGTCCTGCTGGATACCCACTTGCCAGGAGCCCTCAGCCCCACATTCATTCCCGCTGAAGACATTGAGGAGGGAAGCTGTGGCTGCATCCATGGGAGTGACCTTCATATGATTCACTGTGGAAAAGAGAGATATCCGTGACTCTCGGGGGACAGCTGGGGAGGCAGACACTTCCAGCAAATGCTGGGGTCACTGTCTGCGGCTAATCACACCTGTGAGCGTGAAATAAAGTGCATTCCTCTAAAGCGTTCGTTGGGACACATGAATCCCCCCCCCAAATTGTTGAATAAAACTCAGATTGTATTTCTATGAAGAGGTCTTGAAGCAACCGAAAGGTTTCACATCAAACATGTATCTGCATTAGCCCATCAGCGGCGTATCTAAATGCAGCTATACTGCAAATGAGAACAATATGGGGGGATAACTACAAGCCCCAGTCTTTGTAGACCCTTGGGGTCCTCCCAAGGGACTACACTTTGCATATAGCACAGTGGGACTTGGGGTGAGCAGACAGATTTTCCTTGGTTAAGATTACAAGGCCAGTGTACAAGAGCAAAGTTCCTCATCAAAGGAGGGCGGCCATGCTCAGGGCTTTCTTGAGGCAACCAGACAGCTCAGACTGCACCCCAGTGCTGCCCTGGAGGGGTCACCCAGTGACTTAGCTACCCTTATTGTTTGGTCTTACAGGGTTGACACTGCCATTACAGACATTCAAACTTAACACTTAAGCAGCAAGACCTCCCTTGTTGTAGGGGCAGGCGCCTCCTGACCCCAGCTTCCCTGCTTGGGTGAGCAGTGCACAGCACGACCTTTTCCCCCTTGATGCTCTCGCCTTCAAGCCTGGGACAAGTTCTTGTGTGCAGCCCCAGCTCAGTTTGGAAGTACTGACTCTGAGCATCAAGTTGTAACCGACACCTGCTCTGGATTCCTCATTTAGGAAAAGTACCCAGCACACAACAAGCCTGATGCTGCTAGAGAGGCTGTTAGGCTCCATTGCAGACACATTCTTGACTCTCGCATTACAGAGGCCCGCGTGATGGCTTGGGTCCCATTGTACCTGTCACATCGATGCCGGGTACTAGCCTGCTCTGAGTAGGAAGGAGCTCAGACGGTATTGCCAAGGATGCTGCGAGGCAGGTATGGCTCTACTTTCATCCCCAGCATCTCAAGCAGCAAAGGTACCCGTTCGCTGAGGTTTTGCCCTAACAAATGTCCCAGAACTGCTCGAGCAGTTCTGTGGGAAGCAGGGACAGCAGACTTACCTTTGAACACAAACTCTGTGCCTCCCATGACCCTCGAGGAGAGCACACCACGGCTGTAGCGGCCTCGAGCGTAGATGGTGAAGGTGGGGTGTTTGCAGACAGGGTCCGAGTAGTGGTAGTAATGGCCCTCCCAGGTGTTATTGTTGTCATGGAAGATGAAGTGGCGGGTGAGGAAGAGGACTTCGGGCCGCACCTCACAACGCTGGCTCACCCATTCCCCATGTAGGCCGATGGTCAGGTCAGCCTTGGGGGGCAGGATCGGGGGGTGGTGTTCGTCAGAGCGGTAAATGATCCGGCAGGCTATGCAGGCATGGTTGTGGTTCTGCAGCAAAGAAACAAAGACATTTGGAGACTTTAGTTTTCCCATGAGTTCAGTGTGCAAACACATCCCTGAAAATGGGGGCAGGGAGGTTCACCAAGATTAGGACTGGATACTCAGGACACCATCACTTAACCCCCAAAGCAAATGATTGTGAACCACCATGTGTGTGTTAGAAATTGAACTCGGGACCTCTGGAAGAGCAGTCAGGGCTCTTAACCACTGAGCCATCTCTTCAGCCCCACAATTACATTTTTAAAGCAAGAAACTGCAAAATACACTAAGGAAAACAGAGCTGCAACTGTAGATGAGCGGAATCTCTGGGTCCCTTTGCTAAAGTGAATGCAGGAGGCGGAGGAAGCAGACAGGAGGGAGTGGGTCGGTCTCTGGAGTGTGTGCACGAGCTGTCCATGTGAGCTGCGAGCCCGAGGTTCAGAGCTTCTTAGCTTTTGAAATGTCTGCTTTTTCAACCTTCTGCAGCTTAAGGTCCACAGAAAAGCCACGCTCTCACTTCCAGGAGGCACGCCCTGTGGATGGTGTTTTGCTTGGTATTTTGCTTCATATATTTCACAGATGTGAGCTCTGATTACCCTACTTGCCTGGAGGCTTCAGAGCCAGCAACCAAAATCTCTGGCTATAAATCAGGAGAACTGGTCCTGGGCACAGCACTGTGAGCCTGCCACCTAATCCAACCCATAGGACAACTGTAACCCAGGGGTCTTCTCCAAGTTTCTGCTCCCTCAAAGTCAGTACAAGCCCCACCACCCCCTGGGTGAACAGAACATGGTCCAGGGTCTTTGATCTCAGTCCTCTCACCAGTGAGGCACAGCTCACGGGGACCTGCAGCCCCACACTCCCAGCCCATATGTATTCAGGCCCACGGTCACACCGTGATCCCTCCCAGGACAGGAAAACACTTGTTCTCAGCATTTTTCCTGCAGTCAAAAATTCACCTCCTTCTCCACGGTAGGCTTGTTGCCCTCGTATCTGTGACTTGGCAACGGTGACAAGGAAGACTGTGGTAAGGGTGGGAGGGTAGGTGGTTGCCACCTGCCTCTTCCGCACCCCCATCAAGGGGGAACCCTGTACTCACTTGACCCCTTCATCCATTAGATGAGCTCAATTACAACCTACAGCAGAGAATGCTTCCTTTGTTCGGGTGATGCGCGGCTTATAGACGGAGAGATAACCAGGGGCGCAGAGTTAAGAGGGAAGGCCCAGCCGTCCCTGTCCCAGGGTCCAGGTGCACTTTCTGGCCTGGGGTTCGCTGCAGAGAACCTCTGGGCACACAGGAGCATATAAACTGAGCTCTAGCCTGTGATCAGCAGACCATGGGGAGATAACAAGTACACAGCCCCTGGGAAACCAGTGCTGAGATTCTGGGCAGATAAGGGTAGCTCTGGCCAGATCCTGAAGGCTGCAGCCAGCCCCACTGCCTGCCTCACAGTTGGAGGCCGTGACAAGTTACTCATTTCTCTCTCCTTCACCTTCCTCACTTACACCCTTGGTGCCTATCACAAGGTACACTCTAGGTACACAGAGCAGGGTAGGGCAGAATACTACCGCAATCACCAGGAAGCCAATTCACAATGGCACGGAGGCCCTGTCCAAGCATGACGGTCTAAAGCACCTACAGGTGGCCTGCACATTCCAGAAGGAGGAGGCATCAGAAGCTGATGTTCAGTCAGGGTCAGAAATATGGACCCACAGGGTCTCCAATGGTCCACACAGAGCTGGGGCCCCTCGCCACCATCTCCACGGCAAAAACGCTTGCTGCCTACTGTGCCTGCTCCCCAGAAGGCCCTCCCGGGTTCTGTGGGCTGAATCACTTTCACCCATCCCAACCTCCACTTCTCCTCCGCCCCACTCCTCACAACTTGAATGTCTGCCTCGGCTGGGAATTTAGGGACATCCACTGTGCCTCCTTCACTTTCGAGAAAGTTAATGCTCAGTCCCCGAGAAGATGTGTTTTTTTCCCTTCAGCACTCGTATTGGTTCAAGGAAATCACAATGCTGATGGGAGAACACTGAAGATCGATGCTTTTTAGTTCCTCAGGAAAAGACTGTGTGAGGGGAGGGCACAGCTCTCACCCAGGCTGCTCCACAGTGGCACCAGGAGAGGCAGGTTGGATGTTCATGTGGAGCACTCCCTTAAGAAGAGGAGGCAGGAGTTTGGGACTCCACGAGGATTTGGCTGCCCTGTGGCTCCCCCAGATGAATGGCATCCCTGAGATAAACGGTTTCAGTTGGGCAGAAGAAAAAAGCAGGCTGGGCGTGTTTGAACCAGCGAGCCTATGGGATCTGGGTTCATGTGCAGTGACCAGAAGGAACCTGGCTCTTAAGCATTAGTATTACCAAATTCTTAATCTGGTTGATTTTGTCTTATTGTGGTTTTTTTTTTTTTTTTTAAAGGCTAGAGAACTGACCATCTTAGTAAATTTTAAGTGCATAGTTCTGTGGCATTAAGTACAGTCACATGGTTAGGCGGCCATCACCACTGTCTATTTCTAGAACCTTCTCATCTTCCCTAACTGAAATGACTTTCCATCTCCCCCTTTCTTAGCCCCTGGCAACCACCCTTCTACTTTCTGTCTGTGAATATGACCTGTTACAAGGAGACTCACACAGTAGTTGCCATTTTGTGACTGGTCAATGTCATTAGCAAATGTACTGTAGGTTCACCCATGCTGTAGCATGTTTCCTTTCTAAGGCCTGATCATTCCATGCAGAGACACATTTTGCTTATCAGTTACTCTAATCAGAGTCACCTGAACTGCTTCCCACTTTTTCGCATCTGTGAACAACACCATGAGTGAGGTTGAAAGACTCTGTATTTGCATTTCTCTTTCAATCTTTTGGCGAATCTGCCTAGACATAAAAGAGCCACAGTGTATGGTAATCCAGTATTTACTTTTCAGAGGAACAAGCCTGTGTCCCACAGCGGTTGCAGCATTTGACACTTCCATCAGCAACTAGAAGAGTTCCAGTTCCCCCACATCCTTGCCAACATTTATTTTCCATCCCTCCCCGCCTTTGGTAACAGCTGTCCCAATGGGCAACTTGGTATCCCATTGTGGTTTAAATTTATACTTCCTCAACTAGTCGATAAAGAACATACCTGTATTTTGTATGAATTCTTTGGAGGAAAGCCTGTTTTGCCCCCCCCCAAGTCCTGCTTAAAACAACTTTGCCATTACCATTAAGCAACCAAGGATGTCATAAGTGGAGGCAGGGTTTTTGGCCTCCATGGAGAGATCAACAAGGTGGCAGTTTTAGTCATGGGTGTGTAAGGAGATACTTTTGTTTGTGAATTGAACTTTAACAGTGGTTTTCAGAAATTCTCATACTCTTTGGCATGGATAAAAATTAAAGGCACCTATAGCCGTAATTTCACAGAAGCAGGGTGCAAAGCCTACACGCTGTATTGTTCTGCAGCCCCTTTTCTAGGGTGGTTTAATGAGAGAGCCTTTAAAGATTAGCAGATAAGAACTGCATATCGAGACTTTCTCAAGTGAAAGTTGATTTACACCACTGACTTGCTTTACACTTGAGAAGTATTTTTTCCTGAGCGCACCAGCTTGGCTGTGTACGGCTCCATTTCCCTCCTGGCTAGAAAGAGCTATTTAAAGTCAGGGATTCTGTATGCACATGATATGAAGGCTCCAATCAGAGGAGCCAGGAGATGTTTCCTTGCTGCTATTCTTTACACCCACTATGAAAAGCTTTAATATAGGGACCTAGGGCACTGTGAAGAGGCAGAGTACTTGTCCGGCATGTAAGTGACTCCGGGTTCTGTGCTCGGCATCAGGGCTGGGGGGTAGACTTAACTCGAGAGTGCTGGAGCTAGAAATAAGCCCCATGCAAGTGTTCTCTGAAAAGAGGAACTGGTGTTAAAAATGGAAATTGATCTCGTAGTCCCCAAGTACACGGTGCTGCTGGCAGGGAGCAGGGTTTGCCTTGTCTGCAAGCTGCTCCTGGGCAGCAGGTTCAAGAACTGCAGCCTGCGCATAAGGACATGGGATTCGGAGGCATTCAAGCACATTCGCTTTGTAGGCTTTCCACCCTCCCAACGGGAACATCAGCACAGCTCCTAGCCGAGGAAACCAAGGTGCAGAGGGAGAATGACTTAGGCCAGATGACCTCATGAACTTGGCTCTCTAATTTGGTCCTGGGGCTTGTGGAGTGCGGGCTTCATCTCCTCCAGCTCTCAGGCCTGAGGTTCTGCAAACAGCAAATGTCCCCTCAACAAGGACTATACAGCCCTATGGAAAAGGGCTCTGGGGCTGATGACTGATAGGGGCTCTTCAGGCTTCTCCTGTTTCCTGCCAACATTTATTTCGGGAGGATTGGTCAAGAGCATCTGCGGACAGTGCCCACTTGTTTCCACGGACTTCCTGGAATGGAAGAAATGACTTGAGAAGATCTTGTGAAAGATCAATCAGAGTAGCAGGCTGGA
Organism: Myodes glareolus; assembly: GCF_982192425.1. NCBI lineage: Eukaryota > Metazoa > Chordata > Mammalia > Rodentia > Cricetidae > Myodes > Myodes glareolus. The sequence continues at coordinate 25,298,039 of NC_142038.1, forward strand.
CGAAGCACAAGCCTTCAAAGCAGCAATTCTTGGCTAAAAGTTTTTTTTGTTCAAGGAGAGAAATGGGAGGAGATGATAGAAACTTCCTTTCCTAGGGCTTTTTTCCATTGCATTGAAAAAAAAAAGTATTCATGATTCTCATACAGAATAACCATAAGGAAGCCACAGCAGCCAGAAGTCTCTGGTGAAAGCTCTGCTTGCAACGGCAATTTGCAGCATGCTGGGTAACATTTCTGTTGCATACAATCTCATGTGAGCACCCTCCCTGGCTTCTGCTTTCAGGCCAAGACCAGAGAGCTCCCCCTCACATTTCCCAGGTTAACTGACGAGGCTCCAGATGGACAGGCTGACAGGGGAGAACGCTGTCACAGGATAGGTGAGGAGGAGCTGAGGAACAGGAACGGAAGTCACATTTGTCCACCTGGAGAGATGCTATGATGCTATCTGTGGGGGGCAGCATCCCGCAGTACTTCCTGGGTCTGGATTCAGCGTCAGGGACATGGTCAGGGATAAGGACGCTCGCTGCGTTTGAATCTGAATTTCTCAATTTCTGTATGTGTGCACACACATGAAATCAATAAATGTAATGAATAAATCTAGATTCAGATTCTAGACCGTGACCCCTGGTTCATTTAGATCCCTTAAAAGGGCCAAGATGACGCCGCTGTCCACAGAGGAAGCATCTTCGCCTGCTCCCCCTCCTGTCTCCTTAGCTGCTGAGGCATACTTTTCAAATGGCCAATTTCCTGCTTCTTGGGGGTTTCACTCTGGCCTCTCAGTATTCTTGCCTTTTAAGGGATGAAATGTTTACCGCTTGCATTGTCCCTGACAACAAATCTTTCCTAGCCTGCTAGCTCCTTAAATAAAGCAACCCTGCATGCCTGTTTGTCTGCCAAAAAATCTTCCGGAGGAGTCAAGAAATAACAAGATCTGTATCAGTAACCAGGGCAGGGCAGCAGTCCTGCAGCATAGCCACGGTGTGCATGTCAAACCCAGCAAGAAGTCCTAACAGTCAGCTCTGGGGCTGCATCTACTGTCAAGCATCTGCTGCCGAGTGAACACCTTGGCCCATTAGGGGGAAGGACTTTCTTTAGGAAAATTTACCTAAGAATGTGGCCTGGGAAACTATCTCAGGCCAAGACTCTCCAAACCTGAAGCTTTGAACCATATCCATCATCTCTGCAAGGCCCTTTTCCTTCCACAACTCTGGCAGAAGAGAAGGCACACAGGGTCCTTCCACAAGTACCTGGCTCCTTCCCTGATGTGGGATGTCCTTGTGTATGTGTTACTTTTATTGGCTAATGAATAAAGCTGTTTGGCCAATGGTTTAGCAGAGTATAGCCAGGTGGGAAATTTGAGTAGAGATATAGAGATAAAGAAGGAGGAGTCAGATGAGATGCCAGCCAGCCGCAGAGGAAACAAGACATAAAGAAAATGAGGTAATGCCACGGCTACGTGGCAATACATAAACTAATAGAAATGGATTAATTAAAGATGTAAGAGCTAGCTAGAAATACGCCCGAGCCATCGGCCAAACAGTGTCGTAATTAATATAGTTTCTGTGTGATTATTCAGGTCTGGGCGCCTGAGAAATGAAAGCACAGTCTCTGTTTACATAGTGTCCTGTCTTCTCACCCAGTAGTCTCACAGCATGGACTCAGGGAGCTAATAACTAACCTAGCCTGCGGCAGCAATGGGCTGAAAAAGTCTACTGCCCACAGAGCCTGCTCCAGGCCCTCTGATGTCATCACTACCAGGAAGTTGCATGGATCGCCTGTCCTTTTCACACACAGTCAGCCCTCTTCATGCACGAGCTTTTATCTGAGGATACATTCAAATGCTGACCAAAACATGGAGCGGGAAACACTGCACCTGTACTGGCTCTGCTCGCTGAATCCGGAAGGATAGTTTACCAGACATCTATATAAACTCACATCGTCTCAGAGACTGTAAGTCCCCAGCAATGGTTTAAAGTCTAAGGGAGGTATATAGAACATCTATTAGAACATCTATGCACACACATACTCCATGTCACAGGACCTGCGCTGTCTTTTGATGTCTGTGGGGGTCCTGGAACCAGGGCCGTGCAGACAAAAGTCAGCGCCTTGCAGAAAGCCACGATTCTAAAGGAGACTGAATTACAAAGTGATGCTGGTTCCCAGCCTGACTTCTGTAGAACTGGAGAGTGTGTCAGAGCTCTGGCCCTTTTCCTCCTCTGCAGGGGTCAGGAGCTCTGAAGGCCTGATGCTACATTCTCTCACACCCCTAGGTAGCTTACATGGTTAGAATATTTAAGACACGCAATGCTTGGGGGTTGCTTTTAAACAGCCCCTTTGATTTACAATCCTATGGATGAATCCATGGAGGATTTTGGAGAATGATCAATTCCGTCTGCTTAAAAAACCTTGCCCTTAATAAGGCTTCTGGCAATGGTTTGCTTTTATGAGTCTATCACTGTACTTGAACTTGGGTGTACACTCCAACCACATGGCTCTAGTGAATCAATGAGGAGGGTGGCGCTGTGCTGAGGTTAAACTCCCACTTGGAAGCATCTTTTTAGGGGTTATTTTAGGCCATCTTGATTTTTCTTAATGAAGAGTAGCCAGTTTCCTGCTGGCAGAACTCCCCACACACCTGAGTCCGCAAACAGCATTGATTTGCCAGTGGACTCAGAGCCTCGGTGAAACTGTGTAAAGCCTAGAAAAACAAATTGACTTGAAGTTTCTATTTTTACATGGTGTCCTGTTTCCACAGGGGCTAAGACTAGTGGTTTCCAACCCAATTTAGCATTAAACTAATTTTCAGCCAGGTCTCCATGGACCAGCAATTAGGGGGAGGCAGGGAGTTCAAAGCTAGAGATTCCAGGGCCCCCTGCACAGACGTGTGTGTGTGTGTGTGTGTGTGTGTGTGTGTGTGTGTGTGTGTGCGCGCGTGTGTGTGTACTCTTTGAAGACACTCACTCCAGGCTACTTCCTGTCCTGGGCCAGACAGCCACAACCAGCCCAGACCTGCTGCTGGAACGTCCCATGGGCACAAGCAACTGGGCTTTACCGCGTCCAGAGACTAGAATAATACCGGCCAAACCCATTCACTTTTTCTCTTGGGGAAGGATCTAAAAACTTCCTGAGGGGCATCACTGTGCACTGAGGCCAAGAGGCACAAGGCAAGGGACAACAAGAAAAGAATGGGCCCTTTCAGCTGCTCAAGCCTGAGGCCTTTCACTGCCTTGCAACCATCCTGGCTGGGCAGACACAGTGGTCCCACAGCATGGGTCTTCCTGGGCTTCCAGGGAAGCCTAAGCCTTTCTCTTAGTGGCTACAGCTATTTATCCATGGTTTCACCATTCCTTAAACTCCTAGCAGGGCATTTTTCTTTTCTTGAATTTTAATTTTGCATGGCAGTGATGTTTAGGTTCTACAAGACCATGGAACAAATTACAGAAGGCAGCTAAAGGAAGCCTCAGACCCCCACCTTCACCGCTCTTCAGAAGTCGTTGCTAGGTTCCCCTTCCTCACACCCTCTGCTCCTCCCTTTCTTCAATTATTAGTTTCATACAAATGACACCATCACCTGAAGCAGGCTACTGCTCCCCTTCCTTATCCCTGTTATGAAGTATACTCTGGAGAAACATCACTTCCTCCAGTTCTTCCCACCCTTCAGGTTTATGGAATCTTGGACCCAGACCTGGGGTTTGAGGAGTCTGATTCTTGGGAATCTGGAGAAATTCTCCCACAGCTGCCTCATCAGAAAGGAAGAAGACAGGAGAAAATGTCTCCTGGCGGGCATCAGAGAGCGTTTGCACATTCTTGGGCCAACAAAGCCTCATTTCTCCAGGAGCTGCCAAGCCAGCAGGGCTCCTCTCTCCAGTCCAAGGAGACAGGCTAGACAGCATCCTTACAGTTCCCCTACAGCATAGGAAAGAAGCGCAGGGCTTCTAGAGGGTCAGGTAAAGAGCGCTAACCCCGACGGATGCCAGCAAGACAGCTGTGTTCTAAGACTGGCTCCCATTTCCAAATTCCACATGCATGCCAACTTATCCAGAGTTCAAGAAAATCTTTTAGCTCTTTCGAAATAAAAACTCCCCTAAAGAAGGTCAGCCTGGTGCCCGTCACCCTGAAATCCCATGCCAGGGCTGGATGACTGGCTCTGAAGACACTCCCGGCCACCCCGAGGAGCCACAGCCAGGTAGACCCTGACCAGGGAGGAGCATTGGCCAAGGAAAGGGTCCTCCTCAAGCATAGACTGCAGCCAGTATGTAAGAGGTTCACGCAGAGACCTCCCCAGCCTGGAGGCACAGCAGAGAAGGTAGGAGGAAGAGATTTAGGTAAGAGAGGTGGGGGAGGGGGCAGGAAACAAAAACCAATTCTCCTCCTTCTGGCATTTAAAAGGAACTTAAGACATCAAAGAGCCAACATGGGCACATGCTGGCAAGGAAACAGAACCAGGCCCCGGGTGTGCAAACAGTGGCATGAGGTCAGATGGGGGGCAGACAGCTTGACCTGACTCTACCCCTCACTACTGATAGGATGGGATTGCTGCTGTTACTTTGGGTTTTTGCTTGTTTTCCAGATAACTTAGCCTTATACTGTAGCTTTGGCTGGCTCTGGTACTCAATACCTCACCACGTCACCCAGACAGACCCCTCCACTCTCCTGCCTCAGCCTCTTGAGCGCTAGGGTTAGTCATGAGTCGACACACTCGGCACACAGCTGTTCTTCTGCTCTCTGGTAAGTCCATGGCAGGGATGAAGGAGTTGACAATGACTCTGCCTGCTTGGCAGATGGCCACCACGGTTTGGAGTAACAGATCAGGCACATGGTCTGTTAGGGTGGGGTTAGTGGACACCCCGGACCACTGACAGTCATTTTCACTCTAAGGACATCTCACATGTAGGTGTGATGTTCCCTTCCCTGCCTCTATTTCTAATGCGGTTCTAAGCAAGATGGTGTACGCCTGTGATGCTTGAGGCAGAGTATAGATAAGGCTACCAGACAGCCAGGAGTCAGAACAGGGCTGAAAGCCAGCAGTTCTTCTCCGCTTCCCTTAAAGATCTGCTGAAGCCTGGCCTCGGAAGATACCTCCAGCAGCTGGCGGCATCCTGGTGGGCAGCTCCTCCCCGTGCCACCTGCACTGCGGCTCCCACACACTAAAGGGGCAGAGCTTCAGGTCCCTCGCTCGTCACCGTAAGAGAATCCCAGACATTCCTCAATGACAGACTTCCCTTGCCTCTTGGGCGCTCCTGAACACTAGGGGTGGAGCCCAGGAGACCTGCTTCCTCTTCCATAAGGGAAGGAGGCTGCAGGAGCCCTGCCGAGTCCTGCTGGGGAATTTGTCCACAGCAGGACAGCACAGCCTCAGAGAGCCTCGCACATAGGGCAGAATTTTCGGTTTTCGGTTTTCATAACAAAACTCCATGACATGAGCTGACAGTGACAGACGGAAAGACAGGTGGCGCTGCTGCATCTCCAGCAGAGAAGAGTCTGGGATGACTGAAGGAGGTGAGTAGACTCCAATGGATACTATGAAGAAGACCTTAAACAATGAATAAAAGCCAGTCCGAGCTCTGTGTTTCGATTCACCGTTCTCAGCTCTCTTCCACCGAGGCTGATTCGCATGACTGGAGGACCCTATAGAGTAAAACCCCTGACAGCTCCACCAGGCTTGAATCTGTCTGCTCCTCCCAGCCCAGGACGCCACAAACGTCTGGGTGGAAACGAAGGAGTTACTCATTGACTGGCATGATTCGGAGCTTGGGGGAGGAGACAGTTTGTGAATCCCAAATATTATTAGAACGCAACTCAATAAAGGAGCATTCTAAGGCTTAATGGCTTCCTGCCCTCCTCAGTCCCCCTTCTAATCACAGAGGCTTCCCAAGTCATTTTAAAAAATGGGAAGAACTCGGGTCTAGAAAGAAGAGATTTGGTTCAAGTGTTGGCACTAAAATCCACCTGACCCATTAGGACCTTAGAGGGTCATGGTAGCGTGTCTCAGGAGGCTTCTAGTGCTAGGGTGTGTGGTGCTGATGGGAGTCTTTCCCGGCATGTTGCCATGGTACCCCTCGTGTTCCTCCTCATGGTGTCCTCTGGACTGTAGTTCTGAGATTGTTAGAGTTATTTTTCATGAGCACCCCAGCTACCCCCCAGAACACAAAACAAGCGGGTGGCAGTCCCAGAGCTCCCGCTTCATGCCACTTCCCAGCATCCCACACTTCATTTACTTTGCTGAAACACCTCTTCTGTGAGGTAGAACCCTACGTTCCTCAGGTCCCCTGAGATCTCTCTGACATGCCCCATGGGCCCCGTTTTCCTTAGTCCGGGGAATGCAGAATCCACAGGACTCTGTGGTTAGGTGGGTGGGTACCTTGGCATTCTGCAGGGGAGGCTGGTAACTGGATGGCCGGTAGAACACCCTCTGGGTGGCATCAGTGTGGATGTCGCCCAAGAAGAGCTCCTCCACCAGGTGGTCCAGGTTGTGGTGGGGATACTGTTTCTCCACACGGATGAGCTGCAGTTCATGCATCGCAAAGTTCACAGCCTTGGTGCACTCATGGCTACTCTCCTCTTGCCACAGGTCATAGGCTATGTCCTGTACCCAGAGACTACCAGGAGCCAGGAAGCCTGGGCAAGTTCGGTTCACCAGTCGGCTGAGTTGCTCAGCAACTGCCTCCGTGTGGCAGATGATTTGCACGCCGTGAAGCTGATAGTCGGCCTCGGTGCCACCACGGATGATCCAGGATGCCTGGCGCAGGCGGATCTTGCCTCGGATGATAAGCGTATAGGTGGGGTTCGTACAGCGGTTGCTGCCATAGTAAAACTGGTAGGCCTTGAAGGTGTTATTGTTATAGAATCTGTAAGACCTTGTGATGAACTCTGGCCCCGATCTCACTTCACAGCTGTTGAAGGAAAGAGCAGGTAAATCTTGAGTTAATCCAATGGCATGTGGAAGAGAGAAAGACCGTGAAAAGTTAATCTATTGAACGTTCACAACAACTTAGGTGTCCTGTCTGATGACTATCCACATCTGAGGCAAAAGAAACATGTATAAGATCTCTCTCTCTCTCTCTCTCTCTCTCTCTCTCTCTCTCTCTCTCTCCTCTCCCCCCCCCCTCTCTCTCTCTCTCTCACACACACACACACACACATACACACACTCAAAAAAAGCCAAGTGCTAGAGCCTGACCAGGAATCTAGACAATGCAACCTCCACAACTGACCCTAACTATTCTCATCTAAAGGTTTCTCACTCTTTCTATGTGAGGAGAAACAGGGGCCTCACAGGGAAGTTCCCTTCTCTCTGGATAAGAGGGGACAGCGTGTTGCTATTCTGTACAGGAACAGCTACCTGGTAGACCAAAAGGATTAGAGAACACTTCAAATGACAGACCTTGTCTAGGGTGGTATGAGTGAGATGTCCTTTTTTCTGAAATGGAATCTTGGCAGAACTGGAAGTTTGCCCTTCTAGTCACTCAAAAGTATTCTTCTCTTGGTGGGGAAAAAATAAAAGGCAATCAAGTGGGAGCAAAGCTAACATAATAAGAAAGACCAGGATTCCTTTGGTTTGTGTTGGTTGACAAAGGAGAAATGTCTCTAGATAAAAGCTAGGCTCCCAAGCCAGAAACTTGTGACTGGGTCTATGAAGCAAAATAGCTCATGGGCTCAGGGATATTTTAACATGCTTTGTCCTCAAGACAAAATACAGACACAGAAGAACCTGTATCAGTGGAGGGAGGGGAGTCCTTGATTTATTGCCCAGAGTTTGACTATGAAGTGGGTCAGACCTGGTCTTTCCATTGCCAACTCAGCTCATCAGAATCCCACCTCTGCACATCAAGAACTCTGAGCTGAGCTGACAGACAGCATGGCTAAACCAAGCAACTGGGATAAAATCCCAAACACAGGTGCTTCTTAAAATCGTCAACAGTTTAGACTTTGAGTTGGCAGACCGATGAGCGGTAACTAGTACTTAATATGGGTACTACTGTTGTGTAAATATATCCATTCATGTTGAATAATGCCCTGTGGATATAAAACACATAATTCTTTGAGCACTGGTCACTGGAGGCAGAAGAAAGAGGCAAAGACTACTCTGGGCTTTTGACCCCAAGAAACTGGAGTTTAGTGTGAGCTGTGTTAGGGGCCAGTGGAGGTAGAGGTGGGAAGACCTCTTCTCTTTCATTTTGTTCTCTTAACCTCAGCATCAAGAGCCTGTGGAGTTTCCCTCCTGAACTTAGTGTATCTCAGACCCAGGCATTTCTGCATTGCTCTCCCATCCCTTCATTTAAGCCACCGTCAGCTCTAGTGAACATGCGGAAGGCTCTCAATAGTCACTTCCGGCTTATGGCTGCTCCCATACATTTGCCACGAAACAGCTGAAGTGCACTTTAATAAAGCCAAATCTCATTTTAAGCATGGTCCAGGCATGACATCATTCAATCACTTTCGAGTTTTCCTAAATTAGAAGACCTGTTAGCTGGACACAGTGGCACATACCTGTATGTAGTCCCTGCTACTTCAGAGGCTTAAGCAAGAGGATCACCTGAGCTCAGGAGTTCAAGGTTAGCCCGGGCAACACAATGCAATGTTGTCTAAAAAAACCAATACAACACAACGCCACAACAACAACAACAAAAACCTACCCCAGATCAACAACAGTAGCAAAAAGACCTATTCTGAAAGATAGTTCAGAGTCACCTACAGGGAGCTAGGTTGCAGGTCTGGGGTTAGTGAGGTCTCCAAGGTGGTCAGGCCATGCTTTCTCTGTATCCAGCCATAATTTGGCTAGTTTTTCTACACAGATAATTCTTCCTGCAGGAAGAGACTAGACATTCAAGGCCCATCCTTACCTAAAATAAGGCTCTCTCTCATTTTCCTTCTGTTCCTGCTGTCATTCCCCCCTACCTCCCTAGGCCCCTCTGTAAAATCTCTGACAATACGGACGAAGTCTGTCTGAGTCACCACTATATACACAAAATACACACAACTGCTTGGCCCACAGCAGCCACCTAGTAAATGACTATTTTTGGATTATAATTTTACGTTTAAAATTCATATGCAAAGAATTTATCACAGTTATTTTAAGAGACACATTTTTTTGGGGGGGGAGCTCAATGTCATCATTTAATTGAATTTCTTTTGTCTTACATCCATTTGTGTTTGGTTATTTTCCCCAGAGTCTCAGGAGGCTGCTATCCATACCCCAGGAACTGTGTATAGGGAGGAGTCATCAGATCCCAGTTAGTCTTATAAATGCTCAACAATTTAATGGGTAGAAAGAAAATCGTTGATCTGCCTCTGGGCTATTTTTAAAAGCTCTAATGGAAGATAAGCCAGAGCTCAAACTGGGCTTAATCTCAGCTTCACAACACAGTGAAGAATCTAAGAACTGGCTAGCGGAGGCAGCTCTTAGCTTACTCCCAGCGCCCTGAAGCCATAGATTAAGTTACCAGAATATGGCGAGAATATTTAGACCATAAGAAGCGTTGCAGTCATGTTTCAGGGCTGGTGAAACACAGACGCTTAATTTCACTTGCTAATGGTTTCTCTTTATATGCGAGTGGTCCCACCAAGTTCAGTAAACAAGGATCTATTCACTCGCGCTGTGTAGTTAGCAGTGCTATGATACCATTGCTGCTTTTGGCGTAAGATTTCTACAGCTCTTAGCTCTGTTTGCTTAACCAACCATCATTTCCAAGGTTTGCCTGGTTCTCAGTTTCTGCATTTCGCACAAAGCTAGCATCTAAACCCACCAGAGGGTCTTCCTTAGACCCCACTCCCAGACTGCCCCTTCCCCTTCCTATCTCAGGTTCAGCTCTTACCCTGTGGACACCCAGTGGCCCTCGATGGTTGGTGGCATCTGCACAGTGATCCGTGCACCATTGTGGAGGTGCTTGAGCATATGGTGGCACTGTGACTCCTTGAAAGCCCTCCAGGCACTTTTCTCTAAGGACCGAGGATGCGTTCTGCTGTCTGGATGAAGGAGGGCAGAACCCTCTCCCAGCCCTGAAAAACAAGAGCAGAAAGTAAGCAAAAGAGGCGGCAGCAGGCCTGAGTCAGGTAGGCAGTCATGTCTATAGCTGGGAGTGACGGCTGGGGCAAAAGCATGCTTACTCCCCCAGGCTGCACACGGAGCTCATGTCAAAGTAGGGAACACGCTGGGAGATAAATTTCCAGGTGGAAAACGGAGCCTGTGAGCATCATAACCGAGCTTGCTTGGGGCCACCCAGTGAGTTCCTTGCAAAGCCAGAGTTCAGGTTCATTCAGCTAGGTTTCTTGGTCTTCACAAGCACCTGGGTGGTAGAGCCTTGAAGGGACCTTACGAGGTCAAATTCAGAGAGGCATGTTCCAGAGCAGTAGTTCTCTGCCTTCCCCATGCTGTGACCCTTTAACATACTTCCTCGTACTGTGGTGACCCCCCACCCCCAACCACAAAACTATTTTCATTGCTACCTCATAACTGTAATTTTGCTACTGTTATGAATCGTAATGTAAACATCTGTGTTCCCCGATGGTCTTAGGTGACCCCTGTGAAAGGTTTGTTCCACCCTCCAAAGGGATCTCGACTCTTCTGGAGGCACTGAAAAAAAAGAGGTGGGGTTGAAGGGAAGCGGCAGGAAGGGGTGTCAAGACGGGAGTCTTCACAAACTGACAAATTTAGGTGCGGGACTAGAAAAAGCCAAGCGACCAACATTGGTGAAAACATAGCTTGAAAGATGTGGAAAGAGAAGGGGCCAGGGGACAGCTCTGAATCCTGGCAGGGATCTGCTCCCTGGCCAGCCTCCTATATGCTTATACTGAGTCACATATTATCTGGCCACCACAGACTCCAAATGGATGCCCTTGTTATGGTTTGTCTAAAGGTTTATGAATTAGAATCTTGGCTTTCAGATTTGATGTTAAGAGATGGCCGGACCTTTCAAGAGGTAAAGTCCAACAGGAGGTGTCAAGGCCATTGTGGGAGCCACTCTTGAAACCTGCAGGCTGCTCATATTCAGATATGTGGGTCCAACGCTCAGAGGAAAGGGGTACAGTCCCAGCAGTTAGAGGATGTATGTCTCTGTATATGAACTCTCAGGGTTCTCTCTGTAAAACGCTGCACTGTTGACAGAGCGACTGCTTCTACACCTCAGCTCTCTTCAAACACAGTTGGGAGCCACGAGGTGGAGGCTCTTAGGGGCACTAGTCAACTAATGGAAACCTCAGTGAGAGATGCCTGACCTAAGCTGATGGCGATATGTCATGGTTTGAATGTGGAATGTCTCCCTACAGGCTTATGGTTTGAAATGTTTTCTCTCCAGTGGGTGGCATTATTTTGGGAAGCTGTGGAACCTTCAGGAGGTTGAGCCTAGCAGGGAGATGTAGGTCACTGGGGATAGGGATTGGAAGGTTACAGGCTGAGCCCTGGTGTCATCACTTTCTGCTTTCTAGTCCCTGCCTGACACATGCTCCCACCATCATGAACTACACTCCTCTCCTTTACTTTCCCTGCCATGAAGGATGGAGCCTCTCTGACAGAAGGAGCCAGAACGAAAGCATCCTCCTTTGCTGCTGTCATGCATGGTGATTACAATGAGGCAAACGCTACTAGTACAGTCGAAGGCCAACACCACTGCTATGGCCTGAGCTGCTCGCAGGCGCTAATAAAAACAGGCCATCGTTGTCTAGTGACATCATTATTGATAGTCATAGTCATGAGTCAAAGGCCTCCATTTCTAGGTTCTCATGGAGGGAAGGTGCTTCCTCTAGCGATGTTCCTAGCACCACTTTGAATCTCACTTGTCATCTCCCAGATGGGTGGCCCGGGCAATGGAGGAAGAAGCAAGCTTGCTAAACTCAGACATTGCTTTCTTTCCCTAACCAACCTTTAACAAAACAGTGCACACACACACACACACACACACACACACACACACACACACACACAGAGGACCCTGCCCCTGCTGCTGCTCAGATGTGGCACTGAGTCAGGCAGGAAGTCTGATGCGTCAGGAGTGAACCGCTGACAACTCTGAACTCTGTGATGGACACCATCTACACTGTGTGCGCTCATGGAGTATTTACCACAATTCTGATCATCCAGTCCCTATTTTCAGACATCCACATTGATCTCTCGTTTGGTTGTGAGCTAATGTAGGATGCAAAAGTGCCGTGTGTCATACCTCCACCAACTCCAACAGTTATAGTTAACCCAATGGCATTAAACATTCCTACATGTCCCTTGTTAGGCAAAGAATGAAATGTAATATAATCTGCTATCTGGGGGGTCAATAATATGATCAATTATAATGCAACTAGCTTCAAATAGATCTTAATCAAAGTCCTGAGGCATGAGAGCTGGAGAGGATTCTATTTGAAATGTGACTCCAGCATTCAATAAAAACGCCAACATCTCAGTGATGACCAAATTATGTTCTAAAATTTGATTTTCAAACTCCTTTGCACTCTATGCATGCTTTATCATAAACTCCTGGCTAATAAAAGCCAGGAGTGCAAGGGATGGGGGTGAAGTTGCCTGAACTGGGCAGCTTGAGTTTACAACTGGGTTTGCTGCTTACAGAATTTTATTCAACCCAAGACTTCAATGGCAGTTGAGATGCATTATTATTTTATTACCAGAGACAAAACACTTGCATTTAACAATGACATAATGCTTCAACAATGCCCATGAATCATTCACAGGAGTCTCAGATGGCTTCAACACTTATCTGTTCAAGGAGACTTGGAATTTTCCTTTGGCCTTTAGGGGCAAACATTTATTTATCAAGTGTCTATGTACAAAACACAAACACAGCCTTATATTTTTGTGGGCATCCTCACTTTCAAGCCACCAAATATGTTGGGTGAGAAAATATGGAATTGCAGTTATTCCTCCCATGATAAACGTTTTCCCTGTTGAGGACAAATTAACACCCCTTGCTTTCTTATAAGACCCTTCGCAGTGGTTTTCTTCTCAGGCTCTGAGTTATTTATCAGCAGTTTATAGAGAAAAGGTGTGCATGCTGACTCAATAGCTTACCTTTTGATTTTCAAAACCAACCTACTTGCAACTCATTCAAAACAAGAAGTACAAGATACCTACACAGGAAACAAGAATGGGGGAAAAGGGAATCCTTCTGTCCAAGTCACCACAGGCAAAAACAATGTCATGGATCAGGAGTTTAGCTCAGTGGCAGAGTCCACCACTCTTCCTAACTGATACCTATAGACCAAAGAGACTGTGACCCCCATCAGCGGCAAGATGCACACTCGCCACTAAGATCTTAAAGTAGATCTTAAAGGAGGGAGGGCGTCTTGCAATTGAAATACACTTTAGGTGGAGGAACTCGCACAAACTACTCAACCCCTCTGAGCTTCGGCCCATTTATGTGTAATGAGCACACAATGCCACTCCTCTTGAACTTGGTCTAATTTTCTATTATTCCAGGTAATAATAGCACTCTCAATCTCAAAAACTCTCTCCTAAAAAACAGTTAATGGTGGCCCAGAGCTGGCCCCCCTTTGAGCTCTGAGGAAAACCAAGTACTCAGAACTAAGCCTGCACTGGCAGACACCATTCTAGGATGAGTCTACAGAAGGGAGCAAGGGTGGGGCTGACAGCCTGCATTCTAGAACGATTCCAAAGAAAAGATCAGGGAGTGGAACACAGGACACCACGCACATGGTTGTTGACAAGTTCTGCCCAGCTTAACAAATACCTGTTAACTACTTGTGTATTTTAGAATCAGGAAGTACAGTATGAATTAAGGTAAGTTTTGTTGGCTTGGAGGTCTGGATAGGAGATGGTAGAGATGACTAAGGGGCGCTCTGGGAATAAAGCCAGGGGTTCAAAGCAAAGGCAGGAGTGATGGTTAGCAATTAGATGGGTCGTTCAAAAGGACAGACTCACATAGGGAAGGAAAGTTATGGTTGTGTTTTTAGCCAGCAGAAAATGAAGTAAAATCCATTATGCAGATAATTGGAAAGTAGGAGACTAATGCCAACCTACTATATGGCTCTCAGTCATGAATACAGCTTAGCAACCTGCTGAAGCAGCCAGTTCAGCCAGGGAACAGACGACCAGCAGGTGTAGAAGACTGAACAGGTATTATAGTGAGTTTATAGTGTGTGTGTATGTGTGTTAATAATTGTATAAATATACTTCCCATAACAAGCTACTAGAGGCTAGAAAAGTTTTTAATTAAGTTTATTTTTGAATGTAGAGTATGGCATTGACTTTTGCTTAGCTCTGCTGGGGGTTGTGGCTTCTCACACTATGGTGGCTCATAGCATCCTTGATAGCACTGTGAAGGGAACACACTCAAGAACAGGTAAGGGCTCCATGTGATCTGTTAAGGCAACTTGCTTTTGAAAGAACTTAACTCACTCCCTGAGACCAGCATTAGTTCTTCCCAAGGGCAATGCCTCCAGTGATTTAACCCCGTCCCACCAGGCCTCACCTCAGGGCCCACCTAGCAAGAGGAACAGTCCTGGGGGCTGACCAAACCTGGAGCTGTGTGCATGCTAAGATCAAGCCTAGAGATTTGGGCATGCTAAGCAAGTACTCAATTGTTGAGCATCCCCACCCTCAGCCCCTCTTCTCAGTTCTTTACAGGGTCTCACTAAGTGGCCCGGCTGTCCTTGAACTCCTTGAACTCACTCTGTACCGTACCTCAGGTTGGCCTTGATCTTTGGAGTCTTTAAGAAACTGTGATTATAGGCATGTATCAACACAGCCTGGCTTAGGCCACCCTTTAAAGGTTCCACTACCTGACTTCACCACACAGGTTCATACACATGAACCTTTAAAAGGCACACCATGTCTTAAGTATATTAGTGTCTGTCTTCTTTCTCTTTGTAGGTGGATAACACTGTCTCTGGATATTTTGACTGATGTGGAAACTATGGATGACCTTCTTTCTGGTGCTGCTTCTGTTTAAGGTCCAGGAATTAGAAGCTCTATTGATGGAGCCTTTTCAGTTTTGGGAGAAGCAAAAGTCAACATCGTTACACCTCACCACTTCTTTTTCAAGGCGTATCCTTAATGGACCAGTCAAGTAGCCGAGGCTTGGACTTCTGGTCAACCCAGGGGCCTCCATGGTCATACACCACCTGAAAACTCATTTTTCACATGGTCTCATTTGGTCAATCACTAGCTACCACTTAGACATGAAGACACTGAGGGAAATTTATGAACAGTTGGCCACAGTGCCCACTGACAGGAAAGGTCCCACCACTGTTTCCCAGTCCAGGGGAATTCTGAGTAAGACAACCATCAAACAGCTTCTCCAGAAAATGATCTCAAGCATGGCCTGGACCCAAATAAAATCATTATGGCTAAAGGGTAGGGTTTTTTTTTTTTTTGAGGGAATGTGAGGGTAGGAGTAATGTGGAAGTCTGAAAGGCAATTGTACACCTATTGAAAACAAATTAAGTCTGTGCAGTTAAGCATTTATAGATTATCACTTTCCAAATATTACACAGATCCCGGAACTGTGCTCACAAGTATGCACAGGGGCAGACGCGTGAGTGACACACTCCCACGAGTGGGAGAGTGACTGCACCCAGGACTCTTAGACTTTGCTGTGATCGTCTCTACCTACATACTCAACAGCAGCCTGCTGCTCAGAATAGCCAACGCCAGCAACTAGGACCCAGATTTGCTTGAATCAGGGGGAGGCACAAGGCCGACTTTAACACTGAACTTTGTAAAAGAGCCTAAGAGTCCTGCTGTTTGCATCACTTGAAGTCATGGGTGATGCTCCTGGAAGGTAGTACCTAGCAGAGCTTTCCAAAGTCGGCACTGGGACTTGTACTGCTACCCACACATCTCCTTCCTAGACCTGTGGTGCTTTCAGGAGCAAGACAGGCTACTGAGAAACCAGAGAAGACCCCTGAAGAGATGGGAAGGGAAGGAGGCAGTGGTTGGAACATTCATTTACTCAACAAAGGGCAAAACAACTGCCATGTGATTGGTTCTTCCTTATGCAAACTCCATGGTTGACATACGGTAAGTATATGGGTCCAAATCCTTGATTTTTCAATAACATTTTAGGAACTAAATTATCTAGCTAGGTTCTGGTTTCCAAATGCCTATGTAAAACCGATTGGGAAGTAAAATCTTCTAAGCCAGTTTTTAGATAACACCATGCAAAATTTGCCGGAAAAGAATACTTTCAAGCACACTTGGGACTGAATTAATTTTCGGTCTGACAAGTCTCCAGAGACATACCCTAATACTTAAAACACAATCTTAAAAACTAAATAAATGTAGTGTCAACACATTAGAGATACTGTCTCTGAGCAGAGGGTTTGGAGGAATCCCTTCCTCAAAACTCATTCTGCAGCTTTCCCTACTTTACATAATGTGTGCGCCTCGATAATCAGAGGGGTGCAGTATCTCAAGTCAGCACTGGTGCTGATACAGAAAATGAGGCTGATTAGCTTAACTACAGGTAATTACTTAGCCATGAAATCGCCCTGTGCAATTAAACAAGCAGTCATTACTATAAAGCATGCTTTGAAGTGGATACGGGGAGATAAGCTCCAACACAGCTCCCAGGTCCTGGAACAAGGGCTTGTGGGCCGCAGATGGCACCATGGCTGAACACATCGGGGCCCTGGTGCGCACCACACTCTCTTTTGTCTTTAATTCCAAGTTTCTTTCCAGTGACAGGCAGAAATGAAGAGAAATGCTCACACGGTCTGTGAACCTTCATACAGAAAATATGTATCCTTTAGAAAAAAATAATAAAGTGAAGATTTCACATTTCTGGCTGCAATGATTTGATTAGTGGGCTTCTTTTAATACCTACAAAGGCCTATAGACTGGCTGAACTGAGATGGCCAAGTCCTTTGTATGTATGTGGCATGTGTGTGTGTGTGTGTGTGTGTGTGTGTGTGCGTGTGTATGTGTGTGTGTGTGTGTATGTGTACCACATATAAATGATAAATGCCTAGGACACATATATGTATGTGCTGTGTACGGTATATGCCTATTTATAATATATCTTCATGTGTGATGTTTGTGTGTATATCATAGACAGTTATGATATCTGTACCATCTATACATGTGTGGGTACGTGTGTCTTTGTATCTGTGTGTGATATGATCTTTGTCCTGCATATGTTGTTTGCGTGTGCGATGTACATGTGTGTTTAATTACGCATGAAGCGTGTTTGTGGGGGACATGTATGTACACTGTCTATACGTACATGTGTGGTATTTGTGGTATGCGTGTATTTGCGTGGTACATGTGCGGGATTCCCAAAAGCAGACTAGTACAATGACTCACAGTGGGCCATCCTCCTGGATCTGGGGTTCTCTGAGTCGTTTCTTCACGACCACTAGACATTCCTCAGGAATTCTCAAGAAAAGGGAAAGACCCTGCTCATCCCTGCAGCTAGCAAGCAGTGAACTCACGGACAAACCTTCTGCACACTGGCTCACTGACTGAATAAAACTGGAGGGCACTTACAGAACGGAGAACACCCACAGACTCCCATACTGCGCCGTTCTCATCATTAGGTCGCTGCCACTCCCTTTTCCAGAACAATTCACCCTGGAGCTGGGGAGAACCCAGCAATAGCCCACAGGCCTACAGTCATGACACAGAAGCACCGGGTCCTGGTAGAGGGTGGCAGGTGTTTTTCCTAAGGCTCCCATGTGATCGCTGCAGATCTGCTGAAGGCACACCTGCTCCATGTGCCCTGTGCCTCTACACATCACCAACACCATGCCAGCACCTATCCCTCTTCTTAACGCTTTAGGTTTCACTTCGGTTGCCATGTGTCGCTAGACAGTCTGCAGCGACACGGTCACACCACCCACCTGTGTTCAGTTCTTTTATCTTTGAAGGGCCAAGAATGCACATGGCTACCACTGAACTCCTCAGCCACGTGTGATGCAAGTCAATCTATTTAACAAGCGAACACTTAACATCTATCGAAGGTCCTTGCCCCCGACTGTGCACAAGTAAGTTATGATCCTTTTCACGACGACAAAGAGGGGCAAGGAACAGGGAAGAAGGTGTTTTGTTTGTTACAAAAACGATTGTCAGGAAAATGGCATTTTGAAGATCTCTAGTGTGTTCCATTCGAATGTTTTCTTGAAGTTTGTTGGTTAAGCACTGATTTGGCAACTGGCAGTTTTTAAAAGTCCACCCACTTCACCCCTCCCCATCTGTGTGTGTGTGTGTGTGTGTGTGTAAGTTCACACTGGTGTGTATTCCTGTGTGTGAAGGCCAGAGCACAACTTCAGGTGTCAGGCCTCAGACATAACCTACCTCTGCCTCTTTTTTTTTTTTTTTTCTTATTCTTCTTTAGACAGGCTCTCACTGGCCCACTGTTCAAGCAGACTAGCCTGGCTGACCAGGAATATGCCTGCCTCCACCTTCCCAGCACTGGGGTTTACAAGTGTGCCTATGCAGGTTCTTGGGATAAAACTCAGATCCTGTTGCTTGGAAGGCAAGCCCTTTACCAACTGAGCCAACTCCGCAGCCCCTAAACATCTGCTAGAATGAATTAAATCCAAGGGAGGACCTTACAAAGGTCTCCACTTCTCTGAGACGTCAAAGGAGTCTACAAAAGGAAACAGGGTTGGAGGCACAGCCTTCTCCCAACATCTGCTCCATGGTGGAAGTGTGCTGGCTGCACTGTCAGGGTAGCCCCGTGTATTCTGCACACCTTCGCTAGCCTGTGTCTGGGGCTGAATGAGTTCTAAAGTGTGACATGCGAATCTCACTGCCTTTTCATCTCAGCAGAGAAAACGGTGACAACGGATCGCTGCCAGCTGCACACCTCTGTGACACTCAGGAGGTTTTGTTTGGATTAAGAAGGGCAGTTGTTTGCAGACTCTGAGGGGGAGGTGAGCAGACGGATGGGCACACTTCCAGGCACACTTTGAACTTGGGTCTCAAGCTACATTTACAGTTGTATGAAAGAGTAAAAGTCCAAAGCTCCAGGTCCCGTGAGAGCTAATTTACTCACCGATAGGATCTGGGGGTGATTTATGACTTCTAGTAAATTAAAATCGAAGTGGCAATGGAACTGAACAAAGACTGGATCCCGTACGAAGTGGCACTGCCACCAGTATCCTCACTTGAGTCCTTCAGAAAGCCTCCTGTGCTGTTCTCATTAACCTCGCTTGTCCATGCAGCAAATCTATACACGCAGTCGGAAATGTTTTAAAGTTGCTACAAGTATATTTAGAACCATACAACACTTGCTTTTATCTATAAAATTGCTATCTATCATGGCAGTTAGTAAAGCATGCCTCCATATCAGGAAAGAACGCATTAACCCATTCAGGGATTTCCTTCTGGCTCGTGTCTTCTACTGAAATAATTGAGCAGGCTCTAGCTTTTGCTACAGAACTTTTCGGAAGCCTATTAAAAAACGAAAACAACAACAACAACAATAAAAAAAAACGCTATCTCTCAATGGTTCAGCTCACCAAGCCACTCCCTTGGGTTAAGTTGATTAATACCTGTTTTCTCTTAAAGTACTTCAGACACATAAAAACTGGGGGTAGGGAGAGATTTCAAACCCTTTCTGGCGTCTTATACTTACATCCTAAACTAGTTATAGCCAAGCTTTCTTAGAGCCTGAGCAGTAGTAACTCCAATAACTACTCCGTGTGTTAACTTCTTGCACCGAATCCCACAACCCCCTCCCTGGATCTAAGTAGATCTTGGGGCCACTTTTGTTTTAATCATTGCATCACCGAAGTCTCAATGTGAAGTTGCATTGCTTTCTGAAGGTCTCTCCAGGCTGTCCATTGAAGCTTTTCCAACCTCCCCTTTTATCTTCAGTGTTCGTCATGAACACACACACACACACACACACACACACGCACGCACGCATACACACACACACACACACACACACACACTCACACACTCCTTGGCCCTGTTCCTGTTCACAGCTCAGACTGCCTCCTGCCCTTACTCCCTCTGTCTTGTTCATCTCCTGGCACCGCTGGAGAGACTTCCCCAGAACCCGAGGAGGAATCACAGCCTCCTGGCTTCAATGTGGGAAATTTCTGGCTACGTCGGACCGAATGATACATGCGGATATGCCGGCTCTTGCTTTCTGCCCGCTATTCCTATCTCAGCTGGATTGATAAGTGGGCATATCATCACAGCCTGTTTCTCAAGAGTTGGGAAAAAGGCTCAAAGTGGGGCCATAGTGTATTTCTGAGGATGGGCCTTGAAGCTCAGCAGACAATGATATCATGCAAAAAAGTCTACGGACATGAAACTTCTAAGTACCTCTTCGTGTGACAGTACTACTCTCTTCTTCCGCAGACGGTACAACAGTTTTTTTTTTTTTTTAACAAGGGGGCAATTTTGCCTGTTTCATCCTCTCTTTTTTTCTTGTGTGTGTGGCAGCTGCTGTTTGATCTGCTCATTGGCTCTGATTTGTTTCATGTTTCAGCCAAAGATTAAAACTGCTCTGTAATTCTAAGCAGATGGGCCTAGAAGTCCAACCCTATAATTATACCTTCTCTCTTTTGCCCTGGAACTGCAAGCGTTCCATCCTGACTTTTAAGACACTGGGGTGGCTGGGACTCGGTGTACACCTTGGCAATCAATCGGGCAGGCAGGTTCACAAAGCCTTCAGGGGAACTTTGAAATCTGTCCCGGCAGGACTACAAAGAAGCCTGTGGCTCCCTTCTCTTCCCTTGATTCTCTGGGGGGGAGGAGGGGTGCGTGCCCCCACCGTCCTGGTTCCCGCAGGGTCAGCTGCAAGTTTGAGTGTCTTCAGTGGGTGTTAAGAAAGGACAGCAGTTGAGGTCACTTGGCTGAAACGTCAGGTGTCTGACCACTGCTCTGGACAACAGAATGACCAAACACCACTGCCTGCCACAATTATCAACAACCACCTGTCATAAAACACGCCTTGTCCACCCCAATGCAATCGTCTTATTTTGCCCAGTGCGATTTCTGGAAGCCCTTTGGAGCGCAGATGTCCGGCTAAGGTTTTCCTACAGCCTGGGGAACCATCGCAAGCAGCAGCGCAGGAAGACTTTTCCCACACCAGCACGAGGGATCCGGGCATGCAGCTCCTTCTGTCTAGCTTTCAAGACCCGCTACCAAGAATCCCCTAGCGCCCAGAGAACTCAGCAGTACACACTAAACTTCAACGCGGAGCCAAGGTGAAGGCAGACTACAAACACTGGTCCTCAGACAGCAGACAAACACCCGCGAGACGTGTCCTCCCCATAAACCATCACAGCTTTCTCTTTACAGTCTCGTAAAGGCCAGGACCTCACCGAGAGCCCCTGCTGCGCTCTGACAGCGGTGGAAAAGGGACCGCAAAGCCTGCGATTTCGTGACAGTTTACAGCTGGAAAGGCCCACAGAGTGGATACAAAAGTTTCCCGTCCCCGTGCAGCCACGGATGTGAGAGATAAAATGTGTCTGGGCGAGGTTCGCATCCTTCCAGAAAGAACACTGCCTGCTGCAGCAAAAAGCACTGTAGGCGCCGCTGGGGGAAGGGGTTCTGCGCACCGGCCGGATCGGGCAAGCGGGCGCAGTGTCCCGAGCGAGGAACTCGACTCCCACCGTCGTCTGTGAGTCGTAGGGAAGACGTGACCTCCACCCACCCACCCACCCCAGGACTCACCGTGCAACAGGAGGGCTGGGAACAGATATCCGAGCAGGATGCGGAGCACGCACGACATCTCCGGGTTCCTCGGGGCCTCGCTGTCGTCCCTCTCGGTCCCCTTCTTGCGCGCGCGCGGGTCGCTCCGGTGCGGGGCGCGCTCGGCTCCTCGGCCGCAGCCCCCGGCGGGCGCCCGCCAGGCCCAGCCTCAGGCGATGGCGCGACCCATTGCCGTTGGGCGCAGCGCGGGACTGCCGGGCGCGGGCTCCCTCGGCGCCGTCGGGCCCCGGTCTGCGCGGGGTTCCGGACCACAGCTCGACCTCTCCGCGTCCGACCCCGATCCCTTGGCTCCCAGCCCCAGTCCCGAGACCCGCCCCGGCGAACACAGCTCGGAGATGCAGTGGCCGCTACTGCCGCCGCTGCAGAGTCTCTTCATATTTGCAGAGCGCCGCGAAAGGCTCGGAGGCGGGGCCGGGGAGGGGGCGGGGTATCGATGAAACCACGCCCCCACATCCCGCCCCTACACACACACACACACACACACACACACACACACACACACACACACACACTCTCTCTCTCTCTCTCTCTCTCTCTCTCTCTCTCTCTCTCTCTCTCTCTCTCTCTCTCTCTCTCTTCTAGCCCTCCCTTCTGCTTAAGGGCGCTCCTCCGCCTACTTGCTATCTCCTCCCACTCCTCTCCCACTTCCTCCAGAGCTCCTGCTCTTTAGCCTTGTCTCCCTCCTCCCTCAAGGGCCCGCCTTTCCCCTCTGCCCGGGCACACCTCCATCTCTTCACCCCTTTTTCTGCGCTTCTGCGCCTTTACCGCCCACTCTGTGAAAGATGAGACCCTTGGACCAAGGAGAGAATTGCAGCTTGCAAGCACCATCACCTAGCTAGGAAGGCCGCGTAGTGAGCCATTCATCCTCGCGGTGTCCAACCTGGACAGCTCTGGATCCATTCCGCTTAGTACCACTTGTAGAAGGCATTTATTTGTAAGGGAGTAGTGAGGAGGGTCGTCAGGACTTAGGATTTCATCAACGAAGCGAAATTTTAAAAATTGGGGGCTGGGTGTGAACTTGAGTGCGAACTTATGAAAGAGAGAAGAGGAGACTGGAGGGAGCTGACTAGGCTCTCTCTGGAGGACGCAGTGTTCTTTGCAGCCTACTACCAGTCTATGCCTAAGCGCATCTGGGAAGCACCAAAGCCTTGTAGCTGGCCCCTATGTGTACAGCGCAAGGTTTAGACTGCAGGAGTCCTTTCTTTTTGCCACCCCTTTCCTGTTAGGCTTGTTGAAACCGGAGAAATTTCATAGAAACTTGCATGGCCCTTTCTGAGTCGTCCTCTCTCTCTCTCAGCGTGAATAACCACTATTACGAAGCTGTTTTTATTTGTGGTCTGTGGTCTGTTCAAATTTACATTGAACTTTATATCCCAGGGCAGGGCGGCTTCTTCTCTTTTACTCCTCCCATACCGGGCAGTCCTATAGCTGACTTACCTGGGAAGCCTTTCCTCTGCAAAGGCCTTGCCTGGGCCTCCTCTTCTCCCCGGAAAATTTTTTTTTTACCAGATCCCAAAGATGATCATCAGGTTCCCTTCTCCTCAAATTGGGATAAAGAGCAGACACGAGACCAGATGAAGTGGAAAACATTTCTTGACTCAACTCCGCTGATGTTTTTCCTAAATAAAACACTTGAGCTAAATGCTTGATTTCCCAAGAGGGTTTTCTGCCCCTTTGAACAATGCAATAATTCAACTCCTTAGGCATTAGACTTTCAAAACTAGCTGGATCGTAGCATCAGCAGAACAGAAAACAGATGAGGATGCGGCGGACAGTTCCCACTCTTCCAGGCCCCTTTTCTTGGGCTGGCCACGGGTGTTTGGATGTGATGCTACTGATAGCCTTTGATGTGTTTTCATTCTTGTCATCAGTATCTTTCCATCATTAATAGTGGATCATAATGCATAGCAGCCGCTCGGTGCACAGGGATCTTGAGAGATTTACCAGTGCCACTGTTTGCAGATCCTGAAGACGAACCAATCTCCGTGTGGGCACACATGAAGATCTCAGAAACGGCACTGGAGGAACGCAAACTGTACTTTTTCCTTCTTGTTCGACTCAGTTTTTCCAGGCGTTGGTCAACCTGTTGTCTTGAGTAGCTGATGATGCCTTTGGAGATCTGAATGTTTCCCAAGGATCAGTTAGATTTTTATCTTAAACCTTGACCTTGACCTTGATCCTTCATAGATGTTGGGCAGTTGGAAATGGCATGAACAGTGCACTTACAAAGAATAATGACTTTGTCACCAGGAGCATGTATTAGGTAGTACTGAATTATTCTGCATCTTTTAATCACTCGAGGATTAAAAACCTACTTGAAATGAGCAAGGGTGGTGGTGTGTTTTGTGTAAGCAAAACTGTGGAGGTCATTCAACACCTATCAGCAGAAAAACTAGGCAACGCACTGTACTTCAGTACTGATTTGATCGTATTATTTAAATAAAAGAGAATAATACTAAGAGGCCAGCTGTAATTTGGCATCATTTCGACAGTCAAGTTCTTTCAGCTTTTGTTTTTCTAGCTGGTCTTACTGATGTGGCATAAACAAAAGCCTGAATGATGTCAGCAGTTTGAAATCTGTTTGGTCAGTTGATTTTCCCCCATGCACTCTCAGAGATCTAAGTGCTGGACCATCTCAACATGACTGTACCCAGACATGTCCCAATGGACTCCTGCCTACTGAGGTCTAGATCCATCCCAACAATGGAGCTCATTGTCTTCATTATCCTCCGTCATTCCCTCTTCTCCTCCTCCCCCTTCTTCCCCTGGCTACTTCTCATCCTCCTCTTCCTCCTCCTTCTCCTCCTCTTCCTTCTCCTCCCTCCTCCCTCCCCTTCTCCTCTTCATCCTTTCTTCTCTAGACCATATTGAACACATTCAACATGTTGCCCAAGCTGATCTTGGATGCCTAGAGTTAAATGATCCTCCGGCTTCCTTCCCACGTTAACTGGTACTGCAGCTGCACCACCTGCACTTTGAGTAGGGAGTAGCTTTTAACTTTCATTGTTAGCTTGCCTACTTCTAGAGAATAATCGTGATAAAGCACGCAATAAATCTGTCCTGGAGTGATTTTGGTGGGCTCTGTGCCCCGAGGAACAGAATTGGGGAAAACATCGCTAAGGAGACGGAAGGGCAATTATTGAATCCGGAATCCCCAGAGCAATGGAGTGAGAGCCAGGTCTTGATAATGATGGGAGAGCCCTGAAGCAGGTAGCTGAAGAGGACTCTCTAAGTAGAATCAACAAGTGTGTTGGAATATTTGAGCTCCTCAGAAACTCTTTGAGTCTGTTGATGGAGAAGTTGTGTAAAGACCCGTGTTCTCAGCCACGTGGCACACTCCAAATTCCCAGGATTTGCACAGTTCCCAACTATTCTTGAGTATTCAGACTGCTGACATCATCCAGGCTCTGTTTATGCCCCATCAGTAAGACCAGCTAGGAAAACAGCTATTATTCACCAGTCTTTTTCTGAGTCTCCCATCTGTTGGGGGTTCTGAGCAGGAATCAGTGTCGTCGGGGATGTGGTACAGCCCACAGCATCCAGGGTTCAATTTGGCTTGATTTGCAATGGTTGTTTGAGACGTCCTCCCTAAATCTCTGGCATTTGAAGGCTTGGTCCATTGTTGGTAGCCATATGGAGAGGATTAGGATGTGTGGCTTTGCTGGAGGGAGTGTGTCACTGAGAGCAAGATCTGAACAGACAAAAGATTAGAGCATTTCCTATTTGTGTGCTGTTACCTGTTTGTAGTTTTGAGATGTGAGCTTTCAGCTGCTGCTCCAGCCACCTGCCACCTCCCATCTCCACTCTGCCATCATGGACTCTAACCCTCTGGAACCGTAAGCCCTAACTAAATCATTCCTTTTACAAAGTTATATCGTCTGTAGTGTTTTATCACAGCAATGGAAAAGTAGCTAATACATTTGGACAAGATGTGTCACAACTTTTAGGCATCAGAAACAGTTACAGCAAGCCCAATGTCACTGTTGCTCAGCAAGTGAGACCCCTGTGCCACCATTTGGTTTTCCAGTACAGTTCTTACAAAAATCAAGTGAACAGGGTATAACTATGTGAGCCGTTGGGTGTTTCCAGGATTCTGGGCTCTCTGTTCTTGAAAAACACTGATAGATTTAAGTGAGGGTGAAGTAACGAAGAACATCCATTCCCAAACATGCTTGCTAATAGATGTACATGAAAACGCTTTGCAGCCTCTGTCCTCAGAGACTGAGAAGTCACCAGGGATAGATCTCCCCATGATGCACTACGTGTCTGAGGCAGGCCTGTGAGGTGAGTAGGTTCCTAAAGACTAAAAGAAGAGAAGTTTGGAAATTACTGCCTTGGCTATTGTCCTCTCAGCCCAGGACCAGGGTATCCTTAGAAAGGATTATCTTAAGAGTTTGTATTTTTAAAAACTCACTAACTAGATCAAACTCTATTTAAAGTAATTAAAAAAAAAAACAAACCGCAGATGAGATGTAACCCTGAGTGGCAGAAGCTCAGACTTTAATCAATTACAAGTCACATCTCATTTCAGATTCTGGGGGGGGGGAAGGGTTCCAGAGGAAATTGATGAAGAGTATGAGAGGGCAGTATATTCATTCACTCAGAAGTTCAGTTGTGGTGTGCACATCCCAGTGCGCATCCCAGTGCGCTCGCCGGCTGCAGAGGGACAAGTACACTCAGAAGCCTGTGTGTGTGTGAGGCTGATACAGTTCAGCCTGCCATTCACCTGCTGCCACTGGTTTTCTGTCCTAGGGAAACATGACCTTGAACACTTGGTGTCATGCCACAATGCCCATCTTTGGGAGTAACTCCGTGACTCCTAAAATTGTCATTCCCGCAGGCCAGTTGTCTGCCTGTCTAAAAGCTTGGTCTGCTCAGCCAGAGCTTTGCTTCTTTGAGGGTGGGAAGAAAGTGAGTTTTGTTTATTTGTTTTTGTTTTGTTTCTCCTCCTAGGGTATCTTCCTAATTCTTCATTTTGTGAACTGTCAGCTGGGTACGTGAAACAGGATATGCTCAGACAATCAGTGCAGAGTCTTAGGAAGGCCAGTAGTAGCCTAAGCCTCCGAAAATACACACCATGACAGTCCCAGGAAGACACAAGAATACTGACATCCACCAGGACCTGCCAGAAGGTGTTATAACAGACCTAGGAACACTCAGATATGGCTGGACCCGCGTAGCTGCTCAATGTGGAAGCCTTGCTTAGCATGTGCAGCATCACAGAGTCCATCTCCAGTGATACAAATAACAGCCACAATGACAGCAACCCAAATGCGATGGAGCCAGGTCATTGGGCTCCAACCTCTTGGCTGTGTGACTTTAGGCATGTTACCCTGACCAGACTCCGGTATTCATATTTGACCAGATGCTTTCACATAGTTAAGCATTAGATAAATGGATCATAAAACTCACTGACAAGAATGAACTTAGACTACACCATGCATTCTCAACCATGGCAAAATCAGCCCCCAGAGGGTGAAATGCTGCTTTGCTAGTCATTGTTATTTATAACTTTTGAAGAGTATTTTATTTGCTACTGTGTGTCATAAAATACGAACAATTCACAATGAACTATGGTTATGACATGACCTACAGCCCATTGTTTTAGTTTAACATTATATAAATTTTCATTAACATAGGTTTAGCTTGAAAGGGATGTGATTCTGAAGGATGTAAAGAGATCTAGGTAATGTGTGTTCTTTATACTTGTGTTAGTTGCTAATATGACTCATGTTTAATAAACTAGAAACTTAAGTTTATGGACAATGAAGATCATTTTATTATTCCTCAAGTTCAGCACCCTGTACTTGTCATATGTAACTGCAACTTGAGACAACTTGGCAGAATTTCAACGTATTTTTTTGAAGGAAATATTTATTTGAAAATAAATTTAGAGAGTTGAAGGTTGACATTCAGACAGAATAAATTCAAGGACATGTTTATATGTGATAACATGGTTATAGATTCCACATAGAATCTAATTTTCCAGAGACACAGTTAAGAATCTTTCCGCCATGTGACTACCCATCTAAATACCAAAGTCAATGTCAAGAAGAAAATTCCAATCTGAATTGCATGGCAAGGACCCATGGGTCCTTTCACAACATTATCAGGGGTGCCTGTCTCCTTACACACTCAGCAGCTCAATCTGAGCTTGTTTGTCTTTAGTTGTACTAGCTCAGCTAGCACTATCTATCTTTGCAGATGGGAAACTGAAGCCAAAGAGAGCAAATGGTCTACTCCAAAGTTACAGCTTCATAGTATTTCCGCCGTAAGTTTTCCAATAGTTACACGCCACGTCACATGTAGCTCTAGATCTCTATCATGCATCTCCTACCCCCCAATTAAAAATGTTTGTTACATGTTTGTAGACATTTACATACTTCTTGCCATTGTGAGTATCATAGTTTAACGTGTGAAGACGTATACACTTAATTTTAGGTTGGATAACACCATCTGTAAAGTGAGCAGGTAGATCCACCTGGTGACTAAAAGATCGCCTGCTGCTTTCAAGCCCTGAATATTAGGGATGCAAGTAGTCCACGCCTTTGTGCAGCTGTGTTTTTAACTGTGTATAGAAAGAGAAATGGATCACGTAGGAAAAACCCTGGCCAAGAGCATTCCATCTCTCTGAAGCCTGGATCTCTTTGCAACAGTACCAGATCCAACACAGTCAGTAGTGATGCTTAATCTCAGCCTTGTATGACACTTTCTAATTCTCAAAAGACTTCCAAATCTCTTGGTCTTCATGCAATTTGGAGATATCCAGAGAACATCAGGGCTGTTCTGAGGGGAAGAGAAAGACCACCCTTAATCTAGAGTCTTCTCTGAAGAATCTGGTGGTTCTGATGCTCTCGTCTTTATGGAGAAAACAAGAGACCTCCTTGAACAGACACAAGCTCTGAGAACCACCAGTGTTCTGATCCATGTAGACTGAAAATGAGCTAACCCTATAAACATAGGAAACTCTCAGATTCTTATAGCTCATTTTTAAGATTTGTCTTCAAATTTTTAACAGGCTATAGCTAGCACCTAACTTATTACTTATTCGCAGATTCTCAGTGGATGAGATAAAACCAAATATTTAACTGCCATGGACATACTGAACCAATTGAAAAACAACAGAATCCTGGCAAATGAGGTTGTGAAAGCAGACAGAGAAGTAAGACACTCGTCGAGTACACAACTGAGCCCCTAGGGAGTTCCTGAACCAAGAGTCAGACATGGTGACAAGTTCGCCCAGAACAAGCCAAAGGGCTGGCATAATCAGAAAGAAGGACTCTGTAAGTATGAACTAAGAGGGCCCAGATGGCTGGTTTTGCTTCATAGGGAAGGCCACACAGTTATGAGGACAAGAATACCCCACGGGGAGGATGAGTGTCCCAAAGTACAGCTTCTACCAGATGCCCAGGAGACACAGCAGGGAGTCCCACCAAATAGCTGCACCACCCTCAATTCTTTTTCTCTTTTTCTCTCTTGGAGTTCTAGAATGTTAACTCTAAAACAATCAGTAGATGCAGATAGAAGAAAATACTGCAATGATAGCTTTAACCTAGGGAGGTAGCATCTTACTCGCGGTGAGTAGTGAGAGCGGGGGCAGCCAGTCAGGGAAATGAAAGCCAGGAGGACACCAAGGCCCTTCAAAGTCAGAGTTCTAGATTCCAGACCTGGGAATCAGGCTGTCTTCCCCTCCACCCTTTACTTCCAGATTTTTTCTTATAACAATCAAAAAAATTGGAAACCATAGACCTAATGACATACTGCTTGTTTAATTGTTTAGTCAATTCTGTATTTTCTTTTAACCATGTACTGTTGGCTTTAACTATTACAGATTCAACCAATAGCCAATGGAACTCTTGGGGGAGAGGTCGCACTGAAAATGAAGAAGCACAGGCTTTTTTTTATTGTCTCTATCCCATAGAACTAGGGTACACCAACTATTTACATATCATTTATGTTGTAAAATCATCTAGAGATGATTTAATAGCTATAGGGGAGATATGCATATAGCATGTGTATGCACCATGTTGTATGGAAAGTTGTATTATGTCATAACTTGAGCCTCTAAGGATTTTCTTATCTATAAAGTTCCTCAAACTAAGTCCTTTGTAAATACCAAGGGACCCAAGTCTTTCCTCTACATCTTATTGTTGATGTTGGTTCTTCTGAAACTAAGTTGGACTCTCCTGTCCAGGCACCCAAGTAGAGTTTTACTTTACCATAAGCTCCTGGTTTATAATCATTGGGCATATAGATAAGAGATGTGGTCTTGTATTGTCTTTATCATTTTGGCAGGGTCTTACTATATAACTCACAGTCCTGCTCAGCTTCCTGAATGCTAGGATTACAGGCACATACCACCATGCATGTTTCTCATTGTATGAGTTTTTAACCATGTGACTATCCATGTTACTCCTGGTTTTGCTTTGTCTTCCCTGTAGGGTAGTTTCCATGCCCCCTTTTTTATGATAGGGAGTTATGCTTTGGTAAGGGGGACTATGAAGAACATTGCTTGGGACGAGCCTGTTCAGGTTACACAGCAAACCAAAGAAGTAGGGAGAAAAGGAAGAGAGATAGGAGAAGCTGCCCTCCCATAGAGGCCACCCATCCCTCCACAGTTTTTCACACCATTTCTAATATTTTAATAAATAATAGAATCTGGAGACATTGTCCATGCCATTGCATAACTATGATGATTTTGCTAAGGCTTTGTGGCCTTCCAAGAATATAGGATGAGAGACAAGAGGGTGGCTAGAGGAGAGAGACAGCCATGCTCTGTGCTTTACTGAAGTGAGATCAAGTCAATTCTAGTTCAATTTGATGTATTACATATTGTCACCAATCTTATGAAAGCCACTGTTCCAATACCACCTCTGTTACTTTGATGCATTGATTAAAGGTCATTTGAAGAATACTGGCTTAGCATATTATATTGAATGATGTAGCTCGCGTTTAAAATTTTGGCCCAGCAACCTGCCCAAACTACACAGAGAAGACTCTCCTTCTCTCCTTCTATACCAGTATCAAGCACTCTGCCATGGAGAAATGTCCTGGCCAGAGAAGCCCAGAATGTGTGCAGGTCTGAGTCTGAGGGTGTAGAAGGTTCTGGAGTGGACACCATCAGGCACAATCCTTACAAAACCAGCTATTGCAGCTTTACTAGGGCACATATCCATGTGTGAACAATTCTATTAGTGTTACCATCATCCATTGGATGTAAAGTTATGTCTATGCAGACATGCCATACTGCCCAGTACTGATGAGGGTAGCTCAAAGAGATAAGTTGGAGGTGAAACATGCTTGTGGCCTGAGGATTCTGTACATGCAACAACTAAAATCATATTGGAGTAGGATAACTTGGAAACATCTCTCCTCACAGCCAAAGAACATGACCAATACATGAATAAGATGAACATAGGAAAGAAACGTTGTAGGATGATGTGTTGGTAGTTTTATGTCAACTGGACACAAGAGTCACTGGAGGGTATGGAGCCTCATTTGAAAAAAAATGCCTTCATAAGATTGGGCTCTAGGTTGATCTGTAGGGTGCTTTCTTAATTACTGATTTATACGGGAGGGCATAGCCCATGAAGGGTAGTGCCATCCCTGGGATGGTGGTCCTGAATTCTATAAGAAAGCAGGCTGAGTAAGCCATAGTGAGCAAGCTGGTAAGAAGCATCCTTCTATGGTCTCTGAATCAGTCCCTGCCTCCGTGTTCCAGCACTGTTTGAGTTCCTGCCCTTGGTCTCCCTTCAGTGATGGATTACAATGTGGAAGTGTAAACCAGATAGACCATCTCCTCCAAATTTGATTTTGGTCACAGCCATCACAGCATTAGAAATCCTAAGACAGACAGTCTTATAATAAAACACTTGTCTAAGAAGAAGAATCTCTTCTTGATCTGACAAATATTCACTAAGAATAGTCTTTTTTCTTCTTGTATTCACGTGTTTTTGAAATGCATACTTTTTACTGCGGTAAGTCTAAGCAAATGTGTATGGGGAGGGTTATAGGGAGGGTTATACTAGCAGATACACTCCTCATTTGAAAGCCACTGATTTTCCCGATGTTTCCATGAGCATTCATTTTATTATTTCTGCCTCCTTTCGAAACACATGCGACAAGAGAAAGAATCATAACGACACACCTGTCAAAGTACTTTCAACAAGAAGGGCAACATCCCCTGTGATAGGCATGTAGGTCTTGGGATCCATCAAGTGGGATAAAACTTGGCTACTGGTTTACCATCCGAGAGCCCTTGTGGGATGTAGCAGAAATGTTGGTGATGAAGTCACTTGTGAGGGTGGACAGTGGATTAAGAAGTGAGATTGGGTATTTGCTACAATGCTTGGTCCGTGCAGGAAACTCAACAATGGCAAACACTGGACAACAAAGAAAAGGGTGTCCAGGAGGCCACAGTTCTCAGTCATACCCCCACCCCGCACTCATAACTGGGGCTTTGTGCTATGGTCATTTCTTGGAAAATAGCAAGAACCTTATGAGTCTGTGAGAAGTCATTCATCATATGGCGCATAGTCAACACTACCTTGTTTCAGACATGGTCTACATGCTCATAAGGACAGTTTCATCAGAAGAATACAGAAGACTATCAGGCTCATATATGGATTACTAGTGATAAAGCTTCCTTTTCTTCTCCTGGTGCTACTCTGGGTTGGTCTCCACTTCCCCATGCTCAAAATGCAGTTCTTCTGATTGTTCCTCCTAGTAAGGGATGCCAAGCAGAGCGATGTCATGGCCTTTGCCCTTCTTTTTAGAAGGACTGAGCTTACTCTCAGTTCCTTGTCTTGTTGCTGCGACATGAAGGAAGAGACTGTGTTGCTCATAATTGAGGATGCAGTCCACCATGGTGAAGTCCTGCTGATGGAAGCTGGAGGGACCTGATCGAGTCAGGAGGTGGGTTGAGAAAATGCTTGGGTTTAGCTTCTTTCCTCCTGTCTCTGTAGTGCAGGACCCAGCCCATGGAATGGTACCTCTGGTATCTAAGGTTATCCTTCTCACCACAATGATATAATCTAGATCACCTCTCATAGAGATGCATAGAGATCTGTTTCCAAACGCGATTATAAACTCCATGAAGATTAGCCAGGACCATCTCATATATTCATATGCTAAAATATAAATAACCCATAAATCCTAAGCCATCAACCTTCAACAAAGGTTTTCCTTTGAAATGGTGGTGAAGGCTTGAGGCTGATCTGTGAAGATAGAATTGAATGGCATTCACACAAGGATCAATCTGGAATATGCCTCAACCCCCTAGCATCTTACCAGCACTGAACACTTGGTCTGAGGTGACTCTGCCTGTCTTTCTCTTTGGGGAGAGTGGAGATGTGTGGAGGAGGTTTGCATTTGCTGTGTTTGTTTTGGGTTTACAGGAAGACAGATTTTCCTTTCCTTCACATTATATAGCTCCAGTCCTTTTATTTATTATTTTTAGCTGGAGAGTTTGATAATGCCGTTGGGTGTTGGCTTTCGGTTCTGTTCTGACTTGTAAATGTTATCTAGTTCTTGTCTGTTTTCCACCTTGTGTAATATAGATCCCGTATCTCAATGATCTGAGCATTCGGTTGAGTTCCAAAGCCTTTTCCCACAGAACATGAGGAGGAGAGAAGAGGGACAAATGGTAGGGACCAGCGACTTCCTCACATTTAGGTAGATTTCAGGGGTTTTTCTGTCATCTGTTGTTCTCCTTCCTTCTTCGGGTCCTAGGGCCAGTAACAATATCTTAAAAGCCCACAGGCTTACTGACAAAGTACAAAAGTCTTTGCCTGCTTTTCATTCTAAACCTTGCCCTAAGGTGCCTTGTTTCTCGGCCTTTCATTTTTTGCTGGTGATCCTCCACTGTCATCCAGCTGAGGGTCTAAGCTTCTCAGTCTCTCTTGATGAGACTGAGCTCCTCTACACCAAAAAGACATGGATTCATTCAAGAGCTGGCAACATTTCATCACTAAACAATACGCTGATGACCCCACACATCATATGAGAATACTACCCAATGTGAAGATGCCGGAGACACACGAAAGTAGCAGCATATATCACTATGGACTTCGCAGACTCCAGATGAATCTCAAGATATATGGAAGTTCCCCCAAGTGAGGATAGTGGTGTGGGGCTGGATGGAGTGAGTTATGGATGGCCCAAGGCCCATGGAAATGACTTTGGCATTTCAGTATCACCCGAGGAAAAGTCAAGTCATTTTCATAATGGACGGACGGACACACACACACACACACACACACACACACACGCACACACACACACACACAGTTCGTTATGAAGATGAGCCTCTTGACAAGTGAATATGCAGACAGACTTGGGTACCTTAGGATATCGGTTTGTATTGCAGCAAAAAACCTCAGTGTTCTGAAAGAGGCGAGCAGGGTATTTTCTTACCAGACTTCTGAAGAAATTCCCCCGCTTTGCATTCCATCGGATTCAAAATGCTTTGAAGTTAAAATTAACAGAAACAAAGGGACAGAAAAGAAACAGTAAACTTCAAAACATCCCTCTGTCCTTGGTAAGCTTAGCAGTCTCCTAAGTGTTGGGAAACGTAGAGAAAAGCTTCCTTCTGTTCGACGGCAGAGTGCATTGTCTGCGTTTGTTTAAAAGTTCTCCTCTGTGTATTTTCTTCTTCCCAACTAGAACAACTTCTTTTAGAAATATGAAGACATGGCATCTTCAAACTATTAAGTTAATTTCATTTCAAGTGGAGAAGTTACAAAAGCAGAAATGGATGACTTAGCTTTAATTCGTTTTCTGTTTGGGGCGCTCTTCAACTCACAGTCCATAAAATACACCGAACAGCTAAGGCTGTACATGAATCGACCAACATTGGAAAATAATACCTAGGGCTAAACGGTATTGTATTTTATCTTATTATCCAAATGAAGCCGTCTTCAGGAGGCTGCTAAACAACCAAGTGCACTCACTGGCTCTCCCTCCCTTCTCAGTCCTCCCTCCCTCCCTCTTCCTCTCTATGTGGTGCCTTCTTCATGTTTACAAAATACACATGGTAATAGAATACACTGGAGAGAAACAAAGTGGAATGGACAAAGTTAATACCACCAGCTGCATTAGTCTTCTTTGAGAATTTTAACATGAATGTGCGCACAAAGGAGGAACATATTAAAACCATAGAGCCCCAAACTAACTTCTTTTATGTATGAAGTGTAGACGGTGTCACTGAATTACAAAACGTTGCTTTGTCAAGCTAAAGCAAACCATCTGTTCAAAAAGACAAGCACACGGGGAGTCGGTACTGGGGCTTCTAGCTACCCTGAATGGGCATTTAATACTCTGATCTTCTCTTGTCCAGGCACCATGACGACCTAGTTCAATCCTAACACACAACAGAGACCTTGGGCTATTTAACACTGATGCATTAAGTTCTAACAGGGATGAGAAGAGATGCCCACAACACTTTGAGCAAGTATGTGATGTGGCTCCTCCAGCTGCTTGCTTAGTGAAGAGTAGCTAGCCTCAGAAACAGCCCTCAACATCAGGTTCCCACGGGCGGGTCCCACAGCTTGCCAAGGGGTGGAAACCATTGTCTGTTCTCTTCCTTTATGCTAGGGACTTGGCATTGCTTCAAACAAGTTGTTGTTGTTGTTGTTGTTTTGCTTTGTTTTCTTTTAGCTATAGTGAAGCAACAGTCAAGTATGACTGGTTTGACTTGGCCATTTTGGTAACCATTTTCAAGTTTGCTCTGTTGGCAGCTAAGACCTGAAGATCTAGGTTAAAAACTGTTTTTTTTTTTGTTTGTTTTGTTTTGTTTTTGTGAAAATTGGATTATGGTGAAATTGGAATGAGCTTCTGAATTTGAATCTGGAGGCATGGGAACAAATGTCTGAATATCTGTGCATGGAAGTGGGGGTGGGTGGGCAGAGGGTAAGGCAGAAGAGTTCCAGTAGTTAAGGGTGCAGATGGTAGCTGACTGGCCTCATTTCAAACCTTTATTGTGTCATGTGACATCAACATATTCCTCAAATCTCCCCAAACCTTGTGTGTGCCTTCATTAAACAGTAGAAAAGGTAAGGACACAAGGAAGGTCTGTAGAGAAAAGCTTGGGTGTCCCGTTCCAGTGCCTGGTGAACAGTAGCCTTTGGTTAAGGGGCATTACCTAGTGATGGCCCGCAGGCCTTGAGAGTAGTCAAGCTAGATGTGACCTTGCTAGCAAAGCTGCAGACCAGGCTAGTGTTAGGAATGCCTAACACCTAGGTTGATTGAAACAAAGCCAAGAGCTCATGTTGGTCAAGAGAAAACTGCATAGCCCTTGGGCCAAACCATGCAGACAGCTGAGTAGACTGTGCCCACTAGACCCTGGAGAGGGCCAGGAAACCCGCCCTAGCAGATGGTGCCTGGCTGCCTCTACTGCCCCATGTTGATCAGAATAGATTTCTAAAGGTCCTTTCTCCTTGTCGTCTGCAACTTCAGCCCTAAATTCAAGGTACGTGCATTGGTTGGGTCGTATCATTGTCACATGTCTAAACCTCTGCCTTTAAAAGAGGCTGACATTCAAGGTTTCTCAGAGGAGGTGGCTTCTACAAGTGGACATATAAATGGTATTTGTGTTCTGGGGGGGAGGTTCCAACAAAAATGACAGGTGTCCCTTACAAGCTTCCCCTGCAGATATCTTTAGGGTTCCCTCTACTCTTTCACTGTTTAGCACTCTTAAAATAAAATGTTCCCAAAACCTAAAGCATTTCTGAGTGCTGAGTACTTTACCACAAGTAGAAAAATCCCATAAATTGAAGAATTCCATGTACAAGATTATTGAATACTTTATAAAAGTAACTCCATACTTTCTATATAAAGTACACATGAGACACTAATTTTGTGTTTAGAATTCACTCCCCTCTCCAAGATAACTCATTTTTTTACATAGATATTTTAACATCTGAAAAACTCCACAATCCACAAATCCACAATCCTTATTATTCCTGGCATTTTTTTTCTTTTAATTTGGCTGAGGACTACTTAGCTCGAAATAATGAACTGGTTTGCTACAGGCTAATGGCAGATGGAAAACAGGCTTTCTGAGCAGGGAACAGGGCAAGGCATTTTCTCTTATATCCTGGATTATGTTAACTGCTTTCATGTTCAGAAAGGATGCTCACTTATCACAGCCTTAAAACTGAAATTGAGCTCAGTTACTGGAAGGTCTTCTGCAGTTCTCCATCTTCAGGCACACTCGTGGGCAGGGAGAGGGGCCTGTAGTAAGAGCACATGGAGTCATTTTGTTTTTCTATGTCAGAGACGGAACCCAGGGACTTTACATGTTAGGAAAGCAACTCTGCCGCTGGACGACAAGCCGGTGCTTTGGAAAGGCCTTAGCAATCTTTTATTAGCTTTGTGACTTGGGATTAGTCACAGCACATCTCGGGATGTCAGTGTCTTAATTGGAAAAAACAGGCAGAGCCAGCAGGGTAACTGTCTAATGGGGATGTGAAGAAATAAAGCCAGTGAATTCCATAATGGATCCTGGAATGCAGACAACGTTTGATGCCCCTCAGAGATCTGGTCCTTGCTCTCTGGCTACCCCAGAGGTTGTGGTGTAACCAACCTCCGGACCCTATTAGCCTTCTTCTTCTTAGATTTCTAAGTAGCACTGAGGAATAGATCACTGGGAGCCCAGTGACCTGAGTCTGGACTTGTAGTGTCAAACAGGAACCCGGAGTTTCTTTGATCACGAGAAAGCACACATCTTGAGTCTGGCAGGAGGCCAAGGACAGAAGACAAAGACAGGAGTGGGAACAGAAGCATCAGTGCTGAGCACCGCGGATCAGGCGCGGGCAAGTCTCCAGTACCACTTTAGGCAATACTCCAACATAAGTTCTATTCCCGAGATTTCGCCCAGGGAACCCATTCTGTGTCATGAGTATTTTGCACCCTGGGGTGCTATCTGCACTGCTGCCCCGTGGGCCTGCCTGATCCTACTGGTAAAGTCCACAAGTAGTGACCTAGCTCCTGTGAGGTACCCGATCTCAAAGTCACAATGTGCTGGGTAGAACCAGAACCTGTACCCTCAGTTACTCCAGCAGGAAGATTGCAAGTTCAAGGTCTATCTGGGCTGCAGAGTAGTTCAAAGTTGGCCTGGGCCACTTGGCAGAACCCTGTCTCAAAATGAAAACCAAAAACTGGACTAGGGTTGGGCATCAGTGACAGAGTGACTGCAGACAGTCTTAGGTTTGTCCCTCAGAACTGCCAAGGAAAGAAGGGAAACTGCAGTGGGTAAGGGCAATCTGGCACCCAGCCCCTGAAAACCCCCAGGTTCTGCAAACCTGCCTGGGTCTGCTGTGGAGCTCAGGGGGAGACTAGAGTCTCCTGAGAGAGAGTGGGAACTTGTGGGAGAGAGACCGACAGCTAGAACAGGGTGAGTGTCTGAGGAAGTGAATAGAAAAAGAGGTCCCTGGGCAGTAGTGAGGCCTAGTCAGAGAACTGACCCTGAGTCCTCAGCACCTTGGCCCCGAGGTCTCAGAGGTGGCTGGGAGGTGAAGTCAGCATCTCTCATTGGGAGTCCCGAATCCTCACTGCACTGAGGCCCAACCTGACTACGGGTGAGGTGAGAAAGCTCTCTGGCCTGTCCTCTTTGCTCAGGGAGCTCTGATCCCCAGGTACATTTGGGAGGTATAGATACTCTTCCCATGGTGGTGTGTCTCTCACTAGGGAGAGGCCAGGTTGCCCAACTTCTCAGCATATAGCTGGCTCATGGAGATTTTGCACAAGTCCCAGTGTGTACATGGTGACCTCTGCCCCGGCAATAGATTTGAGAGAGGAGTGGAGGCCAGAACCACATGTAAGCAAACACAACCATGACAGTCACGAGGATAAAGATTGGTTTCCGAAGCAGCAGCAGTATAAACCTCTCACCTCTCGGGAGGCAGGGGACAGAAAGAACACAGTAGAATGTCTTTTTACTGCTACTCTGGCAATAATAATAACAACAATAACTAAATTTAATAAAACATAAGTAAATCAACATTTCTTTTTAGTTCATAAGGTAGTTGGCTCTGGTCTGTGTATCGGGAAGTTCCAAGTTGCAAATCACATGCTCGGTCCCATGGGGTTTGCAAAGCTTTGGAGGGAGGGAGGCATCTTTCTTCCCAGCTCCCTGCTTCCTGTGCTCGGGGCTCAGCCATTGGCTCCCACCATAGTTAGAAGCTTTGCAACAAGACTGTGAGTCATGAGAAGCTGCTGTACCATACAGTGCTTCCTGTTCTCTTAGGGAAACACGCTGAGAGGTTGTCCAGTGTATACACTAGGAGTATATAAATATATATATATATATTATTAATGAGTGCAGAGGACCGGGGAAGGGAGAAGGCTGGTCACTAGGCTACATCTAGCTCAGAGAAAGTTCTGAGTACTATATGGTGCCTATAGCAATCATACTATGTAGTTTTCAAAATGCTGAGATAAGGAGAACAGATATTGTCACTATCAAGAAATGATATGTGTTGAAGGACGTAACTGAATTCAAACAGGCAATGTGTGTGCTTTCTGAAACATCACTGTGATACTTACAGACACGCATACTTTGATCTTTGTTTATTTTAGTTAAAGTAAATTTAATGTAGAAAATCCTCTATTCTAAAAAATAAAAGGCAACATACTTCAGAAATTCTAGTTGATTTTTCTAGATAATAATCACACGCTAGTGGAAAACTATGTAGTGGGGCTTTGAGGGTGGGGAAGGCTGTGGCTGGAAGCTCTGCCTTGGGGGAGAAGACCTATCTCTATTGGATCTATAATGGGCTGGCCATGATCTTAGCATCTTAGCAAATGAATAAACGAGTCAGTGAGTGTGCTCCACAGATCCTTCGTATGTGTGGATCTTCTCCAGGACCAACAGCGTTGTAGCTAATGACACAATTGTGCGGGCCTTTACTTTGTGTCTGCTCTGCAATACTGGGACAGTTCAGTGGTTTTAATGAACATGAGTGATGTAGACAAACAAACTATAAACAAAACTTTGTTATTAACAGCTTTCAGATAATTTTAAATACATTTCCCAAGTTATTGCATTAATGACTATTTTGCTTAATGCTGGGCCTTCAGGTCTCTAAGTTATTCAGAAACGCAAGGCCCTGGACAGGCTTTGCCTCCTATTGAATAGCAGGGATTTCTGTCCCTAATTGCTTGCAGGTGTCTCTTCAGCACCCCTCCCAGCTCTTCCAGAACGTGTGCCCTCTCTCAAGGATGGCAGCCTCCTCCTGAGTTACAGTCTGTGTTTGCAGCGCTAGCTCACGGAGCCCGACTGCTAAAAGTCAGGCGTTTGATGTGGTCAGCATCCCATTTCTCCTCGTGTGTTTGATGGATGTTAATTAGTCGTTTTAGGTTCCCTCCTAATGATTTCCTTTTTAAAGTCGCCCTGATCGCATACTCTTTCAAGACAATACCGTATAAAGCACACATCTGAAGTGTCACATGTGGCTTGTTGAAAACAATTATGTTTCTTCGTCTCATGGTGTCCCCCCGCCTTCTTTTTCATTAGTTTCACTGACTTTAAATGTTAAGTAAAAATGTTAGAAAATAACAGTTAAATTATATTCACATGAATAAGTTTCCTCAGAAGGCGGAACTATTTGTTTGACCAAAACATATAAATATTCGTATCAATATTCCCGGACATATGTGTGCGTATATGCATACATATGGGTATGTTTAGATCCATATCTTAGGACACCAAATGGCAATCATAAGCTTTGAAGATTAACTCCATTTTAGAAAACAAAAAGGGGGCAGTGCAAAGAGAAGAAAGCTTGGAAATGCGTCTGTATGCCATGTGAGATGCATTTAGGTTTTTCAAAGTGAATCAAAGGCTTTCAATTTCAACAGAAGTAAATTGCTGTCATTATTAATAGCAGACATGTGGCAGTGTTTTTAATTGAGACCAAAAGTGGGGGGTTCTTCCCAGTACAGACAGGACAAGCTGGGAGTTAGTTAGATGTTCAGAGATGACTTTGAATCCTTGGAGCCACTGGTCTCTTTTTCTTTTTGCAATGCCCACAAAATTCCGTGTCAAGCCTTAGAGTTCATGAGGTAAGATGGTTTGAAAACTGGAGCTATGTTTAGATCAAGAACTGATGCCTCCATCCTGGCACCCCAATATTAGGTGGGGGCAGTCAAGCCAATAGCCTTGAAGAACAATTAGGGCAAACTTGACCCACAGAGATGCTCAGAGGCCGTCTCGGAGAGCCTTCTTTTCCTTCTCTGACATTCTTTTTCCTAGGATTACATATTTCTCTCCAACATGGTTCAACTTATGAAGCTAAATATAGCTTAATAAGTCTGTTCTCTTTATAAAAGCCCCAATAAAACTGCCACGACAGTATAAACATAGATTGATCTCACCTGAACAACTGCAGCACGTAGCCATGTGGCCTTCCAAGAATTTATCATTGGGTTGTGGAAAGGCCTGTCTGAAAAGGAGTGTGGTGGTGGTGGTGGTGGTGGTGGGGATGGGGTGGGGAGACAATCGTGGCAATAGGAAACAAACCAGGGTAAATCAAATATGTGGGGGAAGACCTGGGAGGAGATGGGTGAGGGGAAACTGGGATCAGAATTTACGGTATGAAAAAATTCTTTTAAAAACTAATGGTGATAGGAGGTAGGTCCTTCTGTTCTGTATAAAGGGGCTAGGGCGCTGACTGTGGGAGGGATCATGGCTCTGGCTTTCTGGGATTAGTGATCTGGAGGGAAAGAATACATCACAACCTGCAGGAAGACTGACAAAGCATGAAGTCCTGGGTCCCACTCCTCAGAGTCTGACTCTAAGTTTGAGGTCACATGGAAGGATTTCTAGATGCATCTAGAAAATTTCCAGGGGATATGCATGTGCTTTGTTGGGAGCTGACTATTCTGTCCACTGCTCTAGACAGATCCTGGGGATGCTGATGTCCTACAAAAGGACATGGTTGGCTGAGTTTTGTAGGAGAATAAAGAAGAGGGTCACTCTGAGTATGTAAAGTGCTAGTGAGGGCTACATAGCAAGCCTTGTGGAATGAGGAATACCCTTAGGACTGGAAAGGAGGGCTGTCGGGGGAGCTCCACCCTTTGATTTGCCAGGGACTGAGAAGTTTTGCCCAGAACCTGAACTAAAACCAGAACAGGCCTGGACAAAGCAGTCAATCAGTGGAGGATCTGTGACCACAGGGTCGCTGTAGGGCTGGTCTTGTGATTGATTGCCTTTTGCATTCTTTAGGGTATGTTCTGTCATTCTCTACTGTCTCCCAGCTGTTGCCTGGGCATAGCTCTCACCCAATGCACCCAGTCGTGGCTGTACATTGTTTGGTACCCAAAGAGTCTTCTCAGGTCTTCGCTTTCCTTAAGGGAGTGTCAAGTCTTTCCACTGAGAGTCACCCTTGACTTCACTGTAGTTGAGACTTTTTGTTCCTGGCCCCCTTTCTGCATGCCTGTTTTCCTAGTCTTTGTCCCAAGCTCCCCATTAGCAGTGTGCATTCTTGGCCTTTTGTCAGTCTTTCAGCGTAATGGCATTGTCTTTAAAGTGACTCACATGGGTTGGTAAGTGAATTCCTATGGCTCAAACTCAATCCCCTCTTGAGTTTTGGCCCATGTTGTGTGGGTGCTGCCAACACAATCTTTGTGAACCCTGTTGACACAGGGGGAGCCTTTCAGGACTGCCCAAGGAGCACCTTCTACCAAAAAGCATTACTAATTGGAAGTAAATCTAGGTTTCAGCATGAGTCAACTGGCTTAAGAGAGTGGCTTGCAATTGCTGTAACACCCTGTGCAAATAGGCTCCTTAGCGTTCCGCCTTTGGTGAGGCTTTCCCAGTTTAGCGCTCAGAAGCAGGTGAACAGCTTGGAAACTACAGTTTGCAGAGTGAACGGCACAGTTATGGCCTTACTCTGAGCAGAGAAAAACAGCTGCTTGCGGCCTGACTAAAAATCTTTCAATGGACTCTTAAGTATCTGGGCTGCACTTTATTATAAGGACTGTGTCCTGTAGCTTCATCTGGGCTGAGGCCAGTTAGCAGAAAGGGGACACGGGGAATGCAACATTGGTCACCTTTTTCAAGGTGGGGATCTGAATCTCTTAGGGGTCTGAGGATAGTTGGAGAACTTATCTACAATGTTCATTTCGAACATGCCTAGTAGTTTAGACTTATGATTGAATATTTCTAGTGCCCAAATAAACACATTGAACTAAGAACACTCTAAAAGGAAAGTCAGGAAAATCCCCCTTATCCAAAGAAAAATTTTCTTTCTTCCTTCTTAAGTAAAAAAAGAAAAGTGTGCACATGTGCAGTGAACACATGTGTATATACATGTGTGTGTAAGCATATGCATTTGTACATCAAGAGGTCTGAGGAAGAAGCTGGGTATTCTTTTCTAGCACTTGCAACCTGACTTCTTTGAGAAGGTGTCTCTCATTTAATCTGGAGTTAGGATAGTAACTTGCCAGTCCCAGTGATCCTCTTGTCTCTATAACCTCCAGCACCGAGATTGTAATTGTGCTGGCTTTTAATGTGGATTCTGGCTACTCACTGCATCCTCTCCCAGTCCTGCAAAGAACAGCCTTCTTCTATGCTTCTATCTAAGCATCGTTTGTCCAGGGTATCTTTCCCCTAGTTACTGATTGATGTTGCTTTTCAAGCTGGCATCCTTCCTTGCTGTGTTCTGCTCCAGCATCTCTGGTTTGCTGTACCTTCTTTACCCAGTGCTGCCTCTGAGCATCATCTTTGTGTACCTCACCTTCGGCTTCCCTGTGCTTCAGGCATCCAGGCCACAACTGTCTTCATCATTCAACCACCAACAGGGAAAATGGTCTGGTAAGGGAAGTGAACTCACTTTGATGTAACCATAATGATCGTTGGAAAAACAAGAACTGTTTGGGGTGGCTGATGTCTTCTTGTGTCCTTCAGTTCACAGAGACTGAATGGCAGGCAGTTTGTATTTGAGGAAGACCCTTCACAACTGACTGTGGCTGTGCACGGCCCTCTCCTCCCC
Organism: Myodes glareolus; assembly: GCF_982192425.1. NCBI lineage: Eukaryota > Metazoa > Chordata > Mammalia > Rodentia > Cricetidae > Myodes > Myodes glareolus. Next base: position 25,341,667 of record NC_142038.1, read on the forward strand.
ACCCATCAGTTTCCCATTCTCTGAGATCAAGTTATTTTCCTTTATTATTTTTTCAAAACAAGTCATGGTTGTTATAAAAATTCAAAAAGTGCAGAAAAGATACAAAGAGAAGAGGGTAGGGGGAGAACCACCTAAAATCAGAAAGAATTGAATGTCATTAGTTGTGAGAAAATTCCTAGTCCTCTTTCTATGAAGGCACAAATGAAATAACTGCCAGACTTACAACATGAAATGTTCTTAGTCTGATGTCATGCTGTGAAACATATTTTTTTTATTCTTGTTGTTTTGTTTTCTGTTTGTTTTTGTTTTGTTTGCTTATTTGGCTTTTTTGAGACAGGGTTTCTCCGTAGCTTTAGAGCCTGTGCTGGAACTCGCTCTATAGATCAGGTTGGCCTTGAACTCATGGAGAGCAGCATGCCTCTGCCTCCTGAGCATTGGGATTAGAGCAGTGTGCCACCACTGTCCAACACTATTTCTTACGTTAAGAAATTTAGGTAAAAACAAAGAGATTGAATGACTGTAGATCAGTATTTTTTTCTAACATAAAAGGTTCTTTCCATCTGTCCAAGAGCAGTTTTCAAGTGCTTGTCTTTCAACTCTAGATGGGACAGGTTTGTGCTTGTTGGGAAAATGGGACATTTGTGTACTTTTGCTCATTTAACTTTCTTCTGTTCTTATTTTCCCATTGAGTTTTACATTTCTACTTCATTCTGTAGCCACTTGCTGTTTAGCTTTGGTCCTACATGCAGAGGATCTCTGTGCTGCTCTTTCACTGGGTTGGCTTCTTTATTTTGATTTATCACTTGCTTGACTACATTTCATTCTTAAATGCCAGAAAGGAAAACTTGGCTGAGTGTCAAATTCCTGGATCTTCCCTCAGACTCTCTGGTTAGGAATATGAGTCCCTAGTTTCTCCATTTGGCCCTTGGCTTGCTTGATGTTCATATGCACTGTTTTAAATAAGGCCCTGGGTGCTATATTTCTTGAGTTCTTTCACACTTGGGGTATCAGACCTATTGTTTTTGTACTTGAATGACATATTGATTGGGTGCAATATTCTTGAATTCTGTTTTTTTTCTCTCTCTCTCTCTTTCATCACTTTGCTCTAGTGGATTTTGGCTACAAATGTTGTCATGAACAAGTCTGAGGCTAGTCAGCCAGAGTCCACAAGCTTCTTTCTGTAGATACTAAAGACCTCTTGATTATCTGCCTTAAAGGTTAATAATGATAAGCAAACATCTCAATATTCATCATCTTCGTACTTGTTTCCTGTGATTCATACCCCTATTAACTGGAGGTCCCTCTGTCTCCACATCTCAGGATATATATTTTTCCTGATATAAATATTTTCAGGATTTTTATTCTGCTGCCGTTTTGAGTGTACTCCTTTTCTCTGCATCCATGTTCTCTTTACATTTAATCTAATTATTTGGAGCCATGCTTTTATGGTAGTGGTTGATTACTTACCCTGTTTTCTTCACTGGTGTTTCTAATCATTGTTTTCATTTGGCAATGATTTTACTTTGATGCTCAGTTTAACTCCTTCCCTTTGCAATTTACTTCGGTGTGCTTATTTACAACTTCTCCCCCACAATACTTTTATAGAACTCTTTTTTTTTTATTAAAGACTGGGTCAATGATTTTATGTGCTGGAAAGATTATTTATGGGATATTTGGCTTCAAATGAGTGCTTCACCAATTAAACTTGCAAATCTTAAAAATCTAGTTTTAGGAGTTCAAGTTTAACTCACAATCCTTATTGTTCTATTTATAAATATAAATTTGGCACAGATAATCACCCTTGTAAGACTTTATCTCCATATTTATGTTGAAGGGTTCTGTGCAAGTGGATTGAGGCTTCCCCAGCCAAAAATTCTAGGCATAGGTGGAGTTGTTTATCAACCAATGGAGCTGAGCCCAGGATGAGGAATGGGGCTGCGTACTTGGAGGATGATGGTTCTGGTCAACAAAGGATGTCAAGTCAGTTACATGGGTCATGTTCTGGACAAGGCATCTGCAAGAAGGCCTTCTGGGAACTGAACTCCAGTTGGCCTTAAGCCAAGATTAGGCTCTACCAAGGATGTGTGGGACCAGACAAAGGACACTTGTATTAGGGGTTCTTCCCAGAGAAGATGCCTTTTTTAAAAGTAGTGCAGCATCTTTTTACATGCCAACTTAAATTGCTACAGCTGATATCCGGGTCTGATTCACACAAGGGCACCCTCACAGTGGCCAAGTGCTGGTGACAGCTCCAAGCCATGGACAACTGTTCAACATTCCCATCGTCAGCCCTGGCTGCTGAGTCCATGCTCACTGGCAGGAGAGAGTCAGTGTTACCTGTTGGCATATGCTGGTTTCATGAGCAGGTCTATGGTTCTATTCACAGGGTCGAGATCTCTGATTTGCAAAGAAGTCTCATGATATCCATGTCACTGCCATATTGAATTGTGGGATATGAGAGATTGGGATCACTCTCTACTGCCTTTGCGAGGTTGGGTGCTATTTTGAATTTTTCTTAGCAAGATATCAGTCACATTATAGTTGTTCATGAACACATGCTTTAAAAATTCTATGCTGTAAAGCCCTGGAGAGTTGTTAACTTTTCTTAAGTTATATACAAGTTTCTTCTGTTTTTTAATTCTGTTTTTTTTTTTATGATGGGGTCTGTTGTCCTGTAATGTTCTCTTCACTTTTTTTCCTTCCTTACTTTATTGTTGAAGATTTGCATTGTGGTTAAGAAGTCCCCTCCTCTTCTGCTGACTAATAGACTACTTAGAATGACAGAGGCAGGGAAGCCTGTGTCCCAAGGGCATCAGGGTGGTGAAGACCAGGTCAGAAAGTTCTCTCTCCTCACAGAATCTGTGGCCCTTTGCTGAAGACAGCTGTCAGGAGGATTTCATTACACCTGTGGCTTCCTCACCCATCTGCACCTGCACGGACCTGGGATGCTGCAGCTCCAACCCTGCAGAGGGACACAGTTGTCTTTTGCCAACTTTGTTTGCATTTTTGCTCATTTGACAGAAATATATGAATACATTGCATCCTGTGAATATTGGAACCAGAAAATAAGGAAGGCCTTGCTTCATTTGACAGTTCCCGAACAAAAGATGTACCTGTCTGCACCACCATTTTCCTGATTTTGATAAAATAAAATGGTGTTCAATAAAAGATACTTTGGCCCTGAAAAAGCCAAGTGTTTTCCTGATTTAAGATAAAAGAGAGACAAAAAGTCATAGAAATGCAGGCAAGCCTCAAGGAGGCTCCTGGGTAGAGCTCTGACTACGTGTCTGTCCCCTCCTGTCACTATAAAGTTGGTTTCTAGAGAACAATGATTTTTATATGTCAAGCTGGTGCACAGAGTAAGCTCAGCTCTCATAAAGCGCTTTGTTTTTCAGCCCGGATTCCTCAAATAAAAACTATCAGAGGGATGTTGTCAAATGCAATGACTTGGGCAAGTGCCTGCACTTGACATCAGAGCATGTTGGACAGCCTCCTTGCTGTGTGTCAGGAGTTCTGGTGGAGGTCACAGCTAAGGAAGCAGGAAATCAAAACAGCAGCGTGGAGCTAGCTAAGTTTGGAAATCCTGCCAAGATATAGCCTTCCAGCCACGTGCAACTGAAGCGAGCCAGTCAGTTTGCCCAGTCATGAAATCCACACTACTTCTGAAGCATGCTGACTTGTCTCAAACATTTATGAGCTCTGAGTTGGTGTGCTTATTTGGGGGTTGACTTTTCCAGAGTATGTTCCTCCTTGCTAGTGTGATTGGCCTGTGATTCCAGTGTGTTTTCTAATCTGCCGTATGTATATGTAAGAAGACTGATTTAAAAACTGGTTTTTACATATGGACAGTTGTCACTGATCTAGACCCTACTGTAGAGGTATTGCAGAAGGCATGGTGTGCTCTGGCTTAGTACACAGAGAAATATAACTGAGCTGGAAACTTTCTCAAGGCAGACCAGCCGAAAGCAGTCTTAGTAGGTTGTAGGCTTTGTCTACAAAATTGTTGACAGTTAAGAAAGATGTGCCCATTGGTTCAATAGTGGCAAGTTTGATATTCAGGTAACCAAATGATTTCTGATTAGATTTAAGGCCTGTGCTACAGGAGGGCATTCACATCTAGTACTGTAAATCAGCTCAAAAGCCTGTGCCTTGGGAGCTCATAGACCTTAGTGAGGTAGCTAGTACAGTGGTTGTTTTGATAAATGGATATGAAGAGCTCATCAAATTGGTTTCTGAATAATTATGTTTATGACTATAGACTGTTGTTGCCAGATTTTGTCAAGAACCTTTCTCTCCCCCACCCCCGCCAGTGGTCAGTGCTAACTACAAGACACATAACTGGTCAAAGGGCTCACAGTAAGTGACTACAGAGTGTTCCACCCTAGATAGGGCATGCACATTGCTACCTCAAGGCACAAGGGACATCTCAGAAAAGTGACCAGAAAGATGGTAAGAGTCAGAGGGTGAAGTGTTGGGAAAAGCTGTCTTCCAGGAGCAATGTGGCCTTTGCACTAGGGAGCTTAGAGCAACTATGATGACCTATACAAGATGGAGCCTGCCACCCCCCTGTTACAGAACAGGGAAGGGTTCACAAGGCCTGAATATCTATAGGCAGTTAATAGTTACTAAAGAGGGACAGGCATTTTCTTCAGTGATATTGTCACTTGTAAGGTGCCCATGCTCCTATGGTCCCTGACCTGTGCTCTTGCAAGTAGTCCCTGACCCGTACTTCTGTAAACAACCACAATGAAACTCATTGGATCACCAGAATCAAAGCAAAACCATGAAAACATGAGGGAGACTAGACGGAAAGGAGGAAATTAGTGAAAATGGAGGGGTGGCAAGAGATGATAACGGGGATGGATATGATCAAAATACATGTATAGACGTGTAGGGAAATGTCATTGTGAAACCAATTATTCTGTTTCATTAATATATCCTAGTACAAACTTAAAAGAGCCTTTAAAAGCAAATGAACTTTTAGGAAATAAGAAAATTTGATTAAATGTTCCATTTCCAAGTCTATGAAAAAAAGCAAGCTAACACCGAGAAGAGAGACACTGATCTGTAGGCAGGCACCCTGTTTAACTGCCAGACGGTGTCTCCGAGGCTGAGGTAGCAGCAGTGAACCACACAGGTTAAAGAACCTTGCTCAAGGGTGACTCCTGCTTTCTTTCTGGATCCAGAAGCAAGTAGCTCACCCTGTAATGTGAAGTCACCCCCTTCAGGGTCTTGGTCAATTCTCTCAGTTTCCTGAGGCACAAGTGCATTATAAAATGATGCCTGCAGCTGACAGCACTTCTTCATGGCTCTTGGAGGGACGCCTCTTCACAAATGCGAAGCTCTTGGGGAATTCTGCCTTGTTTCTGACTTCATACATACTCATAGGATATGGTTCTCTGGGAGGTCCGTGTCCAGCTCTCAGGAGCCAGTGAACATGTGATGTTATGTGACAGCAGAGAAACAGTGATTCAGGTGAGAGTTGCTGACCTGAATAGGAAGACTCAATCTTGAACTTTCAAATGGACCTAATTTCACCACAGAAGCCTGTGAGAAGGACACTGGAGCCAGAGCTGGGCAGTGGGAGTCGGCCTCCATCACCCTCACTGGCTTCAGTGGGAAAGGCAGATAGCTGCCTTTGTTTCCTGGGAAAGGAGAAGGAGGGGAGTTCTCTCTCTGCAGTAACTCAGAAGAATACCTCATTTTTATAGCCCAGGGATTCCTTGCATTCAACTTCAAAACCTACAGAAGAATAAGCTCCTGTCGTTTTAAGTCACGAGTTTGTGGCAATTTGCTCTGACAGCAAGCGGCAATGAGGATCTGGAGATCTGATAGCAAGCTAACAGGAATGGGAAGACTCAGCCACCACCAACACTTCACATCAGTTGCTACCCACAGATTCCATCCCACCCACTCAACTGACCTGAGATTGAAAACATACGGGGCAAAGACTCATTTTCACTTTCAGGGGAAAAACTGCATCTTTACTGACCACCTAGTGGTTTGATTTTTGTTGTAAGGGGTCCTGGAAGCGGTTGCCCTTTGGAGACCAGGATGCAATGTGGTTTCTTATAGCATCATTAGGAACTAGACTGCAGCTTAGCTCCTGCTCTCTGCAATCTTTCTGGACCCTATGAACTCACACCTGGCACTTGGAGCTTCTGGACCTTTTCAAAGTGTGGGTTTTCTACATCTCTCCGTCCCTGGGCAAATGTCACTTCCTTCAGGGAACCCTTCCGTGCTCCCCTGAAACTGGCTTCAGACTCCCAGAGTGCATCTCAGTACACCTTTGTTCCAGATTATAGTTTAGTATTTGCAGAAATGTCTTTTCTGATGGTCAGGAAATTACACAAGGAGGGGAACGATCCCCGAGTTATTTTAGGACCCACCCCCTACAGTTCAGAATTCGGAGATCTGAGCACTGCAACTTCCAATTGCGAAAATAGCGTGGATTTAATTCAAAGGACATTTCCCACAGAAGCTGCTATATTTGTCGCAGTTCTGCAGTCATCAGAGCCAATAGTGCACATGTGCAATGTGGAGCCGGCTTGGGCAACGATAGAGACTGAGAAGTCCCACAGTACAGCATCTGCAAATGGGAGACCCATAGAGACAGTCCAAATCCAGAGGCTCTAGGACCAGAACAGATTAGAAAACCTCCGTCTAAGACAAGAAAGCGTGAGATGAGAAGTCTCAGCTCCGGGAGTGAGGCAGAAAGAAAAAGAGGGCTCTTGTCTCCATGCTGTGCAGGCCCTGGACAGCCTGAAGGATGCCCGCCCACGCAGGGACACACTCTGCTTTAAAGCCCAGGAGTCAGATGCTAATCTCCTTGGAAAATGCCTTCATAGACGCATTTGGGGATAACAGTTGAGATGTGGCATAGGATTAATCATGCTCTTAAAGACTCCTTCCCACACTGACAAGTGGCATGCGAGCAAGGATGTCTGGAGATTCTGCCTCTCCTGCCCCTTGCCATCATCCCCCAGCCTGGAATATAAGCCCACCACATTTTTATCTTAGAGCAAAGTTTTGCAGTGTGTCCTCTCCGTCACGGCTTTTATATCGGACGTCTTTCGTAGTTTTCGATGCAAAGTTCTTCCTTCGTAAAAGTCACTTGGTATGTATCAGAAAGTCCTGAACCAGGAGGCAGAAAGACTACACACAATGGACTCGTTGATCATTGTTAGGATTATTTTCCATGTTAAATTTCTGGAGTTCTAAAATTCTCTGAGGAGAGAGCTTGAAAGAGTAGCCTGGCACAAACTGGCAGGGATCTATAAAGCTGCTAGGCTTCTAGGCTTCATTTGTCCTCTCTGTGACAGTGGAAAAAGAAAATCAACTAGGACAAGCGCTCTGGTGTCCTGTGGTCAGAGCCTAATCAGGAAGCAACCAGAGCAAACAGGAGTAGAGCAGAGTGTGGCGTGGGGGTGTGGCGTGCGGGTTGGGGCCATCACTGTTACTGTGGGCCGGTTCTGACTGCACGTTTCCATTGTAGGGATGCAAAAAATGTTGTCAACGAGGAGGAGAGGTTTCCGAACGTGCAGTGAAAAAAGTTAACTCAAAATCAAAGGTAAAATAAACTCAAGGTGTTTTGGCAGCACTCCGTCAGATTGCGGTGCAGACTTCACGGCAGTTTGGGGTCTGAACCCCTCACAGGTGCATCTTGTGCGCTGCGTGCTATCGCACCACAAAGTGCTCATAAATACTGCTTGAAACCCGCTGACTCATGCTTGAGACTGTAGTGTGCTATGAACTAGAGCGTTTTTACTGTGCATTCTACTCTTAGGAGAACATCATGGTTTCATTATAGAAAACAAAGACTTCATATTTTCCTATCATCCTCCCCCAGCAAGAAATTTCATACTAGCATCTTTATGGGTTGTACTAGAATATTTGATTTTTTTAAAAAAAAATTTCTATTTTGAATGCCGAGTATGATGGCACATGCTTTTGATCCCAGTGCCTAGGAGGTAGAGGTGGGCAGAGCTCTCTGAATTCCGGGCCAGCCAAGCTACACAGTGAAACTTTGCCTCAAACAAAACAAGATGCCTCAATTGCTACTTGAGTTTCATAAAGTAGAAAATCATTAAATGAGTTTTATCTTGGGGTTAGGAAAGGACTTCTAACAATGTCTTCAATAAACATACTTCTCCATTTCATTCCTAGCATTAATTGTTATAAATTAGAATATCTATCAATTATGAAAAGTGGTCAGGATATTCTTCATCCCAAAGTATCAAACATCCTGGCAAGACTTAATTCTTTATGTAAAAATAAGCACCTTCATCTCATTGGTATGTAAATTTGCTTTAATCTTTAATAAACTGTAAAATTTTAGGCATGTCAAGGAATTGTTTTCAAATACATTTCTTATAATTCATCATCAGTAGATGTTTGACTTGAATACCTATTTTTATATCTGTATGCCCAGAGGTGTGCAAAGTTTTATTAGTTAAAAAGGGTCACATGCAGAGAAAGCCTTGGTCTAGGTAAGCACCCTTTGAGACCTTTGACGTACAAGCTAGACTTGGGGCCTCCTGACCCCAGTATGCTGACCCAAGTATCAGGTAACCATGGAAAGGAGAGAGCAATGTATTCAATGTGAACTAATTGGGAAGAGTAACAAAAAAGAGGCTCAGTGACCCTAAAATCGATTTTTGGAGGGCGCTGATAAGGTTTTATCTTAAACAGAGGGTGGGTAAAAGGTTTGTGTAAATAAACAGCCCTGGTCAAGTGTGGGGTCCTGGGCTTTGCTCATTGGTGACTCATCATTGGCTCTGATCCATCCTGCAGAGCAGTCAGATAACTTGTGAGAGTCCTGGAAATCTCGTCTTGAGATGTAAGGTCTGCCTTTGAAAGGTACCAGAGCTTCGGGCTTTTCTTCCCCATAGTGTGAGATTCCAGGGGAAATTAACCGGTGGAGTCTGTTACTTCAGTAGTCTATCCGAAGAGACGGGCATGGTTGTTATCTCTTTTAGATTCTTTGCCCTCCTGACAACAATAGTTACAGTATTGTTGCAACCCATCCAGAGGCACTGCAGACAAGCAATTTTGCAGTCTATGAGTGAGACGACCAGTCTTTTGCTTAAGGAAGAATAATAGTAGGCATCACATTTTACATTATAACTTAGATGCCATCTGATGTCTAATTAAACTGAATGCTCTCCAGGGCCAGCTTTACCGCATCTTAATATGCATTGTTAATATCCTATATTCCCTGTCTTGAACCACCAGATCCTCTGCTATCCTTCAGAGGACCTTGGCCTTGAACATATTCTTATGACTCCAGGAATCCCTCATGTTTGGTCATTGCTATTTCTCTGTGCTATGGCTTCCGGTCTGGATTTCTCCCATGGGCCTGCCCTCTACCGTTTCACCTCTCCTTCAGGAGGACGGCTTAGCTTTTGACTTTGGTTTCTACATAAGTGGTTTTCTCTCGCCTTGCTCCCTTGTCTCCAAGCATCATAGCCAGGGATAAACCTTACCTGAAGCGCTCTGCCTCGTCTGGGCTTGCAGACTCCACCTAGCCCCTCTCAGGTGCAGTGCCTCAGGTTCTTAACTGCGTGGGAGGAAGGATCAGACAGAGTGACATTGCTCAGGGCTGAAAACCTGGGACTTCAGTTGGCACTCCCTAAGTCAGCCTCTAGCCAACTTCACCCCCCCCCCAGCCCAACCCTGGCTCCCTTCCTGGGGTCCTGGACTCTGGCCAAAGACAGAGAGGCATAAAGGTACTTCTGAATGACCCAGGTGAGCTGATTGCCATACTGTCAGAGCAAACTTCATTGTATTATATGCCAGTTTTAAAATTCACGCAGTCCTGTCTATCATGGTCTACTTTCCTTTGGGAGGAATATTTGATTTCCAGCTACTTGCAAGTTTTTGTTCTCTGCTGACTGATCTGTGTGTAAAGGTACTGTGTGGGGGTATAGCTATCTTCCAGCTCAGTACATGCTGGCTGGACACAGCTGGGGTCATCTGCACCCCGGCACCGAGTGCTCATTTCCAAACCATCACCCAGTTAACGCTACTTGCGAAGTTTGACACTTATGGCTTTGTTAAACCTTGTTAAATCAGAAAAATTGTCATTTGTCGCTGGTCCAGATTCCTCTGCATGTGTAAAACACTCCCATTTGGGTTCTAGGGCTCGTGTACTGAAAACCAAAACTGCCAATTTCACTATAAGTATATATAGCCTTGGCCTTGACAGAACTTTGAAATTGGATTTTCTGTTTTCATTTCCATCTCTTTATATAAGGCCTTTCCTCCGCATATAAAGCCTGAGTGCTTGAAGTGGTATTATGACAGTGACCTTGAAGCCATTAAGGACAGACACTGGGCTGTTGAGAACCTGTTAAGGCAGTGCCATCCCCCATGCCAGCTGTTGACATTTACTGCTCGCCTATCTAACTGCTGTTGCCTCGAATTCCAACAAAACTGTCCACAAGCTTCTTCCTCCATCAGTTTCTAAATTCTTTTGTTACTGAGACTAAGAAGCCAAGAATAGAAGCTCAATTTTTCCAGAAACAGTGTCATTTAGGGGAAAAAATGCAATATATGTATATATATACATATATACATACATACACACACACACACACACACACACACACACACACACACACACACATATATAATTAAAGCCCAGCACTTTAACACATTGCCTGGCTGAACATCTGTCTTGCAAGAGCACCCCACTCCCACCACCCCACAAGCCCTGCTTTTGGTGGTCTTTGGGTCAGAAACCAAACTAAATACATTGTTAAGGAGAAGGTATTAGGAAAGCTGCGCCATCGATGAGATCTTGCCTATGAACTGCACCCCGAGGGACAACTTAAGTAGCAAAAAATGAAACTGAGCTTCCAGGTAATCAAAGATTCAGATGGGTCTGGAAAGCTCCGTCTTTGCTCCGGTAGGAACTGTGGGTCAGAGCTTCCTGGTTCTCTACTCGTTACGGGCTCTAAGCAACACCCGACTTATGGGCTAGGCTTCCTCCTGTACAAGAGGGAAAGGAGTAGGATTAGAAGAAATGTCTGTAAATTGTAGTTAATAAACCGCTAGCAGATTGTGAAACAAACTCAGTAAGGCCAGCTCCCATGAGATGAAAGCAGGCTAGGACCAGGCAGAACGGAGCATGATACAGCATGTTGGACACTGTGAGAGCTGAGACTGTCTTATTTCCCGCAGAACTGCTGGTCACCCATTGCTGGGCCGTGGGGAAGTGTGGGGTGTGTGAGTTACATCAGATCCACAGGCAGGAGATGGTCCCCAGGACAGGGTGCTGTTGCAGATACATGATAGTTGTTATCTGTACAGAGCAGTTTACAACCAGTCTGGCCAGGCCTTCCCAGGTGACTGCCAAGATCAAAACAGACAGCTGGACTTAAAGTAATTGCTTGGATGCCCTTCCTGAGATTCTTCTGAATATTGTGAACTTCAAAGAACCTACTTCCCCATTGAAGAATGGGTATTTTAACAACCGCCAGGCTCACATTCCATGAGGCATGACAGTATACAGAATGTTCTGGAGATTGCCTGATGAAAGATGGCCAAGAACCAGAACTTACTAACATTGTGTAAGCCACATATAAAAGGAGCCAGGCTCAAAGATAGGCAATAGCATCATAGATGACATCCTTATTCCTGATAGGCCATTCTCTCCCTGCTTCTTCTGGCCAGGCGTTGATGGTAGTGACCGAAGGGGATTAAACAATTCTTGATTTGGTGAAGGAACAACAGATCCAGAGACCATAAGAGTGTGACTCTCCCCAGGATCTTGGAGATAAGGGGATCAGTGAGAAGTTTGAACTTAGGAACACTGTGTTTTTCTTTAGCTGTGTGTGGGTACCTTTGCCCTTTGAAGTTTCTCAGAGGACTTATTAGCATCCATCCATCAGAAAAAACAGAGATGGAGTCCTGAGACAAAAGGAGAAGTAATATTCAGTCAGAGACTGTGCTAAAACCTTGAACAAAAAGATCACAAAAGAGAAAAGACAAATGACCCATAAATATATAAGCATGTCCCAACGAAAGCTAGAGTTGAGATTCTGCCTCATTCCAGTTAGGAAGCTAACAAGGGTGTTGCTATGGCTTGAATCAGAAATTTTCCCACATGCTCTTGCTTGGGATGCTTGTTCCCCGCCTGGTAGCACTGTTTTAAAGGCTGTGGAGCTCTAAGGACTAATCCAGGAAGGCAGAAGCAAGTCATTAGGGACAGATCTTCAAAGGTATACCCATCTCCAGTTCCAGAATGAGGGTCACAGCCTATGGTCTTTACTTCTTCTTGTGCCATGAGAACAGTTGCTAGCGCAAGCTCCTGACACCATGGGTACCCATCCATCTATCGCTTCCCTACCAAGATTCAAAGTGAGCCTTTCTTTGCGTTCGTCATTTTGTAAGATAATTGAATTACTGATATGTTGTCAGTAGGTATATAAACAAATTCACTCATTCTGTAAAGGAGTATGGAGGTTCTTCAAAACACTCAAAACAGGAGTACCATGTGATCTGGCTATCCACCCCCTAATATATATGAAGTTGCATTATGATGCAAAAAAAGTTATCTGTGTAGCCAGGTTTACCAAAGCACTCTCCACAACAGCCTAGGTACCCACCAATACAGAGGAGATAAGAGAAGCCAACAGGGTACTCACTGCCCATAAAGAAGAATGAATTCTCATCATTTGTAGGAAAGTGAATAGAACTGGAGATCATTGTGTTAAGCCACATAGACAGATGCAGGAGGACAAGAACTGCATATTTTATTTTATATAAAAACAAAACCAAACTCAGAAATGAAACCTGGAGGTAGAAGAGGAACCATTAGAGAAAGAGAAAGGGTTAGAGGTGGGGGTTGATAAAGAGGGTGAATTTGAGCAAAGCAAGACAATTGCACATACAGAAATGTCACTGTGAAATGTATTAACCTGTATAAGGAATATGAATGGGTAGCAATAATCTTAAAAGCCAAGGCTTCAGCTTTCTGGTTGTTTGGAAGAGCAAACACAAATGCAGGATTTACTGGTTCAGCTAAGATGTTTTCCATCTTAAGCTTCTGTTTACATTAGTTTCAACTGCCACCTTTCATGTTAACCTACGGGCAGAGAGCACCCACATGGGTGTGAGAGACTGGATTTGGCCAAGATTGTTAGGCAAGGGGACTCTACCTACACAGCCTTGCCTGGCAGGCACAAGGATGGAAAATGATGTGCGGAATGTGGTATCACCAGGTCTGAGCATGGAGGGACTGGGGCTGGTGTAGGCCTGCTGGTTCTTGACTGTAGCCTGCATAGGGGCTGGGGAGCTTGGCTGACTTTGTTACACAGATGGGCTTGTCAGGCTACCGTGGCTCCTCAACTGTCAGCTCATCTAATGCGGCCTTTGTAGAGGACGTGTGTACCCAGCTTGAAAAGCTGGATCTCCGTGGCAACTAACAAGAAAGGGAAGAGGTTGGGGAAGGGATGGAGTGGGGTGATGATGGGAGGGATGTGTGGGAATCACAGAAGCAAAACAACTGCTTGGCATGCTCTTCTCCTGCCCCTACACACCTGGGAGATGAGATTGGCATCAGATTTTTGGAAGAATACCCTAGACTGTGACAGCGGAGAGGTGGCTTTGTGGAAAAACCTGGCTGACAGGGGAAGAAACAGTATTTGCAAATGGTGAGGTACAAAAGGAATAAGGGATGAGACTTAGTTTCTGTCCCTTTACGTAGTAACTGGGTTGGTGAGAAGAAAGTGGAAGATAAGTTCTACTCAATGTAAGCTAGATGCTTTCTGGTTACCATGGCAGTGGAAGAACGGGGTAGGGCTCCAGGCTGGAATGCACATCTGCAGAAGGCAGGCCTGGGCTTAGCCAACTGGGGAAGGTGTGGGCACAATGATTCCTCTTATCTGTAAACAGGTACCCATCCAACAGTTTTTTAATGAGCACCAACTAGATGTTTTCTCTGGATATTCCATGTTCCTCCAAAGAGTGGAGGAGAGGACTCTGGCTGTTGCTTTAGTCTTTAGTCTTAGGAGGAAGAAAGAAGAAAGAACCAAGTGAAGCCTGCCCTATGCCATGACAAGTGTAGACAAGAAGGCAGAAGACGGGCTGGAGGTGGTATTCGAGTACATGATATGACCCAGGAGGTCATGTGCAGCAGCCGTTTCTATGACTACTGATGTCCTGTTTGATTTTTTTAAATTTTGTTTTGTTTTATCAACTGATACAAGCTAAAGTAATTTTGAAAGAAGGACTCTCAGTTTAGAAAATGCCTCCATCAGATTGTCTGATGGGCGAGTGTGTCCAGGATTTTCTTGATGAATGATTGATAGAGGAGGGCCCAGGCCACTGTAGATGGAGCTATTTCTGGCGGCCTTGGGTTGTAGAAACTGGGAAAGCCATGAAAAGCATAAAGAGCAAGCCAATAAGCAGCATTCCTCCATAGCATTTGCAGCAGCTCCTGCCTCTAGGTTTCTGCCTTGAATTCCTGCCTTGGCTTCCCTCAACAAACTGTGCCCTAGATTATGCAAACCAAATAGACTCTTTCCTCCCTGAGTTTCTTTTTGCTGTGGTTTTTATCACAGCAATAGAAACCCTAACAATAATGAAGACAGTTGCTTTCTTTCTAGTTGGATAGGCTTCATATGCCCCTAATATGGAGCTTTGAAAATGACTCTACTGTGATTGTTAATCTTGGCTGCCAACTTTATTAGGCTGTGAAACACTTCAGGGACTAGTAAATCACAGCTCAGGTGACTGTAAGGGTAGCTCCGGGAGATTAACTAAAGGCAGAAGATGTGCTCTGAATTTGGGGATCTCTGCTCCAAAGACTGAGGACCCAGCTGGAACAAAAGGCAAAGAAAGCAGAAGCCCACTAACACTAGCACAAACATCCACCTGCCTGTGTCCCTGTATCTCTCCTTCCCAAGCGTGATGAGGTGACCAGCTCTGCCTAATATATGTCTTTGCACTGTGACATTCTGCCTCCCTGTATACCCAGAGACATGGAGACAAATAGCTGTGGAATACAATGTCACAATCCAGGAGCCAAAATTAATTTTTCCATCTTAGTAGCTGCTTTGCCAGGTGTGTGTTGAAAACTACAGCATGCCATTCCAGGCAAAATGACAATGCCGAACCATCCAAAATGGGGAGCGAGCTGATGTATTTTCCTGACACCCCAGAGGCAGTGGCAGGGGTCTCCCTTGGGCAACAACCAGCCACCAGCTTTGTTAATGATCAGCATGCATTCCAGCCTTTTGCACTATCTGAGTCCAGAGGCGATGACAGGAGGTGCAGCTTGCCAGGAATCCTGGGAGGGTAATCCCGTCAGGCATGTCATGGGTGGGGATTTGGGGCTCAGAGGGTAATGAGTAAGCTGTGAACAACTGGGAGAGCTCTTCCGTGAACAGGGAGGGCTTTGCTGCCCAGGAATCCTGCTGTCTGGTGTGCACGGATTAAAGTAGCCACCTACCCTTTGGAAACTTTGGCAGCTACTGGCTGTGTTTAATGCAAGCTTCAGTAACAGGGAACAGAGGTCAGAGAACCAGTGCCCAGCCTTGGTTCTACCCAATGAACCACAAACAGTACATGTAAATGTCACGTACTTTCTCACACCAGACACTGTGATGTGCTTGATTCTATTGTTCTCTTGATTCATTATCTGTTTATCTGTCTGTCTGTCTATCATCTATCCATCATCTATCTATCTATCTATCTATCTATCTATCTATCTATCTATCTATCTATCTGTTTATCTATGTATGTATGTATCTATCTATCTATCCATCATCTTTGTAATCTACCTATCATAGGTCTGTTAGTCTATATTGAAAAAATCATTGGCTCATTGTTGAATGAGGCTTTTTGTCCTGTCCGGTCCTGCAGCCATTAAGTCCCAAAGAATCACACAGAGGTCTACATTAGTTATAAACTTATTGGCCCATTAGCTCAGACTTCTTATTTACTAATTCTTATAATTTACATTAGCCCATAATTCTTGTCTGAGTTAGCCATGTGGCTTGGTACCTTTTCCAGTGAGACAATCACATCTTGCTTCCTCTGAGGCTAAGTCACGACTGCAGACTGAGCTTTCCTCTTCCCAGAATTCTCCTGTTCTCATGGCCCCACCTCTACTTCCTGCCTGGTCTCCCTGCCTATATTTCCTGCCTGGCTACTGACCAATCAGCATTTTATTAAAAATAATACAAGTGACAGGATAAAAGACCATTGTCCCACAGCATCTCATGATTATGTATCTGTGAAAAATATGGACATGTAGGAGAGCCAGGAGTGAAGTTCAAAATTCTGAGAGATGGAAAGCAAGTGGTGTAGGTTCCACTCTAAGGCCAGCTCCCTGAGAACCAGGCTATACATAGGAGAATACTGATGACTCAGCTCAAGCATCTAACCAAAATAAAGTCAACCCTTCATTCTCTTCACGTCCTCAGTGGAGTAGATGATCCCTACACATGTCATAGAAGGCTATCTGATTTTATTCTGGCCACCAATTCAAGTACATCAGGATACACCTTAATAGGCAGAAATAATGCTTAGAGAGCTACTTGGGTGACCCTTAGGCCAGACATATTGACACATAGAAATCACCATCGAAACTCACTTAATATTCACAGAGATCCTGTGAGGCATTAACACTCGAGTCCTCATTTACTGTGAGGTCATTAATATGTGATTCCTCATTTATTATCGAAGACAATAAAATAATGATCAATTTGCCCAATGCAAATAACTAGAATACAAGAAGCTGGAGGTAGAACTTAGAGCCATCCAGTTTCAAAACTGTATCTCATCAACCTTTGTTAGTATTTACTTTCAGAAATGAGCTAGTGAAGCACCAGGCCACCCGTCTCTTGGAGGCTGTGTTCTCCTTCACATAGATGAGAAGGAGATGGTACTGTCAGGGATTCTGCCCATTCCTGGTCAAGGTTAGAGCGTGGCAAATGTAAGAGTCACTGTGAGTGTCTTGGGCCAGGGTCGGGCTTTGTCATAGAGAGGGAAAGACTGAAGATCACAGCTCAGGCTGTCTCCACTACCCAAGATGGCAAGTGTTTTCCTCTTCTTCACCATATGGCTCTCAGAATAGTATCTCAAAGGGATAGAAGGCTTCATATTGGCCAAGACAATGGAGTTGAAGGCCCATACTCCAGTCAGGCAAAATGCAGTTCAATCACTGCCAATGACTGTGACTTTCACATTGGGTGACACTGGGTGTGTGGGGTATGTGACTGGGGTATGTGTGTACTTGATTGGCCTTTGCACTGGGGTGTCTTCCAAAGCCCTCTGTGGTACAGGCTCTGGAATAGTAACAGAACTCTTCTCAACCTCTGAGAAAGCCTATCTCCTGAAAACATGGATCTCTGGAAAACACATTGACCTACTACTACCCTCTGCTGTCACCCAGAAGGAGGCAACTTGGAATTCACTCCCATATTCTCGAACCCTCTCTTCCATTGACTCCCAGCAGGCAGCACAGACATGGATGCTGTCTTTCTCTCTGTTGAGTTTCTCTGTCTCCCACTGATTTCTGTATAGCAGAGAGCATGTGAACACGGAAGGGCTGTGAGATACCAAGTCTTCCTCACACGGCCTTCCATTCCCTGGGAGAACAGCCGCTGCTCACTACTGAGCTTTTTAGCCCACAGGTGCTACAAATGAGGATCGGTAGGCCGCCCTGACTGAGGAGCTGCCAATGGCTGCAACAAAACCTCAGCCCCTGGTAACAACAAGGAGTCAAATTCTGTCTTCAGCTGAATGAGCTTAAAGACAACCATGGTTCGCAAGAGAGAACGTGATGTGACCCCTGCTGAGTGCCTTATGGACCTAGAAGAGTGTCTGGAGGAGCCCACCAGATTACTGCATTATGGGAGTGCAAAATGATACAAGGGATTCTTTCAAGCCACTAAGATTATACAGATTGTTATTCAGTACAGAGGACAAGAGAAATATCAGTCTCATGGACAGATGAGACCTTTGGGTTCTCTTGATGGTGTAGTTCATGTTTTCCTCTGAAAAGTAAGTGTCAACAGCCTTACTGGCTGCCTATGCTTTGTGACAAGATCTACAGTCACTCTTAACTTTCTGGGGATGGCATTTCCCTGTAATATTTGAGTCCCTGGGCAACGGGGGGGGGGGGACAACACAGAAATTCTTGTTTTGTTATTCCAAGAAACATGAGACAGAAAGTTGAAAAAAACAAACCCTATGAGCAATGACTGACCCATTTATAACTCATGTCTATAAAGTAGATATGTCTATAGAAACATTGATTTAAGATGATGTGAGGAAATTTTAATAGGGACAGCTAATGATGGCAAGTCACTGTGAATAATTGTCAAAGTCTATTTCCAGCATTTTAAATTTTGCTTATTTTTTATTTCTGGGCACCATTGTTTATAGACTTCAGACATTATAGTTTCATTTTGCTTCTTTAATTAATGCTATTTATGTACATAGCCAGTCCATATCTCATTACACTTAGATGGTGTGTGACTAAAGAACATGGATTCTGTGTTGTCAAACTTGGAGTCAAGTGTGGGATCTACTTCTTAACAACTACAATCTTTTTAAGCCAGTAACTTAACAGCTCTTAGCTCTCTTTTCCTGGGCAGGAAATAGGAGACTCAGTTAACAGCAATTTAAGAATCATGAATCTCGAAACAGTTGTGGGCATCAGATACCTCTGATTTTGTGTACAACTTTATGGAATTTGATGTTCATTGTCCTTTGCTTCAGAAGCAAGCAGATATAATACAATAGGGCTAGAATAAGTTTGGCACAACAGTTGCAGCTACTCTGGAATCTGCAAGCATCCCGAAAGCATTCTGAATGGTCACAGAGCTTGAGAGGATCGGTATCAGCTCAGAACACCCCAAGACCAAGTTCTCAGCACAAAGGAGGTTTATTTTCCCAGAGAGACAAAAGGTAGAATAAGGGACAAAGACAGGAGATAGAGGACCTGGAAAAAAGGAGAAGGGAACAAGGGAGAAGGGTAAGAGGTATTTGTTTTAAAGTGGGGAAACAAAGACCTTCCTCTTCTATAGAGACAGACATAGGAAAATGGTGGTTCATAAAAGTAAAAGGGGAAACTCGTGTTAAGAGGAGGTGTTTCATTTTAATTGGGTGCTTTAATTAGATGGGCCAAAGGGGGCTTTTGATTGCTGGACTTCAATACTTTGATAGCTGAACCTTGTTGCTCAGCCTCAGGAGGAGGAAGTGGCCCAATAAAGGAAGAGAACTTGGGGGCTAGCTTAGGAATACAATCTAATGGTTCTTAGCAAGGCAGAGGAAATGGGAGAGGAGGGAAAGGCCTGCCGGAGCCTTATTTGCCATGCTCAGGCTAGCTAGAGTCCCTTCAGAGCTTGTCACTTGTTTCCGAAGTTTCTGTCTGTTGCTCTGGGTCACCGCAGCACTGTATAGGGCGAGGGGAGCATGTGGTAGAAGATGCCTGTTCACCTCCCGGTGGCCAGTAAACACAAGGGTGATGGAAAGCTGGGGTTCCCTATGTCACTATTAAAGGCACATCTGCAGTCACCTCATTCCCTTCTACTAAGCTTCACTTTTTAAAGATTCTGTCACTTCACAGTAGCACTACAGGCCTGGGACTGAGCTTTTACATCAGCCTTTGGGGACACTGCAGATTCAATCGATAGTAGGATCTCATTCCCACAAAGGTGATCTCTCTCTCTTTCTCTCTCTCTCTCTCTCTCTCTCTCTCTCTCTCTCTCTGTGTGTGTGTGTGTGTGTGTGTGTGTGTGTGTGTGTATGTGTGTGCATGTATGTGTGTGTGTGTACATGTGTGTGTGTATGTATGTGTGTGCGCGTATATGTGTGTTGTGTGTGTGTTGTATGTGTACATAATAAAATAAAGGGTACACTTGTCTGTGCTAACTTCTACTGAAGCCAGAGGAGCATGCCTAGTGTTTACCCTAATTTTTCTGAGGTGGGGTCTCTCCCTAAACCTGGAGTTCACATTTTACACTAAGCTGAAAGCCAGCAAGCTCCAGTAATTTTTTTTTTTTTTGGTCTAGGTTCTCCACAGCGATGGGGTTA
Organism: Myodes glareolus; assembly: GCF_982192425.1. NCBI lineage: Eukaryota > Metazoa > Chordata > Mammalia > Rodentia > Cricetidae > Myodes > Myodes glareolus. Next base: position 25,361,719 of record NC_142038.1, read on the forward strand.
CAAGCACGCTGAGACCATGCCCAGCTTATTACACAGTGCTAGGATCTTAATACAGGTTCTCATGGCTGTTTACAAAAGCTCTTAGCCAGGAAGCTACCTCTCTAAATCTTGGTATTCGTAAAATTCCAGAGATAATGTTTTGTAACTGACAAAAGCTAGCTGAGTGCTATTTAGGATATACCTCAACAAAGACCTTGGCTTTGCTTCTTATAAATTATAGAGGCAGGTTTTTTTTTTTTTTTACCTTCATCTGATTTAAGAAGTTTTGCAAATAAAAAAAAAAAACATCATATTTCAAGGAGTACACACTGGATGCAGCCCTTGGCTCCTTGTCTTGATCACCAGGAGCCTATCACTTTCCTTTTCGACCCCTGTCTTCATCTCTGCTTATTTCCTATTCCTTTTTTTTTATTCTAAACATTCTTCACCATCAGTTCATAATTGATCATGAATTTGAGGAACATAAGGAATCTACCTCAAGGAGGAGATTGTTTGATGTGTTCCAGATGTGTGCAGCTGTCAGGAGAACAAAGTGATGGGGGAAGGGGCTCAACTCATTACGCACGTGCCAAGAACTGAACTCTCTGCTTTGATTCAGTATCTGTGTCCAAATCAGGAAGATTTGTGAAGTTCAACCACGATGTTACCAGGTTTTATTACTTGTTTAAAATATTATGTATTTTTCTATCTTATTGCAGAATGCTGCATTTTGATAGAAATGTTTGCCATGGAATTGAGACTGTTATGAAGTGACCACCAAGGATAAATGCCAAACTATTAATAGCGTAATACAAATTCTGTCATGCTTAGCTTTCCGGTTCATTGCTTTTCTTAGTAGAAAAATTGCTTTCAATTTAAAATCCTTTTCTGAACTAGAGATTGATGTGAAATTTCCACAAATCCCAGATGTATACAGTTGTCACTTCGTTCTCTTTAATTTTACACTGTTGTGGAGCTTAGCTTTATTTTGAGTTTAACAGCAGTCATTAACAAATTATTAACAGTACATATGTGTGTATGTATATATATGCGATATATCATATATATACATATTATATATATATACATATAATCCTATTCAAAGATAACTTTTAACTATGCCACATTACAAAATTGCCTTTGCTAGTTACTGCATTGGAGAATAAAAGTGGAAGTTCGGGGGCTGGTAACTACAGGATTACGGAACTATTCTGAAAACTCACTCCTTCCTTCCTAAGCTGCCACCAGGCTTGCCCATGAGAGAGAGAAGGCTGAAGTGGTACCCTCCCACCCTGGGATTCTCTGAGCTGCTTTCCTCTCTCCAGCAACTGCTTGTTTTCTACATCAGCATCTCTCTACACTGGGTACTTAATCCTCTTAGGTCCCATTCTCCAGGGTGGCCCTGACTTGGAACAGAGGAAAGAATAGGCTGGATGGGATCAATTGCATTGAAAGTAGTCTGGGCTTGTCATTCTGTCCCCGGTCAGCAAAAAGGAACAAAGAGGCCGGATTCTTATGCTTTATTTTTATAATTTTAAGTCAGCTTAATCTGTGTACTTAATTATTAAATACATTAACCATTGCCTATAATGTATAATTTTTAAATCAGGACATTTCTATTCCCCTCTCTCCAAAAATCTTCCTTTTTGTGTTTTATCTTCAAACTCTTATCCAGCCACTTTGAAATTTAGAATAAATTGTTGAGGACTATATTTGCTTACCGTCCTAGAGAGCCTGGCAACTATTGCCCCACTGCTGGTAGGAGAAACAGTTGCTTGGGCCTTCTAGCTAGGATACCTGCTCAGTCACGATGTGAGGATGGGCAAGGCTAGTCTAGGTGTCTCTGAGTTCAAAGTCTTGATGTTGAGGCTGCTCTAGAAAAACGCAAATTAATTCCTTATGGAAAATGATACAGAAGCACCTCAAAAAACTTAAGACTCCCATGTGATCCAGCCACCTCCCACCATTTGGGTATGTAAGCCACGGAATTGCAAGGGTGTGCAGGAAACACCAGCACTTCTGAATTATGCCATCATTATTCACAATGGCAAAGAATTGAAAGCAACTTATGTGTCCATCAGCTACGGGGCAGAGACAGGAACTGGGTAGAAATACAGTGGGCTCCTCCGGTAGCCACCTTCCTGCTACTGTGTTAAAATACCAGAACCAAGAGCAGTGGAAGGAAGAATTTATCTTGGATTACAATTCAGAGGGCTAGAATCCGTAATTGAGGGGATGCCATGGCAACAGGAGCCAGGAATCTGACTGATCACATTCAATCTCTACAGAGGAGGAAAAGAGAAATAGCGGGAAGTCAGATGAGGCTATAAACCCTTAAAGTTAGTCTCCTGGGGACACACTTCCACCAACAAGGCTGCTCTTCCTAAATCTGCATCCCCAAACAGCATCACCACCTGGGGATCCAGTGTTCAAATACTTGGGCCCAGGGAACATTTTTCATTCAAACAAGAAAAGATATAATTGCCCATTGTATTAATTCCCTTTTCCCTTGGTATGACAGGTGTTTTACTGGACAGAAATAACTTAAAGAAGAAAAAGGCTCTTTTTTTTTTTTTTTGCAGAGAGCTAATAGTCCAGTCCATCATGGTGGGACAGGCTTGTCAGCAGGAGTCAAGGTGACTGGTCACATTGTGTCCGAATGTAGCCAGGAAGCACAGAGATCAACCTTGGTCCTCAGCTGGCTGTTTTTCTCTCCTGTTTATTTGGTCTGGAACTCCAACCCACCATTAGGGCTGGTCTTTGCTCCTCAATTCAAATCTAGAAACTACTTCAATGACATGCCCTGAAGTTTGTTTCCTAGGTAATTCTAGATCTTTTGAAGTAGATAATATTCACAATAAATTCCATTTAAAAAGACAGCTGTGACTTGGGTAGAAGGGGTGATCATCACGTTAAGCTCAATAAGCCGGGTACAGGAAGATAGAGGACCAGACCATCTCACGTCTCTGTTGAATCTGAAGACGTTGATCTCCTAGAAGGTGAGCAGAACTGCAGTTTCCAGAGGCTGGGGCAAGTGAGGAGGGAAAGAAAGGGTGGAGAAGGGGAGTGGTTGTTTGTTGGATGATAGGTCAAAGTTAGACAGGATCAAGATGCTTTGGGGGTGCTACAGCATGGTGGGGTGACTGCGGATGAACACAAATGCAGAAGGAGAAAACTGGCTCCACGAAATTATTCCCTGACCTCCATATATACAACATGGCATGTAGTCACCTGTACATACATCATACGCACACAAGGTAAAAAAGAAATGACAAATGTTTGAAAACACACACACACAGAGATGTGATTTTTCAAGACAGGGTTTCTCTATGTAGCTCTGGTTGTCCTGAAACTCACTCTGTATACCAGCCTGGCCTTGAACTCAGAGATCTACCTGCCTCTGCCTCCCAAGTGCTGATAAAGGAGTGCACCACCACATCCAGCATGGTGTTTTTTATTTGTTTTTTAAATGGTATAAAATATATACTTGTATTGAAATATTGATTGCATCATGTCCACAAATATGCATATTTTTATTCTATGTGTCAGTTAAATACCTTTTAAAGCTTAATAACTTTTTACAAATAAAAGATAAGATTTGCCAGAAGATAACTTTTTAAAGGCCTTATTAAAATTTATTAAGAGGCAATGAACTTTGGGCAAGGGTTTGTCTAAACATTCTTTTGCTAACAAGTCCCCAATATGTTGGGGTCTTGGGGACTTCAGCGCATTCCCAAGATGCAGCTTTGGCATTTTCTGGTGGAGGGGGCAGGTCCTCTAGCTGCTGCAATGCCACCCCCGATCAATTAGCCGCAGACTTGAGATTCCCTCGATTCCCACGTCACACATTGTGTGCTTTCGCTGTGCTTTTTCTGCCATGTAATCCTTGAAGGAAAAAAAAAAAACATAGCGTCCTTTTTGTGCGGCTGGAATGGGGGGTAGGGAGCGGCCTTGTAAATCCTCTGCGTGGCTGGGACGTGGCCCCAGCTACCAGGGAGTTTTTCATCCTTTGTGGAAATGAAGCAACTCGTGGAAGGAGCTTATTCTGTGTTTATGGCGAATTCAAGTGGGACAATGGTCTGTGTGGCAAAGGATTACCCAGCTAGCCACAAAAGCCCCGGGACCTTTTAATCTGAAATTGTAAGGGAGCATCCAGAAACCAAGCTGTGGGAGGGAGGGTATGGCCAGATGCCAATAGGAGGAACTTTGTCTCGTTTCATGACCGTGGACCTTCCCGGGATGGAAAGACCTCTGCTAAACATCTGACATTTCACTAGACTTTTCCTGATCCCCCATTAATTTATCTCCCTGTAGATAAATTTTACTTCCTGTAGAAGTTATGGGCAATATAGAGAGCTTAGGACACCCTCCAATGTGCCCTAGGACTGTCCACAGGAGTGTGGTTATCGCCTGAGCTGGTCTTTGAGGCAAGAGGAATACCACCCAGGCCTCCAGGTGGGGCCAAGCCAATCAATTGTTTAAGGCCTTTAGAGAATGTAAGAGAAATCAATCACATTCCCCAGTTCATTTCTGGCTAATTTTGTTTCTTTCAACGCATTAGAGTATAGGCAATAATAAAATCACAACGTATGTTCAGCATTCACATGCATACACACAAACACACAACACACACACACACACACGAATAAGGACAAGAAGGGGGGTATGGGAAGAGGGAGAAGGAGAAAGAAATAGATCGCGAAACTCAATCCACAAACCCCAAACTTGAAACGTCCCCAGATTCTGGATGGCTGACCCCACGTGAGAAGATGCAGCTAGAACATAGGCACACGGTGACATTTGTGTCACCGTGACAGATGACCCTACATGAAGACAGCAAAGAAGGAAAGGTCTTGTTGGGCTCTTGGTTTCAGGGGGTTTAGTCATGGTCCAGAGTTCTTGCCTCACTTCATGGTCACTAGGAAGCTGAGAGGAAGGAAAGGGCTGCGGATCAGGATCAACCATCAAAGGTTGACTCACAGTGACCTACTTCCCAGCTGGGTCCTACCTCCTGAAGTTTGTACCACTTCTCAAGATGGTACCACCAGCTCTGTCAGCATCAAGCACTTGACACAGGAGGGTGATAGGGACATTTCATATTCAAACTATAACCCGTGCCAAAGATATTGTATAAACTTACTTTTAGGCTGTGTGCATAAGGAGGATATGAAATGTAAGTGAATTGTATACATTATCCATAAAGAAATAGGCCAAAGCCTGGAAAAAAATCACCCTAAAGCCAAAATACTCCTGCTGTTGAGGATTTGTGGCAAGGGATATTCAACCTGAATTTGCCCTTAGACACATCCTAAAACCCGGTGTAAATTCCTGCTAAGGAATAATTTCTGGTTAGTGCTAAATTGTTTCTATTGTCTGTGTGGATAAGCATGTGTCAGGACAGGGGCAAATCCCTTGCGTGGTGCTCCCTCCAGAGAGACATTCCCAGAGTTCTGAACTTGCCTGCTTTAATGTCTATGTTTCTCGTGGACTGGGGGAAAATTCTCCTTGCTCGGAACCTTGATAACCTTGAAGATTGTAGGCCATTTCTGTAGCCACAGAAGTGATGCCAATGAGGGAAGATGTAGTTTTCACACATAAAGAAAGACACTCAAAAGCGCTTTGAAAGGATGTGATGGCATCTTCCTGCTTATGAACAGGAGTGTGCTCTGAAGACTAAGGCGTTAAGGTTCCCCCTCCCCGGCCCTAAGGGCCAATGCACCAAAGCAAAGGGCCTTTGAGTTTAAACCTAATTGTGGTACCTCTAGAGGAAGAATTCTTGTAGACCACTAGCTCCGAGCTCCTGCTCCACCGTAGGATTTATACTCAAAAGTCAACAAGCTCAGGGCTCTGCCGACCTGGGCAAGAACAAGTGAGCGATGGCCTAGATCCGACAAAACACAAGGTCAGAGGCACCACCATGTGCACCACCATGGTCCTACCCTGCGGGTGGTGACCACAGAGCGACACACGCTGACCTATGTCCGGCCTGAGCTCCAGCCTCAGCACCAGGTCATTTCCACTCGGTCTTTGTGGCAAGGATGAATAAAAATGCAAATAGTTTAAGAAGATGGCTGATAAAATGTAAGTATTTTCCAAGGTGACAGAGTTTGTTTCAGGTCTGAGGAAAGCAGAGTTCGTGATCTCCCTTGAATTCAGTGACTTTGCGCATGGCAGCTCTGAATGGAGCAGTGGGTATTTGCTAGGCCCCCACAGAACAGTAGTAAAGTGTGTTCAAAAAGAGGAAAGTGAGGTGATAATAAATTTATTGAAGTTTCTGTTCCAAAGTCCTTCCAGGTAGAGGCCCTGTCCTTCCTCTTGCCTCCTCCTCTCACAGTCCTCCCTCCTCCTCTCACAGTCCTCCCTCCTCCTCCTCTCACAGTCCTCCCTCCTCCTCTCACAGTCCTTCCTCCTCCTCTCACAGTCCTCCCTCCTCCTCTCACAGTCCTCCCTCCTCCTCCTCTCACAGTCCTCCCTCCTCCTCTCACAATTCTCCCCCCTCCTCTCACAATCCTCCCTCCTCCTCTCACAGTTCCTTCCTTCTCTCACAGATCCTCCCTCCTCTTCTGATAGTCCTCCCTCCTCCTTTCACAGGCCCTCCCTTCTTCTGCTCATTCTTCATTCCCTTCCTCCCCTTCCCACCCCTTTTCTTCTGTTCCTCCCCCTTCTCTTTCTGTCCTCCCTCCCCTCTTTCCTCCCCTCCCTCCCTCCTCTCTCTTAACTCTTTCTCTCACCGGTGTGGATGTATATGGTAAATCATGACATGTTTTCCAAGGAAGTTTGCATGAAGGATCAGAAATTGTGTGTGTGTGTGTGTGTGTGTGTGTGTGTGTGTGTGTGCGTGTGTGTGTGTGTGTGTGTAATATGGGGACGGAACACAGAGCCTTGTATATGCTGAGCAAGTGTTCTACTATTGAACTACATTCCTCGCTCTCTTTCTGCTTTTTCTTTTGAGACAGGGTTTTTCACCCCAGGCTAGATCTGAATTCACTCGTAGCCAAAGTAGCTTTTGAATGTGTAATCCTGCTTCAGCTTCTGGAGTTTCCGTGGTTACAGGGCCTGCACCATCAGGTCCAGCCAGAATTCTCCCTCAAGAACTCCTCATACACCAATTTGAAACCTAATTGATTAGGAGTAAATCTAAGAAGTTAAATTCCACTCTAATATTTGAGAAAAAATTTTATTAAGCAATTAAATAATAAATTAAATTTACTTAATTAAATTAAGTAAAAATGCAGTAAGGTTTGCAGTCCGGAAGTGGAAAACTATTATCACCCAGCTCCTAAAACATTGGTCCCCTACCCAGTTTTCTCATCCATCAAATTAGAACACAATTAGCAAGCAGCTATAATCGCTGGCTTCTTGAGAGTCCTCCTGGGTTTTCACCAAACTGTACACAGGGAGTATAGATGTGCATTCGCCATCCAGATGTTCTGGCTACACCTGACGTACATATCAAAGCACCCTGCAGAGTCTTCCTTGTTGGGTGCAGTGACCTTTATTCTTTCGGCAGTGGCATTTTATCAGTGCGCCACAGTGCGTGTGCGTTTTTCTTCTCTACATTGTCCCCAGGTTTTACTTCATTAATGGATGACAGGTAACGCCTGCTATGAGAAACAGACTGCTTGGAGTCCTGTCTGCCTCCCCACCCAGTCTTCCACCCCCATTCCTCTTCACACACAACAGAGTCTGAACTTAACATAAAAAAGACGGACACCCCAGACCTTAACACTTAGGTGTGAAGTGCCAGGAAGGACATGAAAGAGAGAAAATTGTTTTCTCAAGTTCACCAACACCCAAGACAAATGCAGAGTTTTGGGAAAAGGAACCTTCTGGGTGGTGTCCCAGAAGGTGGAAGATGGGAATGGATAATTAGGATAGGTTCAGATGATGGGGGTACCAAGAAAGCATTTGACCTGGTTCTATAGGTTGGCAACAGCAGACATTACTTCCTTACTTAGTAGAAATCCGTATCTCCACTGTCCCCAGCTGCCGGTGTCATGTGCAGTGCTCTGGGTCCTGGACGTGATATATAAATCTGTGCCCACGAGTGACACATATTAAATGTCAGTCACTAAAAATAGCACAAGCTTTAAGGAAGCCCGGCAGTCGCAGAATGACAGTATGACGTATGGGAGGGAATGGCATTTGGGCCTTCCTCCCGGGCACTACTTAGTCACAGGTCACCGATCCTGCCTCCGCTCCTCTGTGTGGCCTGAGTGAGACTGAGCGCACAGAAGTGTTTGGACTCTGCCGTCACTTCAGACAGTGACAGGCTAGCCAGAGTAAGAAAGGTTGACTTCAGGGCCCATTCCTTTCCAGAAAGAAGTGGCCTGTAGACATAGGAATGAGAAGCAGGAGAAGAAATCCAGCCAAAGCCCGGAAAAAATGAGACGTTCTAGATCATAAAATCATTGTTAAATTACTTGTTTCCTAAACGCTTTTATGCAGATGAAGTCCAAAATTCATTTTTTTTTCCGTAGATAATCCATGCATGTTACTAAGAAATACCGTGGGTATCCTGCCATGTGTTCCAACCCTAAGGATAAATTGCTCAGAATGGGCTGTTGCATTGTGTTAGTTCACATTATAAGTGATTTTGCAGCTTGAGTGGCTTCAATCGCAAACGGACATTGAATCATCGCTATGGACAGAGTGGGAGGGGCACATATCTATCGCCTTGCTTCTGACAACAGCCGGGAGTCCTCACCTTCTTTCGAGCATCTGTAAATGTCACATGAGTTTGATCATGTCGTATAAAATACTAGCATTGTGACATCTAAATCCACAAGTGAAAATGAACAGGTTTTGTTTACAATGAGTTTACACAGGTTGATTTTTATTTATCTACACTTAAGGGGAAAAAAGAACAAAGCAGAGCATGTATACTTCTTCTGTCTTACACTTGTACATCTGGTGCATGTGAACAAGTGTGTACACATGCATGTGCATGTCTGTGTGGCTGCCGAGTATCCCTGCATCCCAGAATTCACATACACTGAGCCCTTTTTCTGAGTCTCTCACCCTCAGGAGACAGATGGATTGCACTATCATGCCTTGCCAGACGCCATTAGGTTGATTCTCAGCCATTCTCCGAGTCTTTGAGGGTTTTTGGCTTTCACAGCTGGTGGTGAGGACGTCCCAAGAAGATGAGTCTGTGAGAAGTTGGCCTTCAATATTACAATAATGAATAGGCTTTAATGTGATTCTAAAAAGCCACTCAAGCGGGAAAAGTTGGCTTACGTGCAAGAAGGGGTTTGCAGACGGGCCTCATTTACATATTCTCTTCCACCTGCACATTTGAGAAACAAAGAAAGGCAGTGGCTTGCCCAGTAGTTGACTTAAAATAATTCCATGAAAAACTATTCTTCATTAATATTAGGTATTCCCTTTCATCCAAGCAAATCCCAGTCCCTCTCTGCCTGGTTTTCTTCCAAGCCGTAAATCTTGAGTTTTTGAATGAAAAAGAAGTCAGTAACATCAAAGCCGGCCTATTCTGTCTCTACACAGCCCTTAACACTTAAAAGTCATGGTCATAGTGGGAATCTGCCGTATATTCGCTTAGAGAATGCAGAAGAAAGGTATCACACACAGGACTCCTGATCTACATGCTATCCTACAAACATTAATAATGCCGTGTTTCAGATTTCAGGGCCACCTTGGAATAGGCGCCGAGTTTTCTAAGGCTCTATAGCAGTGATTCTTTTATAGACGCCACACAAAACACGACTGTGGTGTCACACACTGGCACCGGAGTTTAAACCAGGCAGGACTCTGCAAGGTTTAATTTCTTTTTGTGCTCATTTGTCCCTAATTGGCTCAGTGCTCTTTTATATACAGTATACTCTTATCAAAGTCCAGAGCAATAAAAGGGCAAAGTTATGAACATTTTAGGTAATTCCCTAAATGGCTCTTGACACAGTGAGAACAGACATTGAGGTCGCTGTACCTTGTACCTGTGGAATCCAGTAGCGTCTGCATGGCTCCCTGCTTGTCCCCAAAGCTCATTTTTCTTTCTTTTGTTATTTTGTTAAGGAAGAACATATGCAAACACCATGAGCTTGCTATAAAAACAAACATTTTTAAAAGTTGACAGTCATTTCTTTCTGGATTTTATGCAAATGAAATATGTAGAAGTTTATGAAGTAGCATCCTTTCTTGACCACTCATTGCACGCTTCCTTATGTCCCCAGAATCGACTGTCCTGAATTAGGTCAGTACCCATCTAGTGTGTCTGTGTTTATCTATGACTGCACATGTCCACAATAATATGTAGCCATGTTTTATGTGCCATGTTAGAAAAATGCCATTTTTAAAACTTAGCATTATGTCTTCAAAATTTTTTCTTCATACCATCATCATGTAGCTGAATTTTAATTCAATTTTTGCCGTTTTAACAAGAGTCAAACTAGCATACAGTCAGTGTGGCTTCTGGATACACTAATGGTTATCTCTACAATTGCTTATGTGTTTGCAAGGGATTACACTTTGCTTTGAGATACTGCTCTTGTTTGGATCTGGAAGACTCATTTGCCAAAGCCTTGGCCCCTAGCCTTAGTGCTACTGGCAAGTGGTGGAACCTTTCAGAATAGGGCCCCATGGAAGGAACTGGACCTTCGGGTTGTGTCCTAAAGAACATGTTGTGACTCTACGCTCTTCTCTCTCTTTCTGCTGCTCAGCCAGCTTCATTGAGCAGGTTACTCCATCAGGAAATGTCCCCACTAAGGTATGCTGCTTTGCAAAGACCCGAAGTGCAACAGGACCAAGCTGGTCATGAGTGGGATCCTCTGAAACCTTTAAGCTAAAATTAGATTTTCTTCTTTGCAGTTACGTGTCTCAGGGATTTTCTCACAGAGAGTCAGAGCAGGTTAATTCTGATGTCCTGTTACTTTTTTACTTGATACAGATATATGAAATTATGCTGGTGTATTCTAATGCATCAGAGATATATGAAGTTATCACTAGTGTATTCTAATGCTGATTAGAATGCCCATCCCATTCTTGAAGCAATACATCTCGGTATGTGTTTGCCACCATCCCGAGCCAGGAGCTCCTGTGTTATTCTGGTTTCCCGCATCCTCCTTGTCCCATCATTCTCACTGTCTGGCCAACAGTTTATTCTACACGTAATCCACCTTTAATAATTGAACTAGCCATGAAACTTGCCATTTATTGCAAAACCCAGCACATTTTAGATAGCATTAGTCTCTGGGAGTGTGTGTGTGTGATTACATTTTGAACCAACTGCAAAATCAACCCAGAGGTATTAATGGCATGTTATGATTACCGTCTTTGAGGAGACTTCTGTCTTGTTTCCACATCGGGGTGAGAAATAGAAAGGAATATCATGCTGAGACCCTCAGTCTGTGAGAGGAAGAATATCCTGAACATCGGGTTCCCAGCTGGAAGACAACACTCTCACAGTAACAATATCCCACCCTCCATTCATGCTCACTTTGTCACTGTGAAGAGGGGGCTCTCGAACCTGTCACATTCACCTCATCTCTATAAGGTGTAGAACAGACATGACACCAAGTTGCTGATTACCTATTAGATGTCTGAACTAGTCCCCAAGTAGAAAGCAAATCAGAGTTTTATCATCTTTCTTAATGATCAGGACATTCTTCTAGGACCAAACTATTGTTCATTAAGCTATGGCTAACCCAAAGAGAGAAACAAAATGACAAACCCTTCCGAGATACAAAGAAATATTTAGTAGTTATAGCTTATGCTTTATAAGTAAAAACACACCTACTCTCCAACCTCTTTGTCAAATACAGGGGATAGGAGATGAATGACAGTTAATATATCTATTATCTACCCAGTTTTTGTCAGTCAATTGGGACGTCCACCTTTATTATAACACTCGGTATGTAAAGGCTTAAATCTGCCAGTTTAGTTTTTGTTTTCTGTGTCCTGTTCTTTTTTGTTTTTTTAATTGCCTACTTGTGCTTTATTTGAAAGTTTTTAGAATTCTACTTTCATTTATTAACAGTTTTTAAAGGGTGTTTCCTTGTGTAGAGTTTGGTGGTTCTTCTAGGCATACTATACAAGCAGATAACTCTCCAGTATATCAGTGTTTAGATAAACAGTCCTTATCAGTGTTGACATTTCACCAGCCTGAATGAAGTGCAAAGATCTTTTCCTTTCTGCTAGGCTCTTTAAGGTCCTTCACTTACAGTAGGATTGACCTAACTGTGTCTTTCCCATACACTGAACACCTCAGAAAATACTGATCTCTGTTTCCACATCAAATGTAAGTCAGAAAAGGAAGAAAGACATTTATATGTATTTTTTGTACCCCAAAGAGCTCTTTCATGATTCCCTTTCAATTTCAAGAATTTCCATTAACCAATTAACCATTCCCTTCTTTTCTTCTTTGTTTGAAAACATGTTGAATCCTTTTTCATTCTTGAAAGCTAGCTTTCCTGGCTGTATGACTCAGGGGCTGACTTTATTTATTTATTTATTCATTTATTCATTTTAGTGCTTCTTGCCCTTGTTTTCTGATGGGAGATGTGTGCTGGGGGAACTGTTTCTTTTACAGATGATTTTACTTGTCTCTTCGGGCTTTTACAAAGTCTTCTACGCTGTGTAATGATACCAGTTTCTTGGGGATCTTGCTGTTTTGTGTTCACCAAGGATTATGAATTTTTAAGTTTATATTTTTGCCTAATCTGGGAAATTATTAATTTTTACTTGCTTTCATAGTTTTCATCCTTACCATCTTTTTTTTTTCCATTCTCTTCTTCTGCAATGATCACGACAGAAATTCTAGGTCTTTTGTTGGCATGTTGGCAATACCACAAACCCCTGAGGCTCTGTTGTTGTGTTGTTTTTTTTTAACAAAAGTTTTCTCTTTTCTGTTAGAACTGGGCAGTTGTAGCGTTCTGTCATTAAGTTTTACGATTCTTTCTTCTGCCCTCCCCACTTTCTTACTGAACCCATGCAAAGTTTGTAATTTCAGTTAGACGACTTAGTTCTCAAGTTTCCTTTTGTTTCTTCTTTCCTCCTTTGTTTTCTTCTATTTCTTTGCAGAGACTTTGCAGCTCTGTAATTGCCTGTTGAAGTAGTTTACGATGACTGGGCAAACTCCTTGTTGCACCATTTCAACATCTGTGTTCTATCAGCGCTGGCATATGTTAATTTTCTTTTTCTCATTTAGTTGAGATTTTTTCTGGGTTCAAGTCAAGATGAGTGATTTTCAACCACATCCTTGACATTTAAGATATTGTAAGATTCTCAGTCTTGTTTAAATCATCTGTTGAAGCGCATGTATGTGTGTGTGTGTGTGTGTGTGTGTGTGTGTGTGTATGGTACTTGTGTGTGTGTGTGTATGTGAATACTACATTCACATTATATCATTTATATGTTATTTTCATCATCAGTTCTGTTTCTACTTATAAGCCCCACAATACAGTATTTTTTTTTTTTGCTTTAGATACTTGGTTATCCTTTAAGTTATGGATTTTAGGGTGATATGCACTATATTTAACTTCCTTTTAATTAGTTCAGCCATGTTTCATTTTTCCTTGTTCACACTCAATTTGCTTCTTTTAATTTGTTCTTTTCCTTTAAAAATTTTTTCAATATTATTGACACTAAATTCTTTCATCTTTTCGTTTGTCTAAAATTATTTATTCTGCCTTCTTTTGTACAAGAACAGGGAAACAGATTTCTGGCAAACAAATTTCCTGGTTTTCTTCCTTCTGTTTTCATTGGGAATAGAACTTGTGTTTGACCGATTTTTTTTTCTCAGTACTTTGAAACTATTTCCCCTTTTTCTTTAATTTTGGCTAATTCCTGATGAGAAAGTGGCTATAATTCTTACCTTTCTTTCACTTTTACATGTAGATGTTATTTATTTTCTTGTTACCCTCAGGAATTTTTTTTCTTCAGTTTGTTGTTATATTCATGACCCATCTTCCTCCTTACTCTTTTTAGATATACCTCCCACCGCTTCCAAATTTCATGTCTTTTAAAATTAAAAACTCACCTGATTTAATTTGTGTCCACACACTTGGTGGGTCTGGGGGCATCCCCTGGAACATGGTCAGCCTGCTAGGGGCCACAGCTATAAAGATAACTGACTTTCCTTCCTCCAGAAGCCAACAGTAGTTCCTAAGCTAGGGGTGGGGGCTTGGGAGCCCCTCTCCCTTCCTGGCTGGAATGTTTACTGGCTTTATTTTGGGCAAGTTCAGTAGAGGCAGCCACACCTGCCTTGGATTCCTGAGTGCAATAGGCTGTCCTGTCAGAAGACATGGTTTTGCTCCAGTCCCCTTGGCTGCTTTCTCTTGCAATTGCTCACACATACACCTCACACACAATGATCCCTGAAACTTGGAGGGAGGCTGGTGTGATATAATGTAACATTTGTGACTCAGAACCCCGCAGACATTTATTCTATGATAGCCTTTATTGTTTCAGGAGTTTCTAAGACATCCCTGACCTACCACTCAAGAGAAGGTATCCGACACTAGCGCTGAAGAATTATTTTTGGCAATGCTTGACTTCTTGGGGGAGGGATATTATTTCCTGTGTAGGTTAACTACAACTGAACTTTTTTATTTGAGTGTGTATGTCCACATACAGTGTATGTAAGCCCAAGTGTGTGTGTGTCTGTGTGTTTGTGTGTGTGTATAAAGGTTATAAAATAGTATGTTTCCATATGGATTTTTTTCAAGCATTCATAGTCTTTCAAAATCTCTCACCCTTTCCCCTTTCCTGCCTTCCCATCCCTTGTGTTTTTCACATTCTATAGTTTGAACATGATGGATCTAAGAATGGTTTTCATTCATGTATTCTGATTTGAATTTTCTGAGCTTCTTGAATCCAGAAGTTGTTGACTCTTCTTTTTAAAAAACTCCCAAGCTGTTCTTTCTTCGAGTACTAATTCTACCCATCTTGTTTCCCTCTCTGTTTCTGTTTTTCTCTTGCTTTCTCCCTCCTCACTCCGATTACATGTATTTTATGTCTTCCAATAGTTTTGCTTTATTGCCTTTCCTCTTTGCTATTTTGTATTTCACTTTGTATACTTATCCATCTTTAGATTCATTCACAAGTCAGCTTGTGTACACAGCTTGCTTATCAGCTTATTGAGAAAGTGCTTCATCTCTGGTACTGCTTTTTTTCTTAGTGTTTTCATTTAATTATAAAATTCAAATATATATCTTTGCTGAAATTTTTATCTATTCATTTTTGTTATTTACCTGTGTTATAGGAAATCCACCAGAGATGACCACTCAGACACACTTTATAGACTATTGAAAGTCTTTATTCCGGCTGGAGCTATACTCAGGTATTAAGGACCCAGGTGTAGTACTGAGTGTTTAGAGTAAAGGTTTTGTTTTTTTTTAGACAGACACTACATCCTGGTTTCTTGCTTGGTAGCTGTAGGGGGAGGTTTTGGGCAAGCAAGCAGTTTAACAGAAGCGAAGATAAGCAGTTACCTGGAGGGGAGGTTTGCACAAATAGGAAGTTTAACAGAAGCTAAGTTATCTGGGCATATTGACCTTGGGATCCTAGAATAGAGTTAGGTAATTTCTGCAGGGTTATATATCAAGGAAATCAAATTCTAGTTAAATTCAAAATGATCTCAGCAAGAATGTAAGATGGAGGAACCCCTGCACTGTCTTGTCCTGCCACACTGTTATGCTAGATTATTAACATATTTAATGTTTATGTTTAAATACTTAATTAAATGTTATTTATTTAAAATATTTATATACTTGACATCTTCCTTATAGTTCCATTACTTGGGTCATTTCTTAGTAAAACCCTATCTGTTGTTCTTAGTCATGGCTAGATAAAGTTAAACAAGAAAAAGTAAATTTATTAAGGATGATACAGTCAAAGACGATTCAATGAATCCCCAAAGGAGCATAAGATATTCCAGTAACATCAAATTCCAACAGTTTCAAGCTGGATAACAACTGGAAAGAAAAGATAACAAAAAGAAATTATTCACAACGACAGCAATATTTGTGAAGCAGCAAGAATTCACAAGCAACGAGTAAAGTATATTGTACAGTACGTCTTTGAGTCAAACTGAGACCATCATCATGAGGGCATCTGTGTCTGCTCATAAAAGGTCATCATAGCTGTGCTTGCTGACTGTTTGCCTTCCCTCATAAAAGGAGGGACAGAAGAGTCATACCACCTAACCTGAGTATCCAGCCACCCTTCCCAACCAGTTGTATGCAATTTTGCCCTAGTTATATAGGGCCTCATGGCATGGGATATTGGAGAAGGGCTTGAATATACAGGCTGGTGCCTTAGTTAGGGTTTCTATTGCTGTGAAGAAACACCATGGTCACAGCAATGCTTATCAAGGAAAACAATTCACTGGGGCTGGCTTACAGTTTCAGAGATTTAGTCCATTGTCCTCATGGCAGGCAGCATAGTGCCATGCAGCAGACATGATGCTGGAGAAGGAGTTGAGAGTTCTACATCTTGACCCGCTAGCAACAAAAGCAAAGGCTATGTGAGCCACACTGGGCATAGCTTGAGCATATATGAGACCTCAAAGTCTACCTTCACAGTGACACACTTACTCCAACAAGCCACACATCCCGATAGTTAATAGTGTTACTTCCCATGGGCCAAGTATTCAAACACATGAGTCTATGGGTGCCATTCCTATGTAAACCACCACAGCTATTGAGGACTAGGAGAAAGGGGAACACTGTGATGATTCAGCCACACAACATGGCTGACACTTCCGGGTTCCAGGGCCATGCATGGGCAGACAAGCCCTCAGGCAGAAGTTCCTAATGGCCCAGGAATCTTATAGGACCCCACGTGACCCACGTGCAGCATGGTTGTATCATCTATGTATGACACAGCTGCGTGGGCCCTTGTATGCATGCCTGAGCTCCATCATCTGCATATGATGTAACCACACCATCTCCCTGTGTGCATGCGCTAGGAAGGCCTTAAAAGCTGGAGGCGCCATCTTTAGCCCCCTCTCTCTCAGCACACTGATCTTCATTAGGCCTGTATATCCTCCCTGCCCCCCCCCATAAACTCCTAAGCAGTTTTGTTGCATTTCTGTTTCCTTCTCACTTGTGCCAGGTAATTTTATTGGTGCCATGAGACTCATGAGGCTCTCCTGCCCCGAGTCCCTCTCCCGGAGTCAGGATTCAGAACTGGGTGTTTTTCCACAATAACCCTGTGTTCCATCTGCCTGAGCATGATTTCTGTATATATCACTGGCTTCAGTTGGTGAGTTTTCCCCATTCTAGTCAGCTTAACCGTATCTCCAAACCTGAGAAATTGACCATTGAGCTCCCAGAAATCTTCTGGTGTTCCTAGTAATGGGGGGTGGGAGGGGACAGCTCCCAACCACGGCCTTCATGGCTATGGTTGAGCCCTTCACTGACATTCATCTCTGGATTGCTTCACTTAGCTAACATCATGTTTGGATGACCTGGGTTCAGTTCTCCCACGATTGGGGAACAAGGGTCCCTCAGACTTTTTTTCTCTTGTTTTTCCTTTTCTTTTTTCTTTTCTTTTCTTTTGGACCACTCGCCAGTGGTCCCCACTGTGAGACACCACTTGATCTCTAGCCTCTCTGACTTCCCAGTAGTCTGGATTGGTCTGGAGTCAATCAGACTTTAACACCCCCACCTGTAGGTAGAGAACACTCTCCTACAAGCTCTGCGGTGTTCGCTGCCATCACACCCTGCCTGTAGAGGGGAGACGTCCCCCTATAAGCCTTGTGGTGTCACCGTTGTCATGGGTTTTCATAGTTTCAGCAAGCCATTCAAGACCATCAATCCAGCCTTCCCTGGGGATGCCTTTTAGAGACCCTAAAACCCCAGGCCTTAATGCCCTACTTACAGATTCCCACACTTGTCCATCTTTGTTCAAAAATGGCCTTCTTAAGATTTAGATAACAATTTAAAGTGGCCACCTAACGGCACCTTTGGTCCCCGTAGTCTATGGGAACTTTCTAACTACTGTCAGTGCACAGGCAAATGGAAGGAGTTTCCTTACATCCAAGCCTTTTACTGACTAAGCTCTAAGTCCCACAGTCTTATAACCTCACCTTTCATGATATCTATATGATCCTATCTAATAACCTACTTCCTGGAGAGCACAGGCGAGTTTGGGAACAGGCCAGACTACATGCAGAAGAGGTCCATCAGACACATGCAACCTACCTCCCAAGGGCAGAGGTGGTCCCCGAGCAGGAACCACAACACCCCAGGTGGAATTTAGCTAGGGACTGGTTTTTGACTTGCCTTCTAGCAGGTCTCCATAAGGCTGCCCTCAAGCCAGTAAACTATCATAATCTCTCAGAGGTCATTCAAGATATGAAGAAAAATCCTTCTACATTTTTTGGAACGCCTCACTAAAGTTCTGTTACAATATACTAACTTAGATCCAGAAACCACGGAAGGCAGACAGTTACTGATGACTCATTTTTTTTCTCAGTGCTACCCTGACATTAAGGCTAAACTTAGACATTTGGAGAAAGGCCCCTTGACCCTGCAGGCAGAAGTCTTAGAGTTGGCTTTTATGGCGTACCATGCAAGAAATGACAAAGCCCGCAATCATCACTGTCATGTGCTAACCATGGCCCTCTGACCGGCTGAGGTGACAGATCACCCGATCCACACTGCCTGTGCTGCTCCCTTGCCCCCCGGGGCTTGAGAACTGCCAGGCCCATGTTTCAAATGTGGTAGAGCCGGTCACTGGGCCTGAGCATGCCCTAATCCTTATCTTGGTCCCACGAGACCTTGTCCAAGATGCCATAGGAAGGACACTGGGCAGTCGATTGCCCTCATGCACATAGTAGCATGGAGAAAGCAGACCCAGAAAAATCCCAAGTTGACCTTCTAGGTCTGACCATGGATGAGTGAGGCTGCCCAGGCTTCTTTGACCTGATCACAACCGTCATCTGTAACAGGGAGCCATGGGTAAACATCACGGTATCAGGATGGCCCATCTCCTTTCTCTTGGACACCAGAGCCACATACTCGGTACTGACGGAATTCTGGGGGTCTACCTCTCCTTCTAGTTTCCCTATTGTCAGGGTAGGGGGACAGCCTTATCTACCTCAGCAGACCCCACCTCTTAACTGTGTTTTTAGGGGCATTTATCTCACTCATTCATTTTTAGTCATGACAACCTGCCCGGTACCTCTTATGGGAAGTGATTTTTTTACTAAAAGTAGGAGCTTTCATTTCATTTGCTCCTTCCATTCACCTTACCTCAGACTTGCCAGTATCTCCACTCCTCCTTCTCCTAGCCTCCCAACCTCCCAGTTCCAATGTGTCTTTCTTTTCCTCTACCAGCCTCTCACGTGGATCCCCAAGTCTGAGACACCTAAAACCCCTTTGTTGCTAAACACCATTCCCCCATCATTATCCAATTACAAGATCCTACTAAGTACATTACCGAAGCTCAAACCTACCAAGCCCAAACCTACCTCAGGGGGTTCATACAGTACAGCCCGCGTTCTCACAGACACCCCTGACACCTGGCAAATTCTGTCCTACCTCCATCAGCTCTTTCATCCTAATAGCAAAGCTGTGTTTCATTTTGTCAAGGTTCACCTCCAACCCACCCCTGAGGACTTAGAGTTCTTAAAAGCTATCACTGCCTCTTGTAAAATCTGTCAAAAGTCAGATTCCAAGACCAAATTTCATAGTTTCCCTTTCCCACCCACCAGGCCAGGGGCTCCCTTCCAGGTACTGACTGGCAGCTTGATTTTATTCATATGACCACAATCAGATGAGTTAAATATCTCCTGATTTTGGTGGACACCATGTCTGAGTGGATTGAAGCATTTCCCAGCACTCACAAGAGGGCTCAGACAGTTTCTAGTGTTCTTCTCCGAGAAATTATCCACCAGTTTGGAATCCCAACCTCTCTTCAGTCAGATAATGGCCCAGAGTTACCTCCCAAACTTTATCTAAGGCTCTTAACATTCCCCGGCATTTTCATATCCCATACCACCCTCAGTCTTCAGGGAATGTAGAACGAACAAATTATTCTTTAAAGATGTTCTTGTTAATATGTCACAGGAGCTTCGCCTGTACTGGGTAAAACTTTTGCCTCTGGCCCTTCTTAGGCTTAGGGTTCTCCCCAAAAGCCCCCCTTTCATCTTGCCCTTTGAACTCAAGTATGAGCGTCTGGTTTTAACCCCCAACCTCTTACCCAAAACTTCTCCCCTTCCTGATAACCTGCTTAACTCCGCTGTTATTCCATCTTTGCTCCCTAGTATGGGATTTTACCAACTACTCATTGCCTCAACTGGGTGCCAATTCATGCCCACCACAGATTAAATTGGGAGATCAGGTACTATTTTCTCCCCCAGACCAATGCCCCTCACCCCTTTCCCCTAAATGGCAGGGACCCTTTAAAGTAATTCTTGTAACTCCCACAGCTACAAAGCTTGAGGGACTCTCTCATTGGATCCACCTGTCTTACCTTAAACCTTTTACTCTTCCAGCTTAAGATAACCCCTTGAATACAGTAATCAAACAGGGCCCTGTTCCCTTAACTTCCAGAGGACACCAAGATCAGCTACTTTTTCTCCAGTTCCAGAAAAATAAGTTTCATCATCATACTCAATTCTCCTGTGCTGAAAATTCCTATACTCTCCCTCTTTCTTTTATCTGCTTTACCAACTTCTCTATATCTCCAATGTCAAACTTAAATTTCCAGTTAACCACTCAGCTGTTATTGCAGGGACCATTATTAAACATGGAGCTGGAGGTGTAAGGATTGCCAAAAGCCCAGGTGGTAAGAAACAATAACGAGTTTGGGGACATTCACAGCCCCAGACTCCAAAAACTTCCAAAACAGACTTTCACATAATAGGTTTATCACTGACTGCAGCAGTGTCTCCTGGATGTTAAGGTAATACCATGATGCTAAAGAGAACAAGTAATATTCCTTAAAAAATGCTGGTGTGCCCCCGGCAGGCTCGAGAGCATCTGCCAGTCTGGCAGAGACAGCTGTGGGTCCCTGCAAGATCCCCAGGGGCCATGTGAACAGGTGGCGAGCTCAAAGAGCAGTGGGAGGAGTCCTGGGAGAGCGGTTGGCTATGGGCAGGCAGGTACATGGCAGGCAGGCAGGAGACAGAGACAAACGCTGGTGTGCCCCTCCCAGCACCCTGCCTGAGATTCCAGGGTGGTTCCTACGTCCTGGGAGAGACAGCAGGCATCCTGGGCTCTGGGAGCAATCAGTGCAGCAGCAAGCAGACACATGTCAGGCGGGCAGGAGACAGAGACATGGACATGTAGAATGAGATTGAAATATTTATTCAGGGGGTTATGGAGGAAAAGGGGAGGGGGAAGAGAGAGAAAGGGAGAGGGAGAAGGAGAGGGAGAGAAAGAAAGACAGAAACAAAAAAAGGGAGAGAGAAAGACAGAAACATGTGTGTACACGCCAAGAGAGAGAACAGAAAGAGGCCAAGATGGCAATGAGAGGTCAGAAGTCGCTGGGAGTGGGTGTGGCTTGCCCCTTAAAGGGACCAGAGATCAAAAGGAATAACAACAAGTACCTTAAGATTTGCTTCAGGTAAAACATTAAGGGGTCTAATAAGTCCTCTTCCTAAAAAGTCCCCCTTTTTTCCTCCCTCCTCCCAACAGTCTTTCATTCCAACACTATATCATCATAATCATAAGCTTATAATATGCCTAAAATTTACTTCTTTTCAAACATTTTTTTCATAAGCTCCAGTGAGCCAATTAGACCTATCTAAATTGACCAGACTTGCCCAGAGTAAGTATCATTTAATTCTTCCCTTATCATTCCTGGTCTTGGGAACCCCTGGGAAATTCCCTCCTCCACCCTCCCACCAAAACCCTCTCTCTGCCATCTTGGGACTCTCCTTCCTTAATCACCAGGAACTAATTTTTTTGCCAGACATAATTTTCTTCCTTTCCAGTATCTTGAGAGGTCCAAGCTGTCAGCCAGCCTGTTCCACAGAGCCTGGAAAAAAACACAAAAGTAATCAGCCACCTCAGGACATGGTCAAGCATCTCAACTCTCCGACGCCCACAAAACCAGCAAAAAAGCAGTCTCAAGAGACCTGATGACGCCCACAAAATCAGCAGGAAGCAGTCACGAGAGACCTTACAATGCCCCATTACCACCCATTAAAAACCCCAAGCTCCCCAGATTTTTGCCTCATTTCCACCCACTAAAGACCCCAAACTCCCAAATTTTTATAATAAACAAAAGGGTAGAATGTAATGATTCAGTCACACAACATGGCTGACACTTCCGGGTTCCAGGACCGCGCATGTGCAGACAAGCCCTCAGGTAGAAGTGCCTAATGGCCCTGGAAATCTTAAAGGACCCTGCTTGACCCATGTGCATCATGGTTGTATCGTCTACGTATGACTTAGCTGTGTGAGCCCTTGTGCACATGTGTGAACTCCGTCATCTGAGAATGAAGTAACCATGCCATCCCCTGTGCGCATGTGCTAGGCAGCCCTTGAAAGCTGGAGGCGCCATCTTCAGCTCTCTCTCTGCACATTGACCTTCACCAGGCCTGTACATGCTCCCCCCCAATAAATTCCTAAACGGGTTTGTTGCGTGTTCTGTGTTTCCTTCTGACTCACATCAGGTAATTTCAGACACCATCTGTGTAGCCAATAAGAAGCCACCATCCATTCCAGATACAGACTTTCCAGTGTGACTGCTTAAAGGTCGCTCATGCCTCTGCCCACAAAGCCCCACCCATTCATTACTCTGTAGCAATCCCAATACATTCATTGCTTCCCCAGGGCGAATTTTTGTTTATCACTGGGATCTTAAAAGAGAGGATAGACATTGCCTAGCCCTCTCCATCTAGGGTAAAATTTCTCTTTTTTCTAAACAAAACTGTTTAGAAAAACATAACAACTTCATCTTGAAAACCAAAACCTAAACTAGTCACATTCCTGGACACAGTAACTAATGCTTTTAGAATAGTAATTTTTTAAAATTTTGTTCTGTAATTTCAAAACAGCCTCTGTCTCAGATATACATAGTTAAGGCAAGTGGCAAACTTCTAAGATGCATTCAGCAAAATAATCCAATATTTAATGGTTTGTGAAAAGATAAGTCAACTCTGAGCAAGAAATTCAGGGCAAGAGTTTGTTTTGTAGCCTATTAAAATAAGCTTAAAAGACGCGATAATAAAAGCATGGCACTTGATGAAATGGCACAAGAACCTCAGGCAAGATCCTCATAGGTATAGAAATGATGTATGGAATGAAGGTGGCAACGGAGAGCCACAGAGCAATGTCTAAGTGGTTTCTTGTGAGTGGGATACAGGTAGACAAGATCTCCAAAGGAGAAAGGCCCTGGATGGAGGCCTTGCTGCCTTCCGCTGTATAAGCACTCTCCAGGTTTCCAGACTATCAGTGACTCAACAGCCAGGCTACAAAGTGTCTCTGTAGTTTGTCACTGCTCTGGCCATAATGGCAGGCCTTCTTTTATGGAGAAAAATAAAGCCAGATTCTCACATTCACTATCCTTCACACAGGTGTGTTTGAGATTTCCGTTCTCCCAACTTCATGGACTGTGGTACCACAGGAGGTGTGCAGATTCTTTTTAAATCATTTTTTATTGTTTTTATTGTGCTATGCATTTTTCTCTGGTCCCCTCCGCTCTCCCCTCCTACCCTCTCCTGTGCCCCCCCCCATGTTTCCAATTTACTCAGGAGATCTTGTATTTTTCTCCTTCCTATTTAGATTTATGTATGTCCATCATAGGGTCATCTTTGTTGTCTAGGTTCTCTGGGATTATGAATTGTAGGCTAGGTTTTTTTTTCTTTGTGTTTAAAAGGCACTTATGAGTAAGTACATATTCTATTTGTCTTTCTGGGTCGGGGTTATCTCACTCAATATGTTTTTTTCTAGCTCCATCCATTTGCCTGCAAATTTCAAGATGTCTTTATTTTTTAACTGCTGTGTGGTACTCCATTATATTACATTTTCTTTATCCATTCTTTGGTTGAGGGGCATCTAGGTTGTTTCCCAGTTCTGGCTATGGCAAATAATGCTGCTATAAACATAGTTGAGTACATGTCCTTGTAGTATGATTGAGCATCCTTTGGGCATATACCCAAAAGTGTTATTTCTGGGTCTTGAGGTAGATTGTTTCCCAATTCTCTGTGAAATCACCACACTGTTTTCCAAAGGGCTGCACAAATTTGCATTCCCACCAGCAATGGAGGAGTGTTCCCCTTACTCCACATCCTCTACAGTGTAAGCTGTCATCAGAGATGTGCAGATTCTAAGGTGACAGTGAGGGATGGATCCTCCCATGGGTGAACCTTGATCCATGAGGATGGAAACAGATAACTGGGCTAAAACTTCCCTACCCTTTCCCCTTTTGAGGAGCAACCCCTCACCACCACCATGATCTTCCATTTCCGTAGCCTTTCAGGGGAAATATGGAGAAACATGTGCCTGCCTAATTCTCTGTGGCTTCTCTTGAGGCAGCAGCCAATTGATATTCTGCAAGGATTCTATTACTGGCCCTTGGGGTCAGAGCCCAGACCTATTTCTTTAATGAGGAAGTGAAGAAAAGTGAGATTCATTCAGTGAACTTGTTGTGAAGAGGAACAAAGAGGTCCTGTGACTCTTTGGGGGTCCCAGCATGAGGTTTACATGTGAAATAGAGGGCCAGAGGTTTGACTGGCTAGGCTGTTGGACTCATTATCTCAATTCAGTCTCCTCCTGTAAAGTAGTCTGTCAAATTGCCAGAAGAGTGTGAAATCTCTTCAGGGAGACAAGTTCCTCTTCTGGCTGCACCGGGCTTCAAACTTCTCCACCCAGCATGAGATTCCAGTTTCTGAAGTACCATTGTTTCAACAGCGTGATAGCAAAAGGGAGGGAGGGACAGAGTCTCAAAGATGTTGTGTGTGTGTGTGTGTGTGTGTGTGTGTGTGTGTGTGTGTGTGTGTTTGAGACAGGGTTTCTCTGTGTTGCTTTGGAGCCTGTCCTAGAACTAGCTCTTGTAGACCAGACTGGGCTTGAACTCACAGAGATCCACCTGCTTCTGCCTCCGGAGTACTTGGATTGAAGGCATGCGCCACCACTGCCTGGCTAGAATATCTTGATTCCTGCCAGGAAACTTTCCTTTCTAGAACGTCCCTGTCTCCTTCCCACTTCCTTCCACCCATCTCTGGATTTATTTTCCTTGAGGGAGAAGGGGGAGTGCTTCAGCTTTACCTTTGGTTTTGCTTTCTGGAGACTGCCCCTAAGCAGCCCAAAAGCTGAACTCTGTAAAATGATTTCTGGCTCCAATAGCCTACGAGTCCACAATTGTGGTTTTGTTTCCAGACCGCAAGGCACAAGAACGTTTTTGCAAGGTTGTCCACTCCATCCGCACCCCACCCCCACCCATTGCCTTTTCTGACCCTTGAGTATTAAGAATCAGGTGAAGCTATCAGTAGCAATCATGACATGGGCCACTCTACACTATAGCATCCCTGAGACTGCAGAGTGATGGATTTTGAAAGGTTGGATCACAAAAAGAACATTCAAATGGAACTCAAAAGCCTGGCTAATTCTATATAGACTTCATATCCTACTTTGTTGGGGGTGAGGATGCAGGTCAAAGAATCCCAAGCTAACACCAAGAGATTCCACTTATATTTTCTTTATTATAATGGGCAAACTCATGGAACAGGAACAAGAAGTCCAATCTCAGGTGTGTGATGTGGGAATCAGAAAGAGTGAGCCCTGGGCGGTCTGGCAGTTTTCTCTGGGTACTCAGAAGGTCACACCCTAACCTGTTCCAACCTCTTAAAGGTCAGTGGCTGACAGAGGTTCCCCATGACTACTTGGTGTGTTTTTGAGGAGGTTACCAAACCAGTTTGCTGTCCTTAAAAATAGACAAAAATCATTGTTTTCTGAATCCTAGTATAAGAAATTGAAAGCTGTCCTGGCCCAGTAAGAGGGGCAGAAGAGAAGCAACTTGAAGTAATGACCAGAGTATAGAGAAGAGCGGAAAATGTAAAGATGGAAGGATGGGGGGGAGCATTAGCAAGTCTGAGGCTCAGAGTTTGAAGCTACAAAGGGCGAATGATCTGCTGTGCATAAAAACTGAATTGATGAATGCTAAAATAGAGTGTCCACCCAATGAGAGTTGTGTTGGATGCTAAGTAGTTTTAAATGTGGCAGAGGAAAGAAATAATTACACAAAACCCTGAAGACGAATCATCAGGGAGAAGTCTTAAGACATTTAGCCAGATCCTCCAGAGGTATTATCTGATCACAGGATGGTGGAAATTGTTTGAAGTACTGTTCATTCAGTGACTGAACAGTTAGAACAGTGGTTCTCAACCTGTGGGTCATGATACCTCCAGGGGGGTCACATATCAGATAGTCTGCATCTCAGATATCTGTATTACAATTCACAATAGTATTTTATAGTTATGAAGTAACTATAAACAGTAAATTATAGTTATGAAGGATCAAAGGAATAATTTTGTGGTGGGGAGGTCACCACAACATGAGAGTAAGCAATGACCCTGCCCTTCTGAAAGGTTCGCTGTTGGTGGTAAGGGAGATGGTGTTTGACTTTCAGAAAGCTTGCTGCTTGAAAACACCGAGGGCAATGCCTAGGTGTGCCTTGGGAACAGTGACCTTGAGGCTTGGGGGAAATCTCAGGAGTGAAACGGGTGCTAGAGACACAGGATTAG
The DNA here is from genome assembly GCF_982192425.1 of Myodes glareolus. Taxonomy (NCBI): domain Eukaryota; kingdom Metazoa; phylum Chordata; class Mammalia; order Rodentia; family Cricetidae; genus Myodes; species Myodes glareolus. The sequence continues at coordinate 25,388,354 of NC_142038.1, forward strand.
GCAGTTGGCCCCAGATGATGGTACTCATGGCAGCAGAGATAAAGGTGAGGAAGAATTTAAAAAGACGCAGAGGAGGCCAGACTCCTTCAGAACGTGGCAAATGCAGCCATCCAGCATGGGATACAGGACAGAGAAAATGCCCCAGTGAGAGAAGAGGAAAAGAATGCAACCAGATGCAGAACATAGAGTGTGAGCCAAGGAGGGGGTGGCCTGAGTTTTGGTGCCAGCTTTGCTGTCCATAGACAGTGAGTCTGAGAAGACTGTCATATGGTCCAATGGCGATGGCATCTCTGACATTTATTTCTATGGCCTAGCACCTCCCACCTCAAACCCACTCTCCCACACATTTTCAAAAACCATTCCGGGACCAGGACATTTCCAAACCATCCTGTGCATACTTGACTCCCCCAGTGAGTTAGCTTGTTTCTCGGACTTTCGGGTGTGGCGAGCACTTTGGAGCTTAAAGGTCGGTTTTGTGCATCGTTGTTCTTTTGGAAATGCAGGAAAGAGATTTCTACCCTCAGCAGCATGCAGGTCCCATGTGGGACTTCGGGTCTCTGAAGGGTGGGGAATCTGGGATCTTGTGTGAACTAGTTAGCACTGGAAAGGCCAGCTGTGACCTGTTGCTTTGCTGGATGCCTGGATGCAGGGTTTAGACCCTACCCTGTGCATGGCAAGGCATGCTGTGTGATATCCCTGAGAAACCTGGGTCAGTGAAGGGGTGGGGGCTCATGTGCTGTTGGGTTCCAGCAACAGAAGTGGAGAAAGACCTCCATCAAGACAAGGAGGACGAACAAGAGTCCTGCTCACCCATTTGTGGTTTTACTTTCTGCCCTTTAATTACATAGACAATTCTAGAAACAATTTATGTTTTAAATAATTTCCATAATTGATGCATTGTATTAATTTTATTTTAAATGCATATGTGTGGGGGATATGAGAGTATATATTTTCACAAGTTTGTGCACTTGTATGTACTTGCACATGTTCATGTGGAGAACCAAACTTGTTAGGTACCTTCTTCGATTATTTTCCAAATTATTCTTTGAGGAGGAGCTCTCAGTTTAACCGAGAGCTCACTAGTTGAGGTAGCTAGCCAACTTGTTTCAGGGACCCCCCTGTTCTCACCTTCCAAGCACTGAATTACAAGGGAGCCATCAAATGCCTTCCCAGCATTTGTGTGAGTTTTAGGGATCTAAACTCCAATCATCACACTTGTATGGCAAATCCTTTATCCACTGAACCATCTCCCCAACCCTGTACTATTAATTATCATTGTTAGTCTGTTCCTGTGCTTAACTTTCCAATTACAAGTTATTATAGGTATAAACACACAGGCCAAAGCACAGGGTGCAGAGAGTTTTGTAATCCAGGTTTAATTTATACACTGTGAAAAAATATATAGGAATTCTTCATAGAGTCTTAAAGCAATATCCCTTTGGGGATACTACTGAGGCAAAATTTCAAAACACGGTGACAGAAAAAAGGTACAATTACCTCCTAAGAATTCAAATTACCATGAACAAATCAGCTACTTTAAAGTGGGCTGAACAAAATGAACATGACTAGCATTCTTGTTCACGATACGACTGACTCATTAAATGCATTAAAAATTATTACAGCTACATATTTGTGTGTGTGTGTGTGTGTGTGTGTGTGTGTTATGGAATATTCCTTTACACTGTGTGAAGATGTGTCACTGTGACTGGTTTAATAAAGAGTTGAATGGCCATTAGCTAGGCAGGAAGAGGTTAGATGGTCCAGCTTCACAGACTACTTCAGCCAAACTTCAGATAAGTCCTCCATTTGCTCATCACACTGAGACTAGACAACAGCTGGCTCTCCCAGAACTTGACCATTATCTTATTTTCTCAGTGTTCCCTAAAGATGTTGTCACCCCCAGACAACAGAAGGCAGTCTAGGGAATACTACACCCACATTCCCAAGAGGTAGGGTGGATGGCTTTTGATCATTCAGTATATTATAGACATTTATCATCATTTAGAGGGCTTGGTTACAAGTTATTATTAGTCATGGTCAAGGAAAAAGCTAAACAAAGGAGATTAGATTCAAGGATCTCGTTCAAAAGGTAAAATTGGAGAATATAATATAGAAATGATGAGATTAAAAGATAGATTGTTGAGTCTACTTTCAAACAACCACTAGTTTCAAATATTTAACATTGGTACGGATTTTTTTAAATTGATACAAATTAAAAATTATTTTGTTATATTGAATGTATGTTTCTACTCTTGTTTGGAGTATTGTGCTTATGTAGCTTATTTTAAAATGTTATGTATAATTAAGAAATACAGGTTAGTAATTAGTCAACTATAATAATCAAACCTGTAGTCATATTAGGCTTGTTTTCAAAGTTAAACAGATATATTTTAGATAGGTAGATTTTCTTCAAACACTTTAAAGATCTACAGAATATGGCATTTAAGATGTTTTAATAAAAAGCTGGACGGTGGTGGCACATGCCTTTAATTGCAGCAATGGGGAGGTAGAGGCAGGCAGATCTCTGTGAGTTTGAGGCCAGCCTGGTCTACAAGAGCTAGGTCCAGGACAGGCTCTAAAACTACAGTGAAAACCTATCTTGAAAAACAAAAGAAAATGTTTTAACAACCTAAGGCTTTTCATGATGAGCCACATCTGCAGCACCAATCCATTTCATAAAATGATGGTTGGCATCGAAGAACCTCCTTATAGAGTTTGCTTTTATTGTGGCAAAACTAGCTGTTTGTTCAAGAAACTACCCTTGCCTTGACTGCTGACAGTATACTGGACAAACAGGACACAAAGGAGTAAGACTGTTGAACTTTGCCAAGACAGGTGGGAAAGTCCTTCACAGAAAAGTCTTTCAGGTATTCTAGGCCTGTAGGTCAATGATGAATGATCCAGTGTTGCAGAGGACCTCAGTGACTGTCCAGGCAGCAAAATAGCCTGGTCTTTTTGGAAGTGGTTGGCTGGCATGATACTTTCTGTTTACTCAGGTAATATTATATCCTTCTGAGATCTTTGATGGAGCTCATGACTAGGTAGTTATAGTTGGAGTTTTCCTTAGTTATGATAGAATGTAGATTAAGTGCAAAGCTTTGGACTCATCAAGATAGAATAGATAATGGAGTATTTTTTCTGAATATGCCTAATACAAATGGGCTAGACATTATGAATATAATTCTTACCTGATAATTATTTTTGTTGTTTTTAGTTTTATTTTGTTAGATTAAAACCTTTCCTTTTTATTTAGACAAAAAGGGGTAAATGTTGGAGATTTGCTCATGTTGATTGCTCTGAGACCACTAATGGAGCCAACCTCCATTCAGAGGACAAAGACCACATTCAGCTGACTGGAGTGAACCATTGAGTTCTCTGGAGGACTAAGAGGAAAAAGAAAAGAACATGGGCAAGAAAGATGTGGGGCCAAGGGTCATGTGCTCTCTTGGATCAGGGAAGTAGAGAGGGAGGATCATGTCTCAATCACTCTGTGGATTTCTCAGGTTAATTCCTTAATATTTATCTCCAAGTTTTATTTTTCAATAACCAAAAAAAAAAAATCCCAATATGTGTGGGCTCATGCATGTGTGTAATAGCGTGTGTGTAGAGTCAGAGGACAACCTGTAGGGGTCAGTTTTCTCCTTACCTTATATTCTCCAAAGACTGAATTCAAGTCATTAGGTTTCGCAGCTTTACCCACTGAGCCACCTTGCCAGCCTCTCTCTTAAAAACAAAAACAAACAAACAAAATAACACTTAAATTATGATCTGCATTTACACATACAGCAGTAGAAGACAAGAAATCTGTAGTTAAGTGGAATAGTTTCTGTGGTGGCTGGATGCTGTAGGCAAGAGGAGAGAGGACACATCATAATACTGACAAGATCATGAGCATGGGGAGGTGAGTGGCGAGTGGCTGCTGTAATGGAATATGACTACTGCGGCTGCACAATTGCTGCCTGCTTTTTACAGCACAGAATGATGAATTGGGTCTAGTTGTTCCCTACTTTTCTTCTTTAGTTATGTTCTTTTCTTTGCACCCAGAGTTTTGGAACACTGTAAGGAGGATGCCATGAATTAATTAGACAGAAAAGGGAGTCCGGTAGTAAATTCAGACACAGGCACTGTGAGAAAACCCTAGGTCCTGTCAGTCCCTTAAGTCATGGAGGCCATAGCAAACAGCTTCACTCTTGTTCAGTGACTGCTGATAAAGGAATTGCCAGCTGTCATCAGGCGTTGCTTTTGTCAGATGATGTTCTGATTGCCCTGTATGTGGGCTCTTGCTTCATACATAGAAGTCTAAGGAAGCAAAGTCTGTAGAACAAATACTGAACTTGAGAGCACTTTGGATCCCTTGAAAGCAATGCACATTAATGAGCTAGCTAAGTTGTTGTGGAATATTAGCTGAAGATGTGTTACATTCTTTTATGCTGTGGAATATTTATTTAATGATGCAAAGATGTGTTGCATTCTTTTATGCTGCACTTGTTTAACTCTGTGAAGCTGTGTTACTTTGCCTGCCTAAAACACCTGATTGGTCTAATAAAGAGCTGATTGGTCAATACTTAGGTAAGATAAAGGATTGGCAGGGTTGGCAGGCAGGGAGATTAAATTGGAGAAAAAAAATCTGGGAAGAGAAGATCAAGGAGCAAGAAGAGGTTGCCAGAGACAAGTCACCCAGCCAAATAGCCGGAAATTGAATGAGAAGGAAAGAAAGAAAAGATATGTAGAAATAGAAAAGGGTAAAAGCCCAGAGGCAAAGGGTAGATGGGATAATTTAAGAAAAGCAGGTCACAAATCAGCCAAACTAAGGCCAGACATTCACAAAAAATTAAGTCTTCGTGTGATAATTTGGGAGTTAAGTGGCAGGCCCCCGACGAGTAAAAAGCAAAGAGTTCAAACAGCCAACCACACTAAGTCTGTGGCACACAAAAGGAAAAGAACAGTATATCCAAGGATACCCATATCATAGTATCACAAGAAATGAGTATTCAGAACGTATTTCATGAGGGATGTAAATTATCTACATGCTGAAAACTGCAACACTGGTGAAGGAGACTGAAGTAGGAGCAAACAAATGGAAGCACACCCCATGCACACGGCTTAAACGAGTTCATACTATTTAGATGCCTGTAATACTTGCTGCAACATGTAGACTCAGCTTTTCTGTCAAAGTCCAGTAGCATTATTCACAGACCTAGTAAAAGCAAGTCTAAACTTTTTATGGAAGTATCCTGAGTGGCCAAAAATATCTTGAAGGAGGAAAAAAATTGAAGTCATCACACTTCTTGAATAGAAGTTACATTGCAAAGTCATGGAGAAGGCAGAAGGAGAGATGGGAGGAAGGAAGGGGAGCAAAGAAAAATGTATAACGTAATAAAACAATAAAAAAGAAAAGAAAAATAGACACATGGACTAATGAACGAAACAGAAGCCTGGGAATAAATAATCTCATACAGTCAACTGACTTTTAACAAGACAATCAAGAATCCACATTAGAAAAAGGACAGCTTTGGTTATCCATACTAGATCTATGTGTGAGCAATACTCTAGAATGGGAAGGGGAGAGCCTCAATAGGCCCCATCCCTGGTCTAGGAATTATTGGTAATTGTTAGCAGCTGACGGAAGCAGGAGTGTGGCCACTGGTAGGTTACCATGCTCTGGTAGAAATGTCTTCCTGTCTTCTAGTTAGGATAGCCATTCTTGAAATGACATTCACTATACACTGCTGAGGCTGAGACAATGGGAGCCTAGCACACTGGTTGTGACTGTGGGGCTGGTTTCTGATTGCTGTCTATGAATAATAGACAATATGAATAAAATATGAATAAAATGATCTTGAGCTATGTCTAGTGGCAAAGGCGGGTCAACAACCCAAGCAGCAATGTTTTGGAATGAGAAATAAGTGGATGTAAGAAGACGCCATCTTGTGTACTTGCTCATGCTGCCCCTATTTCTCCAAGGGAACAGATCTACATGCCCCTAGCACAGTCATGGTCTTTAGTACGAAGAATTGGTTTCTTCTGTGTTTCCTTAAAAGAGGTGTGTGTGGGGGGGGAGATGTTACTTTCAGAGTTTCATAAACATTTTAATTTCCTATGTATGGCGTGGGCTTCAGTCAGCTGCTTACTCATACTGTTGTCATAAAGGTTAAATGACAGAATGCCTGTGGCATAGTGCCGAGAATCTAAATGTCAGTGCTCAGAGGCTCAAGTCACTGCTAAGAGGATTTGGAAATTATCTTGTTTAATGTTTCAGCTGCTTCAAAACTTGGGGAGTTTTCACTTCATGAACTTAGGGGCATTAAAAGTTTTCCAGTGTAAAATGTGAGTGAGCGAGTGAGTGAGTGAGTGAGTGAGTGAGTGAGTGGCAGGAGTCTGCCCCACCATGGCTCCATATCCAAGGTTCTCTGATCACCCCTTGGTCCTCTGTGCTGTTGTGCTGAAGTGCACAGCCCTGCAGGTGCCAAGGAGGCCAGCTGTTGCTCTCTCGTTGAACAGATGAGAAAACAGAACCTTTGGAAGTGATTCTTCTGACCTGGTAAATCTGAGAACTTGGTTTGGGACATATGTTTGCTTCCTTCTAGCCATACAGTCTTCCTAAAATATGCACTGTGTCTCAGGCCCAGACCATAAGCCAGGCCCTGTGTTAGACTTCTACTCTCAAAGTGCCTACTTCCAACTTGGTTCTGTTTCCTAAAACATTGTGTAGTCACAGAAGATGTTTCTTGGAGAACTCACTGATAGAGGAGTCTTTGCAGTGGTTGGAGCGCTTGGTATGATCTTGCTTATCATAGGATCTGCAGGAAACCCTGGATAATGAGCTCCTCTTTAGAAGAGACACACCAAAAGCATTTTCTTGCTGTAACTACAGTTCATGTTTCATTTCAAGCATGTATGGTTCAGATCAGACTGTGCCTGGGTCTAAGTAATTCCATATTGTGTTAAACAGTGGTTTTCATGCTGTTCTGTGCCCCAAGAAACTCCATTTTGCAAGCAGTTCTTGACTTTGTGAAGAAGGACACTAAAAAGAAATCCCACACTAGTTTAGAATTGACTATAATAAGGGGTTATTAACTTAGGGGTAGACTCAGATCACAGTCCTCTGCTTGAATGGGGAGCAGGAACCAAATCGTGCCACTAGAAGAGAGGCCAGACCCACACTTTACATGGGAATATATAGTATAAGAGGCTACGCTCAAGTGGGCAAGTAACTTAAAGGCTACTGGCTGTAGGAATTCTTATAGTACCTCCCTGCTTTGTTTAAATAAGAGAGTTCTAAGTCTAATACAAAATTTTATACAATAAGAACAAATATCAGGTACAAAAATAAGAATTACTACCAGCATAAACAGTATCAAGTAAGAAACATATGATAAATGTCTTAATAATTATCCTATCCTATCCTAAGGAGTTTAAATCTTATAAATAACTTGGCTAAGTCATGAAAGGAAAGTAACTACAACTATCTAGTCTTCAACCCCATCGAAGACCCAAGAAGGGAAATAATATTACTTGAGTAAGCAGAAAGTGGAATCAAACAACTTCCAAAATGTGTAACAAATGACAGAAACAACTAGCAATCACTAGGCGATCACCCAAAGTCTTATTTGCAACATTGGAACAACCACCTTTGGCTAAGACCTCAAGTCACTGACAAACCATTTTCAGAGGCAGCAAGTTTTTCAAAACCATCTTACCCCTGTCTTAGCAAGATTGGCTAGTCTTTTTTCTTGTGTCTTGCTTGTCCTGTCCAGACATCATGTATTTTGTCAGTGGTCAAGGCATGGGCAGTTCCTTGCCCAAAGCCAGTTTTGCCAAGAAGAAAACAAACTCCAAGTGAAGTGTCTTTGGTGTTCAACATTCTCTTGTGAATAGATTGGTGCTGCCAGGAGCATGTCAACAGAACCCTAAATTATTTAAATGCCATATTCTACAGCTCTTTGAAGGGGTTGAAGATTACCTATCCAAGCAGAATACAATCCTTATGTATCTAAAGAACCGATTAGTCTAACTGTAAGTATGACAAACATGGATAACTATTGACCTATAATTCTTAATACCTATATAACTTAAAGACTAAGACTTTATATTAGAATATTAAACAATCTTTAAACAATTGTGCAACAAATGAGGACAATGACCTCAAAATGTAAACTATGTATAAGTATCTTGATCAGAGGTAGAAACATATATTCAATATAATAAATATATGCTAAAATTGTATCAATATATAAAATGTTTTAAGCATGCATGCATATAATATGACAAAATAACTTTCCTAGGTATACAAATATTGGAACATAAATATTGGACAAAAATAGGAACATATTCAATATAATTTAAGTTTGTGTAAGTATATAAGAATCTATACCAATGTAAATTGCCTATAAATATTAGCTCACAAATATTCACTCCATTATTCACTATTATTATTAGTGTGAGTAAGCTTACACTAATCTATTATCCCATTCAATTTCCCTTTTCCCCCCCAAAGAGATCTCTGAGCTTACATAATTTTCCTCCAACCTCCAACCCGATAACAATTATAATCAATCAACCCCTAAATGATGTTTCTAACTCTAGGACAAACTTTGTTGGGAGAGGGAATGTTGTCTTCTGGAATTAGTTCCAGCTGTCACGGAGGTGATGTTCTTCTATGGGATCCTGTGAAAGTAAAATGATGGTTAAGTTCCAAGATTACTGTCTGGTGTAATTACAACTAGTCTCTGAGTATCTGGTAGGGTTTTTCTGAGGTTCCTATTTGTAGCTATGGCCAGAATGTTGTAAAAAAAAAAAGTGTACCATTTCAGCTAACCAATTTGGAAACATCTCGAGCAGCTGATATCCCAAACAGGTCTTATAGTAGTGCTATCAGCTTCATGATGTCATATCAACCAGGTGTAGTTGTTGTGGGGCCCCATCTTCTTCCTGGAAACTTCAAAGATTACTGCAGGAAAATTCATTGTTCATTGTGGAAATTTTAAACATTATTTATACAGACATATATTCAATGAAAGGTACAATAAAGACAAAAATATGTATGAAGAAAAGTAAAATATTTTCTAAATTCATTTTGTTTTTCTGTCCCATACCATGGCTCCTGACATGAGACAGAAACTCTGAATTTTTATTTTAACAACATGCTTAGATTTAGAGAAGGAAAGAGCCATTGTCTAAATCCAAAGCCAGCTCCATATATTCATATATATATTTACACATACAGACACACACACACACACACACAAATATATGTATATGTTTTGATCACATGTCCTTATAAGTCATATTCCTTTTTCTTGATGATCATTATTGGATAGTTATTTTTCCTTCTGTCAGCATCAAAACGTCCAAGGTCTCTTGAATTTTTGAAGATGTTTCTACAATCCTGTTTTAGATGTCCTATTCTACCACAATTAAAACATTTGGCATTTTGATATCTCCTCAAACCTTTGGAAATTGCTTCTTCTACCCAAGATTCAGTATTATAGTCAAATATCTCAATGTTCACTGTATGCAGAATCCATTCACCCATTTGGTGCTAACCTAACTTTTAAAGTCCCAAGTATCTTTTGCGTTCTAAGTTGGCATTTTCAAAGGCCAGAGATTCAGTAAGTACTTGTCTAGCATCTGGGTCTGTTACTTCTATTTATACAGTCTTAGTTAGTCTTTGTAAAAAGTCAGTAAAGGGTTCTCTCTGTCCCTGTTTAACCCTGGTATAAGATTTAATTCATTTTCCTAGTTCTTGAATCCTGTCCCAAGCATTTAAGGCTGCTTTGTGGCATAGGGACAAGATTTATTCATCGTAAAGAGCTTGAGCCTGTGTGTCAGCAAAAGTACCCTCACCAAGAATTTGATCTTGGGAAGTCTCAAGTCCTTTTGTTTTTCCATATTGTTCTAAAATTTTAGCCTCTTCTCTGAAATAGCATTTAAAGATCAGTTGAGGCCCATCATCCAGGACTGCTGAAACTAACTGAAGCCAGTCGGGTGCCATGGCTTTAATGTTAGAAGCCCATGTCGTTACCATCTCCCTAACAAATATAGAACGCAAGCCATAAGTTACTACAGCTTCCTTAATTTCTTTTAGATCATTCATTCCTATAGGTATCCATCTACCTTCTTTGGATCCTTTTGGGCCTTTAGAACTTGATGCCTGTCAGAGTAGATTACAGGGTAGGAAGCTAAAACCCTGGGTAAGTCATCTCTGACAGGTACTGGTAATGTTAAATCTTGTCCTTGTTAAATCTTTCCCTGTTAATCAGCTCCAATTATTTCCTCAATCATTTCAAATCTTTTTACTACTGTCTTTTGTAAAGTCTGAATCTCCTGACCTGTATATATTTCTAGTGATTTCATTGAGGCACCTAGCCTCTGGTCCTCATTCTGCACATGTGATTCCAAGGTCTGAAGTTTTTACTTTAAAGATAACATCTCATCCTTGGACATTATTTGGATAGAGTTCAGATTGCCCTCCTGGAGAGATAATCTATCTTCTAACCTATCATTACTTTTCAACAAGTTTTGATTGTCAAATTCAACAGTATAAATTCTTTCAGATAATTTCTCAGTATCCTTAGACATGGATTCAATTTTGTCTGTCAAATTAATGTTATTGTTTTCAATAGTATTAATTTTTTTCAGGTAACTTTCGATTTTTGATGGTATTAATCCTGTCAACTAGCTGTTCATTATTAGTCTGTAAAGACTGTATAATTTCTAAAAGTGCCTCATTCTTGGCTTTGTTATCATACCATTTTCTTAAGGATATAATTTTATCAAACCATTTTCTTAAGGAGAAAACCTGAGTCCCAATATCCAATAAATGGATGTATCATAATAACTGTATAAGCTTTGCAGAATACAATCCATCGTATTAGCAAAAAAGTTACTAAAAGTTTCAATGGTAATGTTGTCTGTAATTATATAACTTTCAAGTTTATTGATTTATTAATTACCTGTTATGAGGGTCGATAAATTGTTTTAGGTGTAATAAATCTTTATTGTTCAGCAAATGTCGTGGTTGCAGAGTCACAACTAGCAGTGATACAACCAGTGGTGACAGGAACAGTCCTGAGCCACTTTAGTTTCTCGCTTTGGTACTGGATAAACACTGAGAAATATGCTTTGCTTGACAAATTAAAAGCAATTAAATCAATTCTATACACGGAGCAAGAATTCCAGAACTCACGGGGAAGGAGTACACACCGGAAGCTGCCCAAGTCACCACACAATAAGGAACACGGCAGTGAGGAAGGAGATGTGTGCGAGCTTGGGGAATTTCCACATCATCACATGCAGTTAGCTCCACGGTGGCGTGGGTTTTCCAAAAAGCTGCTTAGGTACAAGCAAGCCAAGTGGGCATGGTTGGGAGATATTCTGGGCTGTGGGCCGGTTAGGCATTTAAGCTGGTTCATGCAGTAGGTGTGGAGTCTGGAACCACGTGGGTGCCAGATGAAGAAGGACGCTAAAAAGAAGTCCCACACTAGCTCAGAATTGAGTATAATAAAGGGGTATTTATTTAGGGGTAGACTCACAAATCACAATCCTCTGCCCGAATGGGGAACAGGAGCCAAATCACGCTGGAAGAGAGGCTGGATGTGTGCTTTACATCACCATATATAATATGAGATGCCATGCCCAAGTGGGTGGGTAACTTAAAGGCTACTGGTTGTAGGAATTCCTACAGCAACTTTGTTTTAAGGGTGGAGGATGACTACGTTTGGATAGACATGAGAATGATGCTGTTTTTTCCATACCACCCACAGGACACACACTGATAAATGACAGAGACGGGCTGTTTGTAACCAAAGAATGATGCCTTCTCTAGAGGTCACCAACAATGTATTATGCTTTCCTTATTAACTGTGGTACAAATGTCAACATTACTGTTTAGACTCTATGGAATAATCTTGGTGTATGGATGCATCTGGTGTTTAGACTGATGGTTCCATTGTTTCCAAATACATTTTCTTTTGAACGCTAGGCTACTAAGCCATCCGCAACTCCCCATGACTGGTGTGCCAATTGGATTAGCCCTGACTTTACTCTCTGAAGACCTTGAGATTCTTAGAGGGGTAAGTGGCTATTTGTCCATGCTCATGCCTTGGGATGATGCTCCTTGGGAGTTTCTCAGTACCTGGCTCTAGCATGCTTTGCTCTTACGAGGCAGATCCCTTTTTATGACTCTGTCTACCTGCTGGCTTAGCAAGAAGGTACCCTAACTCTGGCCTTGTTAAGAACAATTTTTGTAGTTAAGAACTGATGCAAATGTAGGCTCTGATGTGTTTGTTTTTCGTTGATTAATGTTTAAAACAACTGGGTTTAGACTCTGGGTTGAAGAAGGGAGCCGGCCTGGTGAACCAGTGCTTGGGGTGAATGCATCCATCAGTAATCACGTATTTACATTATTTTCAGTGAAAACACATTTGTTTGGACAAATATGGACCAAAGTAAGGCACTGTTTACAACATTCTCACTTACCAATGCGAAAGAAAACTCATCCCACAGACAAACTGGCTAATCCACCCTTTTCCTCCCCATCTGCTTAGTCCCCTCTCAGCCTGCTCACAGGGAAAGCCACCCTGGTGCTCGACATCCACTTTTTCTAAACAGCAAATTCACCACTTACAAGAAACATCGGAGGTCATCTGGTTCACTGACCCAAGTCAGAAGAATCTTGTGGGCTCGCTGCCAGGGCCTGCTCTGGCAATTCCTGGACAAATTCAAAGACAGAATCCCACCCTCCTCAGAGGATTGCCTCTGCTTCTCTGAATTGTTAGACCGTTCTTTTCCTATTAATGTAAATCTGGATCTTTATGACTCCTTCCTATCTGTTCTAAGTCTATCCTTTGGCGCCAAAGAAAACAAAAGCGTTTCCCTCTTCCACACAATAGTACTTCTAACACAGTAAGGAAGCCGCCATCTACCCTTTGCTTTTAGCATCCAGTAAACACTTCATTCTGAAAGGTCACTTTTAGGATATGATTCCTACATCCATCGCCACCCCTCAGACTTGGCTTTGATGTTGGTCTGGCACAGAGACAGGACATTTCCTCACTTTGCAATACCCTTTTGGGTATTCCATTGACAGGTTGTAAGGGCCCAGGCCTCATTAAAGCCACAACAGTCATTGTGTTTGAATGTACTATCACTGTTAGATGCTTGCAAAAGTGGATCTGATCTGGTTATGATAGGCCACCTTACCAGGATCAGCTTGTATGCTCTGAGGTTTTCTAGACCTCAGTCACTGTCACCTCTGAAGTAAGTAAACGTAGCTTCGGTCCATATCATGTAGTAAACCAGAACTGACCAGAATGCCCCCGTCTCTTCAAGGAGGCAGAGAAAAGAGTTTGAAAAAAGTTTTCTAGTGACATTGATAGACACATCTCCTTTCTGGGATGTCTGTGGTCAATACTGCTCTGCCATTAGAATAAAGACACCTGGTCACCTTCTAGTGCAATGAAGAACTTCTCCCTACAGGCTCGTGTGGACCAATGTTTCTCTGTTCTTCTCTCTGTGTGCCTCACGGGGAAAAGGAAGAGATCTATGAGACGGAAGTACAATCTGGACTCTGATGTCCACATGGAAACCCTTTGTTGGGAATGCCACATCCCATAGGGACACCAAGTGCCCTGGCTGTTTATATTCCCACTCAACAAGGCTTGTCTCTGCTCCCTTCCCAGACCCCTGGCAATCTCAGCTTTGTTGTCTTCACGGGGCCCAAATGATGTCCAGACCCAAGTTCAGAAGGCCTTGCAGTCAGAGATCATTTTGAAGTCCAACGTCTTGGAACATTTTTATTTCTAATTTGTTATTTTAAGCACATTGTGATTTAATGACTCTTTGGGATTCCAGTTAGTGGTTGATGTTGGAGAGCCGAGGAATGCATGTTTAATTTTTTTCATCCTGTAACCAGTGTTTCATCTTAGACTAAATAGATGCACATTTGAGAAATCCCACAGAATCACTGAGAAAAAACATTGATGTTTATGCAAGTGTTTTCGTGATTGAGTGACTTTAATAGAAAGGAAACAATCAAATTTGAGTCCAAGGGCTTGGTGGAACTCCACCAAGTTTTTAATTTGTCTATCAGCATTAGCTACTTCCTCATCTGTGTCCTTACAAGGCTATAAAGCGCACTGCCGAGATGGATGTATGATCACCATCTTGCCGGTGGGCTCTGGTCTCTGTAGCTCCCAGCACCAAACACAGACAACACTCTCTCTACTCTGGGGTTGGGTTTTGATCCACATGGGATTTCCATCCTCTTTTTTTATTTCCTTCTAATAAAGCAAAACAGTGAAGGGAACTGGCTGGAGCTGAATGTGTAAGGCGAGGCTTATAATGGGAACCTTGTAAATCAAAAGCCTCCCCTTCCCTGGGAAGAAGGGCAGGGGACTAAATGGCCTGGTCTTTTTCCACAAAACCTCAGCAAATTTTGCAGTTTCTGTTAACCAAAGTTTCAAGACCAGAAAGACAGGCAACTATTGGCCAAATAGGTCAGAACTGCTTAAAACTTTTTATTTGTCTGACTGTACTTTGTGTGCCAAAATTCCTGAGAGCAAATCCACATCCTATTTCCCTTTAGATGGACAGTGTCAAGCATATCACCCTGGTAAGAGTACTATAAAAATGTGCTGAATTTCAGTGACCGGAAGTGTGGATGAGTGCATGCTTAGAATGGGAAGGAGAACACCCAAGAGTGGTCCTTCATGCTTTGGTCACGACAGCAAAAAAGGTAATTTAACAGTGTGTCCATGATTCCTAGTCCCAGGGACGAATTTCTCAAATCAATTATTTCTGCTCCCTCTGTTGGATAGGAAGCGCTCCAAGTGGCAATGGTACCCAAGATAGATGTGTCGCATGGCTACAAAATGAGTCCTTATATACAAAATCATTTGTGCATGAGCACTGATTATCAAAGCCGAACAGAGTCACACCAAGAAAAGAACTGGGAAATAAAATGTTTGTAGACTTGAAGTTCAGTTAAATGATGGCAATTGGAGTACAAATGCATCTGTTGGCAAAATTCTACCATGGGCATCAGTGAGTAATGAGAGCCATGCCAGACCCACTGGCTGGCAGGGGAGCTTGTACCATGTTGATGGTAGTAGAGTGTGTAGAGCCATCAGGACTTCCAGGGGGTTTTATAGTCATGTAGTCAGAGTTGCCTGAGTGAATGGCTCCCATTTCCACTCTTGCTGCCAGCTGGCCAAGTAGGGACCACCTAAGTTGCAACCCCAAAGGAAATGAGAAGGCAGGTTCTCCTCTCCCACAATTCCCCAACTGCTGCCTCTTCACTGCCTGAAACCCTATTGCAAAAGCAACTGCATTTCTTAAAACCCATTCCTAGTTAAATTTAAGTACTGCTAAGCAGGATCGTATTTCTGACTTTCATTACTATTTTCTGGCTAGTGTCTGCTTGTGAACCTGTTTCAAAGCCAGCCTCTGAGTGGATGAAGAGAAAGGTTCAGGGTACCGTTCTCTCTACATGCATTCCTGGCCTCAGTCTCCATCCGTCTTTCTAGCCGTCCATTTCCCATGTGACTTTGCAGCATATGCCTCAAGAGGTAGGGGCACACTGGTACTGCTTTACCCAGGGAGTGTGCACCAAGACCTCAGCGGATACCTTAAACAACAGATAATACTGAAACCTGTACACATGTTTTCTCCCATGCACGCACACCTATGAGTAAGTTTAGTTTGCTAATTAAGCACAAGAGGAGAGCAACAACAACAGCTTATAACAAAATAAGACAACTATAACAAATAGTGTAATTAAGTATTATACGGTGGTGGTCTGTCAAAATGTTTTATTGCATTCAATCTCAGTAGCCTCAGGATGTGATGTTTTTCTTTCTTTGAAACAAGAACTTTCACCATTTTACTTAAAGGAAGGACTGCTTGACTTTTGTTTTTAATGCTCAAATCCCCAACGTCACTACTCTTTGGCTCCTTAATAAATGGAGCAAGGATAAGTTGATCACAACAACATAATTCCATGACAGCTAATCTAATAATCAAAATAACTACCAAGTGACTAATGGGAGAGTAGTGTATACAGCCCGGATACGCTGGATAAAGGAAAGACTCTGTGTGTGTGTGTGTGTGTGTGTGTGTGTATTATGTGTACAGGTCATAGGACAGCTTGTCGGAATCAGGTCTCTCTTTCCATGATGTAGATTCCAAGTGGGGATCAAACTCGGGGTGTCAAGCGTGGTGACTAGTGCCTCTACCGTCGGAGCCATCTTCCTGCTCCCAGGATAAGATTAGCTTTGTGTAACTGAAACTGGCAAAGTAAAATCCCGACTAAGAAGGGACTGCGGTACCTTTTCCAACTGCTCTATTTTGAGCTTGACTTTGCGACTTTCCTTGAAGAATGAGACAGACGAAATGTTTGTAAGCAGAGCCTTTGGAGGTGCCCAGGCGCCCAGTTGCCCAGGTTTAATGATTCTTTCACCCTTACAGTCGTCATGACAACATCAGTACACACTACAGGATCCTGGAAGACATGGGTTCGAGACAGGTAGCACCAGCTGCTCTAGCTGAGGCTGTCTCAGCACACTATGGAAACGTGCGTGAATGAGCCATATCCAGTGGATACCTCAGACTTCTGAGCTACGAAAGCACACAGAGGTTTCGGAGGGAGCTGCTCAGACAGCATTGTGCTGTGAGAAAACACACTGGAGGAGGAAGGAGATCGCTGGAAGCCCTGGAGAAAGGTTTTCCTCCATATTCAGACTGCCTGAAAAGCAGCAGAGCACAGAACAAATAGCAATGTCTGAGAGGAGACCCATATGTCTTTCCCCAAATACAGACATGTGACATGTGTGTCCTTACATGTGTCTACCTTTGAAGGGAGTGGAAGAGGGGAGTGGGAGAGGGCAGGGAGGGAAGAGAATTCATGGCGTGGTTGTGACATACAAGTTGGCTTATTGTTCTCAGGAAATCCTCATTGGAGAGTCCTGAATGTAGGAATTGCTGACATTTGGAAATGAAATGTCTCCCAAACACTCATGAGTTGTGGCATTATGGTAGGTGCTGGAACTGCAGGAGGCAGGGTCTTTCGGAGGAAGTTAGGTCATTGGGGGTATTCCCTAGAAGGGGATATTGGGACTCTTCCTCCCCCCACTCCCCTTCTCCCTCCCCATACTTTCTGGCCAACCCAAGGCAGGCAGTTTTTCCTTTATGTACCCCTTCCATGACGTTGTGCCTCACCACAGACGCAAAAGCAATGGATAAAGCAGACCATGGGCTCAATTTTCCAAAACTGTGAGCTAAAGCGAACATTTCCTTTTTAAAGTTGTTTTTTTTCCCCAGGCATTTTGCCACAATGAAGAAAAACTGACTATGGTACCTCCCCCCATTTTCCAGATGGGAAAATTAGGCACAGATCAATTAAGAAACTTAGTCGTGCAAATCGAAGTCTGGCAGACATCTTTCACTAAGCGGTAGATAGGAAATGTTTTAGGCTGGGAAGACCCACAGCTGCCGTACAATAAAATTCTGCAACAACTTTGATGCAATAGTCCATAGATGGAACAGAAATGCACTTGGGGGCAATGACAAGGAGCTGCACATTGTCCTTGCATGTCACAAAGTATTCTTTTCTTCCCTTTCTTCCTAGCCATTAAAAAATAAAAAAAATAAAATAAAAGGAAAAGCTACCCTTGGTTCACAGGCTATACAAAAATAAGCTGTGGGCGTGGCATCAGAATACAAAATGTCAGGGCTCAGATTCTAGTCTGCCAACTTTGATGGAAACCAAACTAAAAGAAGATTTGTGTAGCTTGTGTATTCCTGAGGCTTGATGATCTTTGTTACGATCACTCAGTCTTCTCCTACAGAAGCCATCAGGAGTCTGTGAGACACCCACAGGGAAATTGCCTCTTTTGGGCGTCACAGGGCCATTGTTTACGCGAGCTACAGCGACTGTACCTGAATGCTTAAGACCCATGCAAGATCAAGCAAGCTGAAAGTCCCAGCATGGAAGGGTGAGGGCTCATAAAGTCCCACTGCTAGCTGAGGAGAGAGTCAAAAGGCACGGTTCAAAGCAAGGAGCATCAGCCCTGTCACTGAGGCTATCCTAGCCCAATCAGAAGCCAGCCAGGTCCAGAGATGCAAATGAACTACTTCAGCTGGAAACCTCGGGCTCGGAAGCAGATACAAAGGTTTGAAACATTGGTCATACAGCATCACTGTGTGAAATTTTAAAAATCAGGAAACTGTACAATTTACTCTTAGAATGGCTCTCCCCAGCCTCCTCCCGTGTGTGTGTGTGTGTGTGTGTGTGTGTGTGTGTGTGAGAGAGAGAGAGAGAGAGAGAGAGAGAGAGAGAGAGAGAGAGAGAGAGACTAGGTGTTGAAGGTTAAAACGTCAGCGAAGTCACAATGTATCTACCATGAAAGGTGATGTATCAGGAAAGCAAACAGGTACTAGGATTGCCTTTGCTTTCCAGATCAGGAAACTGAGCTCTCAACTGTATGCAGTGCTTGCTCAATAAGGAGAGGCAAAGTTCAGGGATCTGTGTGTCTGGCTCCAGACCCAGAGGAGGAACAGCCGTGGACCATACTCTTTACTCTCATGGGGAAAGACAATCCCTCGGGTCCCGCTGGCTAGCAAAGCCCTTGCCTGCCACCACTCTCTGCATTGTGCGCTGCCTCGGGCTGTCCAGCAGAACCAAACAGGAAAGCAAACAGTCATGACAAGATAAAAGGACCAGAATGGGCTGTTTCCAATCATGGATGGAAAGCAAACATTAGAAGGCTGCTCTGCTGTGGCCTTTGGGCTGTGTTTATAAAGTTCTGGGATTGGTGGGGTCTCATGTCATTCCGTACTAATTTGATTTCCATAAGAGAAACTAATCCAGTCCAATTGTTCCACATGTCGCCATGTCCCAGAGCTGGAATGTCATCCAGGTGTCTTCCCTGACCCTGTAGCCCTGGTGTCTTTTACTGGCATTCTGCATACTAGAAAAGCCACTTCTTCTGGCATGCCACCACATGCTGTCCTGTGCACCAGGACCAGAACTTGCATGTGACTGCCTTCTCCACAGCCACTGCTTCCTGTTGCCAAAATAGAGACCACACATCTGACCTCTCGTGTTCCAGGCTGTCTCATGTAAAGGGGGGTATACACACATACTGGACAGTCAGTTGGGAATCCTGGCCTCTCTCTCCAGTTCTTTATTGCCAGCCTTGTACATTTGGACAAGATGGGTCTGGAGCTGAGCCTCAGTTTCCCTTCTTGTAAAACGAGTGGTTATTACCCTGTTAAAACATTAAGAAAATTTCAAAGGCTCTTGTGTGGGTGAGCCAAAAATGATAACTAACTCGCAAAGGGTCAGTAGCTCAAACGAGAGGACCAGCTGTCCCCAGTCAGGAGCCATTGCAGGGTGGGTACAGATGGGATTGTAAAGTCACAGAGTTCCTTAGGTGTGTGAAGTCGGACAGTCTTTGGAAAAGCAGGCGACCCTCAGCCAGGAAGCGTCCCAGCCACTGGAACCTCAGTCATCCCTACTGTTTGTGTCCCTTCTGATCTCCAAATGATTTCCATGTTGCTGCACACGTGGATGTGAAAACTCCAGGTACGGCCTTTCCAGCTAGAGTCTGCAGAGCCCTGACTCCTCTGAACTCCCGAGAGCAGAAGCTGAGGGACCTAAGTGTAGTGTGCAGACATGCTACTGAACAGGGTCCATCTCTGATGCTGTCTTTCCAGAGTGCTTTGCCAGTCACAAAACAATGACCTCAAGAAATGAAGTAACACCGAAATAAAATGTGCATTTTTCTTCCCATCCACGCTTTCTCCCTTTGGGTTCTGACAGCCGCACAGTTGGTCACCTGGGGTACAGATCATATGCCACTCTGGGCTAGTCAGCCATTAAGGAACTCTGCAGTATTCGTGGTCCATGCAGCATCTTTGGCTTACTGAGGGAACTTAAAGGGAAATTTTCAAACTACACTATGTGGTATCGAGATGAGATGGGGAACAGACTGAGGTCAGGATAGACTGCTCCCCTGGAAGTAATCTTGATTGTCGTGGAACACCAGAGGTTACAATGCCCTGGCCTGAGATGGACTTGTTTGGCCCGGAAGAATAATTCAGGCAATGATGTGAATGATGGCTTTGAGAGGGATGATGGAGTAAGAAAAACACTGAAAGGACCCCCAAATAACCCATCAGGGGCAGGGGGGCGTTGACTGTCAAACCAAGATGTCTTAGTAGGACTAGAAAAGGAGGAAGCAGAGTTAATAGCTATGGAGGAAAACAATGGTGAGAACTTGAAGACTGATTAGATGTTGGGAGAAAATGCTGAGATTTCTGCATCACCATGGAGATGGGGAAGGCAGAGATGTGCAGAAAAGAATAAGTGAATGGGAAGCAGTTTGTGACGACGCCGTGAATTTAGTTTTTGACAGGTTGGGTCTGAAGAGCTTTGAAGACATCCAGATAAAAGATGCCCAACAAGCTTTTAACCCCAGAAAGGAATACTAGTTATAACAGAGGTACAGATGTAGCGATGTTGAATTGACCCATCCAGTGGTGGGGATGCAATCCATGGCCTGCCACATGCTAGGGCAATGGCTCACCCACTGAGCTCTACCCACAGCCCACCTGGGAAGAGTGGATGGGTCAGGGCCACAGATGAAATCACCATGAATCCCAGCATGTGTGCGTGAACCTGGGCACAGAGGACCAACACCAGACTGAGGCACGTGGAGCAGTTCTCAGGAGTGGGGACCTCCAGGAAAGTCCCGTATCATAGAAGCAAGGTATCAAAAAGTAAAGCTGAAAAAAAAATTGTTGACATTTGCTCTCCAAAATGTAACTAAAATGTGGTAGACATATCATCACTCTTTGTTATATAAGGGATATTAGTTCTAGAATATTCTGAAGACACCAACACCAGTGAATGCTAAGTCCCTGAGACCAACTTTGTTTATCAGTGATGTATTACTCCATGGACACTTCAAATAATCTCTAGAAAGACTTTTTCTTGAAGTTGAAGGTGAAGTTCTCTGTATTTGTTTCAGAGAAACAAATGTATTTTAAAAAATGTCTTCCTTTTTCTAAGCAACTTACAGGTCAATTCAATATTATAGAGAGTCCATTTTTTATATATACTGACAAATTAAAGGGCAGTTAAAATGGTATAGTGCCTGTCAAACAAATGTCAATCATGTCTAAAGGGAACACTCAGTTCTAAATGACTGCTAATGTTTGTTGACATCTGCACATCAACCTTGATTTTCTGATCAGAGAAAATAACAATGAACTTGACTTTGTAATCCTTTGCCTGGTCCCTCGAGTCAGCCCAATCTCCTACTGCTCGACTAAATCACCAAGAATCTGCTATAGTCCTGGAATTTGAGAATGGGAAAGAAAAAACAATGAGCCATGGTTTCATGCATTTCTATACATCATGGAAAATGTGATAGGGTCTTCCTTTGGGACACACGTCAAGTGGGGTCGTGACATGTCGTTTTACCCTATATTTTGTTATTGTAACAAAATCTCAAAAGCTGTATGACTTTGTAAAGAGCAGTTTATTTAACTCATGGTTGGGAAGGTTCGGGAGCATGGACCAGTCATCTTGATGGCGGCTTTGTGACTGAGGGCAGCACAATGCTGGGAGCCTGGAGGAGGAGGAGAGCACATTGCCAGACAGAAGGCAAAAGCGCTGGGTGGGGCCAAACTTGTTCTTCTTCTACAGCACTGTTACAAGTGCCAGGAGTCTCACAAGGGCTACCAGAGTCTCCTTGAAAAGCACAGTGCCCCCATGTTGTCCTGCCAGGCCTCACATCTTAAGGTGCTAACGCTTCTATACCGCCACACTGAAGACTAGCCTTATAAGCTGGACAAACCACAGGTCGACCATAGGACATGAGTTGCGGTTCGAGTCTGGCTCTTCTGTGTGGTCTGAAGAGCACCCACTGAGCGCCAACCTGTCCTGTCACAGTGAAGAGTTTTATCCAGTAAGTATGTCAGACAGCTTCCCATTGCTGGGATAAAATGCCTGAGATAATCAACCTAAAGGAGAAAGGGGGTTTTTGGCTCATAGTTTGGGAGGTTTTGTACGTGGTCACAGTACGCCATGGTGGCAACAGCGTGTGGCAGAGGGAGATACCTGGGAAGCCAATAATCAGAGAACAAGTGGATGAGCCCCCAAGAGCCTTCACTGGTCCCTACAGGTCCAATTTCCTTCCACTAGGCTTTAACTCTTTAAGGTTCTATCACTTTCGGATAATGCCTCAGGCTTGGGACCAAGCCTTTAATGGATGGGCCAATGGGCTATGTCTAAGATGCAAACCACATGAACAAGTAGAAGTTAAACCTGTATCCTTTCTCTTCAAACAGCCCATGAAGAATGGGAAGAGATGGCTAATGTACAGCCTGCACTCGGCCAGCTGACACGGGACTGTTGGTGGCCCCTTGAAATATCGTGGAGACTTGAGGTCCACAGGTTCAATCAGTCCTGGGCTCCATTTCTTTCGCACAATTTTCACTGGCTACAGGAGCCTTTACCAAAGCCTAAACTGTTTCTCTAGTAGCGTTGCTTTGTGTTGTTCCCAAGAGAAACTGGTACTTGGGAAAAGAGCGCAAGAAATTCTAAGCCAGAAAACCATTCCCAGCCCACCCGGAGTTGGTTGAAAGAGCATTTGTTTACTTCTGACGCCCACCTGGGGATGTGCGCCTGCGCATTCATCACACTGACAGTCCGCCCTCCATACAGTGCACGATTAACTGAGACTCATACGTCTCACACAATTGGTGGAGGACGAATTTGTATCTAGAATTAAAAATCTTAGGATTTTTCCCCTAAATTTTCTTGGTAACTTTCAGAGAACAAATGGTGGGAGAAATAATTTGGGTAACTTTTAGTCTTGGAATTTAATAACCCAAATCGTTTTTAGGGGTTCAATTTCCAGGAATCTAGACACTTCCTACCATGCTGTCCCTTCTTCGGCTGGCCGCACCTCCATGAACTGAGCTAAGGGACCCTGGCGCCTAACTAATCAGGTAGGAGGCTTTATCCACAGACCATTTCAAAGCTAGGGGGGCAGCTCCTCACATCTCTATCTTTCCAAAACTAAGCACATTAAATCAGCTCCCAAATAACGCTGCGGTTAGAGGATTTGCTTTATCTTTGAACGATACACATCTAACTTTGTAATTTCTAACGAAACATCTTGCCTTTTATGTTGGAGCTCGCCATTTGACTGCCTTATGACTTGAAAAGCTTGAATGTCATAAATAATTGTGGTTCATAAGATCCCGATTGACTATAAAAGCCTTAAAAAGCAAACTTTGAAGTTGGTGTCTTGCAGCCTGCAGGACCAGGCAGACGATATCAGAACTATGCTCACCAAGGGAACCAAACGGCAGCATTTTCAAAGTTCAAGAGAAGAACGGAAGTGGGTTTTTTCTTTGGCTTCCATGCAGATTTTTTTTTTTATTCCGAGGGAGTTGCATTTGTAAGCTGGAGTTGCAAAGATTCTGAGGGCAAGAGGCAGTCTGAATGAAATAGTCAGAGCCAGCTGCAATAGGTCACCATCCCTTCCTTCCTTCCCACAGCCACCAGCTCTGTCCCAGTCTGCAAGCTCCCTGGAGGATGTAAACATTAGAATGACATTTTCTTTATTAGAATTTAAACATTTTATTTGATTGGTAGGTGGTGGATGTGGAATATCTTTCTGTGTATGTGTTGCTTTTATTGGCTAATGAATAAAGCTGTTTCAGCCAATGACTTAGCAGAGTAAGCCCAGCCGGGAAATCTGAGCAGAGATACAGAGAAAAAGAAGGCAGATTCAGGTCAGCTGCCAGCCAGAAGCCAAGGAAACAAGACATGCAGAAAATGAGGTAATGCCACTGCCACATGGCAATACATAGACTAATAGAAATGGGTTAATTTAAGATGTAAGAGCTAGCTAGAAATACACCTGAGTCATTGGCCAAAGAGTGTTGTAATTAATGTAGTTTCTGTGTGGTCATTTGGGTCTGGGCAGCAGGTAAACTACAGTACAGTCTCTGTTTTACAGGTGGTAGCTGTACATATCTCTAGGGTACAATGTGATGGTTTTCTTCAGGTAAAAAAAAAATGTCTACAGATTGAAATGAGATATTTAGTATAGTTACAACCTTAGACGTTTACCAGGTTCTTTACAATTCTTCCTGCTAGCATCTGAATGTCCATCACATGCACCCGACTGTGTCTCAAATCACCAGCGTGCGTTCCTCTGATGCTCCCTCTTTTTCCTCAGGGACCAAGCAGGTTTCTAGAATGAGCCAGTGTTGTCCCCAGTGCTTGCCAGTTCAGGCAGTGTTTATATGTCACTCCTGAGGAGCTCCTGGAAGCATGGCCTGTAAGGGGGATTTCGGTTCACAACCATCCAGCCTTGGGAAGCACATAGCAGGCATAAAGGATACGGCTGGTGACTGGAAGACAGGAAGGGATAAAATAAACACATGAGCAAGCTGAGAGCCACAACCACAAAGGACTCTGTGAGGCTTTGGAATAGCTCTGCCTCCTTTTCCATCAAATTTGGATTAGCTGTGGCAAAGGAGGAAAGAGAACAAATAAAGGAAATCCACAGATAATCCCCCGGCCTCCATCTGAGCGAAGGTTTAAATGCCCTCTGGCCCAAGCTTCCTTCTTTCTTTCTTTCTTTCTTTCTTTCTTTCTTTCTTTCTTTCTTTCTTTCTTTCTTTCTTTCTTCCTTCCTTCCTTCCTTCCTTCCTTTCTTTCTTTCTTTCTTTCTTTCTTTCTTTCTTTCTTTCTTTCTGCCAGAGCCAGCAATGAGGCGGTCGCACCAGGGCACCAGGCTCTCTATGCCCAGCCCTCAGCATAGGGCTCACCCACCCTTTTCTCTCACAGGCAGAGTTGTCCAGCTTTAGTGGAGCCCGCCGGTAGGCTGGGGCTTGGGGCATGCAGAGACTGATTCTGGAGAACAGGGTGCTGGTCTAGAGGTTAGATACTGAAGGCTGATCAGGTTGGGATATGCTAGAAGACTGGGTCACACCCCGGAGGACGTGAGTCTGTGGGCAGCCGTGAAGACGTGTGGTGCCGACTGTAACGAGCACAGGCCATAGCCACTGGGCACAGCATGAGTGGGAGGCCAAAGATGGGGTATGCTGAGTCAGGGACTGAGGCGCGGGAGAAAGACAAGGAGCAACCAGGCAGGGCTCTCTCTCTCTCTCTCTCTCTCTCTCTCTCTCTCTCTCTCTGTCTGTCTCCTCCCTTCCTACCTTAATTCCTTTCCTCTTCCCTTCTCCCTTTCTTTCCTTTTCACTTTTTTTTTAAAATTTTTCTTTCTCCCTCTGTGTTTTCCTCTTTTCCCACTCCCAATCTTTTCCTGTCCTTCCCTCAGTCTTTCTCACTCTTTCCTGGACGCTCACTATCTAAGTCTGAAATCACAGAACTTGGCCCGACGAGGCCAGTGCCCAACTGGAGGCGCCATGGCTCAGCTTGGGGGATCCATAAGCCTTAGCATTTAGTACAACAGTGAGATGCTAAGTGGAAGTCCTCCTGTGCCCCGCTGAACAGTCACCCAGGGCCAGAGATATGACTCTCTTTCCTGGGAGAGCCAGCGTGAGAGGCAACTTCTACTCAGGGCTCATATGAAGTTCATGCTGCTTTTCCTGGGGACACTTCTTCCAAAAGTAGAAATATCAGCCTAGAGTGAAGATGGAGGTCATCACCTCTCAATGTCACTAAGGAATTTGGCCTCAATAGCAAAGTGGAAACAAGTGTCCACTCAACTTCAGCTTGCAGGCCTAACGAAAGCTAAGCTACAGAACCCTTGCCTTGTCACTTAAAGGAATTCAGAGACCTCCCCTCTGGTCCCTCCTTCCCTTCCTTTCTCCCTATTTCCCCCCTCTCTTAGTCAATTTTGTTGTTGTTGCTGCTGCTGTGATAAAATATTCAAAAGAAACAACTCCAGAGGAGAAGGTTTCGTTTTGCCTCAGGTTTTCAGTACGTTTTTTTTTTGTTTGTTTTGTTTTTTTGTTTTTTTTTTTTGTAGTCAGCTGATTTACTCGCTCCACTGCTGTGTGCCTGAGGTGAGGCTGAAGCTTCACAGTGGAAGAACACAGCCTGGGAAGAGAACATCCATGTTCACCTCCCGACAGGGAAGCAGAGAGAAAGGGAGAGCATGAGAGGAGGGCCCAGAAGCAAGACATCCCCTTGATGCCATGTAACTTCTTTTTTCAACCAGGCCTCCATTCTGACTGTTTATTTAACATGAACTCAGCAGTAAGCTCATCTATGCTGCTAATCACTTCTTGGTGGTGCCACCTGCCAGGGACCAATCTTTAAACAATGAGCCTCTGGGAGGAACATTCACTTTTCCTTTTCCCTGCCCTCCTACCTCTCCTCTTTCTCTACCCGCCCCTCGGCCTCTTTCAACTTCTCCCCTCCCCCCTTCTTCTTTCACCCTTCCCTTTTCTCTTCTCATTTTAAAAAATACTTCGGGCTATGAAAAATTAAAATAAGCTCCCAGCATCCAGCATTCTCCTCACTGATATTCTAATACTTTTCAGATTTTTTCATTTGTTAATGGTTTTTAAATGTCCTCTGGAGAAAAAGAAACATTAAGAAAGGTCAAATGATATATGTACAGCGAAGCAGGAGGCTGGGCAGATGCTGCTAACTACCATGGGTAAAGTGTTTAGGAATAAACAGAATCTTCCTCGACACAGCCAGGAGAATCCGATAGGCAGGTTCAAGAGATCTAACGCTCAGACAAACTCATTGGAATACAGAGAGAAGCCTGGAGAGAGGCTTGGAGGCACTGCAGGCTCTTCTCTGCTCCGCGCTGAGATGCTTAACCCGAGAGCAGCTCCTGTGGGCTTTTTGCAGGGGTGAGGAGGGGTTCAGGCTTTTAAGTCGGTCCTGCTTCTGGCTTTCATCTGTAAAGCACTTTAGTCTAGCAGTGAGTGGCTAAGCCCTTACCGTGTGCTTCTTCAAAGGCATGGCTCATCCTACCATGACATCCTAACTCAGACAACCGTTTAACCACTATACCCCCTCCCCTTGATCTCCACTGTTGCCCACAAATCCAAGAGCCCTTATTGGGTGCCCCTCAGAAAGGTCCCTTTAGAAATCCTGTGGGAGAAGGGATGCAGCAGAGAGTCCCTAGGCGCTGGGAACTTCCCAGAGTCTCTCGGTGTCGCAGTGTCTCTCAATGCAGAGGGCCTCTGCGGCCACAGGTCCTGCTTTCTTGCATTTAATTAAATGATAAGATAAATATGTGAAGCATAATGACACCTCTGCAGGACATGGACAGAACCTGCTGTAGTCTTTACCTATAAGCAATGCAGTATAATAACTATTTACACAGTACTTATACTGTAGTGGGTACTAGAAACCGTCATGAGATGATTTAAATACAGGTAGATGCCCATGGGTTCTAGGTGACCTCACCTTAGCTAAGCAGCCAGTCATTTCCAGATGTTATGTCCTTAGGGGTCCTAGAAGCTATCACCCTTGGCACCAAGGGACACATCACCATCACTTGCCTGGAAAATTCCTCTTCCAGACACTGACTACCGCCTTCTTGTTACTCTGTCCTGGAACTATGGGCTTGGGAAACTCATACAAATCCTCTAAGGCCTAGAAGCACAGAGCTGTCGGACTGAATATAACATAAAGTATGTTCTTAACAGACTGCCAGCATCGGGGCCTTCTGTTCGGGTTCTGCCATCACGGAGAGAGGTACCACAGGAAACACATCTCCGTATCAAGGAAAGGAGACAGTTACTGGTATGAGCCAAACAGTATGTGCCTCCTTGCTCACCCTTCTTTCTCCTCTTCTCTTCCCATTCCTTTCCGCTTCATGTTTTAAGACATTAGATGGGGCACATCCACAGAATTAAAATGAAGCTTTAACTATTTCTATCATTCAGTTATCGTGGAGGAACTTGGTGATGACCACAGCTCTGAGGACTTTGCACAGGTTTTACACAGGTTTTGCACAGACACTTTGTGTCTGTGTCTCCAGGAGACTATAAAGGCAAACTCAAAAAATAAATAAATAAATAAATAAAAAGCTGAAGAGAATGGGAGCCATTGAGAGTCACTGAGAAAGAGGCTCCTCCCCCTCTCTCTCTCTTTTTAAACCTCCTTTGATCTTGGAGGTATTTGCCAGGCCTTGCCACTTTGCTGCTCCTTGAAGGAGTTTTTATAAAACATGAAACTCCCTCCTCGTTAGACATTTGAAATCCATTTTTTTTTGGTTGCCGAAGAAATATTCTTTTGCAAACCATCTGTTATTTAGCAATGTGCAAATTGCAATAAATAATTCCAGATTCTTTTCTGCAAACTTGGTTACAAACAAACTGCTCCGCATGCAGAAATGGAAGCCATTTCCCTTTGAAAATTCATTAAGTTATGCATGATTGGGAGAGGTCAGGGAGAAGCTTGCCAGCAGATGCCAGGCAGCCCTATTGCTGCACACAAACAATGACTCAGAGCCAGGCACTGATGATCCTTCCGGAACCTTCCACATTCTTCATCAGGTCCACTCCTGGCCCAGTCCTGGCAGCGGCCTCACAATATGGAGTGTGTGTGTGTGTGTGTGTATGCCCTTTAATCCTAAATTATGCTATTAGTTTAGCAAGTTAAAACCTTGGTAAACTATAATTCTTCTCTAACCAAACGACAGAGAATCACAAATAAAAGTTGCATTCAATTTTTTATTCCACTCAAAGTTATTGGGAAACCAAATTTCCCAATACTCACGAAATATGCCACTGCCTTTTCTTTGGAGGAGGGCATTCTGGTGTGTCTCTTTTCTAATGGCCAAACTAGGGCTTATGGGAGGCAGAACATAATTAGTGATGGAGGAACAAATGAGCTGAGAAGACGGTGACTCTCACTCAGTAATTGCTCATTCTCTTGTCGCAAAAGCAGGTTTCTGGGGCCAGCACCAGTGGAAATTAGGAGTGAGGTAAGTCCCTCCGTCCTGCTCCCCTTCTTGGGGGCTGCCTCTCAGGCCTTCTTCTCAGTCTGTAGGTTTTTGTTGCTGTTGTTGTTTGAGATTTGCATTGGAGGTTACTGAGGCAAATAGGAACTCATTGACAGTGAACGGCACCAATGCTCAGCTCTCCCAGGTGAATATGCTTACAGATATTACCAGGATCTGCAGAAGATGTTGGGGGGGGGGAATCACAAGCTGGCATGGAGGAGCCTCTGGGATCAGTCCCTAGTATGACCCAGTGCCCAAGAAAACTGGGATTAGAAGCCACCAGAGAGCTTCTCAAAGCAGGCAGAAACCCAGCGTCCGTCTGTGACTGAAGGCAGAAGTGGTTAAGAATGTTAGTTTTCTCTTAGTGCATAACAACATTTAATGGTTGCAAATGATGCCAGTTCCCCATCTCATAGTGTCTGTGAATCTGGAGCATGGAGTCATGCTCGTGTTCAGCATCTCCCAGGGGAAATGAAAATGGCATTCAGGACTGTAGGGCCGTTTCAGGGATGTGGGGAAGGGGGACCTTTTCCTGCTCACTGAATATTGGCTGCACTCAATTACCCATGGCTGTAGGACTACAGACGACTATATCAGTGATAGCCCTGAGACCTGCCACAGAGCTCTCCCACAGGATCAGGGTGCTAGAAGGGCCTTTCTTCTCTTCTTTTATTCACAAAACTATTAGATTTATTCTTTAACATCAGTGTGTGTGTGTGTGTGTGTGTGTGTGTGTGTGTGTGTGAACACGTTCTGATGCTCTCACCTCCGCCCTCTGCTACCTTCCTTCCTCCCCTCACACCAATCACCTCCTCACACTGGTGGCTTTTTCCTTTTGTGTGTGCCTCTCTGGCTTTGACCAGAACCATCTCTGTGGCTTTGACTTTGATATTGAAACTATCCACTGGAGTCTCATGGATATATCAGTGATGACAAAACTGAAGATGACAGCTCCTCACCACCCACAATCCATCAGGGACCTGTAATTAGCAATACTGGGCAGAAACCTATGAGCCCCCTCCCCGCCCCCCGTCTGTGACTGACCGCTGAGAAGTCCTGTCTTGTGCGGGCCTACTAATTGCAGTTGGTATGAGTTCTGAGTATCTCCGCTGTGTCATGTCTAGAGGGTGGTATTTCACTGCCCTCCCCCTATTGTCTGGCTCGTGCTTCCTGTCCATCTCCAGCTTCCACAAATTCCCCAAGCTTTGGAAACTTGGTATAAATGACTTGCTTAGGACCATGTCCTCATCCGTCATTTATTTTCGGCATCTGCCATTCACTGCAAATACATACTTCCCTGATTAAGGTGGAGAGGAACTTTTTTAAAGGGTATAAACATAGATATTTAGAAGACAGTATGATATGTCTATTAAGGTAACCAACAGTAGTGAGTTTCCTCATGTAGTCTATGACCTTCAGGTTTTTTTGTTTTGTTTTGTTTACCAGGCTTGCTGTGGAGCAGGCCTTAAATGCAAGAAATATTTATATTTTTAAAACTAGCTATGCTTATAAACATTTGTATAAGTTAAAATGAGTTTGTAATAGAATCAAACATGATTATAGCTATTTCCAAACACCTGGGAGATATGAATATACTCCCAGAAAACAGAAACAACTGAATGAAATTGAGAAGTCAACCCGAGATATGAAAATAAACTCAGTAAAAAGAACTGCTGAAGAAAAGCCAAATTTAAACAGTGCTATAAATTCAAAATGAAAAAAAAAATCCAAATTCAAAACCTCATTGGAAAGCCTCACAGGTAAAATGGGTCATGTGGAAAGCAAAATGTCATGGTAGAAGACAAAGTAGTGAAATTGGGTCACTCAGTAAAAGGTCAGAGATAAACTTAAAACATATGAGCAGGACATGGTAGTACTTTGAGACACCATGAAAAGATCTAACCTTGTAAGTACTGACATAGGAGGAAAATAGTATCATACCTAAGGCATAGAGGATATTTTCAATAAAGTAGTAAAAGAAAAATTTCCAAGACTAGAGAAAGACATGCCAATCCAAGTACAAGAAGACTAAGGGACATCAAGTAAACAAGATTGGAAAAATAACTCCCCAGAAACCCTGTCTTCAAAAGAAAGAAAGGAAGGAAGGAAGGAATGAAGGAAGGAAGAAGAAAATAAAAATAACTCCCCACAATATATTATAGTTAAAACACTAAAAACAGAGAATAAAGAAATGGTATCGATAATTACAAGAAAGAAAGGTCAGGTCTTTAATAAGGGCAGACCCATTAGCTTAATAGATTACTATTCTATAGAAACCTTTAAAGCCAAAGTGTCTAGAAAGTACTGAGGTTGGAAAATTACAACTGCCCACACAGATTATCATATCTAGCTAAACTATCCACAACATTTGTAAAAGAAATGTAAACTTTATGTGAAAAAAAAAAACAGATTAAAGGCATTAATGACTCCCAGGCCAGCTTTTCCTAGGAACTGGAAAGAATACTTCAGGCACCAGAGAAGGATAAACATCCAAAACACATGGGATAAAACAAGCATCCAAAACACAGGGGAGCAAGTTAGGGATGGGAAAATGAAATTGTGGATGCTATGGGGAAATCAATGTTATTCCAATTTAGAGAAAATAATTAACTAGAGAGGATATTATAGCACAAGGATCATGAAAGGAGATGGGAAATCACGGAGCTAAATGTTTAAGTAGGGATGAGGGAGTGGGAAGAAGAGAGAATGGGGGTGCGCTAGTTGAAACTAAGGCTACATGAAGAAGCTTTATGGAAACCCATGAGTTTGTAAGCTAATTTAAAAATACAGTTAGAGCTTTTCCTCTGCTGCCGCCAAGGTGCTCGGTCCTTCCGAGGAAGCTAAGGCCGCGTTGGGGTGAGGCCCTCACTTCATCCGGCGACTAGCACCGTGCCGGCAGTCCGCAACATGGCCTCCGTCTCTGAGCTCGCCTGCATTTACTCCGCCCTCATCCTTCACGACGACGAGGTGACGGTCACGGAGGATAAGATCAATGCCCTCATTAAAGCAGCTGGTGTCAATGTTGAGCCTTTCTGGCCTGGCTTGTTTGCAAAGGCCCTGGCCAATGTCAACATTGGGAGCCTCATCTGCAATGTAGGAGCTGGTGGGCCTGCTCCAGCAGCCGGAGCCGCACCGGCAGGCGGTCCTGCCCCCTCCACCGCTGCTGCCCCAGCTGAGGAGAAGAAAGTGGAAGCAAAGAAGGAAGAATCCGAGGAGTCTGATGACGACATGGGCTTTGGTCTTTTTGACTAGGCATTTTGCTACTATGGCTAATAAAAAGATAAACCTGAAAAAAAAAATACAGTTAGATTAAAAATACATTTGTGCAAACATACCTTTTATAAGTAGACAATAAAATGATCTCCATGAAATACATAACCAATAATATCACAGTGAAGCAGTTCAATTTTATAGAGTTTATAGATAAAAACTTAGGTCCTGATTTTGAAACTAAGAGTCAACATGAAGACAGTAGCTTCAATGCTCGTCTGCCCACTGGGATAAAAGTGGTCGGTTGGAACATGAAGACAGATCTGAAAATTCTGCCCCACTGAATGACGGTCCAAGAAAGAGGGAACTGAGGGCTCTGTCCTCTGACGATGACCCTAAAAGGAGGAAACAGGCTTTGTCCACTGAATGACCCTGGAAAGATGGAGTCATAGGATTATGTCTGATTGAATGATGGTCATTGAAAATGGAGCCCCAGAACTATACCCGAGTGATTGGTGATCACAGGTAGCAACTGTCACATCTAACAGACAGTAGGATGGATTTCCACACATATCAATGACGTCTTTCCTCTGCTTGAAGGTGGTAGAAATTTTTGGACTCTACTTTATACCAACTCATTCTAGATGAAAGAACAAAATTGTTTCATAATGGCAGGCTCCAAAAGACTAACGTAATACCTTATGATATCAGGCAATATCTTACCTTCTGATTTAAATCACAAGAAATGCCATTTATGTATCAACACATATAAGTAGGCCTGACTTACAGAAACTGTAAGATTGATCCACCCTATAATGATTTGACTTATGTTTTCGGCACTATGCTGGTTCAAGAGCAAATACCTTCAGTAGAAGCCACACTTGGCATGGTAAGTTATGGTTTTTTCCTGGGCTGGCAATATGCAGTATAATCCTCACTGGTGATGCTCCCAGTCAGTCACATACTGGGGAAACAATATTCCACAGTGTGCTATGTTGGGAAGCTGTGATGTTTAAAGGTTGAACATAGTAAGTACATTTATAAGATTTTCAGCAAGAAATGAGTTTATTGAGGCATAATACCATTTCCAGTTCAGGAGTATCTGTATATTTAATTAACAGTGGGGTTCATAAAATTTCACAAATAGAACATACTTGTATAGACTATATATAGATCAAGAATTTGAATGTCAAGGTCATGTTTTATTTCTATTTTTACGTGGTATTTCTGTTATTAGGCTGATAATAAGTTCTGTGAAAACATGAACTGAATCTTTCCTGGTCTCTACCATGTTTCTAATGTGACAGCCAAGTAAGTACCCGATTTATGTTGGGGCATAAAACTATGAGTGAATTTGTTGATGATCTTTGAGGGCTGTATGCAGCCATACTCACTTTATAAAAACTAAATTGAATCTTATTTGTAAAAACTAATTCCTTTCTTCTTGGGTGTTTCTCATTTCTTCCCCGTATGTTAGTAAGCAACAGAACTCAGTAAAATTGCCTTCGTTGAAAGTATATTAAAATAACAGTTATCAAAAACACAGCCAACTGCTTTGTGCTGTTGTGCCTATGGACAAAGTGTGCCATGGGCTCACTTATTATAGCAAATGCTGGCAATTGGCTATCATAATGAAAGTGTGGATCGCTGTGTTTGTGAGGGTAAAGCCACCTGTCTTTATTTTGGGGAGATGAAACTGCATTAAAGTTGGCAGAGCCCACTGTTGTCTGGCAGTCCAGGTGACAATGAAAAGCTTATTTTGATCCTTTTGGATGAGAAATTGTTCATTACAGATCGAGGCGGGAGCAAGGATTAGCTTATATTTAGAGTCTTTGGCCATGGTCACATGTCTCAGGCTAACCAAAGCAGGGCTGCTGTTGTGATTTCTCCATGTTTGTTAGCTTTTTGTTAATGAGCATATATTTGAGAAAAATCACATGGCAAAGATTAACTTTTTATTTTGGGTCCCAGCTCTGGGGCTTTCAGTCCATGACTGATTGTCTCTGGTGCTTGGGTCTGCCTTGAATCAGAATGTCGCGAAAGAGAATGCCTGTGAAGGCAAAGATCCTTGCCTTATTGCAGCTAGGGATTAGGGCCCCCAATGATCAGTAGTTCTCCTACTTGACTCCACCTCATATAAAAAATCCACCTCCTCACAGTGTCATGGGGAAGGGGACCAATAAGGCCTTCAACAATCGGCGTTTGTGAGACACGTATTCAAACGATAGTCATTTTTGAAGGACAGAAAGACAGAAAAGGTTGTGGCCTCAATTTGCCTAGCCCCAAATTTAGGAAAATGTGTTGGGTGACTATAGAGCACAGAGAGTTAGACACTGACTTAAGATAACCAGAACTGGGAAAACATGTGCATCTTGCTAAAGCCTGAGTTGAGGAATGGGCCCATGACTAATAGGAAGCTCCTTGCCAAGAGGAAGAAAGACACAGATGCTGTAGTCATCCCACTGCCAGGGAGCTGGCACCGCTATGTTTCCAGGTGAAGACTTTATTCATGTTCTTGGGGGAAGGACAGACAGAAGGGAATGTAGAGAGCTGGCTGATATGAGACAAGGTGATTCCTTCTACCAATTAAAGAAGCTCAGTGGAGGACCTCCCGCGGGTCACCCGTTCAGTATGGAGCCGGTAGAGGTGGGCCAAGGGGGTGGGGTGACATAAAGTATAGGGTATGCAGGAGCTAAATTGTGAATCTGTGAATTTTCCAGGTCTCCCCAGTTTCCTACCAGGACACTGAAATACTTTGGCTTGTTGTGGGGTTTGGATTTGGAGCAAGTTTCTCTAAAGAGGGTTCGGCATACAAAAATCATTATTATTAATAAACACGTGGTGACTGCCGACCATATGCTTAATGCTTTCTTTTTCCTATTAACGTTAAGTTACCAAGTAAAGGAGAGTACTACTCAGCTCCCTGTTATGCCAGAAGAGGCAATTTCATAGACCTCTTATCCTTAATTTCATATTCTTCTTGTCTGTGAGCTCCTTGATACATCGTCCAAGACTTTTATTGGTCTTTAAAAAATATTCTGGAACCTCTCTTCACCCCTTTAATTTCAAAAACAACAGGATTTCAGAGAGAAATATGTCTTCTGACAGCCTTCCGTCCAGCACACTCTCAGACGGTGGCTCATCACAGAGGCTGAACTTTAGGGTCATGTGGTACTGAGCAAGACTGCGTCTAAATGACCCATCTTGAATTACACAGATGAACCTTCAAAAGTACCTTGGTAAACAGATGTTTACAGGAGACTTAACTGCCCATTTCAAAGAAAGAAGCCACAGGAATGCAGAAGTCAGTGAAAAGTCTGTGTGTTTCGCTGTAGAGATTTGGGTGGTCAATCCATAAGTGAGCCCCATTGCTCCTCCTGCCCAAAGCACATCAGGTTCTCCTCTAGCCAAATGCTCTGTCAGTTGCCCTTGTGGATACAGCATCAGCATCTTCACAGCTTTTCTCCTTGCTAATCAATGACAGTGTTTGAGCTCAGGAGTTTCCACCAAAGAGCAACAGATTTAGCATTCATTTCCTCAACGCATCATTGTTTATTGTCTGTTCGTCACTATAGTAGGATGACATTCTCTCAAGTCACAGTAGTACCTCTCTGGGTTAGAGATGAGTACCAGGCTCTAAATAGATGCACCACTGAAATACATTGAATGATGAAAATAAGTAGATACATTCAATAAGTCTGTTTCTTGGTGCTTTCCAGATGAGCATTAGAAATTCAAGATGAAGTACAGCTAGAACATGAACTTTGGGGTCAGACAGGAAAAGGGATGATGTCAGCCATCACTGGACAAGATATTCAGGGAGTGGGGTGCCATATGCCAGGAGCTACCCCCTCCTTTAGTCCTCACAACAACACTATAGTTTGATATTATTGTTGCTATGTTACAGATAGACTAATTGAGAGATGAAGAGGTCACATGGCTAGCTAAATAGGTGGCAGAGATAGGAGTCAATTTCATGTTCATTTGGTGCCAACTCCCAGTCTCCTAAGACCTGTAAATCTGTTTCTTCTTGTTTTCGAACAAGACAGCCTATTGTTATCGTTCTACTGCTCTCTTAAAAGTCCCTTCCTCTATTGTCAATATGAGAGGGGATTCTCATCCCAGGACACTATTCAACCATCCCAGGATCTCATGGTTATAAAACTGTTTAAATAAATCCATAATTTTCCATTAGTTTCCACTTTGAATGCACAGTGAGCCACCTAGCATGGTTGCTCACAGTGATAGAGATTTACTGTTTCTCATGATTCGGAGGCCTGGCTTGGTGACTTCACAGCCTGATATCACCCAGGGTTAGTTCTGGGTTTAACTGGAGGGTAGGAAAAGAAAAGAGGTCACATTCACATACCGGGCTGCCATGCTATGCTTAGGCTAAGACTCTTGGCTCTCTTCCCTGTGGCCTCTCCTCCATTGGGGACCACTGTGTATGGCAGGGTGGCTTTCTGAGAGCTGGCCCTTAATTTTGCGTAGTGTTACTCCAGGTTCTGTGGCTCAGTAGCGGTTAAAAGGTGGCACAGATTCAAGGTTAGACATGCCCTCTTAATTGAAGAGTGCCAAAGTCTCTTTGCAGAGGGCCCCAGAAGGGATTGTGAGCATCTTTAACAATAACATGCCACAATATTTAATGGAATAGGAGGCAGTCACTTAAAATAGATATTCACAAAGCATTTTCCATCTGTATGGAGGAAAGTCTTCTGGAAAATTTGGTGCCAATGGAATGGTTATAGTATCACCAGAGAGAAGCTCAGCAGGGAATAAAACGTGCCCGAACGTGAAATGAAATGAAAGAACAGAACAAACACATGGAAAAAGTGGGTGACTGGAACTTGACCTTCAGATGTTCCCAGGAGCTGCAGCCCTACTCAGGTGCAGCAATGGAGCCTATATAGATGCCTCCTCTGGAGAGCGGTGCTCTGGGATGCTGCTTACACCTGAGGGGATGCTTTTGCCCTGATCCCCAAAGTCCATCCTGAGTCTGGAGGCTGGGGCTGCTCTCACCAGCCTTTTCTCGCTTCTCTGCTTCGGGAGTCCGTCCCTGTCTTCAGGGCCCTCCCTCAGCCTCACACAGGCAATAACTGTCTATGAGGATGCTGCTAGCTGCTGTTGTTGGGTTTGCTTTCCTTTCTGTTAAACACACCTGCGTCCACCCTCCAGCATGCGTGTGAAACACAGGTGCTGGGGGAGTGAGAGAAGAGGTCACCCTACCCCGGAGACATCCTCTGAGACCTTACAGGCCTACCCTGGTGGCTCCTTGTGGAGAGCCCACACACACACACACCAGCAGGAGGTGACCAAGGCTCCTTTGGGTCTTTTATAGATGCGTGGGACTTCAAGGAATGAGCTTGGGGCGTGGGAGCTGGACACTGCACTTGCCCATGTGGAAGGTTCTCCTTGGGATCAAACCAGATGTCAGTTTATAAGAAAGCTGCTCTGGTCTATACGTTCTGACAGTTCTGTGTGGTTCAGTGAGACCCCATGTGTGTTTATTTCCTTTCCATCCTTCCTTCTCAGTCTTCAGAGGAGAGCGGAGAAGACTATTAGTCATAAAAAGGCTACGAGATACATTTCTTCCTGTCTTTACGAGCCCTTGAGTTTGAGCATCATAGACGGAGAAATACAGAGTAGAACTCACGTTTCTCAGTGGTGGACCGAGATGCCTGGAGGCCAGATGATGACTCCAGTCACAGAGTGGCCTGGACTCAGTCAGGCAAGGTCACTCCCTTTGCTGACACTGACCTGCGTGTCCAGACACCCGCCTCTCACAGACCTCAGCCCTGGGGGGTCTTTTTTCTTTTTCAGGTTTCGAATGGAGTTTGGTCGGAGGGGGAAAAGACTTGTGTAATATCTTCCAGATGTCAAAAAGATGACGTGACCGCTGTGATTTAATTGCTCATAATAATGAGGGGTTGAGAAGAGCAGGGTAATTAAAGATTGAGAGAAAACTAGAAGTTCAGGTTTATATCTTAGTGATTTTGGCAGCAACAAGAGACAGGGGCTCAAAACCCACAACCTTCCACTCTTCTGAGAAGTGTGTGACCACAGTGGCTGTATTTTATAAACCCAAAAAGTATGGCCTGACAAAAAGAACCAAAACTGCTGGAAAGAAAGCATCATTTTTGACTTAGGAATTTATGTTTTAGAAACCTTAGTGAAGGAATAAAAATAGATCTATAGATTTACGTACTTTAACTGGCCTTTTGGAAAAGAATCAAAGAACTGATAATTGGGAGGCTCACAGGAAGTCTGCCTTTATAAATATGTCTCGAGAGAGAAAGACAGTCTTTTGCTTGTGGTATACATAATTCTGCAGGTTCTAGTTTGTGGCATACACCCGGGTTAGGGCACACCACCCCCAACCCTTCCGCACTCCCCCTGTTCAGTTTCTTTTTCTATAAAATGGTAAAAATTGTACAGATTGCTATGGATCTTACTGTCAGGTCCAAAGGAAACCTGGGTTAATCGTGGTTCCTATTAGCACACCAAAGTGCATGCTGGCTCCAGGCTCTCTCAGCATCATAGCAAGTGCCTGTTACAGAGTTCACACTGGCATCCAGTGTGAACTGGCAAACTACTCGAGCCCATGGGTTTCCCTTCCCCAAACTTCCCATTCCTATATAACCCTGACCTTTCGGCCATGCATCTTCTTGGTTCTCTTGGCTCTTGGTATTCCCTCGGTTTTCTTTGCCCCTCCTCTCCTCTCCTCTCCTCTCCTCTCCTCTCCTCTCCTCTCCTCTCCTCTCCTCTCCTCTCCTCTCCCCTCCCCTCCCCTCCCCTCCCCTCCCTTCCCCTTCTCTCCCTTCCCCTCCCCTCCCCTCCCCTCCCCTCCCCTTCCCCCTCTCCTCCCCTCTGCTCCCTTCCTCCCCCCTCCCCTCCCCTCCCCTCCCCTCCTCTCCTCTCCTCTTTTATTCTCTGTCCCTTCCTACCCCCCCCCATTCCTCCCTTCCCCCCACCCCCTCTTTCTGCTTTCATGGCCTGGGTCAGTCTAATGGCCATGTTCGGTCCACTACTTCCTCCCCCTACTCTGGACTCTTCCAGATGCCTCTGGCTGTGCTCTCCCTCATATCTACAATAAAGCCCTTGTCCTCGACCATACCTCGGAAGGATGGTGTCCTCGCTTTACTACGCACTTACTATTTTTGAAATCCCATTACTCTATGCATGCTTGAATTCCTTTTCTCCTTTTAAATGTGTGGTTTATGTCTTAACACACGCTTTCTTCCTTGCTTGGTAGAAGCCAAGTAAGACGATCAAACCCAAGTACCCATTGTGACTTTGTTACTCCGGCCCAGAAGCCTGTTTTTGTCCTCCTCATTGCTGGATCAGGATGGCTGCAAGTTATTTGGTAGATGGTAGGCATTCCATTGCCAGCAGGTGAGTGAATGAATGAATTTTTCTGTGTCTATTGGTTTAGAAAATGGCTTTGTCTACTACTCCCCCAAATGTATGATTTTAATAGAATTCTTCATGCAGTCTCTAGATGGGAACAAAGTAACTACTATCATAAATTCACAACAAATATAAAGCATGAACACAGACTGATACCCATTTCAACATAAGCTGAGGAAAGAAAATTGCTAAGGAAGTACAAAATGCACTTTGTGATGTCTTGGTAAGTAAATATCTATTTGAATTTTTTTCTTGAGCTTTATTGATGGGTAAGTCACATGTTATATAGTCCAACAAGTAAAGTATACAATTTAAGGTGGGGTATCAATTTATGGAGTTATTTAATGATCAGAATAATCTCATTTTAGACCACTTCATTCACCTAAAAGAAACATCTTGCCTCCCAGCGGTCTCTCCTCACCTGTCTTTGCTTCCCCTCTGCATCTTCCAGTCCTGGAACCTATCTTCCATGCCTGCCCACTCTGGATTTTGCATATAAAGCAGAAAGGAAAGGGAAAAGGGAAAAATTATCACATTGCCATTAGAATGGCAGTCCCCCTGTTCTATCGTTGCAGGGAGTATGTGTGTGCATATTCATCGTGTGTGCATGTGTGTGTGTATTTGTGTGTGTAAGTACATGTAAATGTTAAAGTTAGTAGTCATCAATTATTTCTACTTATCTTTGTTTTTTTTTTCCTTTCTGCACTGATAATGTGTTAGCTCTCTACAAAAGCTGGTTTTTCCATTTAAAAAGGGTTTGTATTTTTAGGTCATATTGACAGTAGTGTGAAAAGATTGTACAGTATTCGCCATCCTCTCATTTAAAGGTGTTGAACTGGGGCTGTGTTGACAAATTTTTCTAGCTCAGGACAGGCATCTTTTTGGAAGTTTACCAGTTTTATCTCCCAGCCCATATGTTTCCCAATCCCTTATAAATTTTATTTCTACTCGCATAGGATGGAGTTTATAAGGGCTTTTAAAATTGTCCTGGAATGTTTCTCAATATAAATATATTGGCAAATGTTCTAAGATACTCACCAGTTTAATAGAATCCTTAACCGGAGACAAGGGGGAGGGGAGCTCACTCAGATACCCACGGAGTGCTAACTAGACCCAACGGCTGCTTCTGACTCCCTAGTGGAGAAAGGTGGTTGGTTCTTCTGCCGCCATTGCTTCTTCCCTGGGGTTCTGTGTATGTAACAAAATGTCTCGAATTAGACAACTAAACAAACTATTCAAATCAGATTAGTATTTATTAAAGATGTATTTATTTTCTTTCTTGTTTCTATGTTTTGCTGACATATATTATGTGTACCATGGACATGCTTGGTGGAGGCCAAAAGAGGGTATCAGATCCCCTGAAACTGAAGTCACAGATGATTGTGAGCCAGCATGTGGGCACTAGGAACTGAACCCGAATCCTCTGAAGTAGCAGCAAGTGCTCTTCACTGCTGCTACACCACCTCTTTAGATACAGTGTTTATTTAAAGTAAACACTTTAAATAATGAGACTTACTGAGTCAGAAGTACCTACTACACACATGCTTCTTTGTACCCAAAAGTTCTGGCTGAGAGTGAAGTTGAAGCTGAGGGATTATGGGAGGCTTCCACCTTTGATGACCTTCCTTACCCCATAGGTCCCTGTGAGTAGCATGAACTGACTAAGTGCCCATGCACAGTGACCGGGGGCCTCTTCAAAGCCTACCTGTCCCTTAGCCAGAATCTAATCCCTGCTGGTCCTCCTTCCTGTCAAATCCACTGCTAGCTCAAGTTTAGTAGCTTCCGAGGGCCCAGGCCTGGGGTTTTGTAAGAACAAACAGTGTCACCTGAGGATGACCATGTCCAGTAGTCACATCACCGGACTGCAAACTGGGTTTGGTAGTCTCCGGGCTGAGCAAGACCAGCTGCACTTTCTAAGAAGCCTGGCCTTCCTGTGCGTTGGCTTGAATCTAATACAGAGCATTCTGGGCACACAGACCTCTGCACACGCTGAAGGCTTGCCAGGCACAGGGCATCAAGGCTGCACTTGTCTTAAATCTGAGCTCTGAGAGGGACATTTTATTCCCAGGTGAAAGTTGGAAAAGAGGTTAACATAAGTTGTTTGCTAACTTCTTTTTAAGGTTAGCATGGGCATACCATAAAATATGGTTTGTATTTCTACGTGAGTGTTCTTAGAAGATGATGCTTAATGGGGAAAATCTCTTGGACTTGGGTTGTTAATTTTGTAACCATCATCCTGCTTTTAGGTATATACCTCTAGAAAAAAATTAATTCTTTATCAAGAGACAGACATCTGAAGGTTGTCATAAATCACAAACATGAGTGATTTTGTTTGTTTTTGGGGTGGGAGGGCTTGTGTGGTATGTATCTGTGGCTGTGTGTGCATGGAGGTTTTGTGGGGTGGCGGGTCCATGACCATACTTTACACCTGATCCCCGAATCAACACGGTGAGAGCAATCCACCATGCATCCACCAAGCTTGTTAGGGTAAAGTGATCTTCCTGACACCAGAGTTCTAAGGACGTGGAGCAGGGCATGGGCCCAGAGAGTACCACCAGAATCCAGTTGAGACCATTCGCATCGGGTATGACTCGTTGGCCACAGGCTTTGACAACTGGCTAAGGGAACTTTACACAGTCTGAAGTCCCCCTGGGCAGTCATCCACCCATCTTTGTAAGGGTTCTGCTGTGGCCTGAGGCTCTGGTGACTCTGGCTTGGAAAGGCAGGTGAGGTCTGGGGGAAAGAATATTATTAGATGGACTGAAGAGTGCTCACAGAACATGTTGCTCATACATTCCTCTGCTATGGACCCATGTGACTACTGTCATTTTAACCATCACATTGCCTTGACCTCAGTTCAGGACAGACCTGAGAACTGCGTGGAAGGCATTGAGATGTGTGAACCCTGTGGTTGTCACCCTGAAGGTGACGTGTTCAAAGGGCAGAAGGTAAAGCTGCTGCAGGATGAGGCCATTCACCTCAAAATACCAGTTCCCCTTCGTGAACCTACCATGTGGGTCACTTGTTTTCTCTTACGGGAAAGAATTGCCCTCTTTCAAATGCTGTCTGCCACCGTGAGGCTAGTGGCCAACTTCTTCTCTGAGGCCCCTTGTCCGAGGCCTTGCCACTCCTGGAGGGATCAAGCAACTCGGGCATGCAGACAGTGCCTGATTGAGCATGAGGCCTACCCACTGGGCTCTTGCCAGCACTTCCAAGGAAGCTGCAGCCCCAAGTCCTTGGCAGGGGAGGCCAGGCTCAGAAAGATTCCTAACGATGTGGTTGCCCAGCCTTGTAGATGTAGAGTGGCCAGGAGGAAGCTGGAAACCCCAAGGTGAGACGTCACGAGGGGCAAAGAGGGATGTAGAACACACGTCGTTAGCTGCCTTCCTCCCTCTCCTCCATCCCTGGTTCCAGATAGGCTCTTTCCCCAGAGCCATGGGCTCATGCCTGCATGTATGCTTGCGCTTGCAGCCAACATGCTTTTTCCGACTTGGTTTCTGGGCAGGCACTGGCAATACCAGTGGCCTTGTATGCCTTACTTTTTTACCTGCCATGCACCCGGATGGGGTGGGCTTCTTCCTTTCAGGAAGCTCCCTCCTTTCTGCCTCTACATAGAAATCACCTGCCAGGCCATCTCATCTCTCAGCTCCCCACGTCTACATCTCTTTGGGGTATCGATCATTACACAGCATTTTATACCATGTGTTTTGCTACTGAAAGGTAAGTTCCAAAAGGGCGGGAGTTTCTCTGTTCCACTCACCTGCTCTCGATGGTGCCCAGAAGCATGCCTGGCAGAAGGGAAACTCTCAAAAATACTACTGGGTGAAAGAGACGGAAAACTGGGGCAGGCAAGCATAGGGAATGGTTCAGAAACTGGAACTCTGCTTGGTTTGGGTTTTGCATACCTCTCTCTTTCAATGATGCAGTTAGCATCCCAGCTTGTTGTCTGCATGCACTACGTGCACCTCCCTCTTTTAACAATGGAGATAGCATCCTCGGACCCCCACCTGCAATGGCTGGAATAGGTTTCTCCTC
Organism: Myodes glareolus; assembly: GCF_982192425.1. Classification (NCBI taxonomy): domain Eukaryota; kingdom Metazoa; phylum Chordata; class Mammalia; order Rodentia; family Cricetidae; genus Myodes; species Myodes glareolus. Next base: position 25,431,970 of record NC_142038.1, read on the forward strand.
CCCCAACAACAATCCAACCTAAACAGTTTCCATTTAAATACATTCCAAATGCATCCAATGTATCAGGTATCTTTCAGAAGGGAAAGACTGGTCCAGCCTGAACCGGTGTGGGGTACAAGTGTCATAAGGCAAAAACAACTGTACTCTCGAGTAAACTCTTGGGGGAGAATCTCCTGTTTACCATCTTCTGCCTATGCCCAATTGAGTAAGCATATGGTTAAAATTAGATGCATCACAGAATGAGACATGAGCAGAAGAAGCAGATTATGGGCCAGGCAGCGGTGGCGCACGCCTTCAATCCCAGCTCTCGGGAGGCAGAGGCAGGCGGATCTCTGTTTGTTCAAGACCAGCCTGAGCTACAAGAGCTAGTTCTAGGACAAGCTCCAAAGCTACAGAGAAACCCTGTCTCAAAAATCAAAACAATAAAAAAAAAAACAAAAAAAAAAAGGAAAGAAAGAAACAGACTATATGCCTTAACCTATCAGATAAAACAGAAAACCACCTTCACTACACCCTTTAGGAACCAGACTTCCTAAACACCATGAAGTCATATGCCAAGCAACGATTGGGGCCCTTGCATACCTTCTCCTGCCCATGGCCTGCAGCCATCTCCAGTGTGCTTTCCGCCCCATCCTGAAGCTTTGTCATGAATAGGGCTTCCTCGCAGATTTGCATTCTGGGTAGGCTTTTTATTTCGGTTCCTTGGATAAGAGGCCAAGAGCCTGAGATACACCTGATCCTTCCCACCTGGAACGAAACTGCTAACTATGAAATTAATTATCAAATTAACCCTGGGGTCTAGTCTCTTCAGACCACTCTAGCAAACCGCTGTAGTCAGTGCGGCCTGCCATCAAGGGAAAACTGTCAAAATTCTGGCAGTGGGGCAAGCTAAGGTCAAGACGTCAGAAGCCTAGATGTCCAGAGGCGCTCCCTTCTTGGCTCACAGGTGCACACAGAAAAGGTCAGGGAGCTCTCTGTGGTTTCACGTATACTGACCCCACACACATGAGAACGCTACATCTGAGCCTGGTCAGCTTCCCCTGCTCCGTTTCCGTGCTGCCACCTGGGGATCGGCGTCAGTATTCAAGTCAAATATCGGCATTCTGTCTACGCTAGTGGGTTTGCCCTAATACTCATTTTTATCTTCTTCAATAGTTGCCTCAGCTCCCCATTTATCCGATCTTAGAGTGTTTACAAAGAGGAGTGGAAGGTGTCACGAGGCAGAGTCTTCACAGACTGGCTTTAGACTCAAGATTCTCCGGCCCCGGTCTCCTGATCCTAGATTTCAGGGTGTGCCACAATGCCTGGCTCCTGCCCTCTGGCTTTAATGTCGAGAAACCCTGAACATCAGCTATGTTTAAGCTGCTCTCATAAGCAAAGTACATCCTGTTATGCAGAAGCTCCTAGTCTGAAGTCACTGTATGGAGAGGTCTTTGGAGTCCAGCTATTCTAGAGGCTGAGTTGGAGGAGCCTACATGCACCCAGCATAGGGTTGGAGATGGCTTTACAGGGAGATAGTGCCTCCTGTAGCCATATAGATCTGCAGGGGACAGCATCCTCCACAGAAAGACCCCGTTCTGGCATAGCTGAAACACCACCAAGATTACTGTGCCCAAGGTGAGTGTGGGAGAAATGGCTTGGAGACGTGAGATAGTGGCAAAGCTGAAGGAGTGAAAGTGAGGCTGACCTCACAAGAGAAGGCTGGGGAAAGAACCATCTACAGCCTGCAGTTGGGGCCAGGGAGAATGCGTGTAGTGTAAGGCGCAGGCTTGGGAGAGATGTTAAGTCTAGACGCGGGTGTGCTAAGCGGATGAAAGGCCAAGCAGATGGTGCTATGAGCAAGTGCTGTCTTTCCATTAGTGGGGCTTACACGGGCCATTTGTGCCTGGAGTAACAGGGTTAGGATTCTGGACCATAAAAGTCACAGATAAACACCCTTCTGAAGAGCATGTTATGGGCTAAGAAGGCCAAGTGGGAGACTTGGAAGGATCTGTTCTTGCAGGTTACAAACAGCAGGTACCTGCACAATACTTAGGTACCTGTCCAAGTTTTTAGTTCATCATTGATGGGAATATGCAATGCATCATGGCTATGGGGTGTCTTCCCATCTTCCTATGCTGAACAGTCTCAGGGTGTAGGAAAAGAGGTGCTGGGGGTTTGGAGGACCTGTTTGCTCGTCTCAACAGTAGTGGATCCTGGGACTTGAACAGAATTTCAGGCACCAAGGTCACATTCTGTCTATGACACAAGCTTCCAAGGCAGAAATTGACATGTGTTCTGTGAAAGGAACACAGATGGCTCTACTGATGTTGAGTTGAATTATTCTCCATGTTTACATATTTATTATATTTACCACTGAGATGTAGCAATCTTACTCTTTGAAAGGACTGATTTCAAATGGATGCCATGCTACACACCTGCCGTTCCCATCCAGAAGGCTGAGGAGTGAGGCTCACTGGGAGGCAGCAATGACCCACCCATACCTCAACAACAGGAAAAGCTGTAAAAAGAATTAATGCCAGCCATCCCATGCTAAATCAGAGAGAATGAGGCACCAAACTGTTTCTAAACGTTTAGCTGTGAGAGTCTGGGCCCCCTGATGCTTTGCAGTCCTTGGCAGGGAGTTCTGGTGGGAGGCGGTTGTCTTGGAGTGAGTGGGCTGCCAGTAGGGCCCTCACACGTTTTAGTGGGAATGAAACACTGAGCGGTGCTTCCATGCAGAGGTAAAATGTTGTCTACTGAAGCGTGTCCCCCATCCCTGCTCGCATGCGGGCCCTGTCGCCCACAGCAGCAGTTTGACTGGGACATGCCAGAGCAAGTAACACTGTCACATTGCAAACAGGTGACTTTAGTATCAGCTGCTTCCCGTCAACGTCTGGTTCCGCAGGAGACCATAATCAATCTGCTTCCATCAGAGCGTAGATGGTTAAGAGACCCACTGTCAGAAGGCGCGGAGGAGAAAAAGGGATGAGGAGTTGATGGAGCATGGTTGGGCCCTGCAAATGCCTTTGGGGCCAGATTGTAACTGAGAGGCAGAGGGAACAAGGCGGGGGGGGGGGGGGGAGAATCTGACACATGAGAGGGAGAAGAGGCTGTGCAGAGGAGGACAAAGGCATCCATCGGATAGCATAGTCTCGAATCTGGGAAAGCGGCACTGTGGATGCGGAGGCAGCCCAGGCAACAGCCCGAGAAAGGAAGTGAGAGGATTCTGCATCAATAGGTTGGACCAATGAGGGCTGGGTGATGGCTGCACTCTCTAAGGCTCCTCAACCTTTGATGTCCCAGGTCCCTCGGATCCAGGCTAAGCCCTTGAATGGCTGTAGCAGGACACCCATCAGGCTTTTCCCCTGCCCCTTTATCATGAACAGAGGTGTGGCTCACTGTGAGTGCTTTTTATCAAGATGGTGTTGGGCGTGGAAATGTTGGGAAGTTCCAGGGCCTCCAGCTGGGCATGGATGGGCCCCTGGTCTCATCAGTATCATGCAGCCTGGGGATTTCCTGGGTTGAAGTCACTGTCACCCAGGAAGTTGTGGTCATATAAAGCTGCTGCCCTGCTTTGGGGTAGCAGCCATATAGACATAGGTGGCCTGAAAGCCACAATGTGAAGAAGACATGCCGAGAGATGCCTCTGGCTGCCGTGCTAGCCTTCGGGGACCTTGTGGCAACTACAGTCTGACTCATTGATGAGTCTTTTCAAACACCTGGCTTTGCTCTAGTGTGGCCTCAGGGCTGAGTAAAGGCCCTGGGCCTCCTGGCACACACAGAACTGATTTTCTTGGCACTTTCTTTATTATTTCTGCCTCTCATTCCCACCAGAAGACTGGGAATGGGGCTGGGCTCCCTTCAAAACACGGGCTGGATCATGTCCTCTGTGCCAAGTCTCTGAAAAGCTACTCCCTCCTGCACAACCTAAGAGAGTCGAGGAGAAGACGGCTGCTTTGCGGCCACTGATCACACTGCCAGATCCCCACCATGGTTTTGTTACAGTAGCCCTACCTACTCCTGATTTTACTCCCTACACTTTTAGTTACTCAAGATCCACTGTGTTCAAAAAGATTCAATGGAAAATTCCAGAAATAAATAATTCTTAAGTTTTAAATTGTATGCCCTACGTAGTCAGATGAAATCTGGGGCCATCTCACATACTTGGGATGTGAAATCATTTGCCCAGTGTATCTGTGCTATATATGCTGCCCTCCAGGAAGACTCTTGCAGTAGCCTAGTACTCATATTTGGGGTACCCTTTTCCCTAGTAAGGTCCTGAGCAGATAAGAGAGGATACTGAGGGGGTGCCAGGGCAGTACACACAGCACCGTTAGCTAATGCTCCAGGGTGCACAGAAGAAAAGGGTTTGCATGGTGTCGGTACTACTGACAGAATCTTGTCGGGGTCTTAAAACATTTCCCCATGGCTAAGGGTGGTGTAGGAGGTTCTTCAGTTCATGTGTTGCTTTCATTGGCTAATGAATAAAGAAACTGCTTTGGGCCTGATAGGGCAAAACTTAGGTAGGTGGAGGAGACAGAACTGAATGCTGGGAAGAAGGGCAGAGTGGCAGATGCCATGGGTCTCCTGCCTGAGACGGATGCTGGTTAGAATCTCTTGCCAGTAAGCCACAGTCACGTGGCGATACACAGATTAATAGAAATGGATTAAATTAAGATGTAAGAATTAACCAATAAGAAGTTAGAGCTAATGGGCCAGGCCGTGTTTAAATGAATACAGTTTCTGTGTGATTATTTTGGGTGTAAACTAGCCGGGCAGCCAGGATGACAAGCAGCACGCTCATCCTGTTACATAAGGGGATGAGTGCATCCATCAGGTGAGGGTGTCGGGGAGTCAGATCACAAGACTTCCCTAGCGACAGGCTGTGGTTCAGCTCAGAGACCCCAGACATCTGCTAAGTGCTCCTGGGACTGGCTATTCTTTTGGTAAGCCCATCCGGTAGGTCCTTAAAGGACCACTCCTAAAGTAACTTCTCCAGCTGACCATTTCATCCCTTACTTATTGTCTCAAGTACCTCCCAGAGGCACAAGACTGAGAAGGCAAACAAAGATGCCCTGGTAGATGTGTCTAACCTGGGGTTCAACACAAAATTGTAAACTCACTTCAGATACAATTACTCCCTCCCCCACCTTTAGGCAATTAGTTATTTTTTTAGGGGGGTGTTTTTGGTGTTCTCATTGTTTGATCTTATTTTTTTTTTTATTTGAGACAGGTGTCACTATGTTCCAGCTGACCCAGAACTTGTTATGTAGACCAGGCTGGCCTCAGAGATCCACCTGCTGCTGCCTACTGAGTTCTGGGATTAAAGGTGTGCGCGTTGATTGGTTTTACAACTGTTTGACACAGCTGGAGTCATTTTGGAAGAGGGAACCTTAACTGAGAAAATGCTCCTACTAGATTGGCTGGTGGGCAAGCCTGTGGCACGAATTGAGGACTGATGATTGATGTAGGGTGGGCATTGCCACTCCTGGGACGGTGGTTCTGGGTGATATAAGAAAACCAACTGAGAAAGCCATGAGGACAATCACTCCTCTATGATCCTTACATCAGTTCCTGCCTCTGGGTTCCTGCACTAGCTCTTCTGGATAATGCTCTACAAGTTGTAAGATGAACTCTTTCCTTCTCAAGTCACTTTTGGGCATAGTGCTTTATCATGACAACAGAAACACTAATTAAGATGGCTTGCCTTACCACCCACATGCCTGGCACTTCCACGGTTCTTGAGTGGGAACTTTATAGATGACAATATTATGTTACTGTGTCCAAGGTTGGCTGTGACTTTTCAAAAGGAAATGAACCAAAAGGACCATCTCTTGTTGCTAGGGAAGGTGTCATAGTGATAGTGATGATGTGAATAGCATCTCTAGGCTCCACAGCCATAGCTTTCAATTTTCCCTGGCAATGTGACCTTGCCATATTATTTTTTGTTTGTTTGTTGTTGTTGTTGTTGTTGTTGTTGTGTGTATGTCAGGGGGTTGCTTTTGTTTGTTTGTTTTTAAGTTTAGTTTAAGGTCAGATTTGTAGCCTCACTTTTCCGAGGGGGCTGTGAGAAGTTAAATGATTGAGCCATACCTAGCATGCATACGTGGTCCTGGAGATACCTGCATGGGCACTGAGGCTGAACCACCAGTCAGAATTTTGCTTTTGAGCAGCAGGATGGAGACAATGACGACTTCAGGTGGTGGTATTGAAGCAGTTGGCAAAGTCAGTGTACCTGGGGCCAAGGGCAATTCCAGAGTGGCTTCTACAGCTTCTTTGCAAACTTCATGACCTTGTGTTACTGGATTTAACCTCATAAAGTTAGACCTCATTTTTGCTCTTTTAATGCTCATGGACACTGAAAAGCAGAAGTTAAACCATTTGCCACCCAGCCAGTTAACAGTCTATCCCATGAGTCCTTTCCCTGTCTGTTAGCATCCTCTGGTCTAAGTATCTGTTTTTCAAAGTTGGAAAAGACTGAAAACCAAGAGTACAAACCACAACTTTACTTAATTCTAAATACACGGCACATCATTCAGCAGCATGGTGAAGGCAGAGATACCTATTGGCACTTGGTTGTTAAGGTGTTCCCCAGCTCAAGTATTTAGAAGACATCCATTATCACCAACCAAATGCAAACACCAACCATGCTTATAGGAATTGGGTGCTTAAGTGGGATGTCAGATGGCCACTGGGTCCAACACAGGACCCTTAACTCCCACATCCTATCCTGGTTCTTCCTGCTCTTACCCCCTGCCCCCCCCCCCCCGTCGTCTTCTTTCTCAACACTCTCTGGCCTTTCCTTGTACAAAATTGTGTCGTGATCACTAGTTTGGAAGCTCAGCAGCTCTGGTTCCAACAGGATTCTGTCTCCTTTCTTTGCGTCCTGCCCATGGCCCTGCTATTGACTTCCTTGATCAAAAGGAAGAAAAGACACCAGGCAGAATGGCTGTCCTTGTTGTCCTTTTAAATGCCCTATGGGTATCATGATGGACATAAGGAATTTAATATTGGCAGTAGAAGATGCAGCATGTAGTGCCGACCACATGCCAGGAGCACGCTGGTACCCTCTGCCCCTCACATTGACTCATAAGCTGTATTAGTTCCCCTCACAAATGTGGGCACTGAGAGCAGGAAGGAGAAGAAGCCTAAATATCGATGACTTCCTAGGTTGCTCTACTGATGTGGGTCATAACCATGAATAAACAGAAATCAGCCTATAGCAAGCTGCTCACCAGAACAGGGGTTCTATGCCTTCTTGCCCCACCTCATGCCCTACCTCTAGTTATCCAATCACCTTGTGGAGGAAAAGGAAGAAGCACTCAGCAATGTGTGACGACAGCAGTAGACCGGAAGCAAATCTGCAATTCTGTGTCATCATTTTTGAGCAAGTCCGGCTCTAAACAGTGGGAAATAGCCAGAAGATGCTCCATTAAAGATGTCAGTAAAACCTAAGCCTCCAAGGACCACACACATGAAAGGGGAGTGACAGAGGACACTATCTCGGTTGTGACCCTGCTTTCTGGTCCTTTGCTTTCACACTGCTGCCTCTCTGGTCAGCCCCTGTGGCTGCTGGCCTGGCTCTGCAAAGCCTTTCCCCACCCACTTGATTCAAGGTCTCCACCTGTTCTCCCTGACTGCTATGACTATGTGACTCCATATGGGGGTTGATCCTATCTGGAGCGTCCACAAGGCCAGGCTGTGAGCTGAACCTCTCTGCAGATCTTGACCTTGGGTTCTTTGTTGATCTTACAACTCTCATGAAAAGAGTCAAGCTAACATATCTGTTGTGGGATATTTTGGGTTGCAGTCTGACACTCCCAAGAATGCCCAAAAAATTATACCTTGAATTGGGGGGTGGAGCTAGTGATTAGCTACCAAATTTGATCATAGAAAGGACAGTAATTTGGATAGAGAAGACCCACAGGAAGAAAAGGGTGAGGAACAGAGCTTTAGTTCTCTTGGTTCTGGGACAAGGGAAGAGATATGACACTTGTGGCATCTTCAGTCAAAAAGCAAGGTCAGCTAGTTGCTACTCAACCCCTCTTAGCTAACGGGTCTTCACCCCAACCATTGACTTCTGAATCTTATTGATAAGTAGAATGATAGAGACTTAATTTAAACCTATATATTGTGACCAAAGCAGAGCCATGGCCATGGGATCGGAAGCCCCGCCAGGCTGTAGCCTGAGTGGCCAGTGGAGCACTGAGGGAGAGACGATGAGGTGGCAGATGATAATTAAAATATCAGTGGATTCATGTGCAGCTGGAGGCTGACAGAGAAACATCACATATCTGACTTAGGGCAGTGAATGTATAGGAAATATTTGAGAGGGAGGAAACACTTTTTGGAACCCCTTAGATCTGACTATTGACGACCACATAGCCTCCAACACACGCCACTGAACGGCTTCCGAAAGAGGGAGGTCTTCTCCCTCCCCTTGGGCCACGCAAGCCTTTAGCTGTGCTGTCTGTCCTCAGAGTCACCTGTTCGCATCACAGCGTCCCGACTGTTTAATCTTCTATGGGGTATTTATTGGTTGATTGTTCGGTACACTTACCTCTTGAGCAGCCAGCCTGCTGCCTTTTCATTGTGCTCTGGAACTGGTACCATGGGGGACAGAACACTTTATTTCAGATGGCAGGCTTGGTTCAAGAGCACCACGAAGCTTCTTTTCTTGTGTTCTCTCTCTCTCTCTCTCTCTCTCTCTCTCTCTCTCTCTCTCTCTCTCTCTCTCTTTCTTTTCCCAGGGCCTCATTATGCCAAACACATGCTCCGCAACTGAGCTATACTCAGCAGAATAGCAGAATAGATAGCAAGCAATGCTTAATTGAGGTGGCAAAAAAAGAACTCCAAGGCCATGAAAGAATTAGAAAAGATTCGGGTTTTGTTCTTTAGGCCTTTGACTCTAGCAGCCTGTCATTTCCGTCTATGTAACAGGACAACATGACACCGAATATCACAACACGTTTCTCCTCTACAAGGACGGAGAGCCCTGAGCTTGGTGAGAACTATGTCTTTCCTGAGCTTCCTTTCCAAAACCAGAGCCCTTGCGGGAAGGGTTCTGAAAATGGAGGGGCGGAGAGTGGGGGTGGAGTTAGTGTGACTCAGTAGACAGCAACCAAGCCTGGCTCAGGGAAGGAGACATCTAGCCTAGGGTTTCTTCTCCTGAGTCTCCGGCCCAGGTTTGCTGTGAAGTGTTGGAAGCTCACTGTCATTCCTCTGCCCAGTGGGCTTCGCTGTGTGTCCCACCACCCAGCTGTTGTTTACATGGATGCATGCGGTTCTGTCCTTACAGTTTTAAACATTTTGACTTAAAGCAGTGAATTCTTTCAAGACTGGTCTCAGTTTTATTTTTCTCCTTAGTTATTGGCTGCAAACTTCTCTAGTAGAAGTAAATTTTCAGTATTAGCTTTGAAATGAAAACTGGCCTATAAAAACTGTTCACAGAATTGGAATATTCTGCATAGACTATTGCCACTTCCTGGCACAACCACGGTGGTGTCTAAACTACTAGCTAGGAAGTGCTGTCTGACGGAAGTTAAACTGTTTTAATCTACAAAGAAGAAAACCATCTTCAACAGAAAGAACAGATTCCCAGAGCCCCCGAAATCTTCCAAGATGTTTACATATTTAATGCACTATGGCAGATACCTTTTTAAACATTGTATTAACTCAAACATAAAAACACAGCCCTCCATTTATGAGTTGATTTTGCCTTGATCTCCCTTTCTATCTAATACTAGAAAATGCAATGTGGCTGCCACCTAGTTTGAGCAACAACGAAGCTTATGATGTTTCTATACGTAATTTAGTGCATATCTATATTCAAGTTAGGCTGCAGTGAAAGCAGGTTTAGGTCAATTCTAGGGATACAAACCAGTATCTTCCCACTCACTTTGCCTTATTCAATTTGAGAAGCCCTGGGCTACCTTTGTCCTGGGGATGGCACTGGGAGCAGGAACTCTAAGATTCTTGCTCTTACAGTCTGAGCTATTTTTGTTGAGAATCTTGAGGACACTTAACAGATTGCTGTTGGAGCCTGGGGTGTGAACCTCGCTCGGCCCCCACGCCCACATTCCAACCAAGCGAGGTACACACGTGCATTGCACATTGCATCCCTGGTGAGGTATGGGCCCCTATCCGAAAGGGTTAGCCGGAGACATGGGCACAGAACCCTGTGCAAACACTCGGGGTGACTGGGAGGACAGAACCTTTTTTGTAGAAGCTGGGAAGGAGACCCTGAAGGACAAAGAGCCCCTCCTGATTGGTTGTCACAGCGCAGCTGCTTCTGTCCGACCAGAGTGAAAAGGTTGTTTTGCTTTCACTAATGCACTCTAAGATTTGGGAAAAGTTTCCAATTGTCCAAATCCCTGCGGAAAACACTCTGCTGTGGGTTCCGCCGCCCAGCTGTTGTTTATGTGGGTGTGCATGGCCCTGCCATTGTCTTTTTAGATGTTTTGTTTATCTTCTCCTTCTCTCTTTCTCTTTTCAAGCTGTACATTCTTCTAAGGATGGCCCCGGCTTTTTCAATTTCAACAAAGTGTTTCATGAGTTAGGTGCTGACTTAGTGTAATAGTAGATAAGCACAAACAACCTACTTCTTAGAGGAAGACGTTCACCGAAAGCTTCCGTCTTAGAGACTCACACATGAAAGTCTCCGGAAATTTGACCAATTGAATGAATGGTTCAAGTGGTGAATGTGTACTGTCTGTCCCCCAAAACAGCCAGGTGCTGGGGCTACCCATCTGGTAGGGAAGAGGCCTTCATGACTTGCCAGTACAGTCAGCCCTCTGTCTCTGTGGGTTCTGTACCCAGGGATGCCACCAACTGTGGGTCAAAAGATATCTATTAAAAGAGCTATCGAGCTACATGGAGCACATGCAGGCTTTCTAATCTTGTTTTTACTCAAATAATATGGCATGACAGCTCTTTACCTTATGTCGTACGGAATACGACATAAAAAAAGTCCAGTTTGAAGAATGTGCTAGGTTGTGTGTAGCTTATAAAATGTGTGTAGCTTTATAGCTTATAAAAAGCTTATGGGCTCTGTCATCTTGTATAAGAGACTTGAGTACTTCAGGCTGGGGGGGGGTCTTGAAGTGAATCCACCACAGAGCCCAAGAATCTACCGTCCTACCATTCTATTTGCCATGTCTTGTGAGTTAGCCCCAGGGGCAGCTTGGAACAGATCCTCGGTGCATAACCTTCCAAGCTGTGTGCTAGGAGAGATATTATTCACTTAGCTGAGTATAAGCCCACCATGAGGAAGAACATTCTCTGTGACTACCACACAGGGCACACCCTTCAAGTGACAAGAGACTGGGAGAGGAATGACGTCTGGAGGGTCCTTAAATTAGAGCCAAGCAGCAGCGAAACTGGTTGACATAAGAGTATTGTCGGTCTAAAAGTTTCTCTCTCCCTGCACTGCATTTCCATTCTGGAGAGTTGGATGTCCTGACCTGCCTGCCTTTGATGCTTCGTTCCACTGACTTGTCCTATACCAGAGTAATACAGATTGGTCCACAGCCTCTGCTGCTCCATTCCACTGACTTGTCTTATACCAGAGTGATACAGATTGGTCCACAGCCTCTGATGCTCCATCCCATTGACTTGTCCTATACCAGAGTGATACAGATTGGTCCACAGCCTCTGATGCTCCATTCCACTGACTTGTCTTATACCAGAGTGATACAGATTGGTCCACAGCCTCTGATGCTCCGTCCCATTGACTTGTCCTATACCAGAGTGATACAGATTGGTCCACAGCCTCTGATGCTTCGTTTCACTGACTTGTCCTATACCAGAGTGATACAGATTGGTCCACAGCCTCTGATGCTCCATTCCACTGACTTGTCTTATATCAGAGCAATACAGATTGGTCCACAGACTCTGATGCTCCGTCCCACTGACTTGTCCTATACCAGAGTAATGTAGATTGGTCCACACAGCAGTTTATTAAAGTACAATTTGTCTGATAATCACCCTCCTTCCTTATATTTTGACAGAATAGTTTTCAGGTTCTTGGAAGGCAGGATTAGGAAGGATACTCACATCTTCATAATTACATCCCAGGGGAGGAATGATGCCCATGGCAGCATGGCCACTTCCTTTCACACTCTAGACTGCATCCATCTTGCATTCACAAGGCTTTCATGAAAACTTTGGAGGCAGCACTGGGAGCTTGCTTTGTATCACACCATACATTACTCTCCTCGGTTCCTCTATTGTCTTGTCTATTTTTGCCCCGTTCTTCAGTGTTGATGTCATTTTCCCGGTTTGCATTTGATAAAAACTATGCCTTGGGGCTTTCATGGCTCAGCTGACATCAGTCTAGGTAGGGAAGGAGTTAAACGTGGGTGCAGCACTCCCAAGTCCAGGTTCAGGGACATTTCAGCTCCTCTCATGAAAACAGAACTAATAAATCCAGACAAAATGTGACCAGACAGGTGTCAGGATCCAGTGTGAAGGAACACGGACTCTGAGAGCAGCCGAGACTAGAGGTAGGCACAAGGATGAGGCCTCAGTGGAAAGATTTTTGCTAAGAATTATAAATGACATTACCAGGAGCTTAATCATCTCACATCCATTTTTACAAGGCAGCATCTAGAAGCAGAAAAGGACACGATCATTCTGGATATCAAAAATTTGCCTGTTGCCACCCAAACCTCAAACTCATATTCACTTCAATCAGACCAAAACCAAATTCACTTACTATGAATTGTCTCTTTTCTATTTCCTTGAACCTAATTTGATTTTGTCCTTGGACAGTAGCCTTGTGTTTCGGAGACCAGAGCTATGCCCCTTTCCTCCGTTGATCACCGAGTGGGTCAGAATGGACCGGCTATTGAGGTGGCTGCAGGAGGTGACTTCCCCATGTGACCCTGTACAGGACTTGACTGCAAGAATCCCAGCAGTGACTCTTGCAAGATGTGCCACTTGGCAGGTGTTACCGGACCCTGGGGTCTAGTGAGAGTCCAGGAGACTCTGGGAATCTTTTCACATCTATCTGGGCTGGCAAGTCCTGGTGGTAGCTTGGGAGAGTGACCCAGTGGACAGTTGGAGAGATGAAAGGAGGCCGTTTGGATTAAGTAAGATTTAGGAAATAAAAGGATTAGCTAGGCACAAAAGCTAGATTTACGGGTTTATTTAGCCCGTGCAGTGTGGCATACTGAGATGGGGGATGTCTAGAAAGGGATGAAAGGGGGGAACCCGGGGGTCGTAGGGCAGCTAGGATGAGCAAAGCCTCTACCCCTGCCTGCTAAATCTTCTGATAATTGAAAGTGGGCCCAAAAGGGCTGCCTCCCCCAGACTAATTCTGACTCCTCTAGCAAGTATTAAGGAGAGATACAATGACAAGCCAGCTCATGCACTGGAGGGGTCAAGCCTCCTGTAACCTAAGGAAGTAGAACGCTCACTTCATGACAGTCTTTTCACGGGTTAAATCGCTCCTATCTTGAGCAATGAAGCAGTTTATCCTGATCGGGAGGAGAGTTAAATATTTTTTAAGGAATATCAAAACAAAAATCACAAACCTATCTTCTGACATCGGCTATCTTTGCTCTGTTTCTTTCTTCTCCCCATTACGGGATCAGAAACCCCAGTGTTGACAGTTCAAACATGTGTGTGTAAGTGGGGACTCTTCACCAGTTCTTGACATGGCTCTCTCTATAGACATGGGTGCACTTGGTAATGGGTGGCTAGCATGCCATAGAGGCCAGTTACTAACTGGGAGACCGAGGAGTCCTTCAGTACAACACACGGTGGGAAAATTGCCAGCCTTGCGACTCTTGTGCTTTGGAACGTTGTTAAGTAAGGTCAAATTACCTGAACACACGTCCTGTGATGCCATAGCAGGCAGGCAAGTAACTGAGACACCAAGTGACAGTGTGGTCTTCGGAGTGTGCCCACACCGGACAAAGGGCTGATTTTTCACCTCTGATGGGGCAGAGCAGAAGACAGTGATTTCATCATGCTACTTAGAGGCTCACAGTTTAAACTATTATTTAATTTTGGTGTTTTCCTCTTAATATTTACAGACCCTCTTTAATGCTAGGTAGCTGAGGTCTCACAAAGGGAGTCACACACAGATAAGGGTTTTTCTGAGTGTGTCTTATCTGTCTGCGCACAGGCCCTCCTGATATTTGCAGAGCAAGCCTAACCAGCTGTCACAGGCTGGATTGTGTACATCTGTACTGACCAACTCCTGTGACCATTTATGTCTGGTCCTATTAATTCCAAACTTCCCTCAAATATCCATGGCCGCGGTTCTCAACTTGTGGGTCGTGACCCCTCTGGGGAGGACCACAGAGGTCACCTAAGAGCATCAGAAATCCATAGTAGTAGTAAAATTGCAGTTATGAAGTGGCAACAAAAATAATTCAGGATCACCACAACATGAGGAACCATTTGAAAGGGTCACAGCATCAGGAAGATTGACAATCAGTGATCCAGAACTCTCTTGACTCTGCCAGCTGAGAATGCTCACTGGGCACTTGGCACCACGCCATTCTTCTCTCCAAGGTGGTAAAGGCATTTTTGAGAGTTGATTATGTCCTTGAGTCCCTATGAGTTCTATGGCCATGATCCCTAAGCAGTTATGAGTATGGCTAACCAGGGAAGAGACCCAAGGCTTTCCAGGCGGAAGCAAGATTTCCCCACTCCCACTATACACAGAAAGTTTTTGGTGAAAAGTTGAGAACCACTTAAACCCGAATGAATAAAGCTAATTGTGACGAGTGCATGTATCAGAAGCAGATGGATATATATATATATAATTTGTGTCTTTCTAAAATGTCAAAGTTTACCCGAGAACAGAAATATATAAGATACAGCAGTTGCATTGACAGCCGTTTGGCTTGTAATTCCCCTTTCCTGATAACCAGCCAAAACAAACACAGGTGCCTTCGTTTCCATCTTAATTACTAGCATTAATTCTCAGATCACGCACCACACGTCACAGAGTAAACAGTTCTATGGATTTGTGTAGGTAGGCTACAGAGGGCTAAGAAGGCTGCAGTGGGGCTTAAAGGACTCCCAGAGAGGCCTGAGCAGCAGAATTTAAAATGCCGTTGAGGATGGAAGAACAAGATAACAACCCAGGAGGTCTGTGGGGCGCTGCTGCTACCCTTGCTGCTGCTGCTGCTACCCTTGCTGCTGCTGCTGCTGCTGCTGCTGCAGAATCAGGTTGCCGGGGCAGAGCTGAGATAAGCCTTGCCTTGGAATCAAATTGAGGACGAGGCCGCAGAGTTGACGAGCACTGTGGGACTTAGATAAACAAATCGGCAGGTGAGCGGACAAACGGGCGGAGGGTGGTGGTGATTTGAAGAGGCCACATTTAACAATAGGGGCTGTTGAACTGAAGTCCTTGGAAGGGTCAGGTCTCTGGCTGACCCTCCATTCCTTAATGCCACACTCTGGGTTGTCATATGACACGTTTGTGTTGTGTCCTTGCCTTTATGGGGTCCAAGTGAGGGTGTTTTATTCTTTATTCTTTCTTCAGCTTTTCTACTGGGATAAGATGCCATTTGCTTCCATGGTCTCAATAAATATAAATTTATTGTGTGGCCTTCCTTATACTTTTAGGAACGCGTTACACGTCAACCTCATGGGTGGTGCCAAACTGATGGTGGTTTTTACAGTGTCTACCAAACTACACCTGCAAAATGAAGCATTTGCAAACAGAGTGTCCCCGGGGAAAGGCACATCCTGAAAAAAATGATTAAATCACCGTATTACACAACATGGACTAACTTAGGGCCAGATATGATGTGCTCTCTGTACCCATTAAAACCAGTAATCAGAATTCTAGCATTGCCTGTGGTCATTCTGTAAAAAATAAAATAAAATAAAAATAAAAATAAAAACTATTTATAATCCATTAAGATGGGTTAAAGCACTTGCTGCCAGCCTTATTACCCAAGTTTGATTCCCAGGATTCATACGGTGGAAGAAAAGAACAAAATCCTACAATTTGTCCTTTGACTTCAATATGCATTCCATGCATGCTTACACACATATTCCCAATAAATACATAAAATGTAAAACTCTATTCACCAGGCTGAGCTCATCCTATCCTCCCCCAGGAGACGGTAGAAGTTGCACGTACCACCCCAACCCACTGTACAGAGAGTACAGGTAGCAAAGGCAGGCAGCAATCAATACTGGCCATCTGGTGATTTGAACAGTTTTTTTTTAACCTAAAATAATGTCACTCATGCATTTTGTAGAGGAATGTATTGATTCCAACAGACTTGATGGTATTTGCCCATATATACAACAGGCTTGCCTCAGAACCAACAAGGGTTTTGAGCAAATACTGTTTTAATAGCATTTTATGACTGTGTTTTTATTTTACTAGAAAACTTATCAAATCACTAGGGCCCAGGCAATCCACACATTAATGGGTCATTAGGATACACAATAGATGGAAGGAAATAAGCAGAACACTTCATCAAATTAACTTTTAATAAAGTATCTAAGTGTCTTTAAAGTTGAGGAAAAGTTTTTTCAATAGAGAAATGAAGAAAAATACAATATAACAAAGTTGATTAAAGCAATCTTGTGACAGTAAATAACACTGTCGAGCTGATTTAATCTGGAATCACCAGGGTGTTCTAGAGAGGTTTAAGGAGGAAGAAAGGCCCACCCTGAATATGGGCATCACCAACACGTGGCCAACAGTCCTGTGCTAAATACAAAGTAGGGAAGCAGAAATCAAGCCAATTAAGCTGAGCATCTGTGTCCATAGCTCCTGCTTCCTGACTGGGACTCCCTGTAAATGGCCACCCCAGCTCCTGCTGCCATAGCTCCCTGCTGTGAGGGACTGTGTCCTCAAACTGTGAGCCAAGCCAAACCTCCCCTGGTTAGATTGCTCTTGTTGAGCACTTTATTAGACCGAGAAGGAAAGGAAGTAATATCATATCAAGTAACTATTTGATGATTTAAATCTGCCTGAAGATTGTAAGGGTTCATTTTAATTGCAAACTTGGCAGGAGCTGGAATCTCTCAGAAAGGGAGTCTTAATGAGGGCTTAGCCAGATTAGGTTGCCCCATGGGAATGCCTGAGAGGGATTTTTTTTTTTTAAATTGAGGTAACTGAGATTGGAAGGCCTGTCCTTGATGTGGGACACCATGTCATATACTGGGATCTGCACTTGAATGAAAGAGGGAGAGGGAGCTGAGCCAGTGAGTAGAACTCCCTGCTTTGATTTTGTTTTTATACTGTGGTGAATGTGACCATCTGTTGTGGGCTCCGCCATGGTGACTACCCCACCACGGAACTGTATTCCAGCTGTAACCTGGAACTGTGGCCCGAATAAACTCTTTTTCCCCTAAGTTGCCTTTGTCAAAGTATTTTGTCTCAACCACCGGAAAAGAAGCTAAAATCAAGGTTTTAACTAATTTTATCACATTTTTTAACATACATGTTTGTGTGCAAGTGTGTGCCAGTGTGTATGGATGTGTGCTCACAAGAGTAGAAGTCAGGGGACAATTTGTAAAAGTCTCTAGTTTCCTTCTACTATTTATGTTCTGGGGGTCAAGCCCAGGAGATCAAATTCATTGACAATTGCCTTTTAACAAGCTCAACTATCTTGGTAGTTGGAGATCAAGTTTTTATGACCAAAATTCTTAGCTCAGTCACAAATTAATATGTATCAACTTGTTCATACATAAAATGATCAATTTTGCCATTCTACAAAACTGTATGCTTGCTCACTGTTATGGGCTGAACTGTATCACCGTCCCACCCCTCAAAATTTACATGTTGAAATCTTAACTTTAGGTATTTAAGAATGTGAGTGGGTATGGAAATGCATTGTCTGGAGCCGTAAGTAGGCTATCATGAGGTACAGTGGACCCTAATCCAGGGTCTCCGCAGCCCTTAGACAGCAGAGATGGATTTGTATCCATCCAACTAGAAAGAACATAAGACCATGGCCTGGAGGCAGCCGTCTACCATAGGGAAGAGAGTCCTCCAAGGAGCCAACCCTGTCTCACCTTGCTCCTCTACTATTGTGAAGAAGATGAATTTTTGCTGTATAAGCCCTTCCATGGAAACCAAATGGCCACCATCCCAGTGACTGTGAGGACGGCTCAACAGGCTCTCTCAACATCTTTGTGAAGTTGGCGCCTTTATTGCTACTACACTGGATATTTAAGAAAGAACGAATTCAAAACGTGACTGCTCACCTCTGTTCTGCATATTGCCTCAAATACTCTAAAATATAAAAATAATATGCCTTCAGATGACAAATGGACAGTATCTGAAACATAGCCTATAACCCCTATTGTTGCTTTATTGATAATTGTAATATGAAAACAGTTCATATGAGACTAGTCATATGCTTCTCAGATATCTGTCTTGAAATATTTATCTGTATCTGCATATGTTTATCACAAATGCATCTGCATTAGAGAACTGGTGGGTTTTATGCTACATGTCTGTAATCCCTAAATTGGAAGGTGGAGATCAGCCTTGGTTACATAGTATGTTCCAGACTAGCTTGGGCTACACAAGACTTCATTTTAAAATAGAAAGAAAGAGAAAAAAGGACAACAATAACAAAATATACTCAGCTCTTTCCAGAGAGGCTGTTATAACACATAAAATGAAATAATCTGGTATAAAACATAAAAGTAAAGAAATTGTCAAGGACAGGTTAAAATGCTGGGAGGTGTAGAGCTGGCTTGGTAGTTAGGATTGCTTACTGCTCTTTCGGGAAAACCTAGGTTCAGTTCTCAGCACTCATAATGGCAGCTCACCATAGACTATAGCTCCAGAACCAGGGGATCCAACACCCTTTTCTGACCTCCACAGCCACTGCATACATGTTCACATACATACATGCAGGCAAAACACTCATACACATAACTAGAAAGAACATAAGACCATGGCCTGGAGGCAGCCGTCTACCATAGGGAAGAGAGTCCTCCAAGGAGCCAACCCTGTCTCACCTTGCTCATTTATTTGTGCAGAAACAAATAAATGTTGACATTCATGTGCTAATAATATTTTGTATGGTTTTTCATTTTATATAAGTAGTTTCATACTTAAAAGATATTATTGTTATAATTTATCCTCATATTAAGATCATTGTATATACAGTCACATTTCATTCACTAATAAATTATGTTAATGTTTTACTTCTGTTTTTGTTCACATATACAATTATATGTTGTAGACAGAGACTGCGCTTTCATTTCCTGGCCGCCCAGACCCAAATAACCACACAGAAACTATATTAATTACAACACTGTTTGACTGATGTCTCAAGCATATTTCTAGCTTGATCTTACATCTTAACCCATTTCTATTAGTCTATATATTGCCATGTGGCCATGGTATTACCTCATTTTCTACATGTCTTGTTTCCTCGGCAGCTGGCTGGCGGCTGGCAGCTGACCTGACTCTGCCTTCTTTCTCTCTGCTCAGGTTTCCCACCTGGCTTTACTCTGCTAAACCATTGGCTGTTACGATGTTCCTCATTAGCCAATAAAAGCAACACATATACAGAAGGATATCCCACATCATCAAGTTTATTATGGCAATCCAATATATAAGTGTCAACAGTGGAAACTTTAGACATGTCAGTTTGTAACTGGGTTTGTGCTGACATACACCATACCTAATCCGAAAGGTTATTTCACTACCAATATTTTAAAATACATCCAAAAGTCTAACACAATTCAGTGCAAATTCTACATATTTGAGTCAGATGAAGTAAAACACAGAAGAAACCAAGAAGCAGAAAGACAATTTTTAGTTTAGCATGAAATATTGGAACATAACAAAGGTCTTTATTACTTGATGCTAACAGGGTGATTTACTTAAAGGAATGCTCTTCAAAAGATGGCGTGACAAGTTGGGGACATTGCCCAGTGGGAAAATGCTTGCTTATAATTTTCAAGGCCATGAACCTGATACTTACCAGCTAAGAAACAAATAAATGAATCAATGTTTGACTGTAGCCTTAAATGAGCAGTTCTTAAGGATTAAAGTTTGGCTAGCTCTTCTTAGAAGAATATATTTCCACGCTCACACAGATGTATTTTTAGTTTTGAATGAATTGTGCTTTCAAAGCTCCATGGCTCATCTTTAATTTCCGCAATAAAGCTAGCACACTTAAAAGGGTTGAAACATTTTTGGAATGCACATAAAATGTCAGCTGTGAAACGTACCCTCTATTCTCCAAATTGCCAACCTCACTGCCCTTGGATAAAAATGCACGCAAGAATTATTTTTCACAATGCTTCAAAGTCATTTGTAATTACTGTTTCACAAAAGGCCTCTGGGAAATCTGAAAACTACCAATCTATTTGTGGATGGCAAGGCAATACTCGCTAAATCACTCAAGGAAAACCTTAAGAAGTATCAACAAATGTGGTGCGAAGTTTAATTTCATTACAAGAATGAAATTTAGAAAAAAATAAAATTCAAGAAATGAGCCAGTACCCATTCTTCATCACATGCTTAGCTAGGAGACTCGGGAGTAAGAATGAATATTAGTCATCTGTTATCATAGTTTTAGAGATTTATTTATTTTTATTTGATGAATGGGTGTTTGGCCTGCATGTAGTTTGTGTACCACATGCATGTATGCCTGTGGAGGCCAAAAGAAGGTCCCTTTGGAACTGGAGTTGCAATGAACTGCCATGTGGGTGCTGGGAATTGAACCATGGTCCTCTGGAAGAGCATTCAGTGCTCTTAAGTGCTGAACCATCTCTCTCAAGCACATATTTTATCATAAGTGTTCAGTATTATACATAGATTGCCTAAAAGTGATGTAACTTTTAATATACGTAATATGTAGAATTATATTTGTTCGGCCGATAAAATGGAAATAAATTGCTTTTACTTCTATTTTACATATATGTGTATGAAATATTTTTCAAGTTTATTGTGACAAAATATGTAAAACCCTATAGTAGAGAATCCAGATATTTCAGTTTATGTGCTGAACTACAGCATATTGAATTTTAAAGGTTATTTAATGACCAATATTTTATAGGTATTTCAAAGATCTAATGTAATTCTATGTAAATTTTGTACATTTAAGTCAGGCTAAGGCACAGAAGAAATCAACAAATTGGAAAACGGTTTTTAAAGTGACAAGAAAAATTATGAAGTGATATTTATGCTAAGAAAGAAATCCACTTGAAAGTGTTGATGATACCAAATCTCCACATAACCACCGAGAAGTCAAGAGGGAATAAGTGAAGAATGTAACTTTTGGATATTGTTCACATCCCCTCTGCTTGCTTCGCTCAAAGTAAGGGCAGGAACTAGGAAGTCTACCCCTTCTGTTATTTTCATAGGCAGCCAAATGAGTAGTGTTTTACATCTGTGCAGTCAAAGCAAGAGTTAAACACAGATCCAGACAGCATGTCCTGCTACAAAGTTTCCACCTGGGGAAGAGGTGAAAAGATGTTTTTGGAAAGAGAATGTACAGTGTCCTTCTGGTTTCTGGAACATACTGTCCATATGGATTGAGTTTGATTTTCACTTATTTCCTCACCTGCAGGATACCATGACTGGTCAAATGTGAGGATCACAGGAACTGGCTGTTGGAATAGCATCAAAAGTGTTCCCATGTTTCTGTAATGGCCATGGCATCCTTTACTGTCTGTTTTTCATTCCTTGATCCTTAAGGATGCGATGTCAAAGGGGATGAACCTACCAAAACAAAGATGTTCTTTCTTTAAATGAGTAAAGTTCAATTACTTAAGCAAAATATTTATTTAGAATTAACCTCCGGAAGTATTTACTTATCATCCCTTAATTTAATAATCTTCAATAATAATTGTTGTTTGTATAAGAAGGTGAGGTATGCAGAACACATTCTTGTACCATTTCAGTTTATTCTCCAGTCTTGGGAGGGAAGTAGCATCACTGTGTGTCATTGGGTAGAAGGACGCATTCTCATTCTCCCAAGCAAATAGTGACGAGCCAAAATGTAGTGGCAAAATTCACATACCAGGAAAGATGTAGATATCCATAAAACTTAGGACTAGAAGGAGTATCCATCGACTTGACCCATTTTCTTTATTTCACAGCCCAGAAAGGAGTTTTGCTTGAAGAGATAAAGGTAATGTGTTCAAGCTCGTGTCCAGGGAGGCCTCCTTCCGGCTAGCACTTAGCACTCTTTAACTTGAATGTGCCATGTATAAAAATGAACTGGAGAGCAGGTGTCCAGGTCTCACCCCAGTTTAGTGTAACTGGGGTGGGGTTGGGGAATATGTGTTAAAATCACCTTCCGTGGCTTTACAGCCACTTCAAAGTTTGGACAAAAGAATGCTGTTGAGCTCAGCGTTTGGAGAGAAGGCTCTCTCCTCTCCTACGTGGAAGAAAGTGGTGCTGACGACAGAAGCAATAGCATTAGGAACAGAGAAAGGGATGGGTAGAGATTCGGGCAAGGCTTTGAAGAGAAAGGAATGCCTGTCTGTTATAGGGTGACTCTCCACGGAGCTCGCAAGAGCCACATCACGGGACTCTGCTTGTGACCCAGAGTGGAAGCCAAGGTTGATAGACCAAGTTCAAAGCGTTGTCGTCCCTTTCAAGGAGGCTGCAAAAATACGTGGGCATTTGTCAAGAGGCTTTTTTGGAGTGACCCATGTCTGTGGTTGCAGAATGAATCATTCTTCCCCAGAGAGCCTCCTCTGCATTGTGCCTTGATATCAAAACACATAGCAGTGACGGAAGTAAAAGAAAAAAGCTTCCAAGTGATTCCTTTTTCCCTGGCAAAGACAAAAACCAATGTTCCTTTAGAATTGCTGTAGGTCCAAAGCCCCTGGGGTGGCATGTGGGCTCTGAGAGTCATCCGGTGGGAACATTTTCTTGATGATAATGTTCTATATAAATAATTTAGTTTGCATTGTTCTTCCTTTCTGCCTCCAAGTCTCTTCAGGACACATCGGATCACTGCGAGCCTGGGAAGCGCCAGCCCTGGGCCAAGAAAGCCGCTCCACATACTATATTTTCGTTTGTGAACACATTCATGAGTCTATCATGCTGAGTTGAATTTCTCCTTGTGTGGGGCTAGTGACATCTCTGCTGACGATAAATGTGACAATGGGAAGCAAGGTGTTTGATAAAAGGTGACTGAGTCCAAGGCTCTCAACATCAAGTTTTGATTCTCTCCGGGCACATCCAATCTATCAGCAACACACACAACCCTTTCTGAATTTCTAGCTCTCTGCTCCTCCTGTTCACATCACTGCCACCTGACCAAAGAACCTATTTTCTCCTCGGAACAACCGCAGTGGTGTTTTAATTGCCCTCCCTGACCGATAATTTGCAGTGAGTTGGTCTCTGCCAAAATTTGTGTGAAAATTTGATTTGCAGTGGACAACTGTGGAGAAGTGAGGGACGCTTGTATTAATTGAGACTAGAACAGGACTGCGGTATGTGCACAAGCCGGATCCAACCAGACCTTCACCATGACTCTGGGCCAACACTGTTATTTGGCTCAGCAATTTACTCAGCGGTTATTTCTCAAACCATGGCGAATCCTGAGGATTTGGTGGGATATTCTGAGGCCAGATGTGGTACTGAATATAAAAAACATCCGCTTCTTCAGTGGATCTAAGAATCCAGCGGGCTGGAGACCAACCATAGGGCGAGAGACCCCCTCCCTTCCGCTGCTGAGAAGGCCCCCCTTTCTGGAATTTTGAAGGGGTAGGGTCAGTGGTGTGGGCTGTGAACTCATGCAGCTGCTTAGAAGTTTTTGGATGAATGAGGAGGTGCAAAGGAAAACAGAAAAGTTGTACTTGGACCAGACAGCATGTGCCTAGAAGTCAAAGAGCTCTATCCTAGGGTACCAAATATTGGCTTTGATACCTGTGGTGCCACCAGCACTGAGAAATGAGAGCTTTAGTATCACAGTTTGAGCTCTTAGCTCTTTAGAAGAAACACTTTATTTAGGGCCATTAAAACTAGTAGATACATGGAACCCTATTACTGATGATATCACTAAGTACCCGTAAGAGCTAGATATGTTACATACATTAGGTTTCTTCCTTACAAAAGAGCCAAAATCTTGCTTGGTATCTAGTTTTCTCTTTAAGTCATCTCATGTTACCTAATCACTGCCCTAGGGTATCAGAAACAAGTAGTGTCCTCCTTGGTTCTGCAGTAGAGGAGGGCCTGGAGATGGTTAGATCTTGTAACTGCCGCTTCATTTGTTCAACAGAATCACGCTGCCTTCCGAGTTACAGCCCCCTCCTCCACTCATGGCTCTCTGTAGCCGGAAAGGATGCATTCACACAGCCAGAAGGGAGAGTCTCTAGGGCCTGGAAAGACCAGGCATCTCCTGCTAGTTGTGTTTCTTGATTCATGCAAGAATTAAGTGTTTCTTTATATTTACTACCGTATAAGGCCTCAAGAAGTCCCACAACATTCTTAGATATTATTCATTGAGAAGAGGGAGTCTCAATTGAAAACATTTTTCCACCAGTGATGTGGGAGGGCCCAGGTCACTATGGGACCTGTCAACCCTGGGCAGGTAGTCCTAAGTCCTATAAGAAAACAAACTCAGTGAAACATAGGAATCAAGCCCATAAGCAATATTTTTCCATGACCTGGGCTTCAGCTCCTGTGTGCATGTCCCCACCCTGCTTGAGCTCCTGACTTCCCTCGGCAAAGGACTGTTACCTGAAATAGGCCCTTTCTTCCTGAAGTTGCTTTTGGTCATGGTATTTTGCCAGAGCAAAAGAAACCCTCAGATGCCTTCTAAAGATTCATGAGTTCTAAGCTGTTACAGTGTATCAGAATGAAGAGACGTAGAGCTTTAGAAACGAGGATCCAATGGAAGCGAGTTGTGTCACCACTGCATAAAAATGATTAATTAAGGTAATTCTTCAAGGACAGAGCTAGTCTTCAGAGGGTGTTGTTATAAGCTGAGACCACCTGGTCCCTTTAGTTTCTTCTGCCTAAGGTTCATTTCCTTGCTGTTCCTCTGTTCTGCTGTAAGAGCCAGGAATTCATGTTAGGGATGCTAGTTTACAGTTTGTAAACTGTAGCTACCAGAGTCACAGTTAAATAAACTTCTTTGGTTTATAAACTCACAAGCTTCGGCCATTTTCTTGTTAACAAGATAAACAGACTGAGCTAGAACGGTACCTAAGTGTTTGCTGGGCTAAGCCAGAAAGCTTGGGCGTTTCTACCCTCTAGGATTCTGTCTGCAGAGTCTTCCTTTGAAGGAGTTTATCCCCTGATTCCAGATTTACTGGCATTTAGCCTCGTTTGTCTTTGGGTATTTTTAAAGAGAGAGGAAGAAAGGGCAGGGAGCTGTGGAGGTGGGGAGGTGGATGTTAGGTCCAAAGGAAATTCCAACTTCCCAAGCCCCAAAAGACAGTCCAATGAGCTCAAACTGGACTGCAGGAGGATTCCTCTTGGTTAGATAAAAGCCAGCATTCCTCAGGAACTTGTAAAACTAGCCCCCATCGACCAAAAGGAGTCACTTCCCTGATTTCTAGCAGAAGGAACATATGGCTACCTGTGCTCCTGTGCTGCTATCAGCGTATCAAAGCTCACGGTGACCTAAAGGCTCCCTCAGTACCTATCACAGGTCCCTGCCACACATTCCTCTGTCCACACTAGCTTTCTCACCTCCTCCCCTACCCTAAACTCCCTTGGCGCAGAGGCTTCCCTCACCCCAGCTTTCTGGTCTCACTATAACCCCACTATTTTCACTGTGTTCGCTCTGTGCTCTGCTTCTGCCATACTCAGTAGATTTTCTCTCTTTTCTGTCTCCTGCTATTCTTCTCCTCACGTACAGATATCACTGGTCAGGGCCAATCTGCTGGCCGTGTTCAGTCTAGTTCTTTCTCTCTTGGCTCTGGATTCTTCCAGATGTCTCTGGCTGTTCTTTCTCTCTTACCTACAATAAATACCTTCCCCTTAACCATACCATGAAGCAGTCACGTAGTCTAAAGTTTATGCAGTGGGGGAGGGCCTGGGAGGAATTAGGGAGGGGAAAAGTGTGATCAGAATTCATCGTAGGAAAAAAAATTCTTTTTCAATTAAAAATAGAGACTATTAAGGCTGATGGACATGTCAAATGCTTCCCCACAAGACTGCAAAAGAGCAAAGCAAGGCTTAAATTCTTGACTGGGGTTCTGCTTTGATAAACAGGGTCAGACAATGCACAGCCAAAAACAAATTATTAAAAACTTGTTTTCCTATCACTTTCTTGTGAGCAAGGAGCATGGCTAGGGAAGATTGGCAGCCATGGGTTATGTGGAAGCAGGCTAATGGAGCCTTCAGGCACACTGAGGATAACCATTCAACATGAGGTTCGCTGTCTACTAGAGTCAGGGAGGGCCACTTTAGAGGTCTTAGTGCAGGGACATCAGGAAAAAGACAAGGGGAAGATATATTATTTGAAAATATATTTGAAAATATATTATTGAAAACAATCATCAAAGCACATGGAAGAAATTGTGCGGGGGAAAATTGAGAGTTCTGTTTTATCGCTCCTGGCTGCGTATTATCATTATATTAATTATTTTGGTTTGCTCTGGTATGGAGGTGGAAGAAGACGGCTAGCATACTATCTCCAAGCCTAGTGTTTCTAGAAAGTCTTTCTCTGGCCCTGGTGGCACAGCAGCAGAAGCAGGTTACGTCTGGGTCAAGAGAGCCTTTTTCTCCTCCTCCCTTGGGTTGCAGAAACACGTGGACCCTGAGAACTTGTTACCAGAGCTGTCAGATAAAGTCGAGACCTTTACACTTCTAACAAGCTAGGCTCAGTCACCCATCCTCAATAGGCCAATTAAAGAGGCAAATGATGGTAAAAACCAGATAAATGAAACTTATTTAATGACCACATTGGGGAAAGGAGCAAGTAAAGAGGTTCAATAGCATCTGGGGTCTATCTGTAGGGTGTAATGTGAGTTTTAGGTTTAAGCAGAGGACAAGGGTATGCATAACTAAGCAGACATGTTCAAAGTGTGTTCTGGCTTATCACTGACTGGCCATTGTCTGGGTTCCAGGCTCTCCTACACTGAGATCTGACTAAGAGAAGTCTTATCGTATGACAAAAAGCCTCCTCTCACAAACACCAGAACCACAGTCTTTCCATTCCCCAGCAGGAGATTCCAGTTCCTCGGGGTCCACTGTCTCAATAATCTGATAGCCAAGCAGGGGTACAGTTTTTCTCTTTAGAATATCTTTGCTCCTGTCGGCTCAGTTGCAGGTTTCTCAAGAGGAAACATCCCTGACCTGTGCTGATATTCAGGGTGGGAATAACACTGGATAATGCTACTGGGTCACACCAGTTGGGAATAGGCACCTCCAACAGCAGAGGACCAAAGGGCCAGGTCTCTGGGCATAGATCTCCCATTGTGTAGGAGAGAGGTGTTTCATAACGCCATCTGACCTACCTATCCATATTCAGCTGTGAGCTTGTTCTCTGACTATTACCCAATGAGGGGAGTCTTTAAAAATTAACGCATACACACACACACACACACACACACACACACACACACACACACACACCTTAGATGTTTCCATTAAAACTCACCATTGTATACTTCTTGTGGGAAGGATCTCACTTTGTAACCCAGGCTGGCTTTGAACCTAGGGTCCTCCTGCTTGGTCTTCCAATAACAGGATTAGAGGCACGTGCCAGTCCATCCATCCTTTTGCCACTGCTTTGATGTGGTACCAAAAGCCTTCTTTTGGCTGATGGTCCTGGTAAGAATTCTTTGCTTCCTTCTTGCAAAAAGAGATTATCAGCCGTCTCCACTCCAGATTTCTTATTTTGATCTCTTTAAAATGTTGTGAGAAAATAAGGACTCTGTTTCACAACATTTTCCTGAACATGGCATAGTGTCTCACCTGCAATAATACGCTGGAATGACTGGCTTCTCTTCAGCCTTGTCCAAGCATCCAGTTTACCTTGACTAGAAAGAATAAATAGCCATCTTTTTACCTTGCATTTCACTGGTTTTTAACTACTAATTATATTGGGCAATTGCACTGACAAGCTCAACCAGAGTAAACAGGATGAAAGGCTATGTACCTATGCAGAGGTGCCGGGGACTGAACCCAGGGCCTCTTGCATGTTGGGCAAGTGCCTTTCCACAGAACTACATCAGGGCTACAACAAGTGTCTGGTTTGCGGGGGAGGTAGAGCATGAGCAAACCAGGGAGCTGTCGTGAGGACATTTCACTCACTTCCAGCATCCAGGGCTGTGCTCCCTGCAAGTGTTAGAGCAGCTGGGTGAGAACCACTCATGGGTTTCTGCTGTGTTATCAGCTTCTCTGGATTAAGATGATGCTCAATTTAACAGGAGACGTCATCCAATAAACACATTGAAACTGGAAGTATCACAAGCCAGTACATCAGCGACTTCATTCATCTTCCTCATCGGCCTAACTTTGCAGAATGGCACGTGGCAGCACCTCAGTTGTTTCCTCTCATAACCACATGGTGGGAGGAAGCTGCGGCTCACGGCCGTTACCCAGCACCAAGAGAAGGACCACGTCACAGATGGCTCCCCTGTGGAAAGATCTAAATGTGGGATGCACTCCTCCAGTAGGGCTTCCGGGTTTGCACCATCACACGTCTGGAAAATCATACACGGAACCATCCTCAGTGGGGGGCCAACATCTCCCCAGGGTTAAGAGCTGAGTTGCTCCTTCCTGGTGTGGCTTATCCCCCCACATTGGCAGGAGCACTATTTCCCATGCTCTGTGTGTAGGGATTCAGCGAGGACCTGGCTTTAGATGTTTGGATGTAGTGGCAGAGGGAAGAAGTAGAAGCAGAGCCGTGCAGGAGCCTGTGGATTCTGGTGAAAAATGGTACAGGCTGCACAGCTTCACATTTTCTTGATCACAGCGGATTATGTGACCAGGATCTTTATCCGATGGTGTGGCGGGGGCAACGTCACAGAGGGCACAACAGCACTCTGACGAACTCGACTTCAAAGGGAGAGTGAGCAGCTCTCTCCCGGGGGAGGGAATGGCTGCTTGGCATGGGTTCTCTACAATAAAAGTTAGGTCCTGCTGGCTTGTGTTCCACTCAGCGGTGACGATATGGTCTCCCAAACAGTGTCTACTGATTTGGGATTTGCACAGGCATTTAAGAATTATGCAAACTAAGACAGCGGTGACCTCACTCAGTGATGAAAACATTGAAAGCACCCCTGACTATGCAGCCCACTGCCGATCTAAACATCCTTGTGCAGCGTGTGACTGTATTTGGTATGACGATATCTATCAGCAGGCAAATGATGACACAGCATGGTCTGGGGTTTAGAGGGGTGTTGGTCCCCGAGATTTCTGTGGCTCAGATTTCTCTGATGTGAGCCCTCACTGCTAGAAAAATGGCAAACTCCATTTTCTATAGACCCTCCAAAACTTGAAGCTGGGCCTACCACCTAGCATTTGCTTAATGAAAATTTGACTGACAGATCAAATGTGCTCCTCCTCATCTTCAGCACAGGTCCGGTTACAAGCAGAAACTGCCAAGTTCTCGCGAGAATGAGAGAGAACATTAGAGGAAGTGACAGTAAGCTATTGAGGCTCAGGTCACAGGTGACGTGCTTTGAAAGAGCATTCTTGTGTCTGGAGGTCAGATGCACAGTGCAGCTGGCCCCACCCCTGCTAGAAAGCTAGAGGAGGTCCTTCAAGCTGAAGAACAGGGAAGCCGAGGCTGCCGCTCAATTCTACAAGAGACACCCTTTCAAATAGCCAGAGAGGAAGGATAGCGTAGAGGGGTGCAGGGTAAATCTTTGATGGACAGTAGGTAGTTGGTGTGGCTTCCTGGGGCCTGCGATGATGCTCAGAGCCCATGAACAAAGCTAGGGGGCCGAGGACACAAACTAAAGCAGCTGCTCTAGAAGGTTCGTTTCTCAGTGGGATCTGAGCTATAAATAAGGAACTGATCAGATATTTCGAAACGGCCTCTGCACTTGACTCCCTTCTACATCTACATCGATGCAGTAAGAGTTCTTACGCAAATTTTCATCTCCTTCCTCTTGTGGCGAGGGACACCACTTTTTAACTTTAAAAACAAATCACAGGATTACTATTTTAAAACCAAATCAAGCCAAACAAACAACAAAGCAGAAACCAAAACTGAGGAGCAACCTGGGAACTCGAGTTCCGGGCTGCAACAACACAGCAACAGCTTCATGCAATGCCATGTGACTGGTAGGGGTAAGTCTCAGCTAGGAGTGAGGGCGTACAGGATGGTTATATAGGAGAGAGGGGGAGAAAGGAAGAGGGAGGGAGAGAGGGAGGAAGAAAGAGAGGAAGGAGAGGGAGGGGAGAGAGAGAGACAGAATGAGTCCTGTGCATGGTGCACGGAAGAAAGGCCAATTCGAAGAGGGAGGTGAGGAATGAGCTGATGCTGATGCAGATGGTGATGATACTGCTACCCAGGGCCAGATGTCTGGGTCTGGGCTCCTGCCAAGGGCTATAACTTGGTCCGTGACCCTGATGAAGGCAGAGAGGATAGGGCTATACAGAGTTGTCCCAGCCCGTCACTGACTGAAGCTCTCAGGAAAGAGAGCGCTACCCTTTGCCTGGGCAGTACAATGAGCTGACCCTGTTCTCAGGGGTATGGGCTAGCTGGCCCTGACGGTATAAGAATGTCACCTGCAGCAGGTGGAGGACCTGACCCCAGTCCCCACCAGCTGTCGCACTCAGGAAAACAAATTCTCAGCCTCGCCTGAGCAGCACAGGAGAGCTGACCCTTGTAGACATGGGCATGGGTGAGCCAGCCCTGAGGACATGAGAGGGGCATAGCTGGTACTGACTCCCTTGTTTGCAGTGTGGTGCTGGGGATGAGGGAAAGATGCTCCCCTTGCTCCATCACCTCCAGCTGGAGAGGGAGCTGACCCCTTCAACAGCTGCAGGAGAAAGCGGGAAGTGGGTACTGCATTGCTTCACAGGGCCAGCACAGTGGAGCTGACCCTGTTGACAGGGCACAGGGAAAGGCAGAGAGTGAGAGAGCAGAACACCCACGTCCTCTGGCCTTGGTGTGTGCACACAGATGCAGGCACCTGTGCACATACTTCCATGCATGTTTGCCACATACACCACAAACACATACATATCCCTGACAGGTGCATACAGAGACACACATGAGAGACAGAGAGAGAGAGAGAGAGAGAGAGAGAGAGAGAGAGAGAGAGAGAAGGAGGGAGGGGGAAAGAAGGGAGGGAGGGAGGGAAGGAATAGAAGACAAGATAGTGGAGTATCAGTATACCTGAGTGATCAGTGAAAACTGACCACCGCCCCCCTCTGTGCACCCCCTCTTCTCACAGTGAACAGTATCTAGGGAGTCCATCCAAACCTGGTGGGTTCACTATGCTCTGGCACAGTTTTTTCCTCCTTAGAATGATGTATTTGTTGCTATTGCTGTGATAAAACACGATGGCCAAGGCAACTTCAAGAAAGGAGGGTTTATTCAGGCTTGGGGATCCAGAAGGGTAAGAACCATGGCAGGGAAGCACCGGAGCAGGGAGCAGGCATGGTGGCTCCCATGGTGAAACACAAGCAGGAAGCAGAGTGAGCAGACTGGGGCTGAAACATCGAAGCTTAGCCCCAGTGATTTACTTCCTCCAACAAGGTCGCGTCTCTTTAAGCCACCCGACGACACCACCCGGGGTGTGACCACTCAAATGTCTGAGAGCAGAGGGGACATTCTCATTGAAAACACCGCACAGGGGATGGCACACCACACTCAGGTCTAGAAAGCGTCCCTCATTTGTAATTTTCTTCTCTAAATGGTGACACAAAGCATCCACCTACTCCTGTTGTTCATCCCATCTGCCACCCACTTGACCCCTTTAGACGTTCCCTGGCCCTATGAGCCTTCGTCCTGCCAGCTGTCAAATGGTGTCTCATACGGTTGGGGTGGGGATTCGATTAATTAATATTTACAAGTCTTATGGCCTAGAATTGTACAAACACAAGAGGGAAAACAAACGAGACAAACTGCCACTGAGTGGCCGTAAGGTATGAAGAGAAACCAAATACTAACCATTACTGATCTCCAGTTCCTACCCGCTGAGAGACTGTTGAACCCTTAGCAACAGTCAAAAGAATCAGTTCTTATCCTTCAGGTTTTAGTCATGGGACACCTTTCAAACAATCTTACCTAATCCTGATCACCTCCCAACACCTCCCCACTTCAGGGACCAGAGAGAGTTAAGTTTCTGTCCACTTAATTAATGCCTTGCAGTGGAAATTAGGTTTTTAATACAAGATGGCTCAAGGCATGTTGGGACTATATCCAAACCAGAATAGGAAGAGGGGATCATGAACTTAGGGTGTGCTAGTTTTGAGGGACTTTTCAAGTGATCAAATCGGAGGCTAAATGGTAGGTCGGTGGAATCTGCAATGAGACCCCCGAGGCTACGCATCAGAAGTCGGGATTCTAGCCTGTAGAGTGACTCAGATGTGGTAAGACCTTAAACATGTGGGTCCAAGTGGAAGGAAGTTAGGTCCCTTGCAGAGGATACTGGGACCTTGTGCCCCTTTCTTTTTCTTTCTTGCCACGCGGTAAGCAGCTTCCTTCCATGTGTTCCTACCATGTTATACTAACCTGTCATAAACCTAAAGCAATAAAGCCAAGTGACCATGGGCCGGGACATCTGAAACTGTGAGGCAAAAGCAGCATTTATTCCGTGTGAGCTGATTCATCTTGGATATCCACTGCAGTAACGGTGTTGACTGACAGCCGCACTGTCTGATCCCTTAGGGAAAAGAGTGAGGGGTGTCTGCCCTAGCTCTTCTTGCCTTACCACCCAGAACCTACTTCCACAGCCTCCCCAATCTCACTCCCCGCCCTCCCTCCCACTTCCAAATGAGACAAGTGCCACACAACAAGTTAAGCCCTGGGGTTTTGCCCATTTTTGTGCTTTTATGTAACGAAGACCAGGCGATTTTTCCATAAATTCTGCAAGGAAAACTATTTCAGGGGCAATCCCCTTTTTATTCTGTTTTCATAGAAACGTGGTGCCGGATCTAACAACATAAAGTAGTAAGCTATAAGCTGTAAGTGAAGTTAAACCTCCACCCCTAGCCCGGGACTAGCCTAGGGGTTCATCCTCCAGTAGAGAGAGCCAGCCTTGCAGTCTAAACCCCCACTGAGCCCTGGCTCCATCACTCACCAGCTGGACAGCCCTGGCTAATGTGTGTGCATTAGGATTTTATTCCTTCGTGTATTAAATAGCTGCGGCAGATGGCTGCTTTGTGCCTCACAATACACTCAGCTCAGGGACACAAAGTTAAATAAAACCATCAGCTGTCAGAGCTTCAGCTTGTCTCCTCCAAACGAGGTCAATGGCCTCCATCACAAGTGCCCTTTCGAAGGAGTGGATAAGATCGTGGATGTTTTCATCCAGCGTGGATCACACAAGCGGAAGAAGAATTCTAGGAGAGTCCCAACAAGATCTTAAGGGAGGGTAAAGGGAGCTTCAAAAGAGGGAGGGGAGCACAACCACAGGGAAGACAGGATCGGGAATAAGCGCAAAGGCAAGATGCTGGTACCAAAAATTAGTAGAGTCATCAATGGGTAATTTCTTGAAGACATCATGACAGTGGATGCACACCGGTAGCCATCTGCATCCACTTTTGGTTTCTCCATAATGGGCCCAGGAAGCTGTTCTTTGTAGTCACCTATTTCCCACCCATTTAAGCCACTGGTCATAGGAATCTACTGCATTTTCAGTGCTTCGAATGATCTTTTCTCCCCCAATTTCGAAGACATATGCTTTTAGAATCACATGGTTCTTGAAAGGACTTGAGTATAAAACCTTATACCAAGCAAAGAAATGCTATCCTGCAGTGTGCCAACAGCACAAACCAGCAAGACTTTGCACCTGCAGGGTCCTTCAGATGAGTCTCTGTGTTGGACCCAGCAGAGGAGTCTCACTCTCCTGAGCCTCTGGATGCCTCATGCGCATCTAAGGGCTTCAGGGGAGACAGAGCACAACCCACAATTCCAGCACCCTTGTGCCGATCTGCTACAAAGATAGTTTTCTATGTGTGCTTCCATTTTAACAAATTGTATCCATTTAAACATGTTTCAAGTTAAAGTTTATTTTCAGTAGGAGAAAACCACTCTCAGAGACGCTAGGCAGTTTGGGCAGAGATACACCGCAGCAGAAGTAAGAAACTGCAAGGTGACTTGATTGCTTCAGCTCCTTGCCCACTGCCCTGACGCTGGCCGTACAGATGCTCCAGTGTTAAATAACCAAGAGAAAGAATCCCGAAGTGAAGTTCCTGCCAGGACAGGCAGGTCTCCAGCACAGAGGCCTGGTCTGTAAGCCATTGCTCTCAGAGGGACAATGGAGGGAATCCAGAAGCTGCGGGTGAATCTACAGAGCTCACAGGGTGGACACTAGCACTCCATCCAACACGGCCTACCCCCACCTCCTCAACACATGTGTCAGCTGCCTTTGGAACAAACAACCCAAGAACCGCACCCCCCTCACTCCCTCTCTCACACATCCTTCAGGCCAAACAGCTGTGTTTCCTCTTTAGAAAATAAGGGGGCATTAATTTTCACCAGCATTTCCCTCCCTGAGAGCTAACCCCAGAGGACACCAATTCCACCTTCCTGTCGGGAAGCCTGGTTCCACTGGGTTCAAGACTGAGGTCCAAGCTGCAGGCAACCATTAGTAGATCATTAGGAAAAAAACATCTCATCCAGAAACAAATCATATGGAAGTACCATATAATGTTGTTGAAAACATTGCAATGTTTTTAAGTAGAGAAAATTCCAAACATGCATTCTGTTTTTCCTTTATTCTTATCTGATCACTGTTGTTTTCTACGGGAGATAAGGCAGCCTCCTTGGAGGCATACATGTGAATTACGTCAGGGCGTGACACAACACACACCGGTATCTTTGAACTCGTCCCTGGTGTTGAGTTGCTTCTAAGTGTGGTATGGAAGTATGGTAGAATATGAGGTTGAATATTTCTGCAGATTTTCCATGTGTACAGTGTGTGTGTGTGTGTGTGTGTGTGTGTGTGTGTGTGTGTGTACGCATGCGCACGTATGTGCAGTTGGTTCTGATTATAATCAGAAGGTCATCCCTACCTAACCAAGAAAGACTGTAGCTCTGGAAAGCAGTCATGCCTGAGCTGAGGCCCGAGAAAGATAAGAAAGGACAGACAACGTGTTTTGAGAGCTGAGGAAGATGTCCTGAGAACAGAGGTATGACCAAGGACGGCAGTATTCAAGTGACTCCAAGTAAACTAATCTCCTGGAATGGGTCCTGACTGGAACCCATGCTCCTGTTCATGACCC
The DNA here is from genome assembly GCF_982192425.1 of Myodes glareolus. NCBI lineage: Eukaryota > Metazoa > Chordata > Mammalia > Rodentia > Cricetidae > Myodes > Myodes glareolus. The sequence goes on from NC_142038.1 coordinate 25,467,227, forward strand.
CTTAGGGTGACTATTGGAAACTGTGGAGCAACATGCCAGTCTGGAGCTATTCAGCACTGCCAGCAAAGCTTCATGCTCTCTCGGATACAGTGAACTTAATTGACCCACCAGGTTAGAGATGCAGGTTCTGTCCCTTAGCTTTCAGTTCCTGCCAAGAGTCTCCCTAGGCAGCATGGCTGGGGTGCTGCCTATTTCTAGGCTACAGTCGCTGCATAGACACAGGTTTACTTCTGCTGATTACTGGATGTAATATCAAGTCCACTTCTCAGACAGCAGAGAGAGCCTAGAAGTGAGTTGACTGGTACCTATGGTCGCACAGCGGCAGAAGGCGGATCCTCCAGGGAGGTGCTGTGCTTGCTGAAGACATGCTTTCTGCCCGCTCACCCATGTTAGAGGAGCAAGCAGGTGCCTTCACAGCACCTGGGATGCCTGGACCCTCATTACTCACTGTTGTCAGTGTCCCAAGGCCAGAGTGAACCCATATGCGGTTCATCATATGTGGATTATTCTTAAACATAACAACAAATATCCCCTCTGTTGTTTAAATATGATAAGTATGTGAGAAATCTTAATTTGGTAATTACCCTTTCCAGTGTGTGTGCGCCATTCTGACATTTCTTCACAGTGTACCTCATTTACTAGAGTTCAGGGGAATGGAAAGGGAGCAGCCTCTGAGCGAATGAGAGATAACCACCCCAAGACACTAGACACGGTGAAAGCAAGGAGCAGAATGATCCACAGTGCTTCCTTCGCTTCCCCTGAGTGACTGTGCTTAGGAGCTGCACACGTGGTAGTGAAGGAATGGAGGACTTCAGTCCAGGATGTCAGTGATCACAGGACAGTCAGGGCAATGATGCTGAAGTCAAAGTCCTGACGGAACGGATGGGGCACAAGGATGGAGGCAGGGCATCCTCCTCAGGAAGCACACACCACAGGGCCAGAAACCATCACAGAAGTGTGCCCCAGTGAACGCAATCACTGCTGACAGCTCTTGGTTTCTGATGAGTGTATCTCTTCAAATGAACACGTAGGAGAAACAACCTAGGAATTTACTAAGAAGCACAAAGAACTGCTCTCCCCAGGCCCACAGTATTCGGCCCCAATCACAGAAATTCAAAGATTGTAGCGCAGCCACCCTCAAAGTAATTATGGAAGTCCAAGACTTGGGAAGCCCAAGGCTCCCTAGATTGGCCTCTGCAGAGGTATCACAAAGGGGTCTCCTGGTCCTCACCATCACGAAGGAAAGAGTTCAGGAAAGAGATAAGATTTAAACAGAAGTTCATTTAGCAAGATAAGGTAAGTAGCCAAAGGAGACAGCGACCTGTCCCAAAGAGAAACAGCAGCCCAGACAGCTCCGCCTTATGGATTTTAAAGAATGTTATGACTGCGTATGTGACGGGTCATGTTGATGGAGTAAGGTGAGCATTTCTCCTTCCCAACGTTTGGCTTACCAGACCTCCATTTTAGGGTCTTTCTTGCCGCATTCTTCTAGAACAGCCCATAAAACAGGGTGTCAGTGTGATTTTATAATGAAGCTGGGGTCTCCTCAGGATGCAGACCCTTCATTAGTGCGTATGTTTGGGAAAAGATCCTGAGGTCTTAGTCTTTGATGTAGCAGGAGGAACCTATCGTCAGTCTTAAGGATGTTAAAGTAGAAAGGGATCTCTGACTGTCAGGAAACAGCTCCCCAGACACAGCTGTGGTGGTCTAGTTACTCCAAGTCTAACTTCTCTTTGAGACTGAGAAGGGCCCCATGATTAATCTCATGGCTAGGTTGTTTGTCAGGACGATTGGTTGCTTTAAAAGCATTGAAGTCTGGGGCTAGGGATTTACAATGAATGGTCAGGTTTTTACAAACCTTGGACTATTTTCTGGGAATCCTTTCTTCTGGTTCCAGCCCACTTGTTGCTCTTCTACCTAAGAGACGTACATGGGGGAAGGGAGGGATGGACCATCTCTGTCCATAAGATACCGTGTTCAGGCTTTCCTTGGGTCCGCTCTTGCCATGAAAACTCATGAGAGAGGTTTTAATCCCTCTTCCTCATCCACGCACACCTGATTGACAATATAAAGCTACAAAGAAGGGGTTGTTGGGGTTGCTAAGGATATGATTCAGTGATAGAGAACTAAGCAAGCTAGTAGAAGGCCTAAGGTTGAACCCAGCATAAGAGCAAGTGAATGGATGGGATGGATGAATGGATGGATGGATGGATGGGACAGCTAGGTAGAGTTGGGGAGGTACAGGAGCAGCCTTGTTGGTTTCAAAAGTGTCACCATTGCTTAGGGCACCAGGATGGATGCCCCCCCTACACCAAGGCGACCTGTCCGATTTGTCCGCTGTCATTTTCTTTGGATCACAGGTGTGTGCTCTGTCATTCCACACCAGTGACCCAGCCGACCCCTTCTGGGAATGAGACTTGAGGACTGTAACAAAGGTCTGAGTTATCCATGCTGCCTTTGTGGCGGGACACTGAGGGGGTCCTTTTTCTTCTGGGGAGAAACTGCCTTCCTTTGCCATTCATAAAAGCCTCTGTGGCTGGAAAGGTGTGGGTACGACTTTGAGATGGGAGAGTGGACGTAAGGGTGGGAAATCAGTCATGAGTCCATGGGAAGAGAGCCAAGACGGGACCAGGGAGCAGTGCACCTTGGTGTTTGTCCTCTGACTGAGTTACGGCTGCTAAAATCACTCCAAGGGGGACTCACCAAACATCTCATTAGTCAGTGCTGTAGTTTGGATCTTGACTGTACCCCCCACCACCTTAAAGCTATATGTTAAAAGCTTGGTTGTCAGGGTAGACTTACGGGGAGGCAGTGGGCATTGGGGGGTTGGAACCTAGGGAAATGTCCTTATGTCATTGGAGGCGTGCCCTTGAGGGCGATCGTGGGAATGTCACTGTGCTTTAGTTTTAGGTTTTAGTTTTTCTCCTTAGTCCTCTCTGCAACAGCCTCCTGACACTGCGTGATGCCTGGTCATGGGCCCGAAGGAACTGCTAATACTGTGAGCCAAAATGAAGACGGTATATCCGGTATTAATTACAAGCATGCGACTAACAGTTCAAAATAGGTCTGGAGCAAGTTATAGGAAACTCTTAAGTAATGCGACATGAGGAAAATAAAGAAATGTCTGTTATGAACACCTGCAAGGCCGCACACTGTGGGTCCTGAAGGCACAGACCTTTTCACCACACCAGGGAATTCAGCTTGGTAGCTGTGAAGTGGATGCTTCAGAAGGAAGGAGGGCATGAGACAGTGACCAACGCCAGCCAGTACCAGTTGTCTCTGAGAAGACTTGCTGTCTTCTGCTGAAAGACACTGGCCAGAACTCAGCCCAGCACCCCTATCTACCTACAGACTGCAAACTCAGCCTTGACTTTATACTGCCAAAGTATCCAGAACCTCAGAGAAAGAGGGAGGGGCAGCGGCAAGGAAATGGCAAGCGACCTTCACCACAGCTGCGTTCAAGAGGCTAGGTCTCTGCACGGGCCCTATGCACAAACAGGGCTTCTGAGGTTCCTGTCTCCCCCAGAATTGTCTCCTGAAAGCACATGACTCACACTCCTTCTCTAGGAGGCCTGGGGAGCACAATGCTCCCTTGGCCACGCTTCCCTCAGCCTTGGCATGTGAACACACAGCTTCCTTTCCAGAAGAGGCAGCTCAAGTTTGCCAGTCCACTTTCTGAAGCCCACTGGTGTCATGCTGAGAACCAGAAGAGGACTCCATCTACAGGGGGAAAGGACTGACTTTCGCCCAGAGGCAGAAGTGGTTGTACTTGCAGCAGGATGAATGTGGGATCCAACCTCCCAACATACCCTCCACTCCCAGTAATGCTACCCTGGCAACCAAGCTTTTAACAGAGCTTTGAGGAGGAAGGGTACACCTAAGATCCAAACTACAGCTCTGATTAATGAAAGGAACTGTCCAGCTGTTTCCTCGGAAGCTGTATAAAACAGAACGTAGCCAGAGAGAGGAGCTCTGACTTGGGCCACATCTGCCATCGGGAAGGCTACAGGCAGTGTAACTGATGCTCAAGATAGTGTCGCTGTGATGACGTCATTCTCTAGCCTCTCCGGATGTTTTCGCTGAAAGCCAACAAGAGCCTTAAAACTCTGAGGTAATACATAGAGCAAAGGAATTCAAGAGGGGAAAAAATCATAACCATTTGACACGATCCGAAGATGTTTTCTGTCTGAGGTGGTGGTGTCTGCTACCCTGGCCCTGGCGGATGGGAGTGCCAGCAATCAGAGCAACCTCTGTCAGACAGGGAGGTTGGAGGGGAGATTTTTAGCTCCAGCTTTCAAATCTCTATTTCCAGAGTGGTGCGTGACAACTCAGGGAAGGGAGTTCATAGCCACTGCTCTGTCCAGGGAAGAAAGCTAAAGGGAATCACAGGTGGTCACAGGTGTTGTCAGTTGGCCTCTGACGCCTCAAATACCAAGACGAAGGGCCTCTGGGCTCACATGAAAGTCACACCACACTAAGGGGGATAATAAGAACTGAACGGGAGCTCTGCAAGCTCCATCTTGTGTTACAATGTGATTTAGCATTGTGTTCCAGCAACGGTCAATAATCTCTTTAAAGTCCACCTTCCCAAGGGAGGGCGCTGACGTGTTCTTGGCTATCTCTAAGTTATTGTTTGTAAAATTAACATGTGAGAAAAGACCAGATAGATAAACCTGATGACTTGTGCCTTGTGGCTCAGGAACTCAGCCTGCACACGGTCTCCTCTTCAGGCTGTTCTGTAGAGCCAGTGGCTGGAGTGAGTGACCACGATGGGAGTCATGGCACAAATGTGGCTTCTCTGTGGGAGGGGATGGAAGTGGCTGGCTAGTCACAGGGTCACACGGCCTCTCCTCTGGGAGCCTGTCCTTCCCGTCCTGCATGTCTCGTCCAGAAGACTTTGCCCTGTAGAGATGTCAGTGCCCGCTTTATTGTGGAGAGTGATCTGGATTCTGTTGTTTAGTTCGATGATCAGTCCACACACTAAGTGCTGGTGAACTTCTCATCTGTCCCACGGCCATAAATGTTGCTGGGATGCTGAGCATCCTGCCCCCATTGGGAACTCGGGAGTGAAGACTATGGGGAAGATGCTCTGTCAATATCTAGAGACATAGCAAGAAAGTGAAGTCAGTAAGATGCTGCCACCCCAACCTGGGCTCCTGCTAAGAGCAACCTCAGCACCACACATAATGCCATAAACCCTCCCTTATTTTACTTTGTTGGCACAGGCCTGTGTTAGTGAATTCAGACTGCCCAGGAGGAAGGCTGGGGAAGACAGTGACATTTTTTTTTCCCAAGGCAGGCTAGGTACAAGGAGGAGCCACCTCAACTCAAACCACACATCCCAGATCAATCTGGTTTCAGGAGCCAGCCTAACTTATCTTTTCCTCTATGTTCGGTGAACATGCACGTGGGTCCTCCAATGAACCAGGCTCTGAGTTGAGAACCCGGGCTATAAAAATAAGCAAATCATGTTTCTTGCTCTAGAGTTTGTGCAGTCAAGGCTTAAGTCCACTCAATTTTGCAGAAAGCGAAGAAGTCTCTATTCGTAATTCTTGTGAGGTTTTATTGAGAAAAGGTCTTGCTATGTTCCCCAGGCCAACCTTGAAATCTTCTTCCCACAGCCTCCCGAGTGCTGAGACTACAGGGCGCGCCACCCTGCCCAGTGTTTCTATTTTGGATGTGCCAAAATAATGCCCCCTAATATTATTCTTTACTTTTTTCAATAGCTAAGTTTAATTTGTAGTTTATTGATACATATTAATAACAGAAAATGAAGGCTCTCATTGTGCTCATTTTGGCATTTCCACAACCTAGTCATTCCCCTCTCTCATCTCCCACTCCCTTCCCACTTATCCCTAATAGCAAACCCTTTATTTCAGTGTTTGAGAGAGAGAGAGAGAGAGAGAGAGAGAGAGAGAGAGAGAGAGAGACTGAGACTCTTGGACCCCTAGCTTTGTGAGACTGGTGGTTCCTAGTCTCATCTGTTTTCCTGCTAATGACACACTGTAGGGTTCTCTACCTCTGAGGAAAGCTCCATTGTGTAGACCGCACCTTCTCCATCCACTCCTCTACTGATGGACAGCAAGGCTGGCGCCACACCTTGGATACTGATGCTGCAATGATCCTGGCTGGGCAGGTGTTGCACACTGGCTTGAATTCCCTCAGGCGGTTACCCAGGAGCACTATAGCTAAAGCAGATTAGTAATTCTCATTTTTATTATTTGAAGAACTTCCATACTGACCTGCATAGCTAGGTCTCCATTTCTCCAGAGAAGTAGACTACCAGCCTGAATGAACTGTTCTTCTTCCTTTTCTCGTGGGTACATATGGTGGAAGAGGGCAAACACTTGGGTGTGGAGCCACCTGTGCCCCATCTGTATTCAGAGAGATCTTAGGAGCTGACCATTGCCCTACTGGTTTTTCACAGTGGTCTAGATGGGTCCCCAATTCCTGCCCATGAATCCACTCTCAAGGTCCCTTAGAACGAGTGGGTTACTTCTATCCTATTTCTGCTGTTGTGAGACACATGAGTGTGTTATTCTGTTGCTCCCGCCCCTTACTAGCTATATGCAAATTCGGTAAGTAACCCGAGGCCATGCCTACTTATATTTTTAACTGAAATCGCTGGCTTCTGTCCACCAATTGCAACGCTGCCTCATTGTGGCAACGGGCACATCGCATCACGAGGAAATTTCAGCAAACATCCCAGAACCTTCCCAGAGGGAAAAACAGAACATGCTTCACATAAAAGCTCAGAGAACAGAATGTCATCTGGCTTTTCAATTGCTACCCCATGAAGCAATATTTTCAAAATTGAGGCAAGATGACTTCCAACCTGGAATTCTGCACCCAGCTGACCCCTCCGGAAAGCCCAAGAGCAGCCTTGCAGCTTATAGCAGGGAGGTCAAAGACATGAAATTGCTGCTCAGCCTGGGAAGGAGGAGACAGAGGATGCTCACCCAACTATAGGGGAAAGGCCTGGGAGGAACGGAATGGAGCTGAGCTGTAGCATGCAGAATAAGGCTAGAGCACACAGCAAGGCTCCTCCAGAAGCAGAGGACCCCCCAACCAGGCAAGGTGACATTTGACGTCAGAGGCTGCAGAGCTGACCTGCCTCCAGCACACTTGTTCTGTCTGCAACACTCTCCAGCAATTCTGCTGCAGGAACTCTGTGGAGTGGCAGCGTTCTCCTGGGGCCCAGGCCCCCAAAGCTCATGCTAGCTTTGCCCCACTCCCAATCTCAGCCTCTAAACCGGTGCTGTCCTCACTCGTGGGTCGAGACCCTGGGGTCAAGCAACTCTTTCACACGGGTTACCTAAGATCACCAGAAAACAGAGATATTTACATTACAGTTCTTAAGAGTAGCAAAATTACAGTTATGTAAGGGCAACGGAAGTAATTTTACGCTTGTGGGGGAGGTCACCACAGCATGAGGGACCGTATTAAAGAGTCTCAGCATCTAAACAGCTTTTTTCCAACCAGCTTAGTTACCTCAAAACTCTCTGAAAGCTCTTTCCAGTCTGGTTGACCACGAACTACGGGAGTTCTCTCATCTGCTCGGCAGTGAGTGTGGTTGGAGCATTGAGGACACCGATGCTGCTGTGGCTCCTGTCAAAGGAAGAACGGGGACTTATTCTTACTTATTAATGTCCAGCCTTAACTTGCCCTGTTTCTAGCCAGATTTTCTAATTATTCTAAATTATCCCATTTCTCTCTAACTACATTTTGCCTCTGGGCTTTTAACCTTTCTTTGTTCTATATCTCTTTCTTTCCGTCTACTCCATGGCTGGCTGTGTGGCTGGGTAGCTGGCCCCTGGCGTCCTCCTCTCCTCTTTTCTCATTTTTCCTCTTCCCCTGTCTCTTTTTATTTATTCTCTCTGCCTAGCAGCCCCACCAATTTCTCTCTCCTGACTAGCTACTGACTGTCCAGCTCTTTATTAGAACATTCAGGAGTTTCAGACAGGCAAAATAACACAGCTTAATAGAGTTAAACAAATGCAACATACACAAATGCGACACATCTTTGCATCGTTAAACGAATATTGCACGGCATGAATGAATGTAACACATCTTCAACAAGTATTCCACAGCAAGGAAGTCCGTAAACTGTGATGGTCATGACATTCATCCACAGATGAAAGTGTGGTGTCACCTGGTCACTTGCAACATGTTTGGCAAAGGGAATTGTGCAGTCCGGGGGTCCATGGTAAGTAGCACGCTGAGTTGGAGTGGCTGGGTAGGAGGAAGAATAAAGACCTGACGGGAGCTAGAGAAGGAAGCCCTGTGATGGCTGTTTCTAGAATAGGAAATTGAGTCCCACAAGACCTCAGAAAAACCTCAGCTCAGTTATTTTCACAAGTGACAAGCACAGTGCTGGTAGAGGTTCAGGCCGAGGGATAGACCCTCATTGGGATGTCCAGGACCAACCCACGGTAGCAGAAGGGGAAGCAGGCACCAATCATCTCCATCTGGGAACTACAGTCTCTCAGCCCTTCCCCTGGTCTTCTGAGTTAAAGGTCACAAAGTCTCGAGGAAGACTTGCCCTATTCATGGATGTTCATTTAAAGAGTGAAGAACACGCTGTCATCCTGCCACTGACTGTGAAGAGCCAGGGCCCCTTCAGCAGTCTGTGCCTTATCTCCTTGGTAATAATTCCAGTCACTTCAGACTTTCATGAAAAGTGAGATAACATGTGGAAATCCTCCATAAATAACAAAATAACAAAGCATATTGCAAGTGGTGCTGGCTTCTTCTCTAAAGAGCTGCTGCTGCTGCTGCTGCTGCTGCTTCTCCTCCTCCTCCTCCTCCTCCTCCTCCTCCTCCTCCTCCTCCTCCTCCTTCTCCTCTCTTCCTTCTCCTTCTCTAGGCTTTGCACCATTTGTGACTTGGGCTTTCCGATGGCACAGGTAAAGTCAAGGCAGAAGCAGACAGGTGTGTCCACAGGGCTTTCAGGCTCAACTGACTCAGAGCATTCAGCTCAGACCTCTATGGTTTACACGCCCCCACCTCCACCTCTGAGAAAGCTTCTTGTGCCAATGTTAGGGACTGGGACAAGTCAAATCCAGTTGTGCTGTTTGGAGTTGGGGCCTTAGGAAGGTCAAAACAGAATATTAAGGCATTGACTAAACAGGACTGTGGCTTTATAGGAACAGGGGGAGACTGAGCCATGTCGCTCCGGCTTGCCACGTGACAACCTGCACTGCCAAGTTGCCACTCGTGAGAGAGACTTCACCAGATGCAGCCACTGGATCTTGAACTCCCTAAACCAAGAAAGCACTCTTTCTTCACCAGTTATCCAATCTGTGACGGTCAGTTGCAGCAATAGAAAAACGATGAAGCAGGTTCATCCCGTTCTGTCGCTTAAACAGGGAACCCGTTCCTAGTGGAGCCCAGCAGCTGTGCTGGTTTCTGTCGTACTGGTCACTGAATTCATGTCTTCCCAGTTCTAGTTGCTAGTTCCTGGGTAAAGACTACAGCCTCACACTCCACAGAGTCGAAAACGTGGGGTTGCCAGCCTGTGTTAAAACAACACCCGTGCAAGATTTCCATCTGGAAGCCTCTTGTTGGGAGATCGGCCATTGGAGAGCAGGTATTCTCCAACTGTAAGTTCTCAAACTGACCTTATCTGTCAGGCGAAGTCAAACTCAGAAGCATTTGATAGCGGTCGAGCCAGCAAGTCGCTGGAAACCGAACTGCACATTGTCCTAAGTTCTTCAAACAGGGTTAGCACAAAGCTAGGGAAGCAACCAACCCAACCCTGGGCTGTATTTTTAGAAAGCGCCATAGCTGAACTCACTTTAAAGAGAATATACAAAAGAAAGAGCCTAAACCTTGGGAACTGACAGCGCTGAGAGCTATTTACCGCTTTTCACTGTGCAGTTTCCGCCGACAGAAACAGGAAGGGAGCTGTAAAGGGCCTGTCCATTGAAAAGAGACCAAAGTAAGAAGGCAAATAAATATTGGAGCCACTGGCTATGGCAACGGGCGATCTCAGGGCCTTTCACATCCTCTCTAGGGAAAGGAATGTTTTATGCTAATTCTTGATGTCAGTCGATGGCATTTTTACCCCCAAATGTTGATCTTAATGAAAAATAAAAATTTCCATGAAGAAAATATTTTTGTGATGGGTGCCAGTTCCAGGGTCTCAAGGACTTAAAAAGGCAGATGTGTTTTTGTTCCAGTCAAACTTAACTGATAAGTCTTAAATCATTATAATTGCATTTTGGGTAGTAACAGCGTGTTCTTTGCTTCTGTTTTCCTACATTTGGGATTCCATGAAACCGGATGTGTTGTGGGAGGACATGGCCGAGCTGTTTCCTATGGGCACACACATGATGCCCAGTGGCCCTTGGGCTCCTTTTCTGCGTCCTCTGTGAATCAGGAGTGACATCAGGAGAAAGCTCCGTGGAAAGGAAGTGTCCTTGGCATTCTCCCTTGCTGTCTCCTGAACTCGGGGACCGTACACAGGTCTGTCACATCAGGCCGGGCGTGCACCTCACCATTGGTGACAGCAGGCCCCATCTGGCTTCCTACTTCAAAGCCGTTTGCCTTCCTGAACATGCTTCCGAGTCGTATTTTCCAGGGCTGCCGACCATGCAGTTCCCCAAGAGCATAAAAGGTCAACCTTTCATCCAGGCCTGAGAGGAATACACTTGGAGCCTTTCCTTTTGTGTTTGCCTTTGGGGAAGTCATAAAAACAGCTTTGATAATTAGTAAACAGCCAACATTTCCCCAACACTCATAAAACATGAAGGCAGAGGGGAAACCCAGCCTGCCTTTCAAGTCTCTGGGAGGCTCGAGTTCCAGGGTCCCATGCTGCCAGGTCTGTCGACAGTGTCTGATTCACACTGGAAGGAGGGTGGGCGGGTTCAAGTTTCTGTCCTGGCTGTGGCATGCAAATTCATTAACAGTAAGGAGCCGGCCTGGTTCTTAACAGATCAGAGACGAGGGTCAAATGCCGGGTGGGCATAGATTTAAGTTTTTCATGAGTTATAAGAAGTTACTATTTTGATATGTTTTTTTCCTGCCTTCCTGGTAAGTCCACTATATGTATATAGAAGAATTTCTAATCTGTTTGACTAAAAAAAGAAAAAAACAAAAACAAAACAAAAAAACCCTTCAGTTGATAGTCTGGGAATGTAGTTCCATTGAATACTCACCTAGTACATACAAGGTCCTGGGTTCAAACTCCTAACATTACAAAAAAAAAAAAGAAAAGAAATAAACAAATACCACCACTCAAACCAGACATAAAGAATATTAGCCGCCAAACTTAGATCCGTATATCTGTAATATGTAGGTACTGAGCCCAGCATCATAAGGATTGGCAAACCGACCTGTGTGTCATACAACCCAATGGTACCACGCAGAAGGGGCAAGGTGCAAAGCCACCCCAGCCACCTCAGAGTTGGCTTGGCTGAATCTTGGCTTGCTTGAACTATAGTTGAACTCTCTGGGTCCATAAATATCCTTTATCTCGAAACATTAACAATTTCTGGAAGTCTTTGACTTGAAACAGAGGACGAATACAATGGCATGAAACAAGTATTGCCCCTTTGCAGGTGGTAACACCGTGCCTGCTGTTCACGGGACCCTGCACAGAGAGAACTGAAAAGAGGCAGCATCTTCAGCGATGGACTCCACAGGTGTGCACACAGCAAAGAAAAGCTGTATTGTTACCGGAATAAAACAAGACGACGTCTAGTCAAAGTTGCTTGTTGAAGATACAGAATCCAGCGGGCTTAGCTGGAAAGCAGAAGAGGAATGCGTTGAAACCTCAGCTTCCACCCCAGGCATGGCTGCTGAGGATCCAGGGTCCTAGAGGCCAGCCAGTATGAGCTTGTCTACCAGCCGTCATAGCATGGATGTGCTGATACTGTTGTCCTCTGTCCTGTGACCCTTGATTTGAATTAAAAGCCCAGGATCGAATCCAATAGGGTTTGCTGTAGCTCCCAGGATGTTAGGGCCATTTCCAGTTTCTGGGTGGGGAGCTCACAAACTAGGGATTCCCTGAGCACTGGAAAGAGCTGGAATGGGAGATGGGGGATGGGGCAGAAGGGAAGAGGACAGGAGAGCTAGACACCTGGCATAGTCTACAGATGCTGTGCCCCTGGTATTCACACCGGCTTATAAGAAAAGGGTAACCTACATTCTGAAGGGCACACTAAGCCAGCAGACTTCCTCCGAGGCTTCTGGTTCACTTTGCAGTTGGTCTTACCCAACTAAAACTTCCCTGAACACTGTCACCTGTAGTGATTAGCTGCCTTGGTCAGCGCAACTATGAAGTCTTGGGTACCCTTTCTCTCTGTGTGTGCAGCTGACACTTACGTTTTTCCGCAGAAAGCTTTGTTTGAATTAGCTCTAACACTTTCTTCACTTAAAAATAAATACAACTGTGAGTGGAGAAAATGAAACCCGTGTTTCAGACTGTCAGCTTTGATGGCTTTCCTTACAACTCTTTTTAAAAAGGGAATCTTTGGCCTATGCGTTTTGTCTCTGAACTGTTTACATTTACACTGGATATTTTATGAGGAACAATGCATGTTGTGTGTGGACATATACTATTATCTCTATAGGAGCCCAGTGGGATACATTATGGTCTAGATATGGTGAGATTACTAGGAGACCAAAAGGAGGTGTGGCATGCCTTAAATCCCAACATCCAGCACTTGGGAGGCAGAGGCAGATGGATTTCTGTGAGTTCAAAGCCAGCCTGGTATACAAAGTGAGTTCCAGGACAGCCAGGACTGTTAGATAGAGAAACCCTGCCTTGAAAAACAAAACAAAACAAAAACAAAAAAAAAAGAAAAAAGACAAAAAAACGAAAGAAGGTAGACTAATATTCGATTTTATAAGTCTGATGCTTTACAATAAATGCACCATACAAAATGTCAAAAGTATGTTTGGAGATATTTTAGAAATTGTTGGAAATTCTGTCCTAATCCCAAGTTAAAAATTCATTTGATGATTTTCAATGAAACTCAAGTCTGCAACTCAAGCAGCAATTTTTAAAACCAAACATTGGAACACAGTCCGATCTAAAAATACACTAATTTGATGCTTGCATGCAGAGGAATGATGGTGGGAAAATATTAAAAGTCTTTGTTTTCCATAATTAAACCATTATGTTTCTATAAGAACAGAACACTGTGTATGTACAGTAAGCGCGCCTTAATTCAGCTCACACAATAGTCTTGAATCTGAGCCAGTGTGTTTCAGGCAATCTTCTTGATGCTGGGTGGCATGACAGCGTGTGTCCTTGTGTGTCCAGACCTAAGATATAGAGGGACGGCATGATGTCACCCTGTTGAACACTGCCAGTAACTCTCCCGACTCATTGCTCGCTTGCTCTTGAGTGAATTTTTGGTCATTTTGTAGTCAAGAACTCAGAGCTGTCACATTTTCCATGACCTCCGTGTTCAGATACGCTTGTGATCCACTCTGTAACAGTGAGCTGGAAGACGAGTCCTTTATCCATTATAATCTTAGGTCTCAGATGTCTACAGTGGAGGCAGTAATGACTGCCTTCTAGCTTTGCCATGCACGTTAAACAAGGTTTTGGTGGGCCCTTGCCTGGTAGGCCCTTCTCCTGACATTGCCCCGTTGCTCTAACCATCAGAAAGGATATTGGGAGCACAGCTTTTGTTCATCCCTCTCAGGGAGCTGAAAATTTACTCAGAGAGCCATGTGTCCTCCACCATTTCACAAAGCACAGAATTTAATGGCTGCAAAACTCAACCCGTGATGGCAGAAAGAAAGTAGACCTTGGGGTTGCCAAGACTTCAGTCACAGCAAAGAGTGCTGTAAGAAAGCAAAGACGTAGGGTTCCCTTTAAAGGAAAATGTCATTCTAGCCTTTTCTCTGGGGAAAAGCCATCCATTTCCAGACGGAGGAAGAAGAAAAGTGTGGAAAACTTCAATGCCCGTATCAACAAATTTCCATTTAGCTGGCTTCGGGTGTTATCCTCAAGGAGGGGTCAACCCTCTTTCAACCGCATTCCTGGGCCTCGAATAATGCTCAACCGTGTGGCGTTTCAATAGTAAGAGCTGGGAAATGTGAACAGATTCTCACCTGGTATAAGACTTGAACTTTTGAAAATCAAGAGCACTCTGAGGTGCCAACTGCTACTAAAGATCTCTACTGGGGAAATACTGCTTACTGATATGCGGAACACAGGGTGGGGAGTTATGTCTTCTGATGATTGGATGCCTTTTTATATTACTATGAAGAAGGAGCAACACTGTTAGTGGTTTCCAGGTAAGCTAAAGGACCCAAGAGGGAGCTTCTGGAACATTCCCCTGAGACTCCCAGGCATCTAGAGATCCCAGATTATTTTCATCTGGCTAGAAACATATACAGCTTCAGACTTAAGTGTTCTTTGAGGTAGGAAAAAAAAGATCCAAGTACCCTTATCCCTGGCCACTTAGGACTCTAAACCCCCTACTGAATAGCAAGGTCTATCAGGCAAATCTGCCCTGAAAGAAAATGGGAAACCAGAGCAGCTGTGACATGTGGCACTGTGGGCTTTTCCCAAGGTGTTTTATGCACCAGGTGTACTAAGGAAGCTAGCCACCTCTGTGGCTTGTAGGGCACAGCTGTTCCCAAGACTGGGCGTGAGACCCCAGGCTTAGGTGTCTGTCCAAACAGAGTGTATGAGAAGTATGGACCCGTCCAGCAGCTTATTAAGCTGGGACAGACTAAGACAAGAATGTGATATTGTTTTAACTTGTTTAGACCCTATTGTCAGGAGCCCCTTTGACGTGGTGGCAAATGGGACGTCTGCATTCCCTATGGGTTTTCATGACTTGGCTCCAAAGCCACCTGGCTGCTGCAAGAAGGCTCCCTGCCTCCAGCCTCCATACAGGCTTGTTCAGACACAGGAGAACCTTGATAGAAGAGGGAGAAAGAGAGGAGGCCTGGCTTTCTAAGTCCATTGGGTTTTTGCTTGCACTGGATCTGCTGCTGTAAGCCTTATGTAGCTGGAATGTCTCTAATAATGCTACCTAGGGAAATGACTAGGAGCAACCCTGGGAAGGTAGGTACACAACCTTCTTGCTACTACTAATGCTGTTACTGAAACAACAACAGAAAAGATCGTTTCCAAGTGAGATTATAGGAAGAGCAAATACTTTAGAAGTGACTAAGCTTAATCTAAATTCCAGAAAGCCCCAGTCTTAGAACTTGCTAATAAGGAAGAACACTGTCTCTGGGTAAAGGTGCCAGGAAGTGAAAGGTTTCATACCACCATTGATACATACCTTCAGTATTAGAAAGTCTTAGATTTTATTGAAGGTGGGCCCCTCTGAAACCCCATAGTATGGTCTAGTCTCCACAGCCAACATCAAGAAGGACAACTGAAGTTCGCAGAGGAACTGGGTGGCTTCTCACGGTCACAGGATAAGTTAGGACAGAGTTTGGATGGATGGATGGATGGATGGATGGATGGATGGATGGATGGATGGATGGAGAAGCTTAACCTCCCAGCCCTCCCTCTGCCCACGCAGTTTTCCTCCAATTACAGACTCTCTGTGCCAGGAGCCTCACACCTCTGGTAAAAGGATTATGCTCAATCTGTTTATCTCAGCTCTAGGGAGCTGGAAGCCAAGCTGTGACCAAACCTAAGTTGAGATCTCTGGGAAAACCAGGGACATGAAGGGACCGCTCAAATATAATTGATGCATCTTTACATCTTTAATCTGTGAAGAATAATGCTTGTTAGGGTTGGCCTTCACCTTGAAGTTTGTTTGTTATGTTTAAGTCTGCCTTTAATTTGCCCTCGCTGTGGCTAGCAGGTGCACAGGTGTGTTAAATTCACTTCGCCAGGTCTTAGAACCTTATCATTGCGATCTCACAAGATGCTCTGATTATGCTTGCCTCTGTGTTTGTTTACACATGTGTTCTTGACCCTGGGAACGGGAACGTGCCCAGCGCAGGCCTCTTCCCTTTGTGATAACTGCAGGATGCAAGCGTCTCGCTGTTATGCGCATTAAAGGGGTTGGACTTAGCTCTCTATATAGACTCTCCATGAGTCAGTCTAGTCTATAAGTCTGCTCTGACCGTGTGTGAGTCTAGTAGGCCAGACCATACCTTGACCATATCTTTGGAGCACCCACAGGCCTCTTATAGCCTACTCTTCTGGCAGGTGGGGCTCAAAGGCAAGTGCTTGGTGGTGGGTGGGGATTCAAGGGCAAACACCTAGTCCATAAGAACCATGGTCCTCAGAATGTGTACAGCCTTTCTCACATCTTTGATGAGGGAGAAACAAAAATTTGACTTAAAAGTTCAAAGATACGGTGTGTTATCTCATGCTAAAGTGTGCATTTATTTTTGATAATTCACAAATTAATTTTGAAAATACTTCTTTTGCCAACACCCCCGTGTGTGTATGTAATAAAACTCAGTATTAATAATAAAGAGTATGGATAAAATGGGTACAAAAACTTTTTACTGGTGACAGTGTACATCAGTACAGTGTTTGGAGGGCAACACGGCAACCATATTTTAATAATCTTGAGGATGTCGACCCGAGGAAATTGCTCTTGAGAATATATTCAGGGAAAAAGCACACAAGAAAAATCCCTGCTGGAAGGTGGGTCACATGTATCACGGCATTCGTTGCAGAAGCTTATGTTCCAGTAGGATAGGGGATGGAGATGGACACATTATGAAGCCTGTCATAATGCAGGTGTATGCTGGTGTGGTGTGATGAGGGAGTGCAGGGGTATTTATATGAGCAGCCTTAAGAAACTCTCCCCTAAGGAGGAGACTTGAAAATGAGGATGAGCCAGCCACATAAAGAGCTAGCCAAGGCTATCCTAAAGAGTATCAGCGGCAAGCATCTGGAGGAGGGTGCAAGTCTGATAAGTCAAGAACTGGATAGGTCAGTGTATTCAGGGTGGAGTGGTCAATGCCACAGTTTGGGTAACTGGGGAGAGGTGATGGGTTGCTAGAGCAATGGAAGCAGCCATGATCTCTACTCCATGAAAATTTCACACATATGTTAAGCCAAACTGAAACGAAACAAAGGGAAATACAGAGAACAGGGATGCATAATGTTTCTTTCCTAAAATTGCTGCTAGTATTATCCACAAGAAGAAAAATAAAACATTCACAGATGAATATGGAAAAACAAGATCTTGAATCATCGTGACATGAACCCCACGGGGCATGGGTTTTCTTCACTCCAATATATTGTCAACCACAATAATCAAGTGCCCTTGAGCTCCTTGAATTGAATTTACATTCAGAATTCAGTTAACTGTGACCAACTCCTAGAAACATTCTATGATCTGTCACTGTTAACAATTTGGATATATAGTGCCCCGCCCCAAAAGCCCATGTGCTGAAGAATGGGTCCATGTTTGGAGATGGAGCTCTTGTTGAGTGATTTGATCCTGAGGGCAATCCTCTCATTGGTGGATTAGTCCATTCAAGTGTTTCTCATTGGCTGACCTCAGGAGGTGGTAGATGGGAAAGCAGTTCCTTGGGGAGGAGTTTGGGGGTGGTAGATTTTGTCCCAGGATTCATTGTCTTCTCTCTCAGCTTTGCCTCACCCTACAAGCCTTTGTCATGATGCTCATGCCTCACCTCAAGCCCAAAGAAAATGGGCCATGAAACCACAGATGAGGAACCAGGGGCTAAAATGAAGAATACTTCCTTCAAGTGTTTTTCTTCTTTCTTTCTTTCTTCCTCCCTCCCTCCCTCCCTCCCTCCCTCCCTCCCTCTCTCTTTCTTTCTTTCTCTTTTTTCTTCTTTCTTTCTTTTTTGTACTCTTCAAAGATACAGAAGTCTAAGTAACAAATTAACCTTGACTTTAGTTGCTTACTTTCGTTGCTTTCTGCTTAAGGGAAGAATGCTAATAATATGGGAAAAAAAAATTTTCCCTCAAGACAGGGTTTCTTTTTGTAACCGTGGCTGTCACAGTACTGGCTCTGTAGACCAGGTTGGGCTCGAACTTACAGAGATCCACTTACCTCTGCCTCCCAAGAGCAGGGATTAAAGACATGTGCCAGAACTGCCCAGCATGAAACTCTATTTGAAAAAGCAGACTGGGATGAGACACTGGATCAAAGGGAAAGGGTGCCAAAGTTATAGACACTGGTGAGATCTAAGGGCATTAATGTTCTCTCTGGAAAACAAAGACTACTTGAATAATCAATATTCTAACAGGGAGATAGCTTCAAGCACATACAGCTAGCAAGCTAACATTCAGCAGCAGCCCTTATATGTTCATACACATCTTCCCATCTCCTTTGCACTTTGGGTGGCCCTTTGACTAAGCACAGCCTATGGTTTCTGAATAGCTGTGTGAAGTGTGACTCCCCCATGGTATTGGGCTGTATAGCAGGAAGCAAAACAATCCAAGATTGCAGAGGACGCAGAATGAACATAGATCACTGAGTCCCTATGTGGATGACAGCTGCCGGGTAGAGCTGCTGGACCCCATCAGACTGCATGAGCGAGAACCACACTGCCGTCGAGTCTCCGCAACATATGGGTTGTTACAATAGCATTTATTAGCGTTCCAAATCATGATGTGGTTTTTAAGATACATTTGTCGCTTTCCTGCCCCCCCTCTTTTAACCGCATTTGGTTTTTATGAAGGATGAACCACGCGTCTCTTTAAAAGTCATCAGTCATATTTCCCAATCACAGTCATTGTGTCCTAGGAGTCTCTAACATGAAGGAAACAAAGCATGAGACATGTTCTGCCAACTTGATGCTTCCATACAAAAGTCCCCGGTCCAGATGATCTCCCAGTTTGGGCTTTTGTTTCTCGCTTGTGTTGTTCTCTTTGCCTGAAATGCCTCTAGCCCTCTGCGCCTGGCAAAAGCCCACTGATGCTTCATGGTCCAACTCAAATGTCAGCTTCTTCTTTGAAGCGTTTCTTGAGCCTGCCTCGGGCAGGATTACTCATTCCTTTCCTCTGTCCTAACAGAGGTCACTGATGACCTCTTTGCTGGCAGTTCCGGTGTCTTCACTTCAGCGCACATCCTACTCAGCCTCCTTAGCGCTTGCTGATTTTGAAACTTTCTTCTTTACTTAAACTTTGCTCTCTGCTGGTCTTTCTCAGGACACACACCTTACAAAACTCCTGGGGGTCAGAATATTTGTGCTGTGCTGTTGTCTTGCATCTAGTTTCATGACTTGCTAAAAACGAACACCTCATCTTCCCTCTAGGTTCTATAAACAGGAGCAAGCCAACAACTTCAGACGTTCTTATCGCTAGGCACACGCTCTGTCCTAGATATCTCTCCCGGCATAACTCCAAACACTGCGCAGGGCAGATTCATTTCCTCCTTCCTGCTCATACCACACTTTGCCTCCAGATCCCGCCTTCTAATTCATAACATCCCTGATCTGTGACCACCCAAGCCTGTAGGTGCCAAAGCCTGTCCTTGTTCTTTTGTATTCGTTTCCCATAATCCACTTCACCCTGATTCTTAGCATCTGGTCACTGAAACAGAGGGAAACACCGAGTTGGAGTCATATTTCAATGTCAGAGATCTAGGCTCAAAATCAGACTCAGTCACTGGCTGCTCACATGACATCAAGTTACTGAACTCTCCAAACTTCTACTTTCTGATCTGCAGGGGAAAAATAAATAGACAGCTCTTAGGGGGGTTATAAACATTGAATTGGAAAATACTAAAACAAAACAAAACAAAACAAAAAAACAAGCATTTAGTTTGAATAGAGCAGATACAAACAAATTTTAATCTCCACACAGACATACACAAAAACTTCCCACCTTCCCATTGCCATGACTGGGGCATCACTGTCTCTCCCCTGGGGTACTGTCGTGACCCTAGAACAAGTCTCTGCCACTGTTCTCTTCTCCTGCCCATCTCACAAAGAGGCTTTTCTTTCTTTTCTCTCATTTTCTTTCTTCAAAGAGCTTCTCTCTCACACACAAATCAGTCACATCATGCCCCAGCTTCCAAGTTCTGCTGGACTGGCAAAGATAAAGGCGCGAATCACCTCCCCTGTTATCTCATCTTCCCAACGACATCATGTCTGTTCTGGCCAGAGCCCTTTTGATGGCATGGTACAGATGCTCACTGCAACTGGTGTAAGCGAAAAGGGAAGGCTCACGCGAGATGCCAAGAGCTCTTGGAGAGCCTTGACACTGGACCCCAGCCAAGTCTAAGTCAACTGCGAGGCCTCATCCCCCTGCGCCTGAGCCAGAATTATAGAATGCTAGTGAAATGTAATAAAACAACCTTCCCGAGGCCAGAGCGATAGCTCAGAAGGTAAATGAACTTGCTGCCAAATCTGATGGCCTGAACACAGTCCCTGGAATCCACATGGTAGAAGGAGGGAACAGACTCCTGCAAACTGTCCTCTGATACACACACACACACACACACACACACACACACACACGTGCATGCGAATGATTAAATAAAACATTCACCATTTTGCTCTCTCTGCACATTTGAAATTAAAAGAAAAACCCTTCAGGTGCCCAAAGGCACAAGTTCAGCACAGTTACTAAGAGGTGGAGAAGCTGTGTGATGGCTCTCGCCTTTATCCCAGAAATTGGGAAAGCTGAGGCAAGAAGATTGCCCAGGAGTTTGAGGCCAGATTGGGCTACATAATCAGTTCCGGGTCAGCGTATGCTACAAAATCAGACCCCATCTGAACTGTCTCAAAAAGGTAAGGTGAGAAGAAGAGAAGAGAGATGAACTCACAGGGAGTTTGTACTAGATAACCCTCTAGGGCCAGAGCTTGGGGCTCTGAAGTCAGAAAGATGGGATCAGGGTTAGGAAGGAGAGGCCACTCCAAGGGACCTGTCTACATGCCCCAGGCTCCCTACTTAAGGAACTAAGAACAGAATGATCAAATTCTGATCATTCACCTCGATGGATTCTTAGGGAACAGAAAAGAAATCCACAATTACGACATGAACACGTGCGCACAGAGCCCAAACCCAAGAGCCAGGAATACCCACTGGGACAGGTAAAGTCAATCACAAGGCATTTTATAGAGCATGGCTGCACCCTAAGCACACACTGTCCATCTGCCCCCCACCCAAGAGAGTAGCACCTGCTGAAAAGCCCTCAGCGAGTAGACACAAATGGCACAGGGCCGCAAGTCTCTGGAAGACTCAGTCGCTGCCACAGGAAGAGTCCGAGCACAGCAAGTACCAAGGTGAAAATGTGTGAACCGAGAGGCGCTCCGAATGTGGCCTGCCATCAAGTATGGGCCCTGTGCTCAATCTTGGGCAGCTATTTTCACCTGCCTATATTCTTAGTATAAGGTAAAAGCTAACATAGGGCATTTGCACAGTGTTGGAATTATGCACAACTCAGAGATGATCTAACATCCGTGGAAAGATGTGTGTGCATTCTACGCAATACCACACCTTCTAACATAAGGAACTTGATCATCTGTGGACTTGGGGTCCTAGATGGCATCTCCTATGGATACCGAGAGATGACTGCGTCTTACTGACCTACACAGCAGCTCTCATCCCTAAGACACCTGATTTTAACATAACAAAGCTGGATTGTGTCCTTAGGGAACACTCAGAATGATAAAAACACACGGATGCTTTCAGCCTCTGTGGAGCCACGTGACACACTTCTAGTCAGTGAGATACTTCTAGAAGCTGGCTGGGGCTTGTGAGAATTCTTTCTCTGTCCTGACTGGGGCTCTTCCTGTGCTCTTCACAGATCCCTGACAAACCCCAATTGCTCACTCCCCCACAAAGAACCGGGAATCTGGGGAAATGAAAATATTCACATCTAAAGTTTAGGTGTAATTTCTGCTGCTTTTAAAATGAAAGAGTATAAAGAAAACGCTACCAATTCTTAATGTTTGCTTACCCTCAGTGGAAGTTACATGTGTTTGGAACTGGAGCTACAGATGTTTGTGAGTCGCCATGTGAAGGCAAGGAATTAACCCAGGCTCTCTGTAATAGCAATAAGTCTCCAAACTACTGAACCATCTTTTCTGCCCCATGATTTTGCTTTTAAACTCCTAAGCTTAGCACTTAAAGGACAAAAAGAGTCTCAGACAGTACAAGAGCCTCCTGAGAAGAGGAATGGGGAAGGTCCCAAGTTGGAAAGCAGCTTCCTTCTGGGAGTTCTCACAGGACATAGCTGACTGAGCATTCAAGAGGGAGGGTCTGATTAGAGAAAGGGACTTTTCAAGATCGTATCTTGTCTTCGGAACCCACCCCATCAGCTTTGTGGCCACTGTGAGGTAAGACCTTTCTTCTGCTATGTCCTTCCACCATGGCATTTCCATCCTGTCCCAGACTTAAACTCAGAGGAACAGGAAACTGTCCTGAGACTCGGAGCCAAAATAAGTCCCCCTTATACTGTCAATCTCAGGTATTTGATCATAAGGAGAGAAGACTGAAGAGATCATGAGATCAGCTTCTTCAACTGAGACATAATCAAGGGACTCAACAGAAGAGATCTTGAGGTGTGAGGAAGAGGAAGCTTGGCAAACTCACGTGCCAAGTGACTTCATGAACTCCAGTGGGAAGGCAGTCTCCTCAGTGAGGCTAGAAGACAATCCTCAGACCAGCCATCTCTCTAGAGTGAGGATGGAGGCCATCACAGTCCCTTGGAGTTCAGGGGACTTCTCTGCAGCGTGGCATTCCAGTGAGTTTTGCTGTGCACAGATTGTCTTTAGAAGTATAAACTGAGTGTGCTTAACCTGGACAATCAGAAAACTGACATGCTCCTCAGTCCACTGTCACAAGTCACGGGAAATCCTACCCCCTGAAATTGTGTCCGACACAAAATTATTGAAGACATAACTTATAGACACTTGCTTTCAGCTGTGCCTATAAAGTAGATGAAACAGAAATTATGGTAAAGCCCAAGTCCCATCCCCAAGTTTTCTCATTTTATATGTATGCAAATATTCCAAAATTTGAAAACTCTCAACTCCAAAACCCTTCCGGTCCTTGCACTTCTGGTAAAGGGCACACTCTGGGGTAAATATTTCTAAGACTTTGGCTGCAAAAGCCCTTGGTCCCCTGCTCTCTCTACTTTCAAAACACAAAACAAACAAACAAAAACAAAGGGCTCTCCTCAGAAAGGCGGCTCACCCTGGGCTTTGAAGTTTTTATCTCAGCTCTCTCCAGGGATCAGTGACAAGGGCAGAGAAGGCCAGCTCTGTCTCTGGGGCCCTGGCTTTAGACTATACAGTCTTTGTCTCTGATCTGTCCTGAAGGCTTGTTCCATTGTCTTGGAGCGGGGCCACCCTCGCACAGGAAACTGTGTGTATCACCGTTCACTGCAGGCAGAAAGGCTGCAAAGGCCTTCCTATGACTGATAAATGGTGTTTGGTTTGGAGCGAGAGGAAAAATAAGGCGCTCGGGATAACAGGGGCTGGTGGGAAAACATTCGGAACTCCAGAGTGAGAGCAAGAGAGGGCTTTGAAGGCTCCAAGCAGTGGTAACTAACCAGAAACAATGAAGGCAGCTCAGAAGGCGCTTCCTTCCACCCAGCTGCAGTCAAAGCCACCGGTCTCGCGGCCAGGGAGCTGGCAGGAACTGTGTTATGGCTGGGGAGAACAAACAGGCTTGGTCAAGAAAGCCAAGCCCCTTCAAAGGACTACCCCCCCACACCTCCTATCACTTCAGGGATGTTTGCTGACAAGGTAAGGTGTCCCCTAGTGGGGAGTGACATGAGGCCACCCTAGGAAGAAGACTAAGCAAGCCAAGAGAGCGAAAAGCTGTCTGTTCTCTCCTAAACAGGGCAAGCATATTGTTTGTTTTCTTTGAACATCTCCAGTTTTTGTCTTGCTGAGTGAGGGGGAAGCCATGAGGTGTAAGGAGGGTCTGAGACTGAAGAAAAGGCTAAGGAAATGAAAACTTGGGCAGTGGACAGAGAAGGAAACTTTGGGGGTGGGGTGGGGAGACTTAATTTACTTGAAGGTGTGAGCTTAAAATTGTCACCCCTCTCTGACCAAGAAGCGCTACTGAATGCATCAGCAAAATAATCATTTTTCCCCCTTCACACACAGAAAGATGGGCTCTTTTTTATGGGCTACTGACTTTAGAATTAGGTGGGTGTGGGGCAAGAGCTGAATTCTCTGTGGCCTGCCCCAGCCGAGTTACCCTTTAAATAAATTGTTTCTATGGAACTTCCCATGCCAGAATCCCAGGCCTTTGACCAAAGTGCCAACTTGGCATGAAGAAAGGAAAATAATTTCTTCCCTTATCTCTACCCCCAGAGCTCTGTAACTGTAGTTATAGCCAGCTGATTTCTTAATAATTGAATGCAGCGCTTACTGAGAACGTTTGCGCTCCGGTTGCCTGGTGGCAGAATCATTTGGAAAGAATCGAAGGAAAAAGCGATGTTGCTCGGCAGGATCCAGTGGAGGAGGAAGACAAAGTAGACCTCTTCTCCCCCGAGTCTAGACTCATGGAGGATAACGAAGCCACACCGTGCAGGGCAGAGACAGATAAACGCTGAGCAGCTCAAAGTTTGGCAAGAGAAGGAATGACTACTGAAGACATAAGAAAGGAACAGGCCAGAGGAGAAATCTGGCCCGGGGTCCAGACCTACCAGATCCCACAGTTGGGAAGTCACCTGGCTAGGCCAGCACCTTGCATGCCCACTAGGCCTCTGGCACTGTAGTTTTCAGGACAGGTCTGTTGTGTTAATGCATAACTGTATTAACAAATAGCGTTATCTGCATGGGGTATAATCTGAGACCCCCCCCCCCAAGGACACCTAAAGCCACAGATGGTATTGAATTGTGTTAAAATTGGGCATTTCCTGTACACATATACTTAAGCTAAAGTTGAACCATACTAACAAAGCGGTCAATCAAAGCAACATGCTGTGTCATACTGTACTGTGGAAGTTAACAAACTCGGCACCGGATGCTCCCTCAGGCGGGGAATTTTCACAGAGGAAGCGATTTATGGTTTCTCTTGGCATCACGAGTTGCTGGCATCATTATCACATACTTCGAAGGACACCATTAAGAAAAGGAAGGGGGAAGGGTCTCTGAAGGAAGTCTGCTGATGCTGTGATGTAGTATTTGAAAACCAAGCTGACAGTGGCAGATGCTAAACTCAGGGAGCCTGGTGGCGGTTATGATTTGGATGTGCAATACACCACACACACACACACACACATTTTGAGTGTTTGGCTACCAGTTGGTGGCACTGTTTTGAGAGATCATTGAAGCTTTGGGATAAGGCCACTTGGAGTAGGGTCTTTCAGGATCATAACCCAGACACCCCTAGGTCCCGTTCACTACTTTCTAAATATTAAGGAGCTCCCACAACATGCTTTTATTTCCATGCCTTCCTCGTCACAGAGAACTGAACTTCATCCAAATATCTCCTCCCTGGAGCTGCTTTGCCGGGTGTCATGAGAGCATCAGGGGAGATGAGCAAGCCAAGGGCCAAAAGGATGGCTCCCTTGCAGGGTGAGATGGCCCAAAAGAGTGTGAGACACCGCCATGCCACGCACACAGTGAAGATCTTCTTAGGGGCGCACCACTTCAACAAACGTACTTCTGGAAACTAGCAATGAGAATTTTGAATATTGACTGATCATTCATTAGCAACGGAAGCCTACATACTTGAAGTAAGCATTTGAGTGTGGAGATTTGTGCATACCACGAACCCTGGAGACTTTATGCAATGTGCAAAGTGAGCTGCGTTGCTGCAAATTACACAGTTGAAATGGCATTTCTCTTCCATGCGGTGATCCGAAGACCAGGCTGTTTGATCTTGTACCTAGGCCTTCCAGAACCGCAGGACTGCTAAGACCACTAGGGAGTAGGAAAGAGTATGCATTGGCTGTTCCTAACCTAGCAGTCGCTAGCAGCATGAGGCTAACTTAATTTCATTTTCCTTTATTAACTATTTCATTGATTTAAACATATTTAAATTTAGTCAAAGAGAAGGTTTGGGTCCTTGCTCACAGGAAGCTGGTGGCTTTCATGCTGAAAAGTGCAGGAAAGGAGCAGTTTCTTCACTATCGTAAGTTCTAGAGGCCAGAAATGGTCTAGAGCCCAGCTTCTTAACATCCAGGCCGTGATCCCATATGGCATCACAGAGCTGAGTGCGGGTGTCTAAAAAAAAAAAAAAAAAATTGGCATCACTAGCAGGCTTCTGAATGCCAATGCTTAGATAGTAATTCAGAATCAAACAAGGAATGAATGCAAGGTGTTTCCGGCCGTCCTCGTCCATGATGCGGCTTCACCACTGCCTTTGTGTAGATGTGGTGTTATTTTTGTCCTTGGAACACAAGGACAAATGCCTCCAGATAGGGCGCCAACAGCAGACCAAAGAATCAAGTGCGCACGGCTCTAGTCTGGTGAGCCAATGAGTTTAACTGGGGTTGCTGTCACCAGCTCAACTGAGGGATTACTTAAAGGAGCATGGGCAACTTCCGAGCTGTTAAATACCAAAGAAGTCTCTCCCACCCGCAAGTACCTGCCATTTACACACCCTTAGGGAGGGGTGGGGCCTTGCACAGCTAGTACATGGACGTGTGTGCCACTATACACTACTGTGGAGCCTTGTGAACCCCTTACGTGCTACCTCATGAGCTAGTCCTTTTTCACCTCCATGAAGGGACGTTAACAAGCTCCCTTTGGTGAAAATCTCAAGGTTGGGTAGTCAGAGTTGCTTAGTTTTCCAGATAACAACAGCCATATGATGCCTATAAAACAAAGTCTAAAGGATGGTAGACTCCTTTGATAGGCTGTGGTACCTTTAGGAAATGAGGCCCTGACTTGAGAAAACTATCTCTGGGCCTAGGTCTTGGGGGTATGTTGTTCCTGGCTCCACCATGTCACTTTCTGCTTCCTGGTATATCTGCCATATGGGGATCTGTGCCGCATGCACCGACTACCGGGGAGCCACCATGCAAAGCCTTCCCTGCCATGATGGACTGAAATGCCTTGGAATCCCAGGCAAGGATATAGTCTTCCTCCAGTAAGTTGCTCCTGCTGGGTATTTCGTCACAGCAGAGGTCACATAACAAACTCCCCAGGCCAGACACAAAATGCTTGACCACTGAGTTCAAGGATGGAGAACTCCTAAGGATGAGAGGGAAGCATCATGGTGACTAAAGAAAGGAAATTGTGTTTACTACACTGGGTTGTAGACATGTGGAGCAAATTATGCTAAGATGTCGAGGGATGCTAAAAATAGATCCAAAATGGATTCCAATAAATTCATGCATAATAGGCATCATTATTAACAGACTCTTAAAGGGAAGTTGAGAATATTCTATAGGCACTGCCAGTTCTTTAAGGTCAGTGTCATAGGCACCCAACTCAGAGATGGGGGTATGAGAGATCACTCACGAGCTTTATATGACATTTATTAGGTTCTTATCCTTCTATTTTGGTGTCAAGAGCTTTGGGGTCTGTCTACTTTGAAAGCATTGGTTGCGTTTCGAGTTGACAAAGGGCTGGTGGATTGCATGGTTTATCAATCCTAAGTCATTTGTAAAGACTGACAACCTCCTCCATTCCCTTTCAGTTAAATCAACCCTGGCATTTAGTTGGCCCCCAGAGCAGTACAAATGGACTCGATATGTTACCAATTAGATGTATATTACTACCAGCCATCAGAAACTTATCTTGCCCTGGAGACAGGAATAAGCCTCTATTTCAAACCACACTCAAGAAAAAAAGACAAGAGAGGAAATAGATGGGGCCAGCTCTTTCCAGACGTGAGAATCCGCTGGAATACAGACAGGAAGCATTGTCACTGGGAAGGGGCTTAATGGCAGTCTACAGTTTATTTATCCCTGCAGCTCAGGTAAGGAGGTCCTAGGAAGAACACGGAGAGCAGCTGTGTCTAAAAGGGCCACCTCCTGCCGCTCACTGAAAACTGCTTCTACACTTCGCTGCTTAGGCTAAGTCTAGGATAAAGGATGTTACTTTAATATTTGAAATTGATGCTAACCTAACTCCAGGTTGTTTTTGGAAATGCTGAGTTTGAATGCAAAGCTAGAGGGATAACAATAATCTTTAAAAAGCTTGACAGGTGTTGGCTACATGTACAATGAGCCGCAAAGTCATTCTACCTTGGCATTTATGGTCAAAATGGAGTCAATTGCTGCTTTGAAAAATGAAGTCAAGACCAGAAAGATTGCTCAGTGGGTAAG
The DNA here is from genome assembly GCF_982192425.1 of Myodes glareolus. NCBI lineage: Eukaryota > Metazoa > Chordata > Mammalia > Rodentia > Cricetidae > Myodes > Myodes glareolus. The sequence goes on from NC_142038.1 coordinate 25,495,336, forward strand.
GATGTCTGCTGCCAAGTCTGAAGACGTGAGTTCAATCCCTGAATCCCACATGGTAGAAGAGAAGTGGTTCTCAAAGTTGTGTTGTTGTTCAACCTCCACACACACGTTGTGGCACATGTGTGGAGATCCCCATTCCAGATACCATAGCAGACGTTGTAGGAGCTGGCTCCCACACATATGCATGCCTCCCCAATAAATTTAAGAAACAATAAGATGGAGTTGAATTATCCAGAACAACACATAGCCGGCAAGCTGGTGTGTTACACAAAAGGGAATAATTAGGGATGGCCACCGCTTAGGTTTCACGGGAGCCACAGACCTGGAGAAAGACACAGACCTTCTCCCATTTGGCCAAACTGTAACTGAATTCATCTTCCTTTACCAACGCTCATGATCGCACCATGGAGCTCGCCTTACTAGTCTGTTTCCTGGTACCTTAGGAGTGTATGGAAGCTGAGGTGGCAGGGTTTATAGATGCTGGAGGAAGCCACTTGTTGGTTCCTGGATGCTTAGCCCAGAAGTAATCACACAGAAACTATATTATTTAAATCACTGCTTGGCCCATTAGCTCTAGCTTCTTATTGGATAACTCTTACATATTAATTTAACCCATTTCTATTAATCTGTGTATCGCCATGTGACTGTGGCTTACCAACCTAAAGTTCCAGTGTCTGTCTCTGGAGGGGCTACATGGCTTCATTCTGATTCTGCCTCCTTCCTCCCAGCATTCATTTTAGTTTTCCTCACCGACTTAAGTTCTGCCCTCCTATAGGTCCAAAGCAGTTTCTTTATTCATTAATGGTAATCACAACATACAGAGGGGGTATCCCACATCATATAGCTCTAAATGCCTGGTGACTGTCATGGTTTCAAAGTCTAAGGCTATATTAATCACAATAGGTATATAATAATAGATATAAACCAATAGAGAAAATCATAGAGACCTGAAATAAATCCACACATCTACAGTTAATGAATGGGCCTTTGACAAGAATGATGGGAACACATGGTGGGAATAGATCACTTTCACCAGCAATGACCCTGGAAAACCTGCTGAGAGAAAGAAGCTGGACACAAGAACACAAACACCACATGATCTCACTTGTATGTAGAATCTAATGAAGCCAAACTCACAAAGCAGTGTTTAAGACGATGATTGTCCAAGGATGTGAACATCCTGGGTAAAGGGTACCAAGATTCCCCTGAGCAGAATGCATGCTTTCTGGAATATAACTTTAGTAACTATAGTGATGATCCTGCTTGGGTTCTTGACAGTGACTGAGTTCATCTTAAATGTCCTCACCACCAAAAAGAATGCAATCTTGACTAATTAGCTAGACTGCTAACCTTTTCATGTCTACTTATATATTAAAATATCACATTTTGTGTCATAGACATATAATTTTTGTTATGCAAACAAATGGGAGTAAAAATTAATATTTCAATCTGACCTCTACAATAATGGGACATCCAGCTTGGCTTTTTAAGTTTTTCTCCATATGTAATATTCAGTAAGACTTTTGATATCCAGTTACCTAAACACATGGTGGGCCCTCCTGAGTTGGTCCCTGAGGGTAGTCTCCCTGGCCCTGCTTTTCTTACACTTGGCTGTGATCCAGTCCTCAGTGACCTGGGGCCACCTGGGAGCAGCTTTGAGGTATTCGTGGAACCTAACCCTCAATTCTCTCTGGCCACACTCCAGTGCCCTGCAAGGTTACCAATTCTCAGGACTGACCAACTCAGCAGATTGGTGACCCTGCAGTTCCTGTATCTGAAAGCTGCCTCATTCCCACTAATTAATTCCTTTAAAGACTAAATGCAAATGAGCCAGGTACTCTTGAGAACTGAATATACCTGCCTGGCCGCTACCATTGAATCTCAACCTATTGTGATGTGGAAAGCGTGACCTTGACCTTCCCAGAAGACTTCAATGGGTCTTGAGCTGGACAACATCTAGAGCTGGCTGCTGCATGGGACAGTTGGGGACCATATCTCCTCCCATGAGCAGGTGACTCTCTCTAGAAAGACATGTGGTTTTCAGATCTACTGGTGGATGACTTGAGTGTTGTCGCTTCACTTCAACCCAGGGATAACGTCTGCCGTGGGACACATTGCAGAGACCCATTAGAGATGCCACATGATGTGGGATTTCCCTCTGTATGCTGTGATTACCATTAATGAATATAGAAATTGGTTCGGCCTATAGGATGGAAGGAGGAAGGTAGAGTTAGGGAGAAGCCATGTAGCCCGCTAGAGACAGACGCTTGGAATTTTATCTAGTAAGCCGCAGCCACCTGGCGATACACAGATTATGGAGATGGGTTAAATTAATATATAAGAGCTAGCCAATAAGGAGCTAGAGCTAATGGGACGAGTAGTGATTTAATTAATATACTTTCTGTGTGATTGTTTTCAGGGCTGAGAAGTGGGAACAAACTAGTGGGCTCCTCTACAACCACATGCTCTGGGTTTTCCTTAAAGAAATCCCAGGAAATGAGAATGTGGCTAGCTTCCTATGTGGTTTCTATCTATGTGGTTGCTGATCTTCCCAGCAAGCTTACAGAGAAAAAGAGACTTCCTTGAGGCTTACATGCCACAGAATAAAGGTGGTGAGGGCAGTCCCGATGGTGGGGCTCCTCTGCACCCTTGATGGGAGTGGGCAGGGCAGTGCTGCAGCTAAAATCTGTACTCCGGCCTGTCTGGTTGCCTGAGGTTTTCCTTTCATTTGCATCCCAAAATGATTGCTGTGTGTGCTGAGGTTTCATGGTGAAATATAATGACAACCTTCATGAGGTTGGAATGAGAGCCAGGAAAGAGCATTGCTGGTTTTTTTTTCCCCCCTGGGAAAGAGAGACCCTGGAGGCAGGAAATGAATCTAGCACCTCTGAGACCTTTGAGTCTTTGGATCTTAGTTTTACAGCCCTCTCTCGGTATGCCATGTCTCATAATCACAGAGAAAGGATAGCCAGACTGAGAAAAGGTCCCACTGCGTAATTGCTTAGAATGAAAGACTTGTCATCTTGTAAGTGGTACCAGGGGAGGAAGGGGAAGGTCAGGACAAGGCCAGAAGGGGGGAACCTCAGTTTCTCTAGAAGCCAAGAAACAAGAAAACCAGACAGGTGTCAAATTTGTGCTCAAACAGCTAGGTAAAATGAAATCACTCTTTGGAATTTGTGATATCGAACAATTAGCTTGTCTGGTGCCCTCTCTCCCCAAGTTATTTTTCCCCTTTGGCCTGTGTAAGCATGTGCACAGGCTCAGGCGCCCACACTCACACTCTCCTCCTACAGTATACATATACACACCTGCACTTGCACATCTCACATGGCTTCCTCCTGTCTCCGTTCCACCCGGGTCTGTGCTCCCTCCCGATGCAGATCGCGTGCCTTCCGCACCTTACCACGAGCTTGGGGAGAGGTTCTGGGGGTTAAACACAAGACACACACACAGAGATCGGGGTCATCCGCCTAGAATAGCCGAATGCCAAGTTTTATTTTGCTTCCGCCAGGTTAATATACCTCTTTCCCTTGAAGAGAAGGACCCCCTCCCAGCCAGGAGTGAGATCACAGCATTAAGAGCCTGGCACTGAGCGGCAGGTTCTTCCCTGGCAGGGGGTACCGGGCTGGGAGCTGTGATAGATAGTTAAGGAGAAGATTAGGCGCCTTGGGAACCCTCCTTTGCAGGTGAAATTACCATACCAAAGACGAAACATGGCACTATGCTAATCCACCAAGCTGGTAGAATCTAGCAGAGAAGTTAACAGGAAGCTAGGCTGGTTTAGCGTAAACAGTCCTGTGCTTTGGCCTCAAGGAGTAGGGGAAAAAAACCTGGGATCCAACATGTCTCAGCTGGGGTTTCTGTTGCTCTGATAAATTCCATGATCAAAAGCAACTTGGAAAAGAAAGGGTTTATTTCAACTGGTGCTTAGGTCGTATTCCATTCCTGAGGGAAGTCAGGACAGGATCTCAAGGTAGGAACCTGGAGGTGGGAACTGAAGCAGAAGCCATGAAGGAGGACATGCTCAGCTTGCTTTCAGGGACATCTCAGGGCCACTTGTCTAGGGATGACGCCACCACACTGAGCTGGACCCTCCCACATCAATCATTAACCAAGAAAATGTCCCGCAGACCTGACTACAGGCCACTCTGATAGAGGCATTCTCTCAGTTGAGATTCATCTTCCCAGACAACTCTGTGGGATAATGCTCTTGTACCCTGTAAAGATTTGCCATTTGTATTGGCTTAATAAAATACTGATTGACCAGTAGCCAGGCAGGAAGTACAGATGGGGTGACCAGAAAAGGAGAATTCTGGGAAGAGGAGAGGCTCAGTCTGCAGTCACCACCTAGATGCAGAGGAAGCAAGATGAGAATGCTGCTCTGAGTAAGGTACCAAGTCACATGGCTAAACATAGGTAAAGAATTATGGTTTAATTTAGGTTGTAAGAGCTAGTTAATAATAAGTCTGAGCTAATAGGCCAAAGAGTTTATAATTAATATAAGCCTCTGTGTGTTTCTTTGGGACTGAATGACTAAGGGACCAGGTGGGACAGAAACTTCTGTCTATACTCTAGCTTGTGTTAAATTGACAATAAATTAGCCAGGATGTCCCCCTTCTCAATTGTTCCCAGATATCAACTTTACTGCATGTATTCCCTGTTTTGTTTGTTTTTTTAGAACATCCCATTGAAATCTGTGTTCTTCCTTTATCAGTAAATTTTATCAACAGAGACTCTGCCAGGCTGAGATAGCTTTGGCTATATTTGAGGTACTGAGGCTCTTACCATGTTTCATAGTAACCATGTTACAGTCACAAAGCAGACAGTGTCCCTGCACTCAGATTTCCTAAGCTTCTCCATATGTTTTTGCGATTTGCCTCCAGGCCATCCATGAAAAAACAGCAGTTTCGCGTAGAGAATGAGGAGAATGTCAGTGACCTTCCAGAACTGATATGCAAACTCAGGGACAGCAAATAATCCTCTTGTTTATCTTAGTGTTCTTTTCCTGTTCGTTTTCCAAGTCTTAGAAATAGCCTGAAACAAAATTTTGGAGTCATTAAAATAATGGAGAAAGAATATGAAAGTGTCTATATTTTTCAAAGTACTCATTGGCATACCCAAGGCCACTTAGAAAATCTCATTCTTCTTGGCTTATTTGGCCTGGATACCCATCATAGGGGTTACCACTTGGGAAGACCATCCTGATGTCAGAGAGCAGTCTTTACCTGAGTGGTCAAAAAGGAACAAAAACAGTCCTGTACAGTGATGAGGTCTTCACTGTCAACTGTTGGGAGGGGGTAGTCTATTGTTGTCACAGGATCAAGGGGCTTCAGCTTCTCTACCTACTTATATACATTCTCCTGGTGATGGCTGTGACTAAGTCAGGCTGTGAGTGGCAGCCGTAGCAACAAGGCCTCAGAAGGAAGTCACTTCTGTTGAGAGAATAGCTCCTTCCTACTCGGGAAGGCCTCACACCTCTTTTCTCTCCTGCTCCCCATAAGAATCCCATAAGCTGAAGCCAACTGACATTCTCTGCTCAATGGAGAAAGAGAAAAATAATTTTCCCTCATGAGGTAATAAATACATTCGATTACTTCCAGCCTATGTATGGGTCTTCATAGATCTAATCTTCAGGTATCCTAAGCATACGAGAAATAGTCCAGCCCTCCAACCACTGTGGTTGTTGGAAGATGGCTCAGAGCTACCGCCACGGTTCATGTACTTTGCTAAAGTCCTGAACCAATTCTCAGCTGGGAACTCTGGTTTTGAGTTAATGTAGTGAGTGTCATAATTTCATTTCTATGAATATATGTATATAATTACATAAACATGTATATATTCTCAGTATACACATTATTGGCATTTAGAATATTCATTAGTCCCTGAGAATCTGCAGTGTCCAACACTGGCAAAGCTGAAGAGGAAGATAGTGGAAGTGCTCAGGTATAGAGAGGAAGCCATGGGTAAAGAGGAGTCAGAGTTCAGGAGGCAAGAGAGGGGGAGAGGATGTGGAGGGGGAAGAAGCCTTTCTATCTACTTTTTCATATTTGACTTTCGAATTATGTGAAAACTCTAGTTCATCTCTATCTCTCTCTGTCTCTCTGTCTCTCTGTGTGTGTGTGTCTCTCTCTCTGTCATTGACTATAAATATGTAAACTGGTAAGTTTTCCAGAAAGTTCAGAACAAAATGACCACTCTAAATTTGAGAGCAGATATTTCCTTTGGTTCAGGGTTAATATGTCCTACCACATAAACAAAGAAAACAAGTAATGAAAATACAATTAGGATTCATGGGAAGTTTTAGAGTTAAGGGAGCCTGCAAACCAATTCTCCTGCTCATCTCTCTTTCAGATAAGAAAGTTCAGGTTCAGACATTATTGAGCTTTCCCAAGTCACCCTATTAAAGGCAGAACCATCCCTGGAACACTATGTGCCTGGCCCAAGGTCATTACTGTGTTTGGTCCCTGTTCCTCTGGCAGCATTGCAAATGGAGACTCTAAGGCTAGCCTCAAATGCTTGTAGCTCTAAATCAGAGACCCTCCAGGGACAGCCTAGGCAAGGAACCGAAATTGTCTTACCCACAAGATGTAAAGAGACTTCTGATAAAAGTGAATCTTAATATAGTATGTTGGGAAGGGACCATCTGTTCCCAATCTTTAGAGGAGAGGGAACGGGAATTTATGCTACAATATGAAGCATGAGATAAAAAGAGGAAATTCCTAATTTGTCTGGTTATAGACCAATATACCATCAAAGCAGACTGTTGTGGCTGTCTCTCGGCATGGAACGAGAAATTGCCATTCTTCTTCAGTAATTCATCCCAAACCATGTTTTAGTGAGCAGATCCTTGTAATTTGGGGAGATCTTCAACTAAGGCACTGGTACCTCTGTGTCCTCTACAAGTTGCCTCCATGACTGCGTTTATATTTTCTATTCCTGTGTTTATATTTTCTATTTCTTGGAGGACAGTGGGGCACCTGTGGTTAGAAAAGCCCTTAGGCACCATACTCCCTGGGGGTGGAGCATAAAGCACAGTCCAGGGCAGGTGTTGAGGAAGGCGGGGTCTATAGCCATGATGCTTGCTTCTGTCCTCATCTGTGCCGTCACATTGGAAACCTGACACATGGAACATGAGCATCTGCCTGACAACAGAGCACAGTGGAGTGGTTGGCAGATTACTGCGTGTCCTATGGCTGATCAAAATGGGTCGTATCTCCCTTGTGGCACACACTGGTGCCAGTGTTACAACACCTTGTCGTGGGGGAAAAAACCTCTTTCATCATAGGCAAAAACTGTGTTAACTGACATACAGGAAATGGGTACCCGTACTGTGTGACACTAGACTAGGCCTCCCACACATCCCCCTTCATGCTCTTTCTCTTCCTGTTTAAAGCAAAGGCCTTGAAAACCCAGGGCAGAAAATGATGGTACCATAATGTAGCATGATTACTAAAATCCCAGAGACAGAAATTGGGGTTCAACCAAAAGGTCAGAAAAGCAATACAGTCAGTCACTGGCGCTTACCTCTACCTCAGTCCAAAATGGTGATCCTATCTCCAGGAATCTCAGAATGAGACTATTACCCATTTTATATTCCTCTCTAGGCCTGGGATTAAAGGCATGTACCACTGCTACCCAGTTTCTATGGCAACTAGTGTGGCTACTGGGATTAAAGGTGTGTGTCACCACTGCCGGGTCTGTAAGACTGACCAGTGGGGGTATTTTACTCTCTGATCTTCAGACAAGCTTTTTTTTATTAAAATTCAAATGAAATATCACTACACGGAGGGAAAGTCAGAGTTGACTTATTACTCAGAGAGGAGCCTCCCTGACAAGCAATACATCCCAGGGTGTCTACACTGGAGGCAAGTAAGCCATACTCTGAGCCATTAGCACTCAATTCTGCAGGTCATCAGGAACATTTCAAGACAGAAACCTCTTAGAGAAGCATAAACTGATGTTCCTCCCTATGTTCCAGGGTGGATACTGAAGTCACTGCTGTTTTCTATATGACATCAACCTTGCTTAGGTAGCATGAGATGCCCCATGCAGCTCAGAAAGGTTCTCCTATGAATAAATGCTTGTTGAATAAATTAGTGACCTTCAGATTATGATCCTTATTGACACCAAAGTTTGTGATTAATTATCTTATGTCTAATCTACCTTGATTACTATATATCAAATACATATATTAAAATTGAGCCAGTTATTTCTTTCCCTATGTATCATTTCTTATAAAAACATTTTTTTGGCCAAGGGTGTTATTATTTAATTACCATGAAACTCTGTGTGTGTGTGTCTGTGCATGTGTGTGTGTGTGTGCGTGTGTGTGTTTATACATGCACACTGTTACAAGACTGGCATGTTAAATTGAAAAGATCCCTTTCTTTGTGGTCAAATTTCTGGTCATTTGCCTTTCTACCACCTCTCAAGTACGAGGTATACAAGGCAGAGTAACTTGTTTTGACTTTGTTTGCCTCCACCTCATGACCTCACAATCATACGGTGGCCTCGTGGGAAACCCACGGTTAGTCACTCCCTTTGATGCTCAAGCAGTTCACAAATCATGAGGCTTTTTCAGTTTTGGCTTTAAGGCAGCTTCGCTTAATGTTCAACATATGAATCACGTGCCGAGTAGTCATGATGGTTGGGCAATCTCTGGCCTAATCCCCTGAGGCTCCCCTTTCTCATGAAGGCTCTATTTCCTGAAGAAAGTCACATTTTGGTTCCTGTAGCTCATATATTTTAAGACAAATTTAAAGACATCCTTTCCTTCTTAACGATGAAAAAGTAAACAATTGTATTGAAATGGATGGTAAGTAGATGGGTGGAAAGAAGGTATAAACATGGTGTATAGGTGGATGGTAGATGGGTGGTCAATGGGTGGTTAGGGGTGGATAAATGAATGGGGGAATGTATGGAAGAGCTGATAGATAAATGCATTGTCGATAGAAGGGTAGATAAATGCTAGGTGAAGAAATGGATAGATAAACGGCTGATGTGATGGAGGATGGAGAGATGAACGGAGTCCAAATAAATGGTTGCTG